>NC_133666.1:25845066-26527554 GCF_037893015.1 Macrotis lagotis
TACCATTTAAAAATGTGACATTGAGGGGTGGCTAGGTGGCACAGTGGATGGAGCACCAGCCCTGGAGTCAGGAGGACCTGAGTTCAAATCCGGCCTCAGACACTTAATAATGACCTAGCTGTGTGGCCTGGCCTTGGGCAAGCCACTTAACCCCATTGCTTTGCAAAAACTAAAAAAATATGTGACATTGATTTTCATTTCAGGGGTGGTGAGAAAGTGAGCAGAGCAGAGTAGAAATGACTTTGAACCTCAGAAAACCCCCATAGGTTGCATCTGTAAAGACTGTGCTCTGCCAGTGTTAATTTCTGCCTTTAGAGACATACATGGTGATAAAAGGGGGAGGTTGTAACAGTTGTGAAAGAACCACAAAGAGGAGAGCACTTGAAAATGCATTGAATCTGACATTAATGAAATGCCTTCAATGTGCAATGGACTGTGTTAGATGCTGGGGAAGCTACCTGGGCCAAGAGGCATGTGCTAGGTGACTAGAATCCAAAATCCAAGGTGATAGAAGGAGATCCATAAGAAGGAAAACAGTGGTGAACAACATCACTGATATCTATCTGGTCCCTCCCCCCAGCATCTCTTGCACCTGCCCTGAGTGCTTTCATCATCTACTTGGATCAGCACAGTAGCCTAACAGGTTTGACTTTCTTTCCCCTTCCAAACCATCTTCCACATTCATCTGGCTGACATTCTGCTCCAAACTCTTCTGGGACTCCTTAGGTGTCTGCCAGATGAAGCCCATCATCTATCTGGTACTAACCCTTCCTTTCTCACTTGACACTTCAGGCAAAGTGTCCTCTTCACTTTCCCATGAGCATGTCCCATGTTCCTGCCTCTGGCCCAGCTCACATTGTCCATTCTGCATGGAGAGACTTTTCCTGACTGGTGGGCCCTTACGCAAACACTACCCACCCTGTAAGCCATTAGTGACCCTTCCTCCTCATATCTCATCCTTACCATGTGCCATTTTATATTGTAATTATTTGTCTCATTCCCTTACTAGACTTTAGCTTCATGAGGGAAGGGGCAGATGTAATGGGATCATATGGGAAGAGGATTGTCATAGGTTGAAGGGCTCTCAGATTCCATTTAATCTTACTCTTTCATTTTACAAGGGAAGAAACTGAAGCCCAAAGAGGGGAAATGATTTACCCAAGGTCACACAGGTAGTGAGTAGAAGTATGATTGGAGCCAGGTCCTCTGACTTCAGGGCCAGCGCTCTTTCCACTGTGACCTCTTTTCACTCCTTAGGACCCATCACAGTGCTCTATGTGTTTGTTGCCTTGAACTGAAAACTTGTCCTCAGTTTCAGTGTCTCTTGTCTTACCTCTTCTATCTTCTTTCGTAGAATAAGTTTTTTCCTTGTATGCTCCCTCTGTCTTTTCTCTTCCTCATTCATCCGAATGAGGTGCCGTTTTTCAGCAGATCGCTCAAGCTTCTCCAGCTCCCTGCTGATCATATCTAAATATCTGTGAGCAGAAATGCAAAGGGAAGCATTTTGGAGTCAACAATGATTGCTTTAAACTGTCTCCTTGGTTGGCTGCTGTTTCTTAAATCAATAGAAATCTATAATTAATTTTTATATGTTACTCTTCCTTGTTGTTTTTCTATAGTGTTGTGTTTATACTTTGTAATTATTAAGTTTGCAATTACACTTTTTGGGGGGGGTTTTTGGAAGGCTTTTTTTGCAAGGGTTAAGTGACTTGCCCAAGGCCACACAGCTAGGTAATTATTAAGTGTCTGAGACTGGCTTTGAAGTCAGGTACTCTTGACTTTAGGGCCAATGCTCTTCCTATTGTACCACCTAGCTGCCCCATGATACCCATTTTTAACAAAAAAGAAATGATGGCAGATCATTATTCATGACATGGCTAATCACCCAAACTTGTTTGGCTCTTGTTGTGGATGTTGTCTACCGCATTGATCTGAAAGCCTCCCTTGGGTAGGGGAGTCCTACCTGTGCCTTATTAAGCATTCTTGGTCCTGAACAGAATATGTGCCTTGTTGCAACAGCCATTTTCTTAACTGGTCAGCATCTCTGTTTGGGATTTGATTGTGTTCTTGGAGTTTGGTGACTTTCTTTTCAAGCATTTTCTTAAAGGAAATAGAATGATGGGTTAAGAAGGCCATGCTTCGCAGACATGTGCCATTTGTTATTACATCTACTACTTGGATTTGAGAGAGAAAACTGTGCCCCGCATATGGCTAAGAATTCAGTCATACTCCAGTTTAATTCAACTGATCCAAAAGGACATACTGTCTTTTAGGACACCAAAGCCAATCTATTTAGAATGAAAAACTGAGCAGATTGAGTTCTAAAGGTGGCAGAGAAGTAGGGAAAGAGAAAGAATAAGAGGTTAGGATACCCTTTCCCCTGGGATCACCTGGCTCTTCACGACCAGCTTCCAGCCCCTCTCATTTTCACCCAACACTCAATGGTGTGTGTGTGTGTGTGTGTGTGTGTGTGTGTGTGTGTGTGTGTACATACATACATATATACACATATACACCTGCATACACATATATAATATAGGAATTAATATAGTTTGTCTGGAAAGCTGGCAAGGGAGAGCAGTCCTCCAAAGGCTCTTCAAAAAGCCGACCTTGAAGTGGGAGTGAGCATGGAGTGACTGAAGGGTTTCAGGCAAAGGGGTGATATGGTCAGATCTCAGTAGAGAAAGCAGTGTGAAGGATGGTTCAGAGTGGGGATAGAGTGAAGCTAAGAAAGCCTGTTAGGAGACTGTTGCAATAGTACAAGTGGGTAACAGTAAGGTTTATACTAAGGTGGTGGCAATGGAACTAGAAGAGGCAAATGTGAGAGGTTAATGAAAGAAAGTAGTACTAAGTTTTCAAAATCTAGGAAACTAGGTAGTACAAAGCTGGAAAGAGAAGCAGGTTGTGAGAGAAATATAGAATTCAAACTCCACATGTAAGGTGGCAGAATTAGTATTTGTCTAAATCAGGGCTTCTTAACCTTTTTCTGGGATTCCTTTGGCAGTCAGCCTGGTGAGACCTATGGACCCCTTCTCAAAATTGTGGCTTTTTCATTTCATAAAATACATAGGAGTAAAAAAAATCCAATTTTATTGAAATATCAGTTATGTAACTGTCTTGAATTGTATTGAAATATGGTTGCAGAACATGGGGAAATGGAGGGAGTGTGGAATTTCTAGGAGGAAAAACAAGAACGTATCTGGAGAGAGGGTTCTGAGACTCCAAAGAGAGGTCAGGGCTGGAGAGATCAGGAAGTGTGTTACCTGCAGGGAGATCAAAGTTGAAGCCACAAGGGAAGAGAGTATATGGGGAGAAAAGGGTCAAAGACAGAACCTTGGGGAAAACAGTAATAATAACATTAAGGAATTGGAAAAAAGCAGAGAAAGGGTTAATTGGCTAGAATCAGGAGAGTGAGATATCACAGTTAACTTCATCAGCTAGGAGGCATATTGCTCATATCTTTTTTCCCTCCAAATACTCCTGAGCAAAATATCTTAAAGACCTGAGAAAAAAAATTAATTTTGATGTTTTACTTACTTGTTCTCTTATATAGTTTCTTTCAAAGTCTAATTTGAGGCTTGTCAGATACTGTCGATATTTATTAAATTCTTTTAAAGTGCATACAATCTAAAGAAAAAATATAAATTCAAGGTTATTATTTCTATAATAGACACCTCCCTCCAACAAATTTGAGGGCCACTTTCAAAGGCAACACTGAGATAGCTGCTGTATCAATAAGCAATTGCTATCCCTATGGTACCTGAATGAATGTCCTTGGCTAATATAGCAGATCTGATGATAACAAGTGAACATTGGATGAAAAGAGTTATAAAAATGAAACAAAATACCAATGACAAACTAAAATCAATGCAAATATACTGTATCAAGGTACAGTCTGATCTGGGAACCTTTTTGTTCTAGGTTTTTAAAAGGATCCAGAATCGCTTCTTTTGAATAGTGGCAATCCTACCTACATCTCTAATCATGGGAAAACCTTGCAGTAGCGTTGGAAGAAAATATCCAAGTGAAAACAGAGACTCTTCTCTTTGAACCACAGAGATCGTCTAATCCAACTTCTACCTGAGAGTGGAAGGAAGTCAGAAAACTGGAAGGTCTATGTACCAATAAGAAAAGGAAAAAAAAAGAAGTCTGCAGTTAATTAGATTGAATGAGATCAAGTCTTGCTTGTAATTGAAATTCTGCTTGAGACCCTCACCAGAAGGCAGCCTAGAGCACTTTCTGTTTGGAACAGGGCTTGCCGATCTCAATTACTGATCAAAGGCACAGAGAAGATGTCATTCTATTGGGAAAAAAGGCAGAAAGTAAGTCCACCATAAACAAAGCAAGCTTTGTTCAATGGCTGAACCTCTATAATCAAAAAAGCATGACCCAGCTTCAAGCCTTATGGGCAGCAAGGAGAACTGAAGTGTTTTCTGGAGAGCATACTATGCTTGTATTTCTGCCAGTAGCAAATAACAGCTGTTCTCTGTCCTAGAACAGGTGAATAGACCTAAAGAATAGAATTCTATACTTCAGGTTAAAAGAGAATGAAATCTTGTTTTGAAAAGGATGGCACAGTCTCAAGGAAGAATTGAAGAATTCTCAATTGAAGAAAAATAGCCAAAAGAGGCAATGGGGAATCCTAATGTGATTGAGGAAGGTGGTAGAAAGATGTGATCCAGAGAAAGAAATAAAGAAGGATCTTTGAATCTTTGGAGTTCTTTCCATGAAGGAAGGGGGACCCTCATAAGAGGAAGCCACTTCTTGAGTTCTAAAGCTTAACAATGTTCCCCAGGGGTCACAAGGAGAGCAGAACCCAGTAATGGATAGAGAAAATGATGAGTGAAGCCTGATGATGTTTCTTGGCCTTCTACTTCTAGAGAAGTACTGAGGTGCCTACCTATTGAGCTAACAGGAATCCTGAGCATGGATCCTGGATGGAACATTTTGGAGAGCCATCCAAAGTGACAGTTTCCTCTCACCTCTGGTAAGTCCCTTTGGATTGATGGAACAGTCACCAGGAGATGCCATTGCTAAGAACTGTGGAAAAACTGGCCAAGAGAATAAAGACCTTAAGGACTCAACTGGCATTTTCATAATTGCTACTGACTGAAAGTAGGGACTTCAAAAGAGAAAGATGGATCTGGAGAGTCAACATCTCACTAAGAAGATGTCTGAGAACACAGTGTGGGATTTCTAGGCTATACCTTAAAATATACTTTTCTCAGAGGGAACAAAATAGATAAAGGTGTAGGAAAGTTGTAATGCATAGGAAAAAGTTATATCCAGGTGAGATTACCTAAGAACATGGGGCAGAAAGCATGGCTCAGGCTCAATGGAGTGAGAAACAAGTGATGTGTTGTTGTGGTTATAAAATAAATAAAAATCATCTGAATCAAAAAGGGGAGGGGAATGTGGTGGTTAGAAGAGAAGGCTCAGGAAACCTGTCCTAGCCACATGAAATTGAGTGATTGAGGGTGGGGAAGGGGACAACTTCAACTCCCCAGAAATCTGCTGCTAGATAATCTGTTCCAAGCAGAACCACTGACACATTTGGGACTTGCCCTAAAGAGCACTTAATTCTTCAGAAGGCATAGCGAGCTACAATGGGGACTGATGTGCTCAGCCAGGAAGGGGAACTGCTTAGATCAAGAGGAATAAATTAGTTGTTGAAATTGAGATGATGAAACCTTTGTGTTGTTTAGTTCCTTTTCAGTCATGTCTGACTCTTAGTGACCCCATTTGGGGTTTTCTTGGTAAAGATACTGGAGAGGTTTGCCATCTCCGGTTCATTTTACCGATGAGGAAACAGGCAAACAAGGATCAAGTGACTTGTGCAGGGTCACCCAGTTAGGTGACTGAGATTATTAGCAAAGACGTAGAACAGTTAAGGCAAGCAAATGTTGAGCCTGAAGAAGAGATGGCTTAGGAGGGAATGTGAAAGTTATTCTCAAATGTTTCTGGGTTGTCATGTGGAAGAGAGCCTAGGTTTATCCTGTTTGGTCTTAAAGGGCAACATTAGTCACAGTGGATGGAATTTGCACCTGCTTCCCCAAAATGCAATGTGCTTTTTCAGGAGGTAGGCTCCCCTGCATTGGAATTCTCAAACAGAGACTGGAAGACTTGTTGGCAAAGTTGTAGAAGATATTTGGTTAGCTATGAGTTGGGCATGACCTATGAGATCTCATGTGACTTTGAGATTCCTTGAATTTAATTAAAAAAATATTGAACAAAATTGAATCTAATCTAACCATCCATCAGAAACATGAATCACCTAGCCTTTTCCTGTGTCCTCCTGTTGAGGAGAATGGAATGCCTCAAAAAGCAGTCCCAGCCTGTCCATTCTAGAATGGCTCTAAATTGTTGAGAAGTCGGGTTTTTTTTAATTAAGCTAACCTCTATCTTTGGTGCTTCCATTGTATTCCTTGATCTCAGTGAAGTTCTCAGGGTCCAAGAAGAATAAATCTAATTACTCTTTTTGGTAATAGACCTTCAAATATTTGAAGACACTGAGCCTTTCCCTTAGTACCCACTCCCCTGTTATATATACTCTTTTTTAGCTTTAACTGTGATTACAGAAAGACTAATTCCCAAAGAAAAACAGTAACATAAGAAACATGAAGGCAATAGATCAGATTTGTGTGGTTTCTCTTGACCCAAACATTGGGATGTAATCTATGTAATCACCTACTAGGCACTTACTACCCAACTGAATAAAAGATGAGACCTGAGCATCGAGTGTCGACCATGTCAATAAAACATTTACACAGTTTAAAAAAAAGAAAGACAACCCACTTTGTTATTGCTGGTGATGTAACCTCCTTTCTTTAATTGCTTCAAGATATCTTTACGCTTGTAGTAGCTACTTAAATGAGGATCATGTAGACTTTTGTATCTGGTTTCCAGTAGCCGACCATAAGGATCACTTAGGTTAAAACCATAAGAGGGCTGAAAAAGCTATAAACAGAGTTAGTTAAAAATATTAGTGACATAAGATTAGAAAAAAATACACTTTGAATTAACAGCATGACTGAAATGACATAGTGAGAATAAAGTATGCAATGGAAAGACTTCCAAACTCTGACTGATGCAGTGATTAATCATGACTTGATGTTAAAGCTTGCATTGCATATCTCAGAGAAGTGGTGGACTGCAGGTGCAGAGAAAAGCGTTCAGTTCAGACATCACCACTGTGATTTATTCTGTATGACTACTTTTTGATTATAAGGAAGAAATCTGCTGAGGGTAAGGGGGAGATAGTAATATTAAAAAAGAGAAAGAAATGATTTGTATAAGAACATTTGGTTTCTTTTCCCTTCTCTCTCCCCACAATGCTTCTTTCTCCTCATGCAATCACCATCACTGTACACTGAACACTGACCAAAAAAGGAAATGAGAGAAGAGGGGAAGAGAACAGGACAGACAGTTAATGTTCTAAGCCAGGACTGTTGCCCTCTTCTTTCCTTATCCCCACCCTGTCTCATCACTGTAGGAAAAGGAGGGTTACCATTGTCCTACATTAATAATCTTAAAATGAACAGTAATCTAGTCCACTGTGGGTCACAAATTGAATGTCCATGAAAATAGAAAAACTAAAAGACAAGTGCCATTGTTATGAATCAGAGATTTACCCTGGAGTCTCATCTAGAGCAGGAGCCTTCATTCTATCTTTCAGGCTTACTTGAAGATGTACAAGAGACTAAACACTAGTACACAGTGGCCTTCCAGAAACTGAAAGCCCACTTAGTGGTCCACAGGAATAAAATGCTCTCTGTCTCCGTCTCTATTTCTTGCTTTCCCCTCTCTTTTTCTGTCTAACTTTTTCTCTTTCCTTCTCTGTTTCTCTGTCTGACTTCTCTGTCTCTGTATCTCTAGCCTCCTTTCTGTTTCTGAATCTCTCCTATATCTCACTGTCTCCTTTCCAGTTTCTCTCTCTCCTCTTTCCATGTCTGTATCCTTTCCTTATGTCTCTCTTCTCTCTCCTCTCTTCATTTGTTTCTTTCCATCAGTCTGTTTCTCTCCTTTTGTATCTCCCTCTTTTTCTCTATCATCTTTCTTCCCTTTCTTGTTTGTCTACTTCTGTCTCTGTCCTTTCCTTTTTGTCTCTCCCATCACTCACCTTTTCTGTCTCTCATATCTCTATTTCTCTTTACTTTCCTCTCTTGTTTCTCTTCTGTTTCTCCCTCTTTTCTCTTATCTCTCTCCTGTACATCTTTGTAATTCTTTCCCTCTCTTCCTTCTGTCTGTTTCTCCCTTTGTCTCTGACACTCTATTTCTCTCTCTCCTTCCCAATCTCTCTTCCTGTCTTGTTTCTGCCACCTTCTCTTTCATTTTCTGTTTCTGTCCTCTGTCTCCTCCCTCTCTCATCTTCTGTCTTTCTCCATGTCTCTATTTTTCCTGTCTTTCTTTTGTCTCCTCTGTGTCTCTCTTTCTTCCTTTCTCCTCTCCTGTCTCTCTTTCTCCTTGATTCTATTTTCTTCTGTCACTGTTTGTCTGTGTCACACACACACACACACACACATACACACACACACATACATGGCCCTAAAAATCAAACTTTCATGTGAATGATACCCAAATCTACAGCAAGAACCACCATGTAAGTGCTACTGTCATTCTGTTAACTTTCTAGGAAAGATATGATTTACTTTCTGGTCCCACTTGTAAATTAGCTTATTGCCTGATTATGGGGGTTATTTTCACTAGTCGGATGGTGGCTATAGAACACAGAAGTTCCTTATTACCCCCCCCAAAAAAAACTATATATGAATTTGCTTTTTGGTTTGTCCTAGGTGGCATGGCCAGGAAGCAGGAATCCCATGACTGGCATGTCATTTTAGGATTGAATAGCAAGGGTTAGGAAAGTCCCAATATTTATAGAAATGATTTTACCTTTTCACTTAAATTTGTGGTGTAGAATAAAGTATTGCTTCCTGGGATCAAAGGCAGCTTGACGCCAAGAGGCAGATCCAGAAGTTGAGCAGCTCCTACTCCTTGAAACTGCATTTTGTGGGAGCTCTGTCAGAATAGAATTACATGGCTTTAGTGAATCATTTGTAGAAGAAATGAAATTCCTGGTGTTTCAATGGATGCCCAGCTCTGAAAGCATTATAGTGTCAATGGGTATGCATACAATTGAGTCTTAGGAAGGGAGCAAGGAGGGCATCAGTACCACCTCCAGTCGGTGAAGGAGGAATAGGGGGGAGGACAGCCTGTGCTTGTTAGAAGACATCTAGGCCAACCTCTCACCAGGAGCAGCCTCTTTAACAAGGGGATCATCTGGCCTCCGTTTGGTTACTCCCTGGACTTGTGACCTAGAACTTCCTTGTATAGTACCCTTAATGGCTACATGTCTTTCTTCCTCTCCTCACCTTCTCCTGGCCTGGTCATCTTAGTACAATGAGGTTCACTGCTTATTGGAGGCAGCCAATTCTCACTCCTCATCACACATTTTTCAGAGACAGTATCAAAATGTAGCTAGCTTGACTGGGGGAAGGGGTGCAGGCCTTTTGAGCTAAGGTCCTGGAAGTGGCACATGAGATGAGCAGGGAGTCCTAGCCTTAGACTAGTACATCATCTTTCTCTGCCACACTTATTACAGATCATTATAGTCAAACAATACTAGAATGCTGCCAAATAAATAGAAATATGGTTGTTTTGGGGGCGGCTAGGTGGCGCAGTGGATAAAGCAACGGCCCTGGAGTCAGGAGTACCTGAGTTCAAACCTGGCCTCAGACACTTAATAATCGCCTAGCTGTGTGGCCTTGAGCAAGCCACTTAACCCCATTTGCCTTGCAAAATCCTAAAAAAAAAAAAAAAAAAGGAAAGAAGGAAGAAATATGGTTGTTTTAATTGAGTTATCTTAGTAGGAGATTGGGGACATTTTGTCTGGTCTGCTTCTAAATATTTGGGTAGAGTTCAATTATTGCCCAAGATGCAAAGCTATTAATTACACTTCTGGTGACATCCCTAATTGAACATGTTCTTGTTCAGTTTTGTCCTGTGGGTCATATTGTCCTCGGAGTTTTCTTGGCAAACATACTGGAGTAGTCTGCCATTTCTTTCTCCAGAGGGGATTAAGGAAAAAATAGAGGTTAAGTGACTTGTCTTGGGTCACACAGCTGTCTGAGGCTGGATTTGAACTCAGATGTTCCTGATTTGAGACCCAGCACTCTATCTACTGAACCACCTAGTTGCCTTCTGTTCACATGATATTACTATATAAAGGGAGGGGAGAAATGATATATACAGTTCACACAGAAAATAATCATTTTAGATTAAAACACTGAAGTGTTGCTTGTTTCTCCTTTCTTTGTGGGTTCAAACATTTTTGTTAAACCCCTACCCGAGCAGCACCCAGGCCCAGCATCTGCTTGAAGAGTTTTTCTGAGGTGGGATTGTCTGGGCAGGCCAGGCTACCTGTGGAGAACTTTGCTTGTTCAAAAATTTTTGTTTACAATGAGTTGAAATTTGACTTTGCCACTTTTACCTATTTCCCCCCACTTTCTTCCCTAACCTCTTCTACATGCAAGCCCTGCAGATGTTGGAAGACAGCAGTCATCTTGGTTCCACTTCAGATAATGTTCTCTCTTCACTAGGCTAAACATCCCTAGCTCCTTCAATCTAGCTCTTCTGGAAGGGTTTCCAGTCTAGATTAGGTGACATTTAGAAGATGGCTATCTTAGCAGATTCCTGAAACTGTCCTATAATGTGGGAACAACTATTTCATTTTTAGCCAGCTCTGATTGGATGCTACACTCCCCTTCCTCTGTAGGAGTTCCAGATGACGGGAATGTAGGCATTACTACCGGAAAGGATTGTACAGGGCATCTAGGGCAGCTATACCCATCATTTTTTTTTTTTTTTTTAGGATTTTGCAAGGCAAATGGGGTTAAGTGGCTTGCCCAAGGCCACACAGCTAGGTCATTATTAAATGATTGAGGTCGGATTTGAACTCAGGTCCTCCTGACTCCAGGGCCCATGCTCTATCCACTGCGCCACCTAGCCGCCCCTTATACCCATCATTTTATAGGAGAAGAGACAATGAGGGATTATGGGGAGAGGTTGAGTGAAGGCAGGCCTAGGACCAATGGGCATAAGGGACTCACTCAGTATAAGGGACAAGTTCTTAACTCTGAGAGCTATCCAAAAGCTGGCATTATGGGGAAGTGGGGGGGTGTCCTTTCTCTCCCTCTCCCTCTCCCTTTCCCCCTCCCTGAGGTCTTCCTGCAGAGGCAGAATGGGTTTGGAAGGCGGAGCCTGGTTTGGGGGGCGGGGCCCAGACTGGGGGAGGGCTCCCGCGCTTGGGAGGCGGTGCCATCTGAGCTTGGGGGCGGGGCCCGGGATTGGGGAGGGTCCCCGAATCGGCGCCAGGTGAGCTTGGGGGCAGGTCTCCGGGCTTGGGAAGGGCCCCAGGGGTTGGGAGGCGGCGCCAGGTGAGCTTGGGGGCGGGGCCCAGGCTTGGGGAGGGCCCAATGGGTTGGCAGGCGGAGCCTGGAACTGGGAGGCGGGGCGCGGGGTTTGGGTAGGGCCCCAGGGGTTGGGAGGCGGTGCAAGGTGAGCTCGGGAGCGGGGCCCGGGGCTTGGGGAGGGGCCCCGGGATTAGGAGGCGGAATCAGGTTGAGTTTGGGGTCGGTCCCGGGGCTGAGAGAGGGCTCTAGGCGTTGGCAGGCGGCGCCAGGTGAGATTGGGGCCGGGCCCGGGGCTTGGATAGGGCCCCAGGGGTTGGAAGGTGGAGCCTGGCACTGGGGGACGGGGCCCGGGGCTTGGGGAGGGCCAAAGGAGTTTGCAGGAGGCGCCAGGTGAGCTTGGGGGCGGGGCCCGGAGTTTGGGTAAGGGCCCAGGGCTTGGCAGGCGGAGCCTGGGTCTGGGGCCGGGGCCTGGGTTTTGGAGAGGGCTCTAGGCGTTGGCAGGCAGCGCCAGGTGAGTTTGGGGGCGGGCCAAGAGCTTGGGGAGGGCTCCAGGGGCTGGCAGGAGGTGCCAGGTGAGGTTGGGGGCGGGGCCCGGGTCTAGGGGAGGGCCTCAGGGTTTCGGAGGCGGTGCCAAGTGAGCGTGGGGGCGGGGCCCTGGGTTTGGGCAGGGCCCCAGGGGTTGGCAGGCGGAGCCTGGGTTTGGGGGGCGGAGTCCGGCGCTTGGGGCGGGTCTCCGGGCTTGGGAGGCGGTGGTAGGGGAGCTTGGGGCCGGGGCCCGGGGCTTGGGTATGGCCCCAGGGCTTTGCAGGTGGAGCCTGGGACTGGGGGGCGGGGCCCGGGTTTTGGAGAGGGCTCTAGGCGTTGGCAGGCGGCGCCAGGTGAGCTTGGGGGCGGGGCCCGAGGTTTGGCCAGGACCCCAGGGGTTGGCAGGCAGAGCCTGGGTATCGGGGGCGGGGTCCGGCGCTTGGGGAGGGCCAAAGGGATTGGCAGGTAGAGCCTGGTGAGCTTGGAGGAGGGGCCCGGGGTTTGGGGAGGGCCCCAGGGCTTGGCAGGCGGAGTCTGGGTCTGAGGGGCGGGGCCCGGGTTTTGGAGAGGGCTCTAGGCGTTGGCAGGCGCCGCCAGCTGAGATTGGGGCCGGCTCCTGGGCTTGGGGAGGCCTCCAGGGGCTGGCAGGAGGCGCCAGGGAGCTTGGGGGCGGTGTCCGGGAATAGGGGAGGGCCCCAGGGTTTCGGAGGCGGTGCCAGGTGAGCTTGGGGGCGGGGCCCTGATTTTGGGCAGGGCCCCAGGGGTTGGCAGGCGGAGCCTGGGTTTCGGGGGCGGGGTCCGGCACTGGGAGGCGGTGCTAGGGGAGCTTGGGGCTGGACTCGGTGCTTGGGGAGGGCTCCAGGGGTTGGCAGGAGATGCCAGGTGCGCTTGTGGGCGGGGCCCGAGGTTTGGGCAGGGCCCCAGGGCTTTGCAGGCGGAGCCTGGGTCTGGGGGCGGGGCCCGGGTTTTGGAGAGGGCTCTAGGCGTTGGCAGGCGCCGCCAGGTGAGCTTGGGGCCCCGCACGGGGCTTGGGGAGGGCTCCAAGCGTTGGCAGGAGGCGCCAGGTGAGGTTGGGGGCGGGGCCCGGGTCTAGGGGAGGGCCTCAGGGTTTCGGAGGCGGTGCCACGTGAGCTTGGAGGCGGGCCCCGGGGTTTGGGCAGGGCCCCAGGGGTTGGCAGGCGGAGCCTGGGTTTCGGGGGCGGGGTTTGGCGCTTGGGGTGGGTCCCCGGGGCTGGGAGGCGGTGCTAGGGGAGCTTGGGGCCGGGCCCCGGAGCTTGGGGTGGGCCCTAGGTGTTGGAAGGTGGAGCCTGGGACTGGGGGGCGGGGTCCGGTGCTTGAGGAGGGTCCCCGGGGTTGGGAGGCGGCGCCAGGTGTGCTTCGGGGCGGGGCCCGGGGCTTGGGGAGGGCCAAAGGAGTTGGCAGGTAGAGCCTGGTGAGCTTGGGGGCGTGGCCCGGGGCTTGGGTATGGCCCCAGGTGTTGGCAGGTGATGCCTGGGACTGGGGGGCGGGGCCCGGGTTTTGGAGAGGGCTCTAGTTGTTGGCAGGCGGCGCCAGGTGAGCTTGAGGCTGGGTCCGGGGCTTGGGGAGGGCTCCAGGGGTTGGCAGGAGGCGGCCGGTGAGCTTGAGGGTGGGGTCCGGGGCTACGGGAGGGCCTCAGGGTTTCGGAGGCGGTGCCAGGTGAGCTTGGGGGCGGGGCCCGAGGTTTGGGCAGGGTCCCAGGGGTTGGCAGGCGGAGCCTGGTTTTCGGGAGCGGGGTCCGGCGCTTGGGGAGGGTCCCCGGGGCTGGGAGGCGGTGCTAGGGGAGCTTGAGGCCGGGGCCCGAGGTTTGGGCAGGGTCCCAGGGGTTGGCAGGCGGAGCCTGGTTTTCGGGAGCGGGGTCCGGCGCTTGGGGAGGGTCCCCGGGGCTGGCAGGCGCCGCCAGGTGAGCTTGGGGCCGGGCCCGGGGCTTGGGGAGGGCTCCAGGGGTTGGCAGACAGAGACTGGTACTGGGGGGCGGGGCCTGGGGCTTGGGGAGGGCCCCCGGATTTGGCAGCCAGCGCCTGGTGAGCTTGGGGGCGTGCCCCGGGGTTTGGGGAGGGCAAAAGGGGTTGCCAGGAGGCGCCAGGTGAGCTTGGGGGCAGGGCCCGGGGATATGGGAGGGCTTCAGGGGTTCGGAGGCGGTGCCAGGTGAGCTTGGGGGCGGGCCCGGGGTTTGGCCAGGACCCCAGGGGTTGGCAGGCGGAGTCTGCGTCTGGGGAGCGGGGCCCGGGTTTTGGAGAGGGCTCTAGGCGTTGGCAGGCGCCGCCAGGTGAGCTTGGGTCCGGGCCCGGGGCTTGGGGAAGGCTCCAGGGGTTGGCAGACAGAGACTGGTACTGGGGGGCGGGGCCTGGGGCTTGGGGAGGGCCCCCAGATTTGGCAGCCAGCGCCTGGTGAGCTTGGGCGCGTGCCCCGGGGTTTGGGGAGGGCAAAAGTGGTTGGCAGGAGGCGCCAGGTGAGCTTGGGGGCGGGGCCCGGGGATATGGGAGGGCTTCAGGGGTTCGGAGGCGGTGCCAGGTGTTCTTGGGGGCGGGACGCGTGGTTTGGGTAGGGCCCCAGGGCTTGGCAGGCGGGGTCTGGTTCTGGGAGGCGGGGCCCGGGTTTTGGAGAGGGCTCTAGGCGTTGGCAGGCACTGGAAGGCGAGCTTCGGGCCGGGCCCGGGGCTTGGGTAGGGCCCCAGGGGTTGGCAGGTGGAGCCTGGGACTGGGGGGCCGGGCCCGGGTCTTGGGGAGGGCCCCTGGAGTTGGCAGGCGGCTCCAGGTGAGTTTGGGGGCGGGCGCGGGGCTTGGGGAGGGCTCCAGTGGTTGGCAGGAAGTGCCAGGTCATCTTGGGGGCGGGGTCCGGGGCTTGGGGAAGGGTCCCTGGATTGGGAGGCGGAATCAGGTGAGCTTGGCGTCGGTCCCGGGGCTGGGAGAGGGCACCCAGTGTTGTCAGGGGATGGCAGGTGAGCTTGGGGTGTGGCCCGGACTTTGGGTATGGCCCCAGGGCTTGGCAGGCGGAGTCTGGGTCTGTGGGGCGGGGCTCGGATTTTGGAGAGGGCTCTAGGCCTTGGCAGGCGCCGCCAGCTGAGATTGGGGCCGGCCCCGGGGCCCCAGGAAGGCTCCAGGGGTTGGCAGGAGGCGCCAGGTGAGCTTGGGGGCGGGGGCCGGGGATATGGAAGTGCTACAGGAGTTCGGAGGCGGTGCCAGGTGAGCTTGGGGGCGGGATCCGGGGTTTGAGTAGGGCCCCAGACCTTGGCAGGCGGAGTCTGCGTGTGGGGGCCTGGGCCCGGGTTTTGGAGAGGGCTCTAGGCGTTGTCAGGCGCCGCGAGGTGAGCTTCGGGCCGGGCCCGGGGCTTGGGTAGGGCCCCAGGGGTTGGCAGGCGGAGCCTGGGTTTCGGGGGCGGGGTCCGGTGCTTGGGGAGGGCAAAAGGGGTTGGCAGGTAGAGCTTGGTGAGCTTGGGGGCGTGGCCCGGGGTTTGGGTAGGGCCCCAGGTGTTGGCAGGTGATGCCTGGGACTGGGGGGCGGGGCCCGTATTTTGGAGAGGGCTTTAGGCATTGGCAGGCGCCGCCAGGTGAGCTTGGGGCCGGGCCCGGGGCTTGGGGAGGGCTCCAGGGGTTGGCAAGTGGAGCCTGGGACTGGGGGGCGGGGTCCGGGTCTTGGGGCGGGCCCCAGGGGTTGGCAGGCGGCTCCAGGTGAGTTTGGGGGAGGGCCAGGGGCTTGGGGAGGGCTCCAGAGGTTGGCAGGAGGCGCCGGGTGAGGTTGGCGGCGGCATACAGGGATAGGAGAAGGCCTCAGGGTTTCGGAGGCAGTGCCAAGTGAGCGTGGGGGCGGGGCCCTGGGTTTGGGCAGGGCCCCAGGGGTTGGCAGGCGGAGCCTGGGTTTGGGGGGCGGGGTCCGGCTCTTGGGGAGGGCCCCTGGAGTTGGCAGGCGGCTCCAGGTGAGTTTGTGGGCGGGCACGGGGCTTGGCAGGCGGAACCTGGGTTTCGGGGGCGGGGTCCGGTGCTTGGAGAGGGCAAAAGGGGTTGGCAGGTAGAGCTTGGTGAGCTTGGGGGCGTGGCCCGGGGTTTGGGTAGGGCCCCAGGTGTTGGCAGGTGATGCCTGGGACTGGGGGGCGGGGCCCTATTTTGGAGAGGGCTCTAGGCATTGGCAGGCGCCGCCAGGTGAGCTTGGGGCCGGTCCCGGGGCTTGGGGAGGGTCCCCGGGGCTGGGTGGCGGCGCCAGGTGTGCTTCAGGGCGGGGCCCGTGGCTTGGGGAGGGCCAAAGGGGTTGGCAGGTAGAGCCTGGTGAGCTTGGGGCCGGGTCCGGGGCTTGGGTAGGGCCCTCGGGGTTGGCAGGTGGAGCCTGGGACTGGGGGGCGGGGTCCGGGTTTTGGAGAGGGCTCTAGGAGTTGGCAGGCGGCGATAGGTGAGTTTGGGGGAGGGCCAGGAGCTTGGGGAGGGCTCCAGGGGTTGTCAGGAGGCGCCAGGTGAGGTTGGCGGCAGCATACTGGGATAGGGGAAGGCCTCAGGGTTTCGGAGGCGGTGCCAAGTGAGCGTGGGGGAGGGTTCCGAGGTTTGGGCAGGGCCCCAGGGGTTGGAAGGCGGAGCCTGGGCTTCGCGGGCGGGGTCCGGGGCTTGGGGAGGGCTCCACGGGTTGGAAGGTGGAGCCTGGCACTGGGAGGCGGGGTCCAGCCCTTGGGGAGGGTCCCCGGGGTTCGGAGGCGGTGCCAGGTGTTCTTGGGGGCGGGACCCGGGGTTTGGGTAGGGCCCCAGGGCTTGGCAAGCGGAGTCTGGTTCTGGAGGTCGGGGCCCGGGTTTTGGAGAGGGCTCTAGGCATTGGCAGGCCTCTCCAGGTGAGCTTGGGGCCGGGCCTGGGGCTTGGGGGAGGGCCCCAGACCTTGGCAGGCGGAGTCTGCGTGTGGGGGGCGTGGCCCGGATTTTGGAGAGGGCTCTAGGCGTTGGCAGGCGGCGCCAGGTGAGTTTGGGGGCGGGCCAGGAGCTTGGGGAGGGCTCCAGGGGTTGGCAGGAGGCGCCAGGTGAGGTTGGCGGCAGCATACAGGGATAGGGGAAGGCCTCAGAGTTTCGGAGGCGGTGCCAAGTGAGCGTGGGGGCGGGGCCCTGGGTTTGGGCAGGGCCCCAGGGGTTGGCAGGCAGAGCCTGGGTTTGGGGGGCGGGGTCCGGCGCTTGGGGCGGGTCTCCGGGCTTGGGAGGCGGTGCTAGGGGAGCTTTGGGCCGGGGCCCGGGGCTTGGGGAGGGCCAAAGGGGTTAACAGGTGGAGCACGGGACTGTGTGGCGCGGCGCGGGGCATGGGGAGGGCTCCAGGGGTTGGCAGGTGGAGCCTGGGACTGGGGGGGCCGGGGCTTGGGGAGGGCCCCCGGATTTGGCAGCCGGCGCCTGGTGAGCTTGGGGGCGTGGCCCGGGGCTTGGCAGGCGGAGCCTGGGTTTCGGGGGCGGGGTCCGGCGCTTCGGGAGGGTTCCCGGGGCTGGGAGCCGAGGCCAGGTGTGCTTCGGGGAGGGCCCCGTGGCTTTGGGAGGGCCAAAGGAGTTGGCAGGAGGCGCCAGGTGATCTTGGGGGTGGTGTCCGGGGATAGGGGAGGGCTTCAGGGGTTCGGGGGCAGTGCCAGGTATGCTTGGGGGCGGGCATGGGGCTTGGCAGGAGGTGCCTGGTGCGCTTGGGGGCGTGGCCCGGGGTTTGGGTATGGCCCCAGATGTTGGCAAGTGATTCCTGGAACTGGGGGGTGGGGCCCGGGTTTTGGAAAGGGCTCTAGGCGTTGGCTAGCGCTGCCAGGTGAGCTTGGGGCCGGTCCCAGGGCTTGGGGAGGACCAAAGGGCTTGGCAGGAGGCGCCAGGTGACCTTGGGGGCTGGGCCCGGGGCTTGGGCAGGGCCCAGGGTTTGGCAGGCGGAGACTGGGTTTCGGGGGGCGAGACCCGGGTTTTGGAGAGGGCTCTAGGCGTCGGCAGGCACTGCGAGGTGAGCTTCGGGCCGGGCCCGGGGCTTGGGTAGGGCCCCAGGAGTTGGCAGGTGGAGCCTGGGACTGGGGGGCAGGGCCAGGGTCTTGGGGAGGGCCCCTGGAGTTGGCAGGCGGCTCCAGGTGAGTTTGGAGGCGGGCTCGGGGCTTGGGGAGGGCTCCAGGGGTTGGCAGGAGGTGCCAGGTGAGCTTGGGGGAGGGTTCCGAGGTTTGGGCAGGGCCCCAGGGGTTGCAAGGCGGAGCCTGGGTTTCGCGGGCGGGGTCCGGGGCTTGGGGAGGGTCCCCGGGGCTGGGTGGCTGCGCCAGGTGTGCTTCAGGGCGGGGCCCGTGTCTTGGGGAGGGCCAAAGGGGTTGGCAGGTGGAGCCTGGGACTGGGGGGCGGGGCAAGGGTTTTGGCGAGGGCTCTAGGAGTTGGCAGGTGGCGACAGGTGAGCTTGGGGGCGGGGCCCGGGGCTTGAGGAGGGCCAAAGGGGTTGGCAGGCGGAGCCTGAGTTTCGGGGGCGGGGTCCGGCGCTTGGGGAGGGTCCCTGGGGCTGGGAGGCGGCGCCAGGTGAGCATGGGGACGGGCCCGGGGCTTGGGGAGGGCTCCAGGGGTTGGAAGGTGAAGCCTGGGACTGGGGGGGGCGGGGTCCGGCGCTTGGGGTGGGTCCCCGGGGTTCGGAGGCGGTGCTAGGTGTTCTTGGGGGCGGGACCCGGGGTTTGGGGAGGGCTCTAGGCAATGGCAGGCGCCGCCAGGTGAGATTGGGGCCGGGCCCGGGGCTTGGGTAGGGCCCCAGGGGTTGGCAGTTGGAGCCTGGGATTGGGGGGCGGGGCCCGGGTGTTGGGGAGGGCCCCTGGAGTTGGCAGACCGCTCCAGGTGAGTTTGGGGGCGGGCACGGGGCTTGGGGAGGGCTCTAGTGTTTGGCAGGAGGTGCCAGGTCAGCGTGTGGGCGGGGCCCGGGGTTTGGGTAGGGCCCCAGTTGTTGGCAGGAGGTGCCAGGTCAGCTTGGGGTCGGTCCCGGGGCTGGGAGAGGGCGCCCAGTGTTGGCAGGCGATGGCAGGTGAGCTTGGGGGCGTGGCCCGAGCTTTAAGTAGGGCCCCAGGGCTTGGCAGGAGGAGTCTGGGTCTGGGGGGCGGGGCCCGGGTTTTGGAGAGGGCTCTAGGCATCGGCAGGCGCCGCCAGCTGAGATTGGGCCCGGGTCCTGGGCTTGGGGAGGCCTCCAGGGGCTGGCAGGAGGCGCCAGGGAGCTTGGGGGCGGTGCCCGGTGAGAGGGGAGGGCCTCAAGGTTTCGGAGGCGGTGCCAGGTGCGCTTGGGGGCGGGGCCCGACGTTTGGGCAGGGTCCCAGGGGTTCTTAGGTGGAGCCTGGGTTTCGGGGGCGGGGTCCGGCGCTTGGGGAGGGTCCCCGGGCCTGGGAGGCGGTGGTAGGGGATCTTGGGGCCGGGCCCCGGGGTTTGGGGAGGGCCCCAGGGCTTGGCAGGCGGAGTCTGGGTTTGGGGAGCGGGGCCCGGGTTTTGGAGAGGGCTCTAGGCTTCGGCAGGCGCCGCCAGCTGAGATTGGGCCCGGGTCCTGGGCGTTTCGGCAGGGCCTCCAGGGGCTGGCAGGAGGCGCCAGGGAGCTTCGGGGGCGGGGTTTGGCCCGGTGAGAGGGGAGGGCCTCAAGGTTTCGGAGGCGGTGCCAGGTGCGCTTGGGGGCGGGGCCCGGGGTTTGGGCAGGGCCCCAGGGGTTGGCAGGAGGCGCCAGGTGGGCTTGGGGGCGGGGCCCGGGGATAGGGGAGGGCTTCAGGGGTTCGGAGGCGGTGCCAGGTGCGCTTGGGGGCGGGGCCCGGGGTTTGGGCAGGGCCCCAGGGGTTGGAAGGTGGAGCCTGGGTTTCGGGGGCGGGGTTTGGCGCTTGGGGCGGGTCCCCGGGGCTGGGAGGCGGTGCTAGGGGAGCTTGAGGCCGGGGCCCGGGGCTTGGGGAGGGCCCCAGGGGTTGGCAGGAGGTGCCAGGTGGGCTTGGGGGCGGGGCCCGGGGATAGGGGAGGGCTTCAGGGGTTCGGAGGCGGTGCCAGGTGAGCTTGGGGGCGGGGCCCGGAGTTTGAGTAGGGCCCCAGACCTTGGCAGGCGGAGTCTGCGTGTGGGGGGCGGGGCCCGGGTTTTGGAGAGGGCTCTAGGCGTTGGCAGGCGGCGCCAGGGAGCTTGGGGCCGGGCCGGGGCTTGCGGAGGGCCCTAGGGATTGGGAGGTGGAGACCGGGGTTGGGAGGCGGGGCCCGGGGAGGGCTCCAGGTGTAGGAGGCGGTGCCCTGTGAGCTGGGGGTGGGGCCCCATGATTTGGGCGGCGGCGCCCTGCGTTGGGGGCGGGGCCCGTGGCTCGGGGAGGGTCCCAGGGGTTAGTAGGTGGCTCTGGTGAGCTGGGGGCGGGGCCCGGGGTGGGGGAGGGCATGCTCACCTGCTTGCAGGGCTCCGTTTCGGTCAGCATGGGGCCGGAAGTGTTGGTGGCAGCATTGGCTGCCGGCTTGGAGCAGGCGCTCAGATATAGCTCCATGGCTCCCTAGGGCGGGGCGGGCGGAATGTATCCGCCCAGCTCTCCGCCCCTGCCTCCTGCTCCTGCGCCTCCGTCTCCGCCTGCTCTGCCTGTCCGCGCCCTCGTGGGTCCTCTGTGCTCCCCAATGCCCGAGGGCACCCCGTCTTCCCGCCGCTCCCTCCCGACCTTTGTGTCCCGGTCCCCGCCACGGACTTCCAGCTAGCGGGCTGCCGTGACAACCTTTCTTGCTCTCTAGAGAGCACTGTGGTTCCAAGCATGCGTTGCCTAGCAGCGCCCACGCGTTCCCTCCATTCACCGGCGTTCCATGGGGAGCGCCTGCGTGCTGCGTAGCAGAGCGAGTGTGCTGCGTAGGCACGGACGTACTTGCGTAGGCACGCACGTGCCTTGCAAAGGAGTATGGAAGGGAGGGAGTCTCTGAAAGAAGCGGCCTTAGTGTTCGGCGGGGGGTCGCGGCTTGGCGGGGCAGTGCCAAGGCTCCGGGCCACGTTCCAAGAGCCTTTCGGCCCAATAGAAAACCCAAATAAGGCAGCATCTGGGGCCCTGAACGCTTTCCCTTGTTTCCCTCCGCCAAGCGGACACACACACTTAGGAGAGTAATCGCGGGGAGGCCCGGATGCTGGGGTGCCGGAAGGGATTCCCAGGCTCCTAAATCCGAGGCTGCCATCGGGCCCTCTCACTCGATAAAAGACGACAAAGGACCACAAAGGCGGCTTTGCTGTGTCCTTTGAAACACTTCTGGACCTCGGATGGTTTTCAACAAACCTTTTTTCGATTTCTTTTCAGTGTTGACATTTATTTATGAAACAGTCCTAACCGCTCGGAATGAGCGTCCAAACCCACCACCCTATTTAAGAAAACGGTTTATTCTTAGACATTTCTAGTTGGGTGACTGAGCAAGCCACTCCATCTTCTTTGCCTCAGTTTCCTCATCTGTAAAATGAGCTGGAAAAGAAAATGGCAGACCCCTCTGTTAAGAAAACCCCAAAGAGTGTCAGGAGTGGGACGCAACTGCAAAACGACTCAACCACAGCCACAATAACAAAGAACGCGTAATTCTTACAAAAAATGCTTTCCTTTTCCCCGAAGCTCAGAACTCCTTACCGGCAGCTCAGAAGGGCGTGCAAGTGAGCTTGGTACCTCCAAGGGATGTGCACTATAGCCTCACACTTCCTACCCAGCTGCAACAGCCGGACCCTGGCTCCCTTACATTTGGATGCAGTAAAATCTATTGTGTTGATACAGTAGCTAGGGGGCGCTGTGCGACAAATAATGAGTTATGGAAACCAGTTTTGTAAAAAAAAATCCTGTACTTAATCGAATCTAATAAAAATGTTTTTGCAGAGTTCTACAGAAAGGGGGGAAAAACCTCTTACAACCTAACTTAATTTTGATCTAGCTTTAAAACACCGGGATGGTGTCATTGTTCATCTTTTCTTTCTCTGTTCTTTGCTTTCATTGCCCATATGCAAGGACATAGGATATAGTTCAGTTTCATTCCAGCTCTGACAGATACTGCTTGTCCGACCTTGGACAAATCACTCAGCCTCCTGCTCTGGGCCTCAGTTTCTTCATCTCCAAAATGAGGAGGTTGGACATCACTCTCTTGCTCTAAAACTAAGATTTTTTTGAGACATTTCAAGTGCCTACTACGTATCAGATTGGATCTTAGGAATACAAATGGAAAACCAATCCAGACCCTGCTTTCAAGGAGTTTACACTCCAGAAGAGGAGGGATTAATGGAAGGAAAGATTGTAGATACTCAGAAAAAGGTAAATATATAAAGGCTACATGGGGAGACACAGGGAGGTTGTTGGGGAATCATGAGGGGTCACTTCCAGAGACACATGAACAGGGAGAGGATAAAGCAAGAATCACAGGAGCTCAGTAGTGGCTAGTTACAAAGACTAATAGAAAGGAGGCTGTTGGATTCTTTGACAGTAAGGAAGTGGAAAACATAGAAGCGCCTGAAAAGAGGGAGGATATACAGTCATCAGTGCTCGGCAGGGGGTATATGCAGAATCCTTGGGAGATTGTGCAGATCTAGCAGAGTAAATACAGGGGGGTACTTATAAAATCACCTGGATGGGGGAAGATACAGAGACTCCTGCAGGTAGATTGTTGGTTGTCTTGGTAAATCAATAAGGCAGAGGTATAGAAATTTCTGAACAAGGGAAGGATATTGGAACTGAGGTAAATACTGCAACTCATGGCAGGGGATCATTGTAGGATTGTGCAGAAACTGTTAAGATACTTGAACACATGCAACATTTGAGAATGGTTCTCAACATAGGAGACTTCGTGGGAAAGGTTACAACGGTCAGAAAGTTTGGAGGGCAATTTAGGCCTAAGTGTGAATTATAGGGGAGTTATAAAGCTCAATGTAGTACAAAGATTCACTTGGGGGAAAGTTGTGGATTCTTCTGGCATCTAGAATGTGATCCCTTAACACGGAGAGGATTGGGGTATTGGAGGGATTCAGAGGGTTAGATATAGAGACTCTTGGACAGCAGGTTGTGAGTTTGTTGGGGGGAATAAGAGTGAGTTGTTTTAGAAACCTCCCAAACATGGCAAGGATATGGACCAAAGGAACTACCAGCTGAACAGGGAGTAAATACAAATATTCCTTGGTAGAGGTTTCGAGGGGTCTTGGAGATTCAGGAACAAAGAGATGTAGGAAATCCCAAAAGTAGGAATGATATAGAGAGTTCTAGGGGCTCATCAAAGGGCATATACAAAGATTTTTGTTGTGAGGTTGTAGGGTTCTTAGTGTACTACTAAGTGGTAGTTGTAGAGAACCCTGAACAAGAGGAGAATATTGGGGCATCCTGCAACTAAGCATAGGGTATATGCACATACACACATAAATTCTCCTTAGCAGGAAAGTCTGAACTTCTTGGAGGGTCTTGACAGGAGAATATCAAAGAAACCTTAATAGGGGGAAGATCTGGGGGGTGACAAGCTCATTATTCAAGTAGCTAGTCTCTTGGAGCTGTTTCTTGGGTGTCTTGATGATTCCCAAATGTGGAGTTAGAGAAGTCGAAACAGTGAAAAAGAGGATGTGGACCAGGTTATGGGGGCTCAACAGGGGTGTAGATACAGAGATTCTCAGGAAGAGGTTTTTTAGTATCTCATTCAGTCAGAAACCCCTATAGAAACCCTTAAATACCAAGAGTGTATGGGAGATTGTGGTTGCTCAGCATAGGGTTGGTTGAGAAAATTCTGCGAAAGAGTGTGGAACTGTTGGGGAGACTAGAAGGGGAAGATAGGAACTGCTAAACATGGGGCTGATCTAGGAAGCCATACGTTCTCAGCAGGGGGTTAAAACAGAGACTCCTGAGGAAAGGTTGCTTTTTTTTTCCTTTTCTTTTTAATAAATTTATTTATTTTTCCAACTATATGTAGTTTTCAGAAATCACTTTTTTTGTAAGGTTTTGAGTTCTGGGGAAAGAATTTAGAGTCTTTGGGGGTCAGGAGAGAAGAGTCTCAGAGATCCCTGAATATGGGGACATCACAGAGCTCAGCAGTGGGTTGTTAGGGACACTTGTGAAGGGCTGTTTAAGGGGATCTTTGGGAAGTCAGCAGAGGTTAGGTACAGGATTCATGAAAAAGGAGACCATGTGGGGACAGGTCATAGTGGTTGAGCAGTGGAATAGATATGGAAACTCAAAGCTGGGAGATTCTTGGGGAACCAGGAGGGGAAAGGTAGAAACTCCATAAGAGGAAGAGGATTTGGGGAGAATCGGAGGGACTTTGAGGTGTGGTACATATAGAGACTCCTGGAGGTAGATTACTGAGTGTCTTGGTAAGTCAGGATGGTGGAAGTACAGAGATTTCTGAACAAGGGCAGAATAGTGGAACTGGAGTACATGCAGCAACTCATGGCAGGGTATGGTGGCATTGCTGGGAAGCCTTTAAGGTCCTTGAATACGTGAAAGATTTGGAATCGGGTGCTCAAAAGGCAACCAGAGGCTCAGAGAAGTTTGGAGGGGAATTTAGGGTTAGCGTGAATTATGGAGAGGTCACAGGGCTCAGTGGAGTGGAAAGATCCATTTGGGGGGAAATTTTGGATTCTTGTGGAGTCTGGGATGGGTTACTGAAAAACCTTAACAGGGGGAGGATTGGGGTGTCAGAGGAGGACAAATGGATAGATATAGAGATTTTTTGGAGCAGATATTGAGTTTGGGAGCAACAGCTAGCTGTTACAGGGCACTCTAAAACAGGACAAGGATATGGACCAATAGAGCTAGCAGCTGAGCAGTGCATAAATACAGATAGTCCTCAGTGGAGGATTTGGAGGTCTTGGAGATTCAGGGGGAAGGAGATAGTTTCCAAAAAGGAGGAATGATATAGAGGGTTCTAGGTCTCAGCAGGAAGTACATTCAGTGACAACTTGGGAGGAGATTGTGGAGTTCTTGGAGAGTCAGTATGGGGTAGTTACAGAGTCCCCTTAACAGCAGGAAGATAGGTGGAGGTCATAGGTATTCAATGTAGAAGGCTGAAATAGAGGGTCATGGGGGGAAAATTTGGGGTTGGCTTGAGAATCAGGAAAGGGTTCTTCCAGAGTCCCAAGAACAAGAAGAGGATATGGGGGCATCCCAAGGTTCAGCAGGGTTTATACACGCAGAAATATATTTGTCCTCTTTAGGAGGAAAGTTTAAAATTTGTGGAGGGTCAGGACAGGAGAAGAACATAGATTCCTTAACGGGGGGGGGGAAGATTTGGGGGATCATGGGTTCATTAAATAAGCAGTTAGGTCAATTGGTTGGATGTCTTGGTGACTCACAGATGTGGATTTAGAGAAATAGAATGAAAGAAATTATGTGAAATTATGTGAAAGAAATTATGGGGCAGTATATGGGGCCTCAACAGGGACGTAGATTTAATGTTTCATTGGTGGAGGTCTTTAGTATATTGGGGAGTGAGGAAGGGGGAATTATAGAAACCCCTTAATTGTGAGTCTGTGGAGTGTGTTTAGTTGCTTGGCACTGGGTTGATTCAGAGAACTGTTGGGAAAGCTGTGGAATTCTTGGGGAATCAAGAAGGGGAAGAGATAAATGCTAAACAGGGGGATGATATAGTGAATTATAAGTACTCAGCAGAGGGGCTGAAACAGAGACTCCTGTTTTTTTCCCTTTTAATAAATTTATTTATTAATTTTCTTAATTATAGGTAAAGAAAGCTTTTAACTATGACTATTTTTGTTGGAGTTTGAGTCTGGGAAAAAGTTTTTTGAAGGTCTTAGGGTACCAGGAGGGAGGAGTCCTTGAATAGGGACAGGGTATTGGGGCATTGGGGCTCAGCAAGGAGTAGTTAGGGCCACCTATGGAGGGCAGTTTGAGAGGTTCTTTGGTCACCAGGGGGGCAGGTACAGGAAATCATGAAAAGGCAGAGGATATGGGGACAGGTCATAGAGGCTCAGTAGTGAGATTGATATGGGAAAAAAACTCAAGGCTATGAGATTCTTGGGGAGTCAGGAAGGAGAAGACACAAGGATAGGATCTGAGGTAATCTGAAGGACTTGAGGTATGGTAGTTAGGGACTCCTGGAAGTAGATTTTATCTGTTTTGGTAAGTCAGAAAGGGGGAGGTCAGAGAAGGACAGCTACCCCTTAACAGGGGGGAAATTTGGTGGAATCAGAAGGGCTTTGCAGTGTGATAGATACTGAGACTCTTGGAGGTGGCTTGATGGGTGTCTTGGTTAGTTGGGAGGCTGAGTTATGGAGACCTCTGAACAGGAGAGGAGGAGGAAGCTGGGGTAAATACAGAAACTCCTGGAGTGAAGGGCAATGTGGGATTGTTGAGAAGCCTTTAAGACCCTTGAACATGTATAGAATTTGCAAATCATTGGTTCTCAACAAGGGGCCAGATACATAGATTTCCTGGGGATGGTTGGGAGGCTTCGTGGGGAGTTTGGTGGTGAACTTCTGAGCATTATGGGAGGGGCCCAGGGCTCAGTGATATAGAAAGATCCATTTGGGAGGAAGTTTTGGATTCTTGTGGAGTCTGCAGTGGGGGTTACCAAGACCCATTAATAGAGAGGATTGGGGTGCTGGAAATGTTCAGAAGGTTATTTTTAGAGAATCCTTAGTAGTAGGTTATGCGTTTTTTGGGGGGAACAATAGCTGTTAAAGAAATTCCTGAACAGGGCAAGGATGTGAGCCAATGGAGCTGGCAACTGAGCAGGGGGTAAATAGAGATATTCCCTACAGAATTTTGAAGAAGTCTGTGAAATTCTTGGGGAGTCAAGAAGAGGAAGACAAAAAGTGTTAAAAAGGGGGAACTAAAACAGAGTTCTGGGGAAAAGGTTTTTTTTTTTTTTTTTAACTAAATTTAATTTTTCATTTTTCCTGGAGGTTTTTGAGGGGATCTTGGACATTCAGGAGGAAGGAGAAGCAGAGGTTCTAAAAAGGAGGAATGATTTAGAGGGTTCTATGGGTTCAGAGACTCCTTGGGAGGAGATTGTGGGATCCTTCTGGAGTCAGTAGTGGATAGTTCAGAGTACCCTGAAAAGAGGGAAGATAGGTGGAGTTATAGGTGTTCAATGTGGGCCTGAAACAGAGATTCATTGATGGGAGAATTTAGAGGTCTTGGGGAATCAGGAAAAGGAAGTTACAGAACCCCCTCAACAGGAAGAGAATATGAAGGCATCCCAGGGTTCATCAGGGAATATACACACATATATATTCCTCCTTTGGAGGAAAGTTTGAAGTTTTTGGAAGGTCAGGACAGGGATGTACATAGGCCCCTTAAAAGTAGGGAAAAATTGGTGGATGATGGATTCATTATTGGAGTAATTATGAGAGATTTTTGAAGTCTGGTTTGTTGGTTGTCTGATGACTGGGGAATGGGGAGTTAGAGAAATAGGAACAGTGAGGAAGAGAATATGGGACAGATTATGGGGGCTCAGCAGAGATACAGATACAAAGATTCATGGGAGGAAGTTTTTTAGTATGTTGGGGAGTCAGGTGGGGAAGTTATAGAAACCCCTAAATAGAGATTGTAGTTGCTTAGCTTAGGGTCAATTCACATAACCATGGGAAATGCTGTAGAATTCTTGGAAAGTTTGGAATGAGTAGGCAGAAATTGCCAAACAGGGAGACAATATAGAGGACCATATGTACTCAGCAGGGGGCTGAAACAGAGACTCCTGGGGAAAGATTATTTTTTTTTCTTTTAAATTTATTTATTTATTTATTTATTTCTCCAACTACATGGAAAGATAGTATTCAACAGTGACTTTTTTGTAAGGATTTGAGTTCTGGGGAAAGATTCTTTTTTAGTTTTTTTTGCAAGACAATGGGGTTAAGTGACTTGCCCAGGGCCACACAGTTAGGTAATTATTAAGTGTCTGAGGCTGGATTTGAACTCAGGTACCCCTGACTCCAGGGTCGGTGCTCTATCCACTGCACCACCTAGCCTCCCCATGGGGAAAGACTTTTGAAGGTCTTGAGGGGTCAGAAAATAAGAGGTACAGAGAATAGGGATTAAATTAATTAAATTAAATTAATAAATTAAATTAATAGAGATTAAAGATAGCGATTCTTTTGTAGCCAATTGTGAGTTTGTTGGGGAGCAATAATGAGCTGTTATGGATAGCTCCGATCAGGGCAAGTATATGGGCCAATGGAGCTAGCAGCTGAGCAGGGGTTAAATACAGATATTCCTTGATGGAGGTTTTGGGGGGGTCTTGGAGATTCAGGAGAAAGGAGATGCAGTGAGTCCAAAAAAGGAGGAATGATATAAAGGGGTCTAGGGGCTAAGAAGAAGATATACAGATTCCTTGGGAGGAGATTGTGGGATTCTCGAGGAGTCATTAAGGGTAGTTAGATGGCCCACTGAGCAGGGGGAAGATAGGTGGAGCTCATCATATGTGTTCAATGTGGGGGCTAAAGCAGAGGTTCATGGAGGGAGAATTTGGAGGTTCTTAGGGAATCAGAAAAGAGTAGTTACAAAGCCCCCCGAATAGGAAGAGGATAGGGAGGCTTCCCAGGGTTCAGCAAGGGGTATACACACCTATATCCTCCTTATGAGGAAAGTTTGAAGTTCTGTGGAGGACCAGGAGAGGGGAAGTAGGGATTCCCCTTAAGAAGGGTAAAGATTTGAGGGATAATAGGGTCATGAGAGAAGCTGTTAGGGAGCCTCTTGGAGGTCAGCTTGTTGGAAGTCTTGATGATTCATGAATGAGGAGATAGAGAAATAGGAACAGTGAGAGAGAGATTATGTGGCAGGATATGGGAGCTCAACAGGAATGTAGATATAATGATTCATGGGTGGAGGATTTTTAGTATCTTGGGGAGTCAGGAAAGGAGAGTTATAGAAACCTCTTGATCAGGGGAGTCTATGGGGGGTTTTAGTTGCTCAGCATAGGGTCGATTCAGAGAACTGTTGGAAAGGCTGTTGAATTCTTGGGGAGTTGAAAGGGAAGAGAGAAACTGATAAACGGGGGACAATATAGGGGGTCATAGGTATTCAGCAGGGACCTGAAGTAGAGACTCCTGGGGAAAGGTGATTATTGTCGTTTTTCTTTTTAATACATTTATTTATTTATTTATTTGGGAAACTACAGGTAAGGATAATTCTCAACATTGACTTTTTTGTAAGATTTTGAGTCTGGGGAAAAGCTTTTGAAAGTCTTATGGGGCCGGGAGAAAAGAGTTGCAGAGATCCCTGAATAGGAAGAGGATATGGGGGCATCACAGCAGGGAGTAGTTAGGGACACTTGAAAAGGGTTGAGTTCTTTGGGAAGTTAGCAGTGGGACAGTTACAGGAAATCATGAACAGGCAGAACATGTTGGGACAGGTCATAGGAGCTCAGCAGTAGGTTAGATATAAAAACTCAAGGCTGTGAGATTTTGGGGGACTCAGGAGGGGAGACAGAGACTCCTTAAGAAGGAAAGGATTTGGGGGAATCTAAGGGAGTTTGAGGTGTAGTAATCAGAGATTGTTGGAGGTAGATGTCTTGGTAAATCAGGAAGAGAGAGTTACAGGGACCTTTTAACAGGGAGAGGATCGTTGGACTGGGTTAAATATAGCAACTCATCATGGGCGGGATTGTTGTGGGATTATTGGGAAACCTTTATGACCCTTGAAGATTTGGGAATCACTGGTGCCCAATAGGTGCACCAGATACAGAGACTTCATGGGGAAGGTTGGGAAGGGGAAGTTAGGATTAGCGTAAGAAGGGTAATTAGAGTTAGTGTAAGTATAAGGGGAGTCACAGGGCTCAGTGACTTAAAACAATTCATTTTGGGGTTAAGTTTTAAATTCTGGTCGAGTTTGGAGTGGGGCTTACAGAAACCTCTTAATAGGGGTAAGATTGGGGTGTTGGATCTGTTTAGAGGATTAAATATAGAGAGTTCTTGGTAACAGGTTGTATGTTTTTTGGGGAGCAACAGTGAGCTGTTACATCGGCTAACCACTGAACAGGGAATAAATACAAATCTTCCCCACAATACAGAATTATGGGGAAGGTTGTGGAATTTTGGGGGAGTTCAGAAGACAAATACAAAAACTGCTAAAAAGGGGAGCAATTGCAGCCACAAGTACTCAACAACGATTTCTGGGGACAGTTTTTTCTTTTTACTGAATTTTCTTTTTATGTTTCTAATCACATGTTGGAGGTTTTTCTTGGGGGGGGGGTCTTAGACATTCAAGAGGAAGAAGATGAAGAGATTCCAAAAAGGAGGAATGATGTAAGTTCTAGAGGCTCAGCAGGAGGTTTATCCAAAGACTCCTTGAGAAAGAACTGTGGGATTCTTGAGGAGACAGTAGGTATAGTTATAGAGTCCCCTGAGCAAAAGGAAGATAGGTCAAGATAATTGTTGTTCAATATAGGGGTTGAAACAAAGGCTCATAGGAGCAGAATTTGAGGGTCTTGGGGAATCAGGAAAGGGAAGTTACAGAAAAGCAAGAGGAGATAGGGGCATCCCCCGAGCAGGGGGCATACACACAAAGACACACATGTCTTAGGAAGAAAATTTGAAGTTCTTGGAGGGTCAGAACAGGGGAAAGACACCCTCTTAACAGGGGAAAGATTTGGGGGATCATAAGTTCATTAGTGAAGTAGTTAGAGAGCCTCTAGGAGGTTGGCTTGTTGGGTATCTTGGTGCCTGGGGAATGGGAAGAGAAGTATGAACAGTGAGAGAGATTTGGGGCAGGTTATGGGGACTCAGCAAAGATGTAGATATAGAGAGGCATGGGAGGAGTTTCTTTTAGTATCTTGGGGAATTAAGAATGCAGGGTTCTAGGAACAACTAAATAGGGAGAATGTATGGGGGTTGTAGTTGTTCAGCTGTGAAGGTAGATTCAGAGAATTGTGGGGAAAGCGGTGGAATTCTTGGGGAGTCAAGTGGGGGAGGTCAGAATCTGCTAAACAGGGGAGACGATTTCAGGGGTCAGAGGTACTCAGCAGGGGGCTGAAACAGAAGCTCATGGGGGAGAATTTGGAGGGTCTTGGGAAATCAGGAAAGGGAAGGTACAGAGTCCTCTGTATAGGTAGGGGAGTTAGGGACACGTATGGAGAACTGTTTGAAGGATTCTTAGGGAAATCAGCAATGGGACAATTACAGGAAGTCATGAAAAGGGAGAGCATGTAGGGACAGGCACAGGGGATCAGCAGTGGGATACATATGAAAACTCATGGCTGGGAGATTCTTGGGGACCCAAGAGAGGGAAGACACAGACTCCTTAACAGGGAGAGGATTTGGGGAAGCAGAGGGGCTTTGCAGTGTTTTGGATATAGAGATTCCTGGAGGTCGATTGTTGGCTGTCTTGTTAAATCAAGAAAGGGGTGTTATAGAGACTTCTGAACAAGGAGAGGATGGTGGGGCTGGGTTAAATGAAGCAATTCATGGAGCGGGTAGGGGGTGGGAGAGGAACGTTTTGGGTTGTTGGGAAGCCTGTAAGGCACTTGAACATGTGGAGGATTTGGACATCTTTGTTGCTCAACAGGGGCCCAGATACAGAGACTTCTTGGAGAAGGTTGGCAAACATGGAAAATTTGAAGGGGAAGATAGGATTGGTGTGAATTATGGGGGGGGGGGTCCCAGAACTCAGTGGAGTGGAAAGATCCATTTGAGAGAAAGGTTTGAATTTTTGTGGGGTGTGGAGTATAGAGTAGGGGGTTACTGAGACCCCTTTACAGTGGTAGGATTTGGGTGTCAGATGTGTTCAGAGGGTTTGATATAGAGAGTCTTTGATAGCAGGTTGTGAGTTTTTTTGGAAGCAATAGCCAGTCGTTATAGAAATCCTTGATTAAGGCAAGAATATGGACCGATGGAGCTAGTGAGGCAGCCTGTGGAATTCTTGGGGAGTCATGAAGGGGAAGACAGAAACTGCTAAACAGGGGGACAATACTCAACAGGGGAATTGGAGACTGTCAGGTAAAGGTGGTTTTTCCCCTTTTAATATTTATTTAGTTAGTTTTCCTACTACATGTAAAGATAGTTTTAAAATATCACTTTTTTGTAAGATTTGAGTTCTGAGGAAAGGCTTTTTATGGTCTTGGGGGGGGGTCAGGAGGGAAGAGTTACAGACATCCCCGAATAAGGAAATGATATGGGGGCATCATAGGGCTCAGCAGAGGGTTGTTAGGGACTTTTATGGAGAACTGTTTGAGATGTTCTTTGGGAAGTCAGCAGCGGGGCAATTACAGGAAATCATGAAAAGGGAGAGCATGTTGGGACAGGTCATAGAGGCTCAGCAGTGGGGGAGATGTGGAAACTCAAGACTGGGACATTCCTTGGGCAGCAAGAAGGGGAAAGTCACAGAGACTCCTTAAAAGGGAAAGGATTTGGGGAAGCAAAAGGCTTTGCAGTGTGTTAGATACAGAGACGCTTGCCTGGAGGTCAATTAGTGGGTGCTTTGGTAAGTCAGGAAAATGGAGTTATACATATCTCTAAACAAGGAGGGGATGGTGGGACAGAGGTAAATGCAGCAACTCATGCGGGGGGCATTGCAGGAAAATTGTTTAGTATCTTGTTGGAAATCCTTAAAACCCTTGACCATTTGAAGGATTTTGGCATCATCCTCAACAGGGCACAGATATAGAGAATTCTTGGAGAAGGTTGGGAGGATTGAGGGGAGTTTGAAGGGGAAATTAGGGTTAGTGGACATTATGGGGAGAATCAATGCTCAGTGTGGTAGAAAGATCCATTTGGGAATAAATACAGATATTCCCCACAAGAAAGAATTGTGGGGAAGGCTGTGGAATTCTTGGGTAGTTATGAAGGGGAAGAAAGGAACTGCTAAATAGGGTGAGGATGTAATTGGCCATAGGTAGTCAGCAGCGGGGCTGAATTAGGGACTCCTGGGGAAAGGTTGTTTTTTTTCTTTTTAATAAATTCATTTATTTATTTTTCCACCTACATTTTGGAGATTCAGAAGGGAGGAAATGCAGAGAATCCAAAAAAGGTGGAATATATAGAAGGTTCTAGGGACTCAGCAGGGGCTAGATACAGAGACTCCTTGGGGGATTGTGGGGTTCTGGGGGAGTCAGTAGGCTGTAGTGTGAATTATGGAGGGGTCACAGGCCTCAGTGTGTGCATAAATCCATTTTGGGGGAAGTTTTTCATTCTTTTGATATCTGGAATGGGGGGTTAACCGAGACCCCTTAACATTGGAAGGATTGGGGAATCAGAGGTGTCAAGGGGTTCAATAGAGAGATTCCTTGGTAGCAGGTTGTGAGTTTATTGAGGAACAATAGTGAGCTGTTATAGATACCCACGAATAGGGCAAGGATATGGGCTGATGGAACTACAGCTGAGCAGGGGGTAAATACAGATATTCCTTGGTGAAAATTTTGGAGGGTCTTGCGGTTTCAGGAGGAAGGAGAAGCAGAGAATCCAAAAAGGAAGAAATGATATAGGGCTAAGCAGAGACTACTTGGAAGGATATTGTGGAGTTCTAGTGGGTAGTTATAGAACCCTTTGAACAGGGGAAGGATGGGTGGAGGTCGTAGATATTCAGTGTGTGGGGGCTGAAAAAGAGGCTCATGTGGGGAGAATTTGAAGGTCTTGGGGAATCAGGAAAGGGAAGTTACAGAGCTGCCTGAACAGTAAGAAGAGATGGGAGCATCCCAGGCTTCAGCAGCGGGGTATACACACATATGTCTTTTTTAGGAGGATAATTTGCAGTTCTTGGAGGGTCAGCACAGAAGTACAGAGACCTCTTAATGGGGGGGGGGGAGATGGACTCATTAGTGGAGTTGTTAGAGAGTTTCTCGGAGGACAGTTTGTTGGGTATTTTATTGACTGGGGAATAGGGAGGAAGAGAAGTAGGAACAGTGAGAGAGAGATTATGAGGCAAGATATGGGGACTCAGTAGGAATGTAGATAGATTCATGGGAGGAGGTTTTTTAAGTATCTTGGGGAGTCAGGAAGGGAGAGTTATAGAAACTACTAAATAGGGAGAGTCTGTAGGGGCTTGTAGTTGATCAACATAGAATCAGTTCAGAGCACTATGGGGAAGGCTGTGGAATTCTTGAGGAGTTAAGAAAGGAAAAACTGAAGGTGCTAAACAAGGGGACAAAATAGGACATCATTGGTACTCAGGAGGGGGGCTGAAACAGAGACTCCTGGGGAAAAGCTTTTTCCTTTTAAAAATGTATTTATTTACTTTTCCAACTACATGTAAAGATAATTTTCAATAATGACTTTTTTGTAAGGTTTTGAGTTCTGGGGAAAGGTTTTTGATGTTCTTAGACCATCAGGAGGGAAGAGTTATAGAGATCCCTGAATGCAGAGAAGATATGAGGGCATCACAGGGCTCCACAGGGGGTAGTTAGGGATACTTGTGGAGGGCTGTATGAGGGGTTCTTTGAGAAATCAGCTCTTAACAAGAACTCATGAATAGGGAGAGCATGAGGGGACAGGTCATAGAGACTCATCAGTGGAGTAGAAAAGGAAACCCAAGGTTCTGGGGAGCCAGGAGGGGGAAGTTACAGAGACTCCTTAACAGTGAGAGGATTTAGGAGAAGCAAAAAGACTTTCCAGAGACTCCCAGTGGTCAATTGTTGGGTGTCTTGGTAAGTCAGGATAGTGGAGTTACAGACACCTCTGAGCAAGGAGAGGATGGTGGGATGGGGGAAACACAGCAACTCATGGTGGGGAGGGCACTGTAGGATTGTTGGGAATTCTATAAGGCCCTTGAACACTTGGAGGATTTGGGCATCCTTGGTGTTCAACAGGGGCCCAGATACAGAGATTTCTTGGGGAAGGTTTGGAGGCTCATGGGAGGTTTGTAGGGAAAATTAGGGTTAGTGTGAATTATTGGGGAGGTCACAGGGCTCAGTGTGGTGGAAAGATCCATCTGGGGGCAAATTTCGGATGCTTCTGGCCTCTGAAACCTCTTTTTAATTTAAGGCAATGGGCTTAAGTGACTTGTTCAAGGTCATACAGCTTGGCATTTTCATACAGCTTGGCATTTATTAAGTGTCTGATGTCATATTTGAACTCAGGTCCTCCTGACTCCAGGGCTGTTGCTCTTTCCACTGTGCCACCTAACTTGCCCCTTATTGGAACCTCTTAACAGGGGGAGAATTGGGGAATCCGAGGTGTTCGGAGGGTTAGATATAAAGATTTCTTGGTAGCCGATTGTGAGTTTGTTGGGGAGTAATAGTGAGCTGTTATAAATAACCCCCAAAAGGGCAAGGATATGGGTGGATGGAACTAGCAGTTGAGTAGGAGGTATATACATATATTCCTTGGTGGATATTCTTGGTGGTCTTGGAGATTCAGGAGGAAGGAGAATCATAGAAACCAAAAAGAAGTAATGCTATAGAGCTTTCTAAAGGCTAGGCAGGTGGTGCTTACAGAGACTACTTGGGAGGATATTGTGGAATTCTTGGGGAGTCAGTAGTGGGTAGTTACAGAGCCCTCTGAACAGAGGAAAGATAGGTGGAAGTCATAGGTGTTCAATGTGGGGGCTGGAACAGTGGCTGACTCATGGGGGGAGGATCTGAAGACCTTGCAGAATTAGGAAGGGGAAGTTACAGAGCCCTTTGAACAGGAAGAGGATATGGGTGCATCCTGAGCCTCAGTAGGGAGTATACACACATACATATATCCTCCTTGGGAAGAAAATTTGAAGTTCTTGAAGGGTCAAGGCAAGACAAATACAGAGACCCTTAAAAGGGGGGAAGATTTGAGGGATGATGGGCTCATTAGTGGAATAGTTAGAGAGCCTTTTGGTGGTCAGTTTGTTGGGTGTCTTATTGACTTGGGAATAGGGAGGTAGATATGTAGGAACAGGGAGAAAGAGATTATGGGGAAGGATATGGGGGGGCTCAGCAGGGATGCAGATACAGTGATTCATGGGAGGAGGGTTTTAGTATCTTGGGGAGTCAGGAAGGGGGAGTCATAGCAGCCCCTAAATAAGGAGAGTCTATCCGGGCTTGTAGTTACTCATCAAGGGATCGATTCAGAGCATTGTGGGGAAGGCTATGGAACTCTTGAGGCGTCAAGAAGGGGAAAGGAAAAGGTACTAAACAAGGGGACTATAGGATACTATAGGTACTCAGCAGGAGGTCTGAAGCAGAGACTCTTAGGGAAAGGTTGTTGCTTTTTTTCCCTTTTTAATAAATTTGTATTTTTTCCAACTGCATGTAAAGATAGTTTTCTACAGTGCCTTTTTTGTAAGATTTTGAATTCTGAGGAAAGATTTTGGATGGTCTTGGGGGAGCAGGAAGGGTTACAGAGATCTTTGAATATGGAGAGGATATGGGGGCATAGTAGTACTCAGCAAGGAATAGTTAGGGACACTTGTGGATGGTTCTTTGGGAAGTCAGTAGGGTAGCAGTTAAAGGAATTCATGAAAAGGGAGACCATGTGAGGACAGGTCCCATTCTTGGGGAGCCAGAAGGGGGAAGACACAGAGTTTCTTTAACAGAGAGAGGATTTGGGGAAATTTGAGGTGTGGGTAGTTCAGCAACTTCTGGAGGTCGATTGTTGGGTGTCTTGGTAAGACAGAAAGGGGGAGTTACAGACACCCCTGAATAAGGAGAGGATGCTGGACCTGTGGAAAATATAGCAACTCATAGTACACGAGGCCTTTGTGAGTTTGTTGGGGAGCCTTAACGACCCTTGAACACTTGGAGGATTTGGAAATCATTGGTGCTCAACTGGGTATCAGATGCAGAGATTTCTTGGGGAAGATTGGAAAAATTCATGGGGAGTTTAGAAGGGAAGTCAGGGTTAATGTGAATTATTGAGGGGTCACAGAGCTTATTGGGGTAAAAAGATCTATTTGGGGGGAAATTTTGGATTTTTATGGAGTCTGGAGTGAGGGTTACTAAGACCCCCTTAACAAAGGGAGGATTGGGGTGTAGGAGGCATTCAGAGAGTTAGATATGGAGAGTTCTTGGTAGCAGGTTTTGAAGCAATAGAGCAAGTTAGGGAGCAACAGTGAGTTGTTATAGAAACATTCCAACAGGGCAAGGATATGGGAAAGTTCAGCTAGCACTTTAGCAGGTGGTAAATATAGATACACCCCACAATACCAAATTGTGGGGAAGGCTGTGGAATTCTTGGAGAGTCAATTAGGGGGAAGACAGAAACTCTTAAACAGGGGGATGGTATAGGTGGCCATAGGTACTCAGCAGGAGGGCTGAAACAGACTCCTGGGGAGAAGGTGTTTTTTTAAACAAATTTATTTATTTCTCCAACCACATGTAAAAGTAGTTTTCAACAATGACTTTTTTGTAAGGTTTTGTGTTCTGGGGGAAGGTTTTTGAAGGTCTTGTGGTGTCAGGAGAGAAGAGTTGCAGAGATCCCTGATTAGGAAGAGGGTATGGGGAATATCACAGGGTTCAGCAGGGGGTAGTTGGGGACACTTGTGAAGGACTGTTTGAGGGGTTCTTTGGGAAGTTAGTATGGGGCAGTTACAGTATTCATGAAAAGGGAGAACATATGGGGATAGATCATAAGGGCTCAGCAGTGGGGTAGACATGAAAATTCAAAGCTGTGGGGTTCTTGGGGTACCAGAATGGGAAAGACACAGAGACTCCTTAACAGGTAGAGAATGTGGGGAAATGAGAAGGGTTTTGCAGCATGGTTGATACAGACACTCCTCAAGGAAGATTGGTAGTTGTCTTGGTAAGTCAGAAAAGTGGAGTTACAGAAACTTCTGACCAAGGAGAGGATTTGGGGGATTTTGAGGGCCTTTGCAGTGTGTAGATACAGAGAGTCCTGGAGATAGATTGTTATGTCTTTCTAAATCAGCAAGGAGGAGATATTCCTTGGTGAAGTCTTGGAGATTCAGGAAGAAGGAGATACAGATAATACTAAAATGAGGAATGATAGAGAGAGTTCTAGGGACTCAGCAGGGAACTCCTGGTTGGAGATTGTTAGGGAGCTGTGGCCATGTGAAATGGTTTTAGTTACAGAGACTCCTGATTAAGGTATAGTTATGGTGACTGTAGATTTCAGCAAGGGGTACATTCAGAAACTTCTTGGTGGGGGGAGATTGTCAGGTTCCTGGGGAAATCAAGCAACCAGTAATAGGGAAACATATGGGAGGATCATGATGGCTCAGCAGGGGTTGTAAGGGGGGAGTTACAAGAACCCCCAAAGAGAGGACATAGACTGCATGGTACCCACTAGGGGCATATTTATAGATTCCTTAGGGAAAGGTTGTAGGGTTCTTGAGGGATCAGGAGTGGGGAATTACAGACCCTGAAGAAGAAGAAAAGGATATCTGAATAGTAGTGCCCCAGGAGGGGAGTAGGGGCTCCTGGGGGGGGGGGAGTTGTAGAAGCCATCATGTCCACTGAACACTGAGAAGATTTGGGGTTCATAAACACTCAGCAAGTTGTGGTTATAGAGACTCCTGGAGGGGAGATTTTGGGTTTGAGGGGGTCAGGTAGAGAGAGGTACAGAGACTCTTGAACATAGAGAAGATATGGGGATTCTAGGTACTCAACAGGGGGAAGACATTGAGACTTTTGAGTGGAAGTTATGGCTTTCTTGGCAAGTCAGGAGGGGGAATTCTGGAGACTACAAAACACAGGGAGGATATGGAGGGATTAATGGGTGCTCAGCAAGGGGTAGAGGCCTCTTGGGGGAGGTTGTGGAGTTCTTGGAGAGTTAGAGGGGCAGCTTACATCTAGGGGCTGATGTCAAGGATTATAGGGCCTTGTCAACAGTTAGGTACAGACTCCTGGGGTGAGCTTTTTGCTTGTCTTGAAGAGTCAGGAGACCATTGAACAAGGAGAGTATATCTGTGCATTAGGTGCTTAGCAGGTGACAGTGACTCATGGGGCGGGGGTTGGAGGGAAGTTCTAGAATCCTTGGGATGTCAAGAAGGAGAAGCCATTTTGACCATTGGAAAGATATGGGATTCATAGATGCTCAGGAGGATATGGGATTTATAGGGCTGGGTAGAGAGACTCCTTCAGGAGAGGTTGCGGGCCTCTTGAAGAAATCATGAGGAGGGACTCACATTCACTCTTGAACAGGGAGAGAATACCAGGGAGTCACTGGTTTTCAGCAGTGGAGCTGATTCAGAGCTACCAAGGAGAGGATTTGGGGGAGGTGTCTTGGGGGGTCAGGAGGGTAGTTAGACACCTGGATAGAGCGAAACTATGGTGGAGAGAGATTGCTGTGTTCTTGGGGAGTCACATAAAATAGGAGTTACAGAGACCCCTGAAGAGGGGGAGGGTATTAAGCAGCGATGGGGAGCCTTTTTTCTGCCAAGGGTCATTTGGGTATTTATAACATCATTCACCTGCTATATTTGGTCAAACATTTAATTAATTCTCCCCTAAAAGCTCCTAGATTTATTGAATTTTGAGTTCCACTTGCTGTTGCCATGCCAGCACCAAACCTAAATATTCCACAGGCCATATATGACCCATGGGCTGGACATTTCCTGCTCCTGCTATAAGGGATCATAGGTGTTCAAGAGCAGAACTGAAGCAGAGACTCCTGGGGAGAGAATTCTGGGGTCCTTGGAGAATCAGGAAGGGGAAATTACAGAGCCCCCTGAACAGGGAGAGGATGTGAGGTTACTCATATTGAGTTTACTTATGCACAATATGGGATGGCTAAAGAGATAGGGTTAGGGAGAGATTGTAAGGGTTTTGCAGAATCAGGAAGAGTATGTTAAAGATACCTATGAAATGTGGAAGGATACAGGATGTCCAAGGTGGTCATTAGAGATTAGATAGAGAGACTCCAAGGGGGAGGTTGTGGGGTTCTTTGGGGGTCAGGAGGGAACTACAGAGACCTCTGAACAAAAATACTTTATGAGGGTAGATACATAAACTCATGGAGGTAGATTTTTGGATGGTGTGATTCCCTAGTCAGAGGGAAGTTACTGAGATCCCTCAACAGGGGGAGGATATCTGGATAGTGGGCTCTCAGCAGTTGACAAATATAGTGATGTGAGAGAGTGCTGGAGATTCCTTGGAATGTAAAGAGGTGAAAGACATTTGAACCACTGAATACTGGAAAGCTATGGGGTTCTAGGTTGTTGAGTAGGGAGTAGATGCTTTGGGGAGAGGTTATAGGCCCATGAAAGGGGGGAGGACATGAAAAGGGAGGAATCAGAGTTGTTCAGCAGATATTTGGTCTCCTGGGGTGAGATTTTTGGAGGTCTTGGAAATTCAGAAGAGAGACTTTAGAGACCCCCAAACAGAAGAGAGATATAGAGATCCTGGGTGCTCAGCAAGGATTTGATAGCAAGATTCCTTGGGGAGATTTGGGGGATGTCTTATTAGAGAGTAAGGAGGAGGGAGATACAGAGACCCCTAAAAGGAGGAATGAGGTAGGGTCTTATCAGTAGGTAGACAGAGACTCCTATGAGGAAAGTTTTTAGGGTTTTGGGGGTCAGATAGAGGATTTGCAGAGACCCCTGAAGAAGGAGAGGGTATTCGTCGGTATTCAACAGCTGGTAGATACTGAGACTCTTGGGAAGTGATTGGGTGTCAGGAGCAGGGAGTTACAGAGAATCTTGAACAGGTAGAAGATATGGTGGTCATGGGTGCTCAGCAGTGAGTTGGAGACACTGATTCCTTGGGAGAGGTTGTTGAGTTCTTGTATTGTTAGGAAAGATGGGCTACAGAGTCACATGAAATGGGGAAAGGACATAAAGGGGACTCAGAGTTACCCATCACAGGCACTGATGCTTTGTCTCTTGGGGTAAGATTTTGGAAGCTCTTGGAAATCCAGTTGGAGGCCTTATGGACACCCCTGAAACAAGAGGTTATATATGGGAGTCATCATGTTGCAGGTTAAAGGATTCATAGCAGGAATGGGGGGATTAGAGATACCTTTCAACAGGGTGAGAAAATGGGTGATATTAGCAGCTCAGTATGGGGGCATATACCAATATTCCTTGTGGAAGATTTGGGGGGCTTTGGGGAGTCAGGAGGGGGGGAGATACGGAGATTCCCAAAATGAGAAATGATATGGCAATTTGTTATGAGGGCTCAACAGGGGTAGAAAAGATTCTCGTTTGAGAAGGCTATTAGATTTTGGGGGATTCGGTAATAGGGAAGACACAGTAGTACCTGAATAACAAGAAGATAGAAGGTTTGGGGGGCTCATCGGGGAGTTACATACATAAATTAAAGGGGGGGAAGTTTGGAATTCTTGGGTCATCAGGAGGTGGAAGTGACCTATAAAGAGTGGTCTAAAAACAGGGGTTAGCAAAAGGTAGATACAGAAGGATGGAGGGAGGAAGAGAATTTGGACTTCAAAACTAAAAAAAGTTAAGCAAATGAAGATGAGTTATAGATCCCTTAAGAAGGGGAGGACTTGTGGATCATAGGGGCTCTACGGTGTCAATTGATGGACTCCTGAAGGTGGGTTGTTGAGTATCTTGGTGAATGAGAAGAGGGATGATGTTACATAGAACCCGCCCCACCCAAAGGAAAAGATAGGAGGAATCTTAGTGGAGAGATTCTTGTGGAATCTAAACAGGGAAGCTGCTAAGTCTCATGAATATGGGGAAGGTTTGGGGGATTGTTGGCTCTCAACAGGAGGTAGATACAAGACTCTTGGGGAGGAAGAGGAGATTAGGGGATGATTGGGAAGTCTGGAGGGAAGGATTAGAGAGAAAGAAAATGGAAATTATAGGTCCTCAACCGGTATTTGACTTGGGCCATTATGTGGACCTTGATTATGAGGGAGGAGTGAGGGGGTAATTGTAGGGAACCTTGAACAGAGAGAGGATATGGGGGTTCAGCAGGGTTGGGTACAGACACTACTTGCAAGACTTTAGGGTGCCAGGAAGTTGGAGTTATAGGGACAGGATATGGAGCTCAAAGGTGCTCAGTAGGCGTAAAGGTAGAGACTTAAGGGGGTAGGCTTAGGGAGTCAGGAGGGGGACAACACAGAGTCCTCTGAACAGAGGGAGAAAATAGGTGTGTCATGAGGGTAGATACAGCTTCTTAATTGGTGGGAAACTTTGGGATCTTTGTGGTATCAAAAGAGGAAAGTTCCAGCGACCTCTTAAAAAAGAGAGGATTTGGGGAATGACAGGGGCTCTGCAGAGGACTCAACAGACTTTAATAGGTGGCTTGTGGAGTGTCTTATAGAGTGAGGGAGAAAGATAATACAGAGAACTATGAACAAGGGATGAAGTTGGGAGTCTTAGGTGCTCACCAGTGGTTAAATAGAGGGTGTCTCTCTGGAGTGTATGCATGTGTGGTATGTGTTTGTGTGTGTATTGTATGCCTGTGTGGTGTGGGTATAGAATGTGCATGGGTGCTTGTATGTTCTGTGTGTCTACATGTATAGTAGATGCCTGTTCATACATGTCTGTTTGTGGTCTTTGTGCCTGCATGTATGCTATGTGCCTGTATGTTTGTATGTGTCTCTGTGCAGTATATATCTATGTGTCCTATGGTGTGTGTGGTATGTATCTGTGTGTCTGTGTGGTGTTTCTGTGTTATTGTTACGCATGTATTATATGATATGAGCTATGTATAGCATGTTCTTTGACTCTGTGGTATGTATCTCTGGCTTTTGTGTGTCTGGTATGTGTTTCTTTCTGGTGTGTTATGAGTCTGTGTATTGAATTTGTGTTTATATTTGTGTAGGTGTGTTTCTGTGTGTCTGTATGTGTGATATATGCCTGTGTTTGTGGTGTGTTTCTATGTTGTAGAGTGTGTGTTGTGTGTGTCTGTGTGTATTGTATTATGTTTGTATAAATCTTGTGACTTTGTGTGATATATATATTATACATATATATATATATATATGGTATGTGGTATGTTTGTGTATACTTGTATATCTGTGTTTTTCTCATTGTGTTTGTATGTTTGGTGTGTGTCTGTGTGTAATGTGTGTCTATTTGTGTGCCTGTCTATTTCATGTGCCTAGGTAGTGTGCATTTGTTCATGTGTGGTATATGTGCCTGTGTATGCATTTGTGTGTGTTATGTGTGTCTCAGTGTAACTTTTGTGTATGTTGTACACCTGTGTAAAGATGTGTATCTGTGTATGTTTATGTGTTTGTGTTTATAGTGTGTAGATGAGGCTGTGCATCTTTATGTGCGGTGTATCTTTGTTATGTGTGCTTGTGTGTGGTGTATGTATATGATATGTTTTGTGTGGTATATCTTTGTGCCTGTGTATATTGTGTTTATGTGTCTGTGTGTGGTATTTATGTGAATTGATATGTGTCTGTGTGTAATATATTTCTTTGTTGTGTTTGTTTGTCTGTGTGGGGTATGCCTGTATGTGGTGTGTATTTCTGAGTGTTGAGTTTGTGTGGTGTGTGTCCTTGTGTATCTCTGTGTGTGGTTGTGTTCATGTATGTTATTGTGTATGAATAGTGTTTAAATGTGAGTGTATGTCTTTGTGTCTGTGTCTTGTGGTATGTGTGTTTGTGTATTTTTCTTTGGGGAACATGTATGTGTTAAGTGTGTATTTGTGTGTCTCTGTGTGGTGTGTATGAAGTGTATGTGTCTGGGCATGTTGGATGTATTTTTATGTGTCTGTGTGTGGTAGGTGTGCAGTATATGTCTCTATGTGTGTTTCTCTGTGTGCCTCTGTGTCTGTGTCTTTGTGTGGAATGTATGTGTCTGTGTGTGTGTATGGTATGTTTCTTAGTGTGTGGAATGTGTCTGTGTATCCATATGGTGTGTATCTGTCTATCTCATTGTGTGTGATATGTCTGTCTCTGTGTGTTGTATGTGAATGTATGTGTCAGTGTGTCTCTGTGTGAGTCTTATTTCTGCCTTGCTGTGTATGGTATGTGTGTCTTTCTATTTTAAGTATAGTGTGTCTGTGTCTCTGTGGTGTGTGTCTGTGTGTGGTGTGTATGGTACACGTTTGTGTCTGTGTGTGGTATGTGTTTATATCTTGTGTGTATATTGCGTCGGTATCTTTGTCTCTGTGTTGGGTGTGTCTGAGTGCATTTGTTTGTGTCTATTTGTGGTGTGTGTGTGTGTCTGTGTGGGAATGAGTGTTTCTGGGTTGTGTATTGTGTCTTTGTGCATCTGAATATGGTGGGGATGGGCGTGGTTCGATGGGGAGGGGGTGATAAATGGTCAGCAATGCTGAGACTTGGGGAGGGAGATTTTTAGCTTTCTGGAGGAGCCAGAGGCCAGTTACAGAGAAGGCTAAGTGAGGAAAGTTATGGGGGGGGGGTCATAGGGGTTTGGCAATGGGTAGACACAGGGGTTTAAAAGAAGAATTGTCTCACCCCTCTAGGGTGTGTACAGACTCCTTGGGTGGGGAGGGGGGAGTGTCATGAAAGGCAATCATAGGGACTTGGGGTCAGCTAGATAGACTCAGCAGGGGATAGATCCAGAGACTCATGGGCAAGGCAAGGGCATGGAAATTGAAGTTTTCCGTGGGAGAGACTTGAGGGGGAAAGCTATGAGATTCTTGGGAAGTCAATAGAAGGAAGACAGATCTATGCACAAGGCAAGGAGATGGGGGGTTCTAGGTGCTCCGCAGAGGTAAAAGAGATCCAGAGACTCCTTGGTGGAGGAGATTGTAGAGTTCTTGAGGAATCAGGAAGGGGGAATTACAAGGACATCTGTGGAAGGAGAGGATGTAAGGTGCTATTGGTGCTTAGTAGGGAGTTAAAACAGAAGACTTCTGGGAGGTTTGGGATGTGATGGGGAATCAAAAGGGGGAGTTACAAAGATTTTTAAATAGGAAGAAGATAGGGGTGTCAAATGTACAATAGAAGGTCAATCCAGAGACTTTTTGGAGAGAGGTTTGGAAGTTCTTGGGAGTCAGCAGTGGAGAGTTAGAGACCCATAATCATAGAGAAAATATGGGGGCAGGTCGTAAGGACTCATTAGAAGGGGAGATCAAGAAACTCTGGGGGGGAATGTTTTGGGGGCATTGAGTCAGGAGAGGAGAGTTAAAGAGACCCCTGAATAGGAAGAGGTTATGAGGTCCCAGGGACTCAGTGAGGGTAATCCAGAACCTCTATGGCTACAGGTTGTAGGTTTGTGGGGAGCAAGAGTATGGGTTATAGAGACCCTGGAACAAGGAAAGAATATGGGAGAAGTCATTGTGGCTCAGCTGGGAATAAGCACAGTGACTCGTGGGATAGGGCAGTCATAGAATCCTTCGGATGTGAAGAGGGGAGGTCATCATGACAAATCAACTCTGGTAGGATATGGGGGAATTCATAGGGCTCAGCAGGGGTGGATACAGTGTGTCTTGGTTTGATCTGGAGGTTTTGTAGGGTCTCAGGGAATCAGGAGGGTGTTGTTACAGAGACTCCTGAATAGGGAGATGATAAGATAGTGGTGGTGGTGGGTGTCATAGTGGCTCAGCAGGGGGTCTTTGTTATTTCTTTGATGGGGAGTTGTGGGATTATTGGAGATAATTCCCAAGGGGGGAATTAAAGTCCCTTGTAGGAGCCAAGCAGAGGGTGGATAGAGAACTTGGCCAGAGGGAGGTTTTCAAGGGTCTTAGTAAGTCAGGAGAGAGGAGTTCCAAAGACCTGTGTGCAGGGAGAACATCTGTCATTCAGCAGGAAATAGCTACAGAGACTTGTGAGGGAAGATGATGGGATTCTTAGGAAGACTCCTGAGAGGAGGGGTTGGAGTTTGGGGGGATTAGGAGGGAGATCTTAGGGTGTCAACAGAGAGAGACTCTGAGGGCCTGGGCAGGGGTATAGAGGACAGAGGGGTTCATGACAAAGTCTCCAGGCAGGAGGGTTTGAATGTCTTAGGTGATCTTACAGAGACTCTGAAAGAGGGATATGATATAAGAGTTTTAGGTGCTCAGCAGGAGAAATTGTGGAAGTATTGGAGAATCATGGGGGTGAGAGAGACCCTTGGATTGCAGAAGAATATGGGGTTTTGTAGGCATTCAGCATTAGATGCAGAGATCCCTTAGAGGAGGTTGTGGGGTACTTTGAAGGATATGGAAATCATCGGTACTCCTCTTTGTGGGGGAAATTTGGGGGAACTGTTTAAAGGGATTGTGAGGGAGGGGGTGAACAGAGAGAAGAGAAGAGACTCAAACAAGAGAAGAATGGAGGAAGTCACAGGAGCTTAGTACAAGATAGACACAGAGAATCTTGGTGGTGGAGATTTGTGGGGTTATTGGGGTGTCTTGGGGAGTTGTGGGGAGCCTTTGGGATGATCTTGGGAAGTCATTGGGAGGAGGCAAATAGACCATATAGGGCAGTGGCTATGGGGAATTTGAGAAATTAGCAGGGAGTGGGCCCAGAGAGCCCTTGGGAGAAGGCTATGGGGATCCTGGGGAGTTAGCAAGGGGAGATAGAGAACTCTGGGTAGGGGAAGGCTTGTGGGGGCGCTGGAGATTTAGGGAGGAAGAGACATAGAGAATCCCATGGAGCATGATGCAGGGGACATGGAGAGTCATGGGGGTGGGGACACTGGGGAGATGTTGGGGTTTGGGGGAATCAACGTAGATAAGACACAGGGACCCCTGTAAGCAGAGCATGTACATGGTACAGAGGAAGTTGTGGGGGTTCTGGGGCGTTAGCAGAGGGAGACACACCAAATCCTAAAGTTAAAAAGCTGCTTGAGGTCTTGGGGAACCAGTTGAGATAATAGAGTCTCGAGGAGACTGGGAGACTCAAAGAGACTGGGAGACAGAGGCCCTTGGAAAGAGAGCCTGTGGGGATCTTGGAGGAATAAATAAAAGGGCCAGGGCCCCCTGGGGCATGGCTCTAGGAAGAGGAAGCCTGTGGATCTTGGGGTATGGGGGGCAGAGAAAAGGAGCCCCTGGGGGAGGTGGTGGGAGTTTGGGATAGTGAGCAGAGCAGAGACTCAGAGACCTCTGGGTATCCTGGGGAGTCAGCAGGGGCAGACACAGTGGGGTCCTTACGTTGTTAACATGGAGAAAGCCCTAGTGGGGGAGATCTTGGGGGCTCAGCGGGGGAGACGTGGACCCCACTGTGCAGGGCGACGCTGGAAATCCTTGGAGAGCCATTGCTGGATGCAGAGGGCCCTGCCAGGAGGGATGGGGAGAAGGGGGTGGGGGCGGGGAGAGGGGGAGGGGCGGGGGAGACCCAGAGACACCGGGAGACGGAGCACTGCTGTCACGGGAGAAGAGACCCGCAGCGCCCTGGCCGGGCGGAGTCTGTGATGCTATTGGGCCCCAACAAGGACCGGGAGGGCTGTCTGGGTCTTAGAAGCCACCGCGCCGGAGGGACCCCGGCCGTGGCGCCTTGAGCTTCCCGAGGATTCCTCTAGGGGGAGACAGAGACCACTGAGACAGCAGAGGCGCTCCCTGGGAGTCAGCGGCCGGAGAGATGGAAACGGACTGGACAGGCTCGGAGTGTCTGCTGCCAAAGGGCACGGGCTCGCTGGGGAGGGGCTTTGGAGGTCTCGGGGACCCCCGTCCTCCCTCGCAGGGGAGGGCACAGAGACCGAGTGGAGGACTTCAGAGGAGGAAGACAGTGCATGGGGGGAGGGGAAAGCTGGAGGAATGGGGCCGTGATCAGCGCGGTGGGGAGCGGATGAGAGGGAAGCCTGGGGCTCCTTGGGAATCATCAAGGGTGAGCACAGAGATCTCTGGGCACGAGGGAGACTGCGAGTGGGTGGGAGTCTTGTGGCCTCTGCCACAGAGAGACTAGAGATCGCGGACTGCAGGCGCTAGGGGGTCTCGGAAAGTCTGCACGGGGAAATCGGGGGGGGGGGGGCTGTAGGAAATCAGTAGAGGCTTTTCCGCAGGGAACTGGCGCATCTTGGGGTGTCAGCAGGAGAGAGCCTGGGGGAGGGGGGGAGAATGACGAGGATTCCTGAACAACCAGCCAGGGCAAGAAGCCGGGAGGCTTCTGTGGGAATAGCGACTCCTGCCTCAGTTCTCTGACGTCTGCAGCACAATTGTTTCCTTTTTTCATTCATCACTCTCCAATGGCTTGAATCACATGGCTCAGACTGTAGGGGCCCATCACAACTGAGCTCCATTTCCCCCAAGTGCCCCTTCCAGACCTCAGTTTCCTCCATGGTAGACAGGGCCAGGGGGACTAGTTGGGGTCTGAAGTTCCTCCCAGCTTCTAGCAATTTCTGCATTAGCTTGAAACTCGTCTTCACCTCGCTCCCACATTTTCAATTTACCACTAGGAGGCAGGATGGCCCCGTCTTTGCCTCCCCCACTGGCTCGCCCTCCCTCTTTGGAGCTATGCAGGCATGATTTCCATGCACTGAGTACTTGGCATTGATTCGAAGGGGAGGTGGAAAGGCAGGGCTGGGGCCATGGGGAAGATTCTCCCTACCCGGGGTCAGTCCATTCTGCTGGAGGACAGGCTTCAGCTCACCACAAAGAAGACCTTTGTGAAAATGAGGGCTGTCCGAAAGTGAAAAAGGCCGCCCTGGGGAGGTAGTGAGCTCTCCATCACTGGAGGTGTTCAGATGGAGGCTACAGAATCACTTGTTTCAGACACTGTAGGCAGGATTTCCGGTTGAGCCAAAGGCTTGCACTAGGTGGCTGCTGTCTGAGGTTCTATTATTAGTTTGCTGGCATGTGGGCAGGAAGCTGGCTCTCGAGATGGCAGGGACCTACATCAGAGACCATCTAATCCCACTCCCTCTTCCCCTTTCCCTTTTCTAGTTGAGATATCTGTGGCCCACATCACTCTCTAACTCCAGAACCCAGACCAGTTTAGGAAGGGGAGCTCATTGGTGAACTGAGGGTGTTGCAAGAGCTCCAGGTTCAATGATGAAGCTGCTTCCATCCTAATGAAGTAGGCCCCGTAACTCCACACGGGAAACTAGGCAGCCTTTCTTCCAAGGTGCTTTAAAAAGCCTGTCTCTAACCCTCCCTTCTAATGGGGGAAAGACAGCAGAGAACTGAAAGGGGGGAGCAGGAAAGGCACAGAGGTGTTGCTATTGAGGCCTGGAGGCAATGTCAGTAACATCAGAGGCTGACCTGAGGCCATCCCAAGATGGTGGTTTCAAGGAAAGGAACTCATCCAAACTTTCTGGCTTGAAGAGGGAACTTAATTTGTTGGGGTCTGAATATATTCTGAAGCATCAGACTCAAAGTAAAGTAGGAAATGGTGAGCATCCTCCCTTTTCCTCCAAGTCTAGCAATGCTAACATGCCTTGAGGGAAATCATTGGTTAATCCCACCAACATTTTTCATTTTTATAGAATCCATAATGTGCAGAGTACTGTCCTCCAGACTAGAGGAGATAGGAAATTGGGATAAGACTTGAGTTCTATTAAGTTCCCCATAGGGCTTCCAATCTACAGACTGATAACCAGAATAATACTTACCATTTCATAATAAAGCACATTACAAAATTACAAAAAAGAAGTGTCCTATGAGAGCTGAGGAGAATGTTGTTCCTGGCAGGCAGTAAGATTTGTATCTGGAGTCTAAGGGATTCAATTTAATTTATTAAGCAGTTATTATATGCCAGATACTGTGCTAAGAGCTGGAAATACAAATACAAGAAGAAGGACAGGCCCTGCCCTCAAAGAGCTTACATTCTAATACTCTTACAGGGAACTGAAAAAAATTGAGGGCAAGATTCTGAGTGTCAGGAGCTGATCCGGGTCACAACTAAATATGGCTGCAGTTAGGTACTTCAGTAGTCAAAGGGTTCATATCCTGGAACTGCTCCTGGCTGTGTGACCTGCCATTTCAAAAATGAAGGGGTCTGGTACCTCCCAGTTGCCCGGAGTGTCACTATGCCCTTAGTTTAGAATCCAAAGTCTGTGAAACAACTGTTTCAGGGGCTCAGCTCACAGCTTTTTCCACCTTCCAGTAGGAGGAGGGAAAGGTATATGTTCTTTTGTTTAATAAGTCTTCATGGTTCAGAACTATAGTCCCCAGTGAGAGACCTCACTGTAGTGTAACAACTCCTCTATTAACAATATATTTTTTTAAGTTTTTTGCAAGGCAATGGGGTTAAGTGGCTTGCCCAAAGTCACACAGCTAGGTAATTATTAAGTGTCTGAGGTTAGATTTGAACTCAGGTCCTCCTGACTTTAGGGCCGGTGCTCTATCTATCTATTACCAATATTAATTAGTGCACTGAACTTTGTGAGAGCTCTCCATTGAGAAGGAAGACATGGAAACCCTACAGATCCAAGAGCTTTGAGTTTCCTTGATCACATGTGTTCCCTACATATATGCTTCATTGCCATTATATATTAAGTTGTGCCTTCTCTTCTCTTCCTACAGACTATGTCTTGTAGGAATATGTATCCCAAGTTTTGGGGGGGATGCCTTATAACAAATGCTCTTACACTGATTTTTTAATAGGGAGTGAAGCAGTGGAGGCTCTCATGAGACAGAGTGTTAGAAATAGTGAGCCATGGTGGTACCCTAGAAGCTAAGATTACTAGTAATCTCCCTTCAGGGGATTCAATCTGTCAATGTAAGTACAAGTTAGGAGAGTGAGTAGGGGGTGGTGTGCTACAATCACTATCATCTTTTCCAGTTTAAAATTCTACAATTTTATGCTGCAATGACTCTTATGTCTAGCTACTCTATTCAACAGACATTTAAGTGCCTGCTATGTTGGCACAGAGATACAAAGACAAAAATGAGAGTCCCTGCTCTCTAGGAGCCTACTGAGTTGATCTGATATATGAACAAGGCAAGGAAAGAAGAAACCAAAGAAAACATTGCAAAACCTATTCTAAGACTTTCTGAGGAGAGCGCTCTAACAATTCCTCAATACTCCCACTGAAAGCCGTCATCGCCTCTTGCTTAGACTCTTATGAAAATCTTCTCACCAGTTGCTTGTCTCTCCTCTGCTGCCTGTGTAGCTCTCCTAAAGCATCACCATGATCCCATCGATTTCCTTTTTCAAACCCTCCCTGAATTAACCATTGTCTGCCAAATAAAACCTAAATTCTTGTCCTTGGAAATTCAACTCCAAGCTATCTGTAATTTCTCCATGGATTCTGTCTTCTCTCCACCCCCTTCTCAACCTGCCTCTTCATCTCAGTATCATGGCTCATGCTCACCCCCATGTATGGAATCAATTTTTCCCTACACAGTCTTTGTGGAAGTCCCTCCTTTTTCCTTCTAGGCTTGACTCAGGTGTAACCTCCTTCAGCGACCCCCTCTCTGACCTATCTATCATGTAGGTAAAAGTAAACTTCTCCTTCCTCAAACTTAATTTCTTATAATGTGTTGTTCTTGAGTGGCACTGGCCTCACTCCATGCAACTGTAAGTTCCTTGAGGACAGGAATTGTTGGTATTTCTTTTAAATCTTCCCTTGCCAGAATCTTAACACGGTTTCTGAGGTTCTTTTAAGTTTTAGTAATGGTTTTTGATTTCATAGCATATTCAGTTCTGGTTAGATCCCTCACCTCTCCCTAGAAAAGCTTCCCTTGTAACAAAGGAAAAGTAAACAATTACTCAAAACCAACTGACACATCAACTCCATCTGAAACATTACACAACCATAGTCCATCACCTTCCAAACAGAAGAAGGGAACTGCATTTCTTCATTTCTCTTTTGGAGTCAGGATTGATCATAATGTTAAGAAATGTGGAAATGAAAACCTTGCTACCAACATAAGGGTGTCACAGGATTATAGGTGCTACCTTTAAGGACCCTGCTGCCATCGTGATTCCTGAAACTGCTAAGGAGACAACTAGCTGGCATTTCCAAGATTGGGGTTCACTTCTACAAAGAGAGCAAAGCTCTCATGTTCCCATATGCTATCACTGATAGCTTCTCTCTGCTTTCAGAGCTAATTGCTTAGAGGATAAACAGATGTCATAGACTTTTAGTCTGGTCATGTATGTTGTAGACACAAGGGCAAAGTTGAATGACATGGCAGCTGGCAAGGAGTATGAAAATGAGCACAGTGATGCCAGTATTTCTTTCCTAATCATTGGCCTTGAAAAGAACCATATGATGCAAATCCAGGAAGGGCTGGTGACATGGAGCTCTGAGTTGGAAGAGACTTTAGACTGAGATTACCTAGTAGAATCTCTCCTTGTAGCACAAATCTGCGGCACAACATACCCCTGATCAATCCTCTTTTGAATTTTTTAAATTCTATTTTCAGTGGTTCCCAAACACAGTGAAGCAACAACTATATACCCTATAATTTTCTAAATCAAATTGCTTTCTAACTTGCACAAAATTGAAAAGTACAAGAATCTTGTTTACTCTTTTATTTCTTCCGCCCAATGCATAGGTCACATTAATCTCTGTTTGGTTAATTTCAGCACTTCCAACTCTTCACAGAACACCAGAATTGGCAGGGACCTTAGAGGAAGAAGGGGAGAGAGCCTGAAGGCTTCCCATAGGAGATGAAACCTAAGCTGCCTTGCAGGAAGCTAAAGATTCTAAAATGGGGAGATGAGGCGACAGTACTTTCCAGGCATGGGGAGCAGTCTATTTAAAGGCACAGAAGTGGGAGATGGGTTGCTAAACTTGAGAAACAGCTTAGATCAGGTTATCTGGAAAGTAGAATGGGTGCAGGAGAGTGATATGAAATAAGTCTGGAAAGGTAACTGGGCTCCAGGTGGTGGGGGGTTTTAAGTGCCAGAATGAGGAGTTTGTATTTTATCCCGAAATCAATGGGAAGCAGCCAAGAATGTTGAACAGGAGAAGGATATAGTCAGACCTGTGCCTTAGGAAGATGATTTTGGTTACTATGTAGAAAATGATAGGAAAGGGGAGTTATCCAGAAGCATAGTCACTAATTATAATAGTCCAGGTGAGAAGTGATAAGAATTTAAACCAGTTTAGGGACTGATTTAAGTGTGGGTGGAAAGAAGAGAATAAATGGGAGAGATATTGTACAAGTAGAATCAGTAAGACTTGGTAACTGATTGTATATGAGGGAAGAGTTGGGGGTGATGGGTTATTAGAAGGATGGTGCTGCCCTCAAGAGAATTCGGAGGAGTTTGGAGGAGGGGCAGATTGTGGGAGGGGGAAAAAAGAATGAATTCTATTTGTGACATGCCTGAGTTTTGAGACACCCCTGGGGCATCCAGGCAGAAACGACCAGTAGGCAGTTGTCCAGGTGGGAATGGAGTTCAGGTGAGATACTAAGGTTGGTTATAGAGAGCTTACCAGTCATCTTCAGAGACATGATAACTGAATGGTTTAGAGAGAGAAGATAAAGACCTTTAGGGGCCGCCTACACTTAGTCAGTGTGAGATGGGTGATGATTCAGTGACAAGTAGATGGAGAAATCAGAGGAAAGTCATGGAAGCTGATAGGAAGACACAGTATCCAGGAAGACAGTGTTGTCAATATATCAAAACCTTCAGCAAGGTCCAGAAGACTGAGACCTAAGGAAATGTCATAGACTTTATTAGTACAATTGCCCCTAATCACACAGCCTAGTAAGGGCCTTGGCAAGAACTCCAAATCTATTCTCCTTGCTACACATATACCATACTCTGACATTTGCACCAGAACTACTTCTCACAATATGTCTCTGCTGAGTGAATTCTATTTGTGATATAATGAGTTGAGATGCCCAAGGAACAGTCAGATGGAGATATCCAGCAGGTAGTGGCTAAGGTGGGCCTGGAGTTTAATAGAATCATGAGAGCCAGATATAGAGATTTGGGGGTCATCTGCATGGAGATAATAACTGACTCCATGGAAACTGATGAGATCACTAAATGAGACAGTACATCGAGAGAAGAGAAGGGCCTTTGGGGGCCGCCTACACTCACAAGGTAGGAGATGGATGATGATTCATTGAAGGAGAAAAATGGGAGGGGAAACAGGAGTGAATAGAGACATGGCAGACATCAGGAAGAGACAGAATCCAGAAGGTGGAGGTTGGCAATTGTGCCAAAAGATGCAGAGGGGTTGATTAGAATGGGAATTATACACAAATCATGATTTAGCAATCTAATTGCTTGTGATCACATAGCTAATACATATCAGAGCAAGGGCCTGAAATCAAGCCCATTATTTCTATATTATATCACACTGGATCATTTTGGAACATATTTTCTCTTTACCCATGGTGTAAACCCAGGGGTGTGCTGGAACCACCTCTAGCGGAGAGGTTAAATATCCAATGTAAACATCTAAATCAGAAATTATCTCATGGTACAAATGGGGGGGGGCTTGATTTATTGTTTTGTGACTTGAGGCTGAAGTAAGTGATGGAGAAGATATGTATAATGCAGGTTGAACTCCAAAAATATTCTGTGTATTTTCAGAGAGCCAGCTGTTTGAATGGGTATTTTTTAATTTTAAGGCAATGGGGTTAAATGACTTGCCCAAGGTCACACAGCTAGGCAATTATTAAGTGTCTGATGCTGGATTTGAACTCAGGTCCTCCTGATTCCAGGGTCAATGCTCTATCCACTGTGCCAGCTAGCTGCCCCCTGAGAGCCAGTTGTTAAACATTTATCAGCATATCACTGCATAAACCTCAGGGAAGCAGACAATTCAGCAGAGAGTTTCCAGATAGAGCTGGACTTAATATGATTATAGGTGGGACAGCCTCTCAGACCTAGTATCCCCATCAACTAACAGAGGTTGCTAGAAATGGTCAGAGTGATATGGAAATCTTTAACTTAAATATAAGATCCCTAGATCTTTAGATCTACAATCCTAGAAATTTTAAGGGATCAATAAGAGTTCCTCCACTAAGGTCAACCAAATTAGTATTCATTCATGAAGCAAGTATTATGAGACAGTCCCTGGGTATGAGCTGTTGGGGCCAAAACTGAAACAGCCTTTGTCTTCAGGGAGCTTATATTCTACTTTTGATGCTGTATCATGGCATGGAGGTGACTCTAGGCTTTCCAAAACTAGTATAGTGGAGCCCAAGATCCATTTGCCATTCTTGAAAAATCTCAGGGAATGGGTTGTGTTTCTGTTATCCCAAGACCAGTCCAATTAAAGGATGAGAAGCTCATCACCTGACCAGCCACCAGGAATGAATTTTTCTACCAGGGCAATTCCCAAAGACCATCCAACAACCATAAGAGACAGAATGGAATAGTGACTAGAACCCTGGATTTAGAGTCAGTAAGAGCTAGTTCAGATACCGACTAGCTATATGTCCCTTGGCAAATCACTTGACCACTTTGTGCCTTAGTTTCCTCCTCTGTAAAATAGGAAAGATTGAATTTGCTGAACTTTACGGCCCCCTTCTGCTTTATATATATGATCCTATAAACCGTAGAGGGACTGCAATCTGTATTGGTATGGATGAAGAAAGAAAAGCTTATAGAACCTAAGTAATGTTCCCCAGCCAGGCTACATTTCTCATCCTTGGATGGTCTGCGTTCCTCTTTTTACGCAAAGCACGAATGCATTTGACCATCATAGAAAGCCACACTACTAAGGATTGAAGTCATCAAAGCTATTATGGAAAAGTTGGATGCTCCTGCTTTCTCTAAGGACCATAACTAGTCTTTCAAGGTCCCAGAAGACCTAACTCCCTGAGATAAGATGCCCTGGCCCTTAATTCTCTGGCGAGAAAGGCATTTCGGCAGTGGAAAGTCATAGCTTTCTGCTCTGCCGCACACAGTTCTTCAGTATCAGTCTTTGCTGAGTGTTACTCAGTGTGATTTCTCGTCTTTGGGCATAGTAAGCCAAAGTCTGTGTTCTCCCTCTGACAGGATACAGCACTCTCATAAATACTGCTTCCAGAAACTAATTTAGCTGGTTCCACTTAAGTGAACTGAGAAATGGCCCAATAGACAAGTGGTACAGGTAAATGTGCCAGTTATGCAAACTCACCAGATACCAATGCATTGTAGCTCTGGGGGAAAATGTGGACTCCAAGGACCTCACATCTTTTGCCATATCTTGATTTGAGGGATTTCAATAAGTCGGGTTGTTCTTGTGGGACTCTATGCCCTTTGGAACACAGGTATAGGCAGTGGTCTAACCGAAGTCTCAGAGAGGGAGAGTGACTTGCCTAGGCTCATACATCTTCACCTAGTAAGTGACTGAATCAGGATTCAAACCCAGGCCATTGGATTTGAATACTGTTCTCTTTCTGTCACACAGTCATACCTTCTCTGATGAAATGGAAAGAGAACTTGGAGACATGGATGAGGTTAGAAGACTCTGTAAACTTGGAATCAAGTATATAATTTTAGCAAAGGATAACGGAGGTCAGGCAAAATCTCATGTTAGTTTACCATCACATCTATCCATTCGTCATCACAAACATTTCTATAAAGAACAAATCTGTGGAGATTATTTGGGGGGAAAGCTAGAAACAGGAAAGATGAAACTGTAGTCTATTAGACAGAAATTTCAGTCAGAAGGTTAGGATCATCTAATCAGTCCAGTCCCCTCATTTCATGGAAGAGGAAGGTGAGACTCAGAGAGGGAGAATGGACTTGCTCAATGTCAGATTGCTAGAAGAAGCAAAGCTGGGAACTCATATCTCCTACATTCCCACCCAATGTTCATTCCACACTACTTTGCTGCTGGTTGGTGATTAATAAATGTTTGCTGAGCGAATGAATACCTATATTTAGGTTTGGATATCTGACTTGATTATTCTAATGAAAACCAGTTTATCTAGATACAGCCAGATAGAAGAATGAATGAATGAATGCTTGCATAAATGAATGAAAAGCATTTAATAAGCTCTCATTATGTGCCAAGAACTGTGTTCCAGAGCTACAAACACAAAGGAGAGATAGTCTCTGCTCTCAAGGAGCTTTACCCCAAAACTTCTGCTGCTAGTTATGGGAAAAATTAAGGCCGGAATGAGCCCAGGTTTGGAGATTCATGCTATAGTGTGCCATACTCCATGGCTTCTGTCACTTAGGTCACTGATTACAAATCACTTTACTAAGTTGATCTTTCCCATTTTTATTTCTTTGCATGGTTCAATTTAGTGTTTTATATTCAATGAGCATTTATTAATAACTATGCAAGGAATAATTTTCAGATTCTTAAAACCTCCAAGTTAAAAGGGGCTAAGGCTGCCCCTCCTTGGAACTTCAGGGCATATTGGATTTACTTTCCTGGTCTGAATATTGATCAGACTTTGCAAATGATCTCATTGAAAGAATCCATATACATACATAAACATAAGTATCTGTGGGGTTTTTTTTTAGGTTTTTGCAAGGCAAATGGGGTTAAGTGGCTTGCCCAAGGCCACACAGCTAGGTCATTATGAAGTGTCTGAGGCCGGATTTGAACTCAGGCACTCCTGACTCCAGGGCTGGTGCTCTATCCACTGTGCCACCTAGCCACCCTGGTATCTGTGTTTTGTATACTGGTATATTTGTATACTTTGTATATTTGAAAAATAATTACACATACAAAAATGGATTATGGAAATGATTTTTTAAAACCCTCCTTTCAATTTAAATAATGATATTTTATTTTATTCTTACCACAAGAGGTGGCATATTAAAGTCGAGAAAGTACTAGTTTTTGAGTTAGAAGAGACAGGTTCAAATCTTGGGGCTGATGCTTCCTTAATGTGTGATTCTGGAGAAGTCTCTTATGACACTAGGATTGTGAATAGCATTTTGAGCTGAAAATGAGGTCATTTAGACTTTTGTTTTTCCAGATGAAGAAACCCTAGCCCAGAGGAAAAGCATGACTTACCTAAGGTCACACAAATAGTGAGCAACAGATCTCAGGGTCTCTTCCAAATCCAGTACTCTTCTTGCTGCATCACAATATATTCTCTTGATATCTTTGGGCTTCAGTTTCCTTCTCTGTAAAATGAAGGGGTTACTAGATCCGAAACTCTTTACCTTAGGACTATGAACTTGTTATTGTCTTAATGCTTGGATCACTCTATTTCAATAGAATTGATTTCCATTATAATCCTATGTGTTTTATGCATTTGGAAATATAATTCTGAAAGGGGGTCCCAAGGTTTTTCCAGACTGCCCAAAGGGTCTAAAAGAGAGAAAAGGTTAAAAATCCCCGGATTAAATGATCTTCAAGGTTCCTTCTAAAAGTCGAGTCCTATGAAGTATAAATTATTACTGCTTTCTTCATTATTTTTTTTTTTATTTCTTCCCTACCTATAGTGCTAAGAGCACAATTATGGGTTGTACTTGAGTTTCACATGAGCTGGGTTTTGAAAAAAACATCCAATCCATATTTGGATCAATATGGTCTCTTCTTGAGGACTAAAATGGATACTTCTCAGATCAGTTTTGTACTTGTGAACTCCTGTGCTCCACTGAGACTGCGAAAGCTCATTTTCTGTTGCGGTTGCTAGTTAGCACATTTTGACTGAGACCTAGAGGATTTTGTGATGAAGTGTCTCGGCTGGTAGCTGCACATGAGTTGACCTGGTTAGTATCCATATTGTAATATTTCTTTATTTGTATTTTCCCCTCCAATTACATATGAAAACAGTCTTCAACATTCATTCATGTTGAAATTTTAAATTCATACGATATTCTTGACATGGCCACACGATGCTTTGACCAAATATGTTCGTCTAGCAGGACTGTTCATCTTCGATTTAGCTGGGCTATTGGATTTGATTATTATAACTGCTGAGGTCCCCAAATAGACTTTTTTTTGACCTTTCAGGCTAGCACCAGTAGAATTTATATTATCACCTTGGAGATGCAGCTATCCCTCCAATCTTTCAAGGCAGTGATGGGACATAGGGTTATGTTTCGCCTGGGACCAAGGTCAAGAAACTTATGTCAATGGCTACTTCCTTACCATTGCTGCCACAAGTACTAGTTTCTGATACTTGCCAGTACTCTAGGAAATACCCAGACCAGACCAGGTGAGAACCTCTAGAATTTGGATTTTGGATACTAAATTTATATACACCATCTTGATAGCGTTTTCCTAATGCTGAGCTTTTGAAATTTGTGAGGCAATCAGTGTCACTAACAAGACTGCCTTGAGGGGCAGCTAGGTTGGCACAGTGGATAGAGCACCAGCCCTGAAGTCAGGAAGACCTGAGTTCAAGTTTAACCTCAGACACTTAATAATTACCTAGGTGTGTGACCTTGGGCAAGACACTGAACCCCATTGCCTTGCAAAAACAAACAAACAAAAAAAGACTTGCCTTGAGGTCAAGGGTGATGACCTTACAGTAACAATGTAGCTGTTCTTTTATATTTACGCGGAAGAGAATGGAACTCTGCCTCACTTAACTCCAATTCACAAGCAATTCAGGATATCATGCCATGATTTCAGTTGTCCTCTTTGAAAAGGAATGACAAAAACAACAACATATGGCTCTGTGAGCTCATTGGCATAAGCACTCAATTAGCTTCCTGCCTGTGTGGCTCCTGTATTTCCATAAATCCCCCATAGAAGATGAAGTGCTTTGACTATTTCCTAGATACCAGTGGAATACTTGGACCGGCCATCTTTTATCCTGACTGGCCCATTTCCTTTTATGGACTGACCTGTCCTTTTAATGCCACTTATGGGAAGACTATCCTTAGCGATATGTTGCAGCCGTATTTCAATTGAAAGATTTTTAAAAATCTCCAATAGATCTCTTCATAGAATCATGGGACATAGAATGCTAGTGCAGGAAAGGATGTTGGAAACCATCGAGTCCAACCTTTATTTTACAGAGGAGGAAATGTCAGACTCGGAGAGGGAGAGGGACTTTGCCAAAGTCATGACTTTATTTTCTTGCTCAGAGAACAGAATGCCTTTGCATTTGGTTGCCAGCTGTGTGTAGACTAATTTAAAGTCTTTACTTCTCAATATATTTTCCTACATTTCATAAGCTTGGGACTATTACATAAGCTACTAATGAATGTATACTTTACATTTATAACAATTCTATTTTAAATATCATAAAGGTGATTTACAAATGCCATTTCATAATCAAAACAGTAAATATAACTTACTAGTTATGAAATCAGACAAAATTAAATGTGCATATTCAAGCCAACTTTTGAAAAATATTCCCCAAAGTCATGTCTATAGTGAATAAATAAAATTTGCTTATAGTTGGGGTGGCTAGGTGGCAGTGGATAGAGCACCAGCCCTGGAGTCAGGAATTCCTGAGTTCAAATCCAGCCTCAGACACTTAATAAATACCTAGCTGTGTGACCTTGGGCAAGTCACTTAACCCCATTGCCTTGCAAAAACTAACAAAAAATTTGCTTATAGTAAGAGTTTGATTTAGCTAATTTCTACATGGCTTCTGTTCATTTTATTTTTCTCTTAAATTTAATTAAACATCACTGTCTTATATACTCTAAACTGAAGACCAAATTTTTTTATTGCCATGTCCACAACTAAAATTGTAAATATTAGCATTTTCAAATGGAAGAAGGCACCAGCAATGTGACAACTAAACAGGATGATCAGCAAATATTTGTTGAACATAGAATGAATGATTTGAAAGGCAATTATTATTGAATTAGTATTTCAGTTATTATTCTATGATTAATTCTATTAGGCTAGAGGACACAATCCACTGATATTGCTTTATTGTGAACTTGGAATTTTGAAATAAAAGATAACAAATCATTAAATCAATACTTTAAAAAGCTTCTAGTTACTATGCAGCAGACTTGATAAAAAGAAAAACATACAATACTTATAATATGTTGAGGCACTGATAATTACTGAACTAAGAATTTGGCTTAATTTTTACAGACTTATTCAGGTAGAATTCAATTTTTCCAACTCAAGAACTTTATTATCCCAAACTTGATTCCTCCCTCTCCCTGGATACATAGTGTTAATTGAAGGCTGGTGCAAACAGACATAAAGTATTTAGACATTTTAAGGTATTATTTTGATGGGTTTGATATTTTTCTAACTATGCAAATATTAAAATATAGTTTAAGATTAGTTAGTTATAATGTTCAGCTTTTACTGTTCTAAAGCTATTTGCACACTTTTACTTCCAATGCAAGGATAAGGTAACTCAATAATACTATGAATAGTTTTATTCAAGGACATTTTGACAGTTTCTTATGCTAAAGGTACTGGCATGATATTCCCATCTACTTGCAGAATAATAAGAATGGCAAAAATATTGATGATATAGCGCTTAGTTTAATTCCCCCATCTTATACAGGTTCCATCAAATGTGATATTCCAGAAACATGAGCTGCGTATAAACCAGACCCATTCTTCTGTGCCACTGCACAAACCACTATATATTTATACATCTTCCCTAACTTAACCAAATGCATTGATTTATATTGCTTCTTCAGTATTCTGATTATAATCTGCACTATCCAGTCTCATTGTGGTGGGGCAAGAATAAAAGATCTGTTACCATTCTGAAAGTAACCAGGGAAAAGCAAAACAGTCCGACTAATGCTAACCAAGAGACAAAAGAAAAAGGGAAGAGGCAGCCAGAAGAAGGGCAACAGTAGACTCTTCACCCTGTGGTTGATGGTTTCAACCACAAAAACTACTGGGGGCTCAGCCTTAGAGTTGACCTATGGTCAGACTTATAATGCAGTAGACCTAATTTACCTTCCCAAGGCCTTCTTCACATGCTCTAGCCAAAGTATTTGAGTAACATAGTCATACTCTCCCATTTTCCCAGCCTCCTAGAATGTGATAGTCCATTTCTTTCACCAGGTTGACCGTTATGTTTGAAATGCCATCCTAAAGCATATCTGCCAATTGAAGTGGAATTCTGGAATCCAAGATTTGGAACTAGAGTCAACTTTAAGGCTTACCTAGTCCAAGGGTTCATAATCTGGGATCCACAGCAGGGGTCCAAGTGGGGACTTCAGAGGGTCCATGAACCAGTTTGTAAAAACATTCTGATAACTATATTTCAATATAATTGCTTTCTTTTGTAATCCTGTGTACTTTATTTTGTACTTTTAAAAATATTTTTTGGAGAAAGGGCCTGCAAGCTTCATCAGATTGCCAAAGGCATCAAAGACACAAAAATTTAAGAATTCCCGATTCCTGTCTCCTCAGGTTTTTAATAGAGAAGTAATCTGAGATCCTGAATCAGTCTTCAAGGTCCAGCTCAAATACCTTCTCTTCAGGGTGAGCTTCCAGTTCCCCCAATGTAGCTCTTTATTTTATTTATTTTAATGAATTTTTATTCAAATCCTTTGTTTTGCAGATATTAAATTTCTCCCCATATCCCTCTTTCCTATCCCAAAGAGTCATTATTTTTTTTTAAAAAGAAAAGAAAAATGAGAGAGCTCTGGTTCTAACACATTTTATACCTTATCTATACCCTCTACCTACTATTTGTTATGAAGTGTGGCTTCCATTGATCTAAACTCTCTCCAGTCTCCTGGTTGGCTTGCCCCTAGTTTCCCCTTCTTGTTCTCCATGCTACCTGCAACAAGGCACCCTCTTTTCCCAAACGGTCTTGAGGAAAGGGTATATTTAGAACCACGCCATTCAGATATAAAATCTCTCCCCACATTCTCATGGACCCAGAGTTGTACACAATCACTGATCTCAAAGCACCAGCAAGGTGTTTCAATCTCTATCTTGGGGGAATTCAGACTCTTACTGCCTTCCCATGAACCCAGTCTCCCTCCCAAGCTGCTGAATGTAGCCCAGAGTTCTCCACCTATACACTTTTCATCCTCTTCTATCCACTCCTTGAGCAACCTCACTCATGTGCACTACCACTGCTGTTAATATTCACGTGCTCCCTTTAACACATGTGGCTCAGTCCATCCAACCATGGCTGAAATCCTCTGCCCAGGCTCTGTTCTTTACAAACTCTCTACTCCACACCCAGGGTCTGGAGCCTATACTACCACACCAAACAGCAATCACTAACATCAACTACCATGCCTTGTTCTAAATCCTTCACCCACCAATCTTTCAAGTTGGGCATCTTAGAGTGTAAAAGTATTCTAGCTATTTGCATAGTCGTCTCATCTACACAAATGTTTGACTAGATTGTAATTTCCCTGAGGGCAGGGATATGTTTTCTTTATCTTGCTATCATCTCTGTGGGACCCAAGACAAAGCCTTACATACAGTAAGTACTCAATAAATGTTGAAGGAATGAGGGATGAGGACCAACTCTGTCCTCATACAAGAATCTTGAAATTTGCTTTGTGAAATAAATTCTGGCAACACTATTCTTTTCTTGTCTTAAGCTGGGTCCAAGTCTCTGGCCTCAAGGGCATGGCAAATGCTGATGCTACTAACAATTCATCAAGCATCCAGTCATGTTCTGAGCCTTCAGTCCTAGAATAACCCCAGATTCTAAACTTTGGAATCTGTATAAGCTTTGGGACAAATTGCTTGGAGCAGAACTTGGGAGCTATTTACTGACTTTAGTTTTGCCCACGTTTTCTTAGTGATAGTTTTGCTTTTGACTCTGTCAACATGGATTACCTCTGATGATGGATACCAGATTCTCCTTTAAAACCCCAAGATTGGACTAGTGCGTAACATCCTGAGAGAATATATTGTTGTATTGGTATTGAACATACGACAGAACCAAGGATTTTGGAATTTTGACTTCAGGTTTTATTTTCCTTTCTTTTCCTTTTTCCTTTTTCCTTTTTCCTTTTCCCCTTTCCTTTCCTTTCCTTTCCTTTCCTTTCCTTTCCTTTCCTTTCCTTTCCTTTCCTTTCCTTTCCTTTCCTTTCCTTTCCTTTCCTTTCTTCCTTTCCTTTCTTTCCTTTTCCTTTCCTTTCCTTTCCTTTCCTTTCCTTTTCCTTTCCTTTCCTTTCCTTTCCTTTCCTTCTCCCTTTCCCTTCCCTTCCCTTCCCTTCCCTTCCCTTCCCTTCCCTTCCCTTCCCTTCCCTTCCCTTCCCTTCCCTTCCCTTCCCTTTCCTTCCCTTTCTTTCCCCCTTCTCCTCCCCTTTCCGCTCCCCTTCCCTTCTCCCTTTCCCTCCCCTTCTTCCCATTTCCCTTCCCCTTCTTTTCCCCTTTCCCTCCCCTCCCCTCTCCTGTCCTCTCCTTCCCTTTCCTTCCTTTCCTTTCTTTTCCTTTCACTTTCCCTTTCCTTTCTCCCACCTTCTCTCCCCTTCTATTTCCCCTTCCTGTATCCCCTCCCTCTTTTCCTTTTTCCTCACTCTTCCTCCCTTCCTATTTCTTTCCCTCTCTTTTATTATTTTCTTCCCTCCCTTTCCTCTTTCCCTTCTTCCCTTTCTCCTTTTCTTCCATCTCTGTCTTCTCTCTTCTCCCTTCACATTCCTCCCTTTACTCCCCCTCTTCCTTTCTCTCTTCATTTCCCCCATTCCCAGTGCTCTTACAGACCATCCTCATCCTTTCCTCCCTCCCTCCCTCCCTCCCTCCCTTCCCTCCTTCCTTCCTTCCTTCCTCCCTCCCTCCCTCCCTCCTTCCTTCCTTCCTTCCTTCCTTCCTTCCTTCCTTCCTTCCTTCCTTCCTTCCTTCCTTCCTGAGTCATCCAGAGAGAGAGGAATTATCACAGGAAGAAGTTTAAGGAGTAGTGATTGGTGACTCTGTGCTGAGAGGTTCAGAGGTGGATCTGACAGAAACAATGGCGAGGTCTGCTGTCTTCTCAGGTCACGCAGCCCAGATATGACCTAGAGTCCCCTGCGCCTTTTCCAGACTGAATCACACTATTCACTAATAGTGACTCAGGTAGGGACAAATGATACTGCCCGAAGGAACCTAGGAAGGCTAGGGATTATGAAGTCCTGGACAAGCAATTGAAGATCTCAGAGGCAGAGGTAATATTTCCATCATCACTGCCAACTGAAGGGTTATGAGAGAGGCTTTAGAAGCGAAAAGCCGATTTGGGAAATGAATAACTGTCTAAGAAGATAGTGTCTGAGAACATGGTATGGATTTTAAAACCATGATTCAGAATATAGGAATGATGGACTCTTGGCTAGGGATGGATCCACTTAATATGGGCTGATAACATTTTCCTATAATCTTGAAAATTTCCTTGAGAAGGCTTTAAACTTCTTGAGAAGGGAAGCTGCCCACATACAACTATCAACTCAGATTCCATAGAGAGTAGTAAGTATAACTACAGGGAAGGGAAGGGAAGGGAAGGAAGCAATAGTAGAGTTAGCAATAGTAAAGCCCAGTAACTTCTAGAAGGCAATTTTCAAAAAGAAAGTCAGCCTTAGTTTTCTGTACACTAGAACACTTCTACTACTACTGCTACTACTACTACTACTACTACTACTACTACTACTAAATAAATAAATAAAAGAATGACCTAGAGATCCTGATAGAAGGAGACAAATCTGACTCCCTAGGGTTTATAGGATTCTAGATCCAAAGTGAAACTAGCTCATTTCTCAGATAAGAAAGCCAAAGCCCAAAGAAATCAAGTGATTTGCCCAAAGTCACACAGAACCAAGATTCAAACTCAGGTCCTCTGACTACAATGTCAGCACTTTCCTCACTGTACTGCACTGCTTTCTCGATATCCCTGGGTTAAGACTCATGACTAGAAAGTGGCCCAAAAAGGCATTGCATTATTCCAAAAGAACAGGATAGATAAAGGATATTCCACACACTTCATGTGTGGAAGTCTAGGAGCCCAAAGGTTGAAGCAGGTGGAGAGCATTTAGATGAAGATGAATGGATGGAAAACCAGAAGCAATATTTTCATGAACGAATACCAGAGACCACCTAGAGAAAAAGAGGATTTGGACAAGGCTTGAGGGAAACAAATCACAGACCTGACACAGGGTCATGATATAGTAGGGATGGGGAACTTTAATTATCCGGACATTTTCTGGTGCTTTCCCTTTCTCTCTCTGTGTGTTCGTCAAAAGCAGAACAGTTGATAAATTCTTGACTTGCTTTAATGATATCATTCTTCAAAAGGTAGAGGAAATGACAAGTGAAAGAGCTATTCTGGATCCAACTCTGGGCAACAAGAAGGAAGGCATTGCTGAAGTAGAAATGATGAAAACTTGGGGGAAAGCAATTTCCCTATTAATAAAGCTGTGATGGAGAAGGAAAAGCAAACTAAATGTAGTCGTACCCCTTTGATGTACCCCTGGAATTTGGGGGAGCAGATTTTAAGGAAAGTTAGGCAGGATCAATGGGCTTAAAATTCTACAGGGGAGAGAGAACAAATGCTTGTTAATTGAGAAAGTAAAACAATAAAGGCAAATACTTCCACTCCCCCTTCCCATAAAGTTAACCTGCTTATTTAAAAAAAATATCTAGGGGCATTGGTCCAAGATTGATGGGAAGCTACAAGAATTAGGTTTTGAAGATAAAAACACAAATCATACTAAAGAAAAGAGAAGGGGTCGCTTCCTAAAGACATCAATGGCGGTACACAGCAAATTCATTGACTAACAGATCAAAGAGGAGCCAAGGGAGGATGAATTCCAAAGCATTGAACAGTCTTATAAGAATAGTATTGGGAGTGTCAGAGGTCAGAATAAGCAGACACTGGGGGGCTTTTCTTTTTTTGCAAGGCAATGGGATTAAGTGACTTTCTCAAGGTCACACAACTAGGTAATGATTCCAGATTTGTCTGAGATCAGATTTGAACTCAGGTCCTCCTGACTCGGGGTCAGTGCTCTATCCACTGCACCACCTTACCTGCCCTACACTGTTTTTTAAAAAACTATATTGGGGCAAAAAAGAAGGTCAAAGAAGGAACAGAACTTCTGTTAGGAGGGGTGGGATGAGCATAATGGATGATGGAAGGAAAGGCAGGACTACTCCTGAGTTATTTAATTTCTGTTCCCCCTCTCTTTTTTGAGGTTTTTTTTTTGGCAAGGCAATGGGGTTAAGTGACTTGCCCAAGGCCACACAGCTAGGTAATTATTAAGTGTCTGAGGCTGGATTTGAACTCAAGTACTCCTGACTCCAGGGCCAGTGCTCTATCCACTGTGCCACCTAGCTGCCCTTCTCTCTCTTTTTTGCAGGAAATAATATTTTATTTATTTTTTCAACTACATGCAATGATAGTTTTCAACAATCTGTTCTCTTTTAAGGAGACTGAATTTTGAACTGGGAAGAAAAGAACAAAAATAGTTCATAGATTCAAAACTCATAAGTAAGGCACTCAAAAGAAAAAACCTACCTGGGGGGTAGCTAGGTGGCACAGTGGATAGAGCACTGGCCCTGGAGTCAGGAGGACATAAATTCAAATCCAGTCTCAAACACTTAATAGTTAACTAGCTGTGTGAGCTTGGGCAAGTCACCTAACCCCATTGCCTTGTAAAAACGAGCAACCCCCCCCCCAGAATCCACTTACCTGCCTTCTGAATGAACTACATATCCCAGGGAAGCAGAAGAAGGGGGAGCCACTGGTCCTGATTTTGAGAGATCACAGAAAGTCAATTTTCCTAAGGCTATGACCTATAAACTATAAGCCAGTGAACTTGGCTTAGATGCCTGGCAAACTTCTAGAATGTAGTAGTAAAAGGATGGTTTGTGCCCATTTAGAAGAGACATGGAAGTCATAAAGAGACTATGGCTTCATTGAGAATATGCCAGACCAGATTCATCTTGTCTCTTTGGGTTTGCAAAGGACTGTACATATTATCTCATTTGATCCTTACAGCAACTCTGGGAAGCCAGGTGCCATTATTATTCCTATTTTACAAATGAGGCAACTGAGGCTGTAAGAGGTTAAGTGACTTCTCCAGGGACGTATTTGGATTCAGATCCTTCTGACTAAACGACCAGCATTCTCAGTTATTGTACCACCGCAGGATATAGTATATATGTTTCAGCAAACAATCTGATAAACCTCCTGTTATGTTTGTGGACAAGATAGAGAGCTGTGGGCTAGACAATGGCATAGTAAGATGGATTCACATCAAATGGAAGAGATAGAAACTTTAGACCAGACATGTGATTTATGTCTCTCTTGGAGCTCAAGTCCAATATGGGCAGAAGACACAACCCCACATCATTTCCATATCCTTTAATGCAGTTGGTGCAAGTGTTTTTAGGATAGAACCAAGGTCATGGTGAAATCTAAAGGGGAAGGTCGTTACTGATCTTCAAAGAGTCCGAATACTGGGGTGAAGGCATACGCATTGTCTCCCACTGTTGCAATGTGGACTTCTCTTAATGTTTTCTTGCCCATGGTCAATTCAAGCAATTCCAAAGAGATTTTCAGTAATGTGAAGAGAATTTTACCTCAGTTGGCAGCAAACAGAATAGAGAGAGCACCTTTCAGACAAATCCATTGGATTGCTTAGTGCTTACTTTGTTTCTCTTTCCTATCCAGCAATTGTAGATTCTAACAGTTTTTAGAATCATTAGGTTTTAGGATTGAGGCTCAGGATTATGAGCTTTTGTTTAATCCCAATTAATCATCTGATAGGCAGCTGGGTGGCACTGGATCTGGAGTCAAGAAAACCTAAATTTAAATCTGTCCTCAGACACTTACTAGCAGGAGGGGGGTGCAGGGGATCCTGGACAAGTCACTTAACTCTGTCTCAGTTTCTACATCTGTAAAATGAGCTGGAAAAGGAAACAGAAGACCACTTCTTTTGCTATGAAAACCCCAGTTAGGACCATGAAGAGTCAGACATGACTGAAAATTACTGAGCAACAAAGTCAGCTGATATCCTTAAATCTACTGTATTTTTTAAAGATTTTGGGGGATGTCTTGTACTTTAATATCACAGTTATTTCTAAATATCCCCATACCCCCACTCACTCACCCACCACTTATCCTTCTCATATAATAAAGGAAAACAGCTAATCCATGTCCCTCAATAAAACTGTTTTCTTACAGGATATGTAATATTCTGTATTCATTGTCCTCCTTTTGAAGGAAAAAAGGAGATGTATTTCTTCAATGTTCTGGACCCTAGTTTCACATCAGTTTTCTTGGAGTTTTTGTTTCTATCCTATAAACTAAAGAAATTGAGGGAAAAAGACTAGACCCTATTCTGGAGATGGGAGCATTTATAGGATTGTTAATTGAGAGTGGGAAAGGATCTTTGAGGCCATCAAGTCTTCATTGCATAGATGAGGAAACTGAGGTCCAGACAGTTTAAGAAACTTAACTGAGGCCACACAAATAGCAAGGAGTAGGAACCAAGGTCCTCTGCCAACATCCCTTTCCCTTCAGCATACTCCCTTGGAACTGGAACTGGAATTTCCTTGGTCTGAGTAACTCCCAGGTGAGGAAAACCTCTCTCTCAGTGCAGGTCAGCACCTTCTCTGCTGGGCCAGCGCACACTGCAATGGGGACATTGTCTTTGAAATACTTGAAAAGTTGTTCACTTTTCTGAACCAAGTTATTTTTATATCAGGATGCTAAGGTTTCTGGTATAACATATGTCTCCCTTGGCTCCCTTCTGTTCGGCTTCGGTTTGTTTGTATCATGTTTAATCTTGTAAGCTGCCTTCAATCCTTTTGGAAGTAGGTGGGGTGGAAATCCTAAATCATAGGATCATCGAATCTTAGAGCTGGAAAGGACTTTAGAGACCAGAAATAAATATTGGGCTATGTCAGAGAAGCTGTGAACATACATTAGTATGATACATGCTCACACATACTTGAACGGGACCAGTCTTAAAATAGGTGTCCTTGCCCATTTATATTTCCTTTTCATTATCAGCTGCACAAATACTCAAAGGATCTGAGATCTCATTGGAGTGGAGAATTACCAGCAACTCTATGAAGTAAGTTGGGGAATAGAGACGGGGATGGAATTTGTGATTTCAAGGACATGGGGAATGGCCTGATGAGAAAATTCTCTGTAGCACTGTGCAATTTCCAGTCTTTGAGAAGTGGCTGGTGGCACTGAAAGGGTCAAAACCTTGCTCAGGGTCACCCAGCCAGTATCTGTTAGAAGTGGGTCTTCAATCCAGGTTTTCCTAGTTTTGAGGACAGCTCTCTACCCACTACTCCATCCTGCCTGTCAGGGCAGTAAGGAAAATAGTACAAGTATTATTAGTCCCATTTTACCTTTCCCGAGGCCATCTACCTCATGAGACTAAGAGCTGGGACTCTGACCTGGCTCTCTTGATTTCAAATTCAGAATTCTTTCTAATACATTAATCCCACCGGCTCCCTGTGAATGCAATGTGGAGAGGGAAGTTTCGGTCAACTCTACTCCCAAGGCATACAGATTGAATGACAGCCTGGACAGTCTGTCTGGTTTGTCTAGACCCTTTTGTTCCATTATGTAGGATTTAATTCCTCTTGTCCTTTCTGTATCTGAAAGAAGCATTTTTTCAAACTCAGACATTCTTCTACAGGGCCAAAGGAAGGGCAGTGTGTCCTTGACATTTCTGGCAGAGCAATAATTTGGGGTGCACCCTCATCAAGACTCATTTTATGCATGAGTTGGATGGACTAAGTGTTTCTTGGTCAGCTCACAGTGAAAAATGTCAAATACGGGATATTTATCCATCTCACAGGAGCATTGCATAGCCCACAGTGGCAAGTCATTTTTGAGTCTGTTTCAGTCTTTACTGCTGCTCATTTCCTCCTTCACCACTCAAGGACTCCAGAATCCATCCGTAGGGCTTGGGGCTTTGGGCCAGAACAGTGAGCGTGGTCTATAGGACTCTCATAAGCGTTCTTTTATGTATTTTTGCTTTTTTACTTTGTTATTTGACAATTCGTTGTTGTTTTTCAGTCATTTTAGTCATGTCTGACTTTTTGCAAAGATAGTGGAATGCCATTTCCCTCTCCAGCTCATTTTACAGAGGCAAACAGGGTTAGGTGACTTGCCCAGGGTCCCACAGCATCTAAGTGTCTGAGGGCAGATTTGAACTCAAGATTCCTGATTCAAAGCCCAATACTTTATCCACTGTGTCACCTAGGTAGTTTGCCATTTGTTAAAAGAATGAAAAAAGTATGTTGTTTTATGTTAATTATATAAACAATAGAGTTTGTTCACCTATTCCCCAATTGCAGGTTACAGAATTTGTTTCTGAGTTTTTTGCTGCTGCAAATAATGCTGCTTTGCACATGCATGCACACACACACACACACACATACACGCAAACACACAAACACAATTTCCTACTGACAGCTTTTATTGTTGTCAATAAGCTCCTTGGGACATAAACTCAAATGCTAGGTCAAAACTGAAGTGTAGGACAGACAATAATTGTGTAATTTTTCTTGAAGAATGTTAAATTGCTTTCCAAAAGGTTTGGACTAAGTCAACAGCAAAGCACAACAGTAACAGTTTTCAAAATGTGATCTGAGGATCCCTGGGGGTTCCCAAGAACTATGAGTCCTTTTAGCGATCTGAAGCAAGCAGTAGCAACAACAAACTAAACTGCCACCATCACACAATGGTGGACTCGGAAGGCCTCAATTCAAATCTTACCTCAAATACTTTGCTGTGTGACCCGAGGTGAGACACTTAACTTTTCTCAACCTCAGTTTGCTCATCTGTAAAATGGAGATAATCATAATAAGATCCTATTTCACAGGGCTTATTGCAAGGATCAAATGAGATACTATATAAAAAGCACTTTGTATACCTTAAAGTACAAATGTAAGCTATTATCATTATTATTTTATTTATTTAAGGCAATGGGGTTAAGTGACTTGCCCTAGGCCACACAGCTAGGCAATTATTGTCTGAGGTATTTGAACTCAGATCCTCCTGACTCCAGGGCTGGTGCTCTAGCCACTGCGCCACCCAGCTGCCCCTATTATCATCATCATTATTACTACTATTCCATATACACTGAGAAGCTGTTGAATTCATGTATATTTACAAAATGCTTTTCTCATGTCTGTGACATTAGTAGTTCATGGAGAATCACTGCTCTCATTTTACAGATGAAGGAAGGAATTGAAGCGCAGAGAGGAGGAGGTGATGTACCCAGGCTAATAGAAATTGTAAGTGTCATAAATATTATTATTACTATTAATAATAATGATCCAGTATATTTATATGAGCACTTTAAGGCTTGGCAAATAATTCATTTCATACTCATAATTGCTGTTTTTATCCCCATTTTATGGAGAAGGTTAAATAACTCAACCAGGGTCACACTACTACTACTACTACCACCACTTCCACCACTACCAGCACTACCACCGCCACCACCACCCACCACTGCTACTGCTGCCACTGAGCTGCTGCTATTACTATCACTACTGCTATTACTACTATTACTTCCACTGCCACTGCTACCCCTACTACCATTGCTACTGCTCCTGCTGCTATTACTACTACTACTGCTACTGCTATTATTACTTCGACTACCACTACTACTAATCGCTACAATTTCTAGAGCACTTACTGTGTGCCAGGCACTGCACTAAGCACTTTACAAATATTTAAAAATATTGATCCTCACAGCAACCCTAGGAAGTAGAGGCTATTTCTACCCCCATTGTACAGATGAGGAAACTGAGGCAAGTAGAGATTAAGTGACTTGCCAAGAGTCACACAGCTAGCACAAGTATCTGAGAGGCTACAGCTATACTTACTTTGTTACAATACAAATGCAGATGACTAGAATATATGTTACCTAGAGACACATAAGAACAAGGGTAGTTCACATTTACATAGTACCCTAAAGTACGCAAAATGCTTCACATCCAAGATTTCTGTTGAGCCCTACAATAATCTTATCAGCTTAATATCTTCGTTTTATAGATATAGAAACTGAGGCACAAAGAGTGACTTTCCCAAGGCTTCATACATAGGAAATCCAAAAGTCAGGTCCTCTGACTCTCAGGCCTCATCTCTTAGCCAGGGACTGTGAATGTGTGAGCCTTTGTGAAGTCACTTGAAGAACAATAAACAAAGTTAAGCTTTTGTTTGTATCAGATTTCCAAAGGGCTTTAGCCACTGCTGGAGTGTCCTTTTGGGGGGAATTCCATGATACAGGGGGGCAGGCCAGCAGTACAAACTAAGGCTTTCTAGAGAGAGACATGGACTTCTTAGATGATTTGGGGATTAGAGAAGGGAGTAGAGGATCAAGCAAGTTATGTTTGCAGTGCAGAAGGTATGAGAAAGGGTTCACCTCTCTATTAGCCCCAAGTTCATTTTTCTTCCAGAAGGAGGCCAATTCCTTGGCTTTAGACTGGATGCTGGGCTGAAAGAGGGACTCACCACATTGTTGGAGGGTTGCTCTTGAACTCCAATTTGTTTTGCTTTTAGGGGAATTCTGGACCATAGGGTCTCTAAAGACAAGTGGATTTCCCTAGAGAGGGAGGGGGAATGGGATTGGCTTTGTGGATTGTTGCCAACTCTTTCTGAATTTTCTGTGGGATGAAATAAAGGTTGTTTTTGACTTCATATATGTATGCATTATAACCATGAGTACTTGCATGGAATTTGAGTATCCTGTTACCCACAATGTAAGTTGTATTTAGGCTATATTGTGGGGCAACTCTGAGTGGAAACCAAATGAACTAGAGACAGATTTTGTGGGGATGTCCCAAGATTGAAATTGGTCCATCTGAGTGCAAAGTCTGAGGTCCAGGGCCATAGGTTACAGAGCTCGATGCATGAGTGAGGACTTCTTTGAAAAGAATTATATTAAATTGTTTAGGAGCATGCATTATTACCATCTATTCCAGCAATGCTGGTGAAGAGAGTAATCTAGATACACTAAGCAAATCTCTATGTATGAGACATGGTCATGTCTAAGAAGTGATAGCAGGGAGCAGAAGATAGATGATTGCTTTGTAATTGCTTAGGTAAACTGGTAGAGATGCATATATTAAGCTGTGCCCACACCTAGCACTCTCCTTTATGACGTACTGTTCTGCCCATCACTCCTCATTTTTTTAAAAAAAGCATCTACAGTTAATTTCCATTTATCTAGTCTCCAGTGATCAGGTAACTGGAACATCTAGACTTCTTTTTAGCCTTCTCCTCTTAATGAGAAAGAGACAAATGACGTGCAGACGGATTCATTTTCAAAGCTACCTCTGGGCTATTGTACTCGGTCAGTACAGACCTAGGCAGTCTTCTCACCGTGAACATTAGTCTGCATCTAAGGACTGATATTCTGGAGGCTGACTCAGAGGCATTCTGATATACTGAAGTGTCTTCTCAGTTCTCAAAGAAAGATTGTGTTTCTTATGGTTTTAGTATTAACTGTGCATGAGTGTTGTATTGTATTTGGAAATTGACATCAGCCAGGTAAGGGTTTACATCTGGCAGCCTCGAACAAAAATAGGTTAAATGGTAATGGCACCAGTATGAAACTGGGGGCTAAATGGGAGAGTTGGAGGGGACAAATTAATAAGTCCACAGGGATAGCAGACAGCTGCTGAGAAGCTCCAGGAGAAAGGAGCTGGGACAAACCCAAGGAGGGGGAGGCCAGATCTATCCAGGGCATCAATGGAGTCTCCATTTTGGTACCACCCTTTTCTTACAGATGTCCTCTGTCCTCGTTTTTTTCCATGAAGCCATGCTATGACCACATTGGATAAGTTTCTGTTCCACAACATCCCCTGGGTCTGCATTCTTTTCTTTTACAAATAAATCAATAAATATTTATTGTTGGAGATACTATTCCAGGCGTTGGACTGGTTTGCTTGTTTTTTTCCCAAGGCAATGGAATTAAGTGACTTGCCCAAGGTCACACAGTTAGCTTATTATTAAGTTAGGTCCTGCTGACTTCAGGGATGGTGCTCTATCCACTGTGTCACCTGGTTGCCCCTATTCCAGTTGCTAGGAATGCAGAAACCAAAAAGGATTTAGTCTTTGGCCTCAAGGGATTTCCATCTTATTAGACACCATATATGTTGTGTTTGCAAATAATTTAATTAAATTAATTTAATTAAAGTCACTTATATTTGCATTCAAGGGAACTGAAATCTCATTTTTAATTCGGTTGTGTTTTAAGTTTTTTTTGCAAATGTATATTTACTTTGAACATATAGCAATAATAAAAGTAAAAAGAGATTTTGCCAACACCTCAGGTTCATTCTTCACTTACACCACCATGATTTCTGGGGAGAGTGAACTCAGATCAGGTACAATAAAGTTACTATATAGTCTTGGTCTAACCAGATCTCCTACCAGGTCCTACCACATCCCCAGACATCAATGGGATGGAAATCTTGGTAAAGATTCAGTGAACCTCATGTGATTTCCCTGTTTTTATCAGATCAGCCTCCAAAAATTAGGCTTTTTCCCACTCTTTAAGTAACAGGTCTACCTTGAGCTTGGTTTTCATGTTTGCTTCCTGAGATGATGACTAGCCCACTGCCTCAAAGTAACAAGAGAAGCCAAGATAGTTAGTAGGGTATTGCCAAGGGCCTTGATGTTTATAAGGGAAAAGCTTTCCACCTGGATGGGAATGGCTAAGTTCACTGGGCATTTTTCTTTCTTGAACCTTCGATATGTCATGAACACAGTGTGGACTTGGCTTACTCACAGACTCCAGGCGGACCCTTCTCATCCCAGAGGTTTCCAAGCAGCTTAGAAGGTAATTCTTTAGACTGAAGTTTTCATCTTTCCTTCCTTCTTTTTCTCAACCTCTTTTTCTCAGAAGTTCAGTGAGCATTTTTTCACCCTAGACATAAGTATATGGGTGAGAGTTTTTATATATATATATACACTTACATACATATATATATATATTTGTCTATGTGTAGATCTACACACATGTGAATATATGGCTCTGTATACTTGTGTATGCATGCTTGTAAGTTTACTGGTCATTTTCCCATCCAAGTCATATGTTCATGGAAAATGACCACTAAGTTCATAATATGTATATGTAAATATATGCATGCTTACACGCATATCTATAACACACATGTATATTTATATAAATATATAGGAATTTATAATTTCCTGGGGAAAAACATACACGTGGGTGTGCATGTGTACAAATATATACAGACACATATAGGAATCCTGTCTATACCATCTCTGACAAGTTGTCATCTAGCCTTTGCTTGAAGTCCTCCAAAAAAGAGGGACCCACCACTTCTGCAGGGAATCCAGTTTACTCTGGGATAGCTCTCATTTTTACAGTGTTTTTCCCAACAGAAAACCCAAATTTGACTCAGCAGTTTCCCCCACTAGATGCTAGTCCTACCATCTGGGATCAAACAAAACGAATTGAATTCCTCTTCTCCATGGCATGCTTTCAAATGTTTGAGTCCAAGAGCACTTCCAGTTCCTTCAGGAAAGCGTGATATCTCATTGTTTCCAAGCCTAGGCTCTTCACCCTGTAGCTCCTCCTTTCAAATGAGTAAGAAAAACCCTAAGGATTCCCCCCCCCCCCAAGAATGAAAATTCTCCTTTAAATAAAAATACTTTCCACCCACCAATCCCTCTATATTCCTATAGTTTCAAAGTAGGCCAGATCCATCCTCCCAAAGCCAGACTTGTGTTTGACAGCTTCTAATTTTATGCCAGAAGGAATCTTGGAGGGACAAGAAGTTTTCTTGATGGCAACTCATTACATGCAGAAATTTCTAGAAATGAGATCAGATGGTTTATAAATTCTTTTCTTTTTATTTAAATTCAATTTTATTTTATTTTCCTGTTTGAATTCTTTTCTTCTCACCTATCTACCCTCCTATGGAGAAAGCAAAAAAACCTATTACAATCATGTATAGTTGAGCAAAACCAATTTCCACAGTGGTCATGTTAAAAAACAGTCACAATCTGCATCCTAAGTCTATTACCTGGAATTGTGGTTGGTCATTGTGTTGATGAGAGTTCCTAAATCTTTCAAAATGTCTTTTTTTTAGACAATATCATTATTATTGTATGTTCATATGTGTACATATAGGCACACACATATATGTATATGTCTATATATCTCTATCTGTCTTTCTGTCTCTCTAGCTGTCTGTCATTCTAGTTCTGCTCACTTCACTCTGCACGAGTTCATGCAAGTTTTCCAAAATTTCTCTATAACTATTCTCTTCATCATTTCTTCTTTTTTTTAAAAAAAATTCCTACATGTGCAGTGATGCAAAACATTTCCATAATTATCATGTTGTGTAATAAAAAACAGAGCACCCCCCGAACAAACCTCAGGAAAAATAAAGTAAAAAAGTCTGCTTCAATCTATATTCAGACACCATCAGTTCTTTCTTTGGGGATGGTTAGTATTTTTCATCATAAGTCCTTCAGAATTGTTTTGAATCATTGTGTTGCTGTAAATTACTAAGTCATTCACGGCTGATCATCTTACAATATTGCCGTTACTTTGTCCATAGCACAACTCATGTAAGACTTTCCAGGTTTTTCTGAGAGTATACTACTCATGATTTCTTTGTTGGTTGGGTTTTTTGGTTTGTTTTTTTGCAAGGCAATGGGGTTAAGTGATTTGCCCAAGGCCACGCAGCTAGGTAATTATTAAGTAAGTGTCTGAGGCTGGATTTGAACTCAGTTCCTCCTGACTCCAGCGCCAGTGTTCTATCCACTGCGCCACCTAACTGCCCCAGCTCATGATTCTTTAAAACCATAGTATCCAAGCACAATCCCATACCACAGTTTGTTCAGCCATTTCTCAATTTCCAATTCTTTGCCACCAGAAAAAAAGTTAATATAAATATTTTTTGTACATATAGGTCCCTTTCCTTTTTGTTTTTTGGGATAGACACCCACTTGTGGCATTGCTAGGTCAAAGGGAATGTATGGTTTTAAAGCTCTTGGGGCAGAGTTCCTAATTGCTCTACAGAATGATTGAATTAGTTCACAACTCCAACAGTACATTAAAGTAGCATTTTTTTCCACATCCCCTCCAACAGTTGTCATTTTCCTTTTCTGTCCTATAAACCAATATAATAGGTATGAGGTAGTACCTCTGAAGTGTTTTAATTTTCATTTCTTCAATCAATTAAAAAATTAGAACATTTTTATATGACTATAGAGGGTCTACATGATCTATTTTTTAAAGTGTTTTTCTTCAATATTTTTGGGTCTCCTTTACCAAGCTATTTATTGATTTGTCATATTTTTCCAATTTTTCCTCTACCTCTCTTACTTGATTTTCAAAATCTTTTTTGAGCTCTTCCATGGCCTATGACCAAGTCATATTTTTCTTGGAGGCTTTAGATATAGGAGTTTTGACTTTATCTTCTTCTGAATGTGAATTTTGATCTTCCTTGTGACCATGTAACTTTCTATGGTCAGATTCCTTTTCTGTTTGCTCATTTTCCCAGCCTATGACTTGATTTTAGCTCGTTGTTAAAGTAGGGACTCTGCTTCTAGGGTGGAGGATGCACTGTCCCAAGTTTCTATTATTTTGTTCAACTGTTTTCAGAGATACTTCTGGAGACCTGCAAGTTTTTAGTTTTTCCAAGGTGGTATGTGCTAAAACTATCAGATACTTGCTACTCTTCTGGCCTATGCTCTGGTCTGTCAGTGACCACAAGCACTCTTTTTTCTGCCCTGAGACTATGAGGAGAGGCCCTGCTCTCTTACAAAAACCTTGTATGACAATGTTCCTTCTCACCCTGAGACTGTTATTCTGCACTTCGATCTGGATCTGAGTATGGGAAAAGTAAGAGTCCTATTAGCAAAGAGACCTCTGTAGTGTCCTTCTGACCAGTCGTTTGACTCCTTTATCATCTGTGGACTGAGAACTCTGAAACCAGCTACTGTAACTGTTTATTCAGTGGCTCAAGGCCTGTCCTAATTTACTGGGGCCCCAAGGCCTGTCCTAATTTACTGGGGCCCGTCAGTTCTGTACTGGCTCAGCCTGAGCTCTCTTACCCTGGTATAACAGACCTTTTCTGCCAACCTTCTAAGTTCTCTTGGGCTGGAAAGTTGTTTCACTGTTTTTTTTTTGTGAGTTCTACAGCTCTAGAATTTGTTTATTTAAAGGTTAGTTGGAGTGGTTTGGGGGAGAACTCAGGTGAGACTCCTGCCTTTTCTCTGCCATCTCTGCTCTGTCTCGCCATCATTTCTTATAATACAATATTCCACCACATTCATATACCACAACTTGTTCAGTCATTCCTTAATTAATACGCACAGCTTCAGTTTCCAATTCTTTGTCAGCACAAAATGAATGACTATAAGTAGTTTTAATACAAGTCTTTTCCATTTGGAACTATGCCCCAAAGGCATGCATACTCATTGACCCAGCAATAGTCTGTATCCCAAAGAGTTCAAAGAAAAGGGAAAAGGACATACATGTACAAAACTATCTGTGGCAGCTCTTTTGGTGGTGGCAAAGAATTTGTAATATCCACTGATTGGGGAAAGTCTGAACAGGTTGTGACATATGATTTAATACTATTTTGTTATGAGAAATGACACACAGGGTGGCTAGGTGGCACAGTGGATGAAGCACCGGCCCTGGAGTCAGGAGTACCTGGCTTCAAATCCGGTCTCAGACACTTAATAATTACCTAGCTGTGTGGCCTTGGGCAAGCCACTTAACCCCATTTGCCTTGCAAAAACCTAAAAAAAAAGAAATGACACGCAAAACGATTTCAGAAAAAACTTGGAAGACTTATATGAGCTGATTGCAAAGTAAAGTGAGTAGAACGTGGAGAACATTGTACACAGATATAGTTATATTGTACTATGATTAACTGTGAATGACTTAGCTCTGCTCAGCAATACAATGTTCCAAGATGATTCCAAAGAACTCATGATGAAAAATACTATCCATCTCCAGAGAAAGAGCTGCTGAATTCAAAGCATACATTTTTTCTTGTTTTTAATTTTATTACCTTTTGCAACTTGACTAATGTGAAAATAAAAAAATAATAAGGATGAGTTTTTCTCCCTCTTTCTCTGATCTGATTGAGAGTATATAGCGTAGAGCTCTTTGCAAGGAGGAGTAAAAGGCAATCAAGTGGCTCTTGTTCTAATTTCCCACCTTTGTAAGCAGGACAGGGCAATTAGGGCTTTGTTTTAGAGTGTTATATCCTTCAACAGAATAGAAATTATAAAACTTAGCACAAACTTCATAAGAATAATTAGTTAAAATAGGAAGCTACCAGGTTGTAGAAGTTGAAATGAAATCTTTTCTTCCAGCCCTCAGGTCAGTATCCTATGGCGTCTCCCCAAAATGGACCAATGTCCCATCTCCAAAGCTTGTCTTCAAACGAGTCCTTACTTCTTACCATTTGTTCCAGGTTTAGCTTATACTTGTCTGAGATGCAAAAAAAATTCCTAGTTAAAATTCTTTTAGAAGTAGCAAAAGAAATAGTATTTGAACAATAAGTTGGCCAGCTACCATGTGTTTTTGCAGTTCTGGAAAATGACTTGCCCAGGGTCATAGTGAGTCAGTACTGTCCTACAATTTCCTTTAAGTAAAATGTCTTGGGAAAGAGACCATAAAGATGACTAGACAATTTTGTCCCTGAGTTCCTGTCCAGATCTGATGTTCCTTGATCTGTGGACCATGAACTAAAAATGTTTTTTGTTGATAACTAATTTATTTCCTTGTTAATCCTATGTATTTTATTTTATGCATATAAAAACATCATTCTGAGAAGGGGTTAGGCTTTCCCAGACTGCTCAAGGGGGCCCAAAATGTTAAGGCTCCTTGTTTTATGGCTATGAAATGAAATGCATTTGTTTTTTTATTTGTTTGTCTTGAGGCAATCTAGGTTAAGTGACTTGCCCAGGGTCACATAACTAGTAAGTGTCAAAGTGTCTGAGGTTACAGTTGAACTCGGGTCCTCCTGACTTCAGGGCCAATGCTCCAATTGAAATGAAATATAGACCATTTGTTCCAGGTGGAGCTACCAGGAGATATTGGAAGCTGGAGAGGTTAAGACTTTCCCAGTCAAAAACTGGAAAAAAGTATGGTAAAAACTAGGCATAGGCCCACATTTCACACCCTATACTAAAACAAGGTCAAAATTGTTACAAGATTTAGACATAAAGTGCAACACCATAGATCAATTAACAGACCAAGGAAAAACTCTGTCAGATCTATGGAAAGGGGAGAAATTTGCAACCAAGCAAGAAATAGAGCACATTATAAATTGCAAAATGGATGATTTTGACTACATTAAATTAAAAAAGGTTTTGCACTAATAAAAGCAATGCTGACAAAATTATAAGGAAAACAGAAAGCTGGCTAACAATTTGCACAGTTAGGGGTTCTGATAAAGGTCTCATTTCTAAAATGTATAGAGAAATGCATCATATTTATAAGCTTACAAGTCATTCCCCAATTGTTAAATGGTCAAAGAATATGAATAGATAGTTTTTAAATGAAGAAATTGAAGCTATTTATAATCATATGAAAAAATGCTCCAAATTATTACCAATCAGAGAAATGCAAATTAAAACAACTATGAAACAAAAAAGGGGAAATGATCAAAATTGGAGAGGTTGTGGGGAGATTGGGACATTAATGCATTGTTGGTGGAGTTATGAACTGATCCAACCATTCTGGAGAGCAATAGGGAAGTATGCCCAAAGAGCAATAACTCTGACCATACCCTGTGACCCAGCAATTTCAATTCTAGGCCTATATCCAGAAGAAATCATGAAAAATGATAAAAGTCCTACATGTTTCAAAATATTCATAGCAGCTCTTTTTGTAGTAGCAAAGAATTGGAAATTGAGGGAATGCCCGTCATTTGGGGAATGACAGAACAAATTATGGTACATGAATGTTATGGAATACTATTGTTCTATAAAAAATCAAGAATGGTCAGATTCTAGAGAAGCATGAAATGAATTACGAGAATTGATGCTGAGCGAAGGGAGCAGAACCAAGAGAACATTGTACACATTAATTGTGAGTTGACCAACCTTGATGGACGCAGCTCCTCTCGGCAGTTCAGAGAGCTAGGACAATCCTAGGAGACCTGCTATAGACAATGCTATCCACATCCAGAGGAAGAAAAAAAACAAACAAAATAAAGAAAAACCTACAGAACCTGAATGAATACTATATTCACCTTTTAAAAACTTGTTTCTTATGTTTTTCTTTCCCATCTCATGGTTTTCTTACTTTTTCCTTAGTCTTAACTCCTCATACCAAAAATGACTAATCTGTAAATATGCTAAAACACTAATGCGTATGTACAATATTCACATGGCTATTAGCTGCTGAGGGGAGGAGGGTGGGAAGGGAGGGTGGAAGGAGATTATGTTACTTAAAAACAGACATTTGCATGTGGATGAGTGTTGAAAAACTTTCATAGTATGTAATTGGAAAAATAAAAGAAAATATCATTTAAAAAGAAAAAAGACTTTGCAAGTCTCTACCTTTCCCCTGGAAACAGAAATCTTGATATTAAATATTGCGGATGAACTGAGGATCTTTTGAGATGAAAAGAATTTGAGAATTTTCATACAAATAGTCCTCAACTGCATCTTTTTCTCCTCCTAACTGTCTCCAATATCTCCTGGTTTCCCCTTTGGCTAGTGCCTCCCCCCTTAGCTTTGCTTCTAGCTACCTTGTATGTATCTGGTATGTACCTAGTTAGTTACGTGTTGCCTCCAGGGGACTATAAACTCCTTGAGGGGTGGGACTGCCTTAGCCTTTCTTTGTATCTCTCTCCAGTGCTCAGTACAAAATTAATAAATGTTTCTTAATTACTTGATTACTGAGGATATTTACTGGCAGAAAGGAAGGTGATTCAGACTGACAGACCCCCTTGACTCTAGGGAGGATGAAGTGTAGGGCTCCGAGAGCAGCAATGAGCATCTTCAGAAGCCAAAGTTCTCCTGGTGGAGAGTGTATTGCAGTCACGTCCTCCACCCCTTGCTCCTCTCCTCATAAATCCTACAGGGCTGACTGAGGGCCTGGAAGGCCGGTCTATTTGGTGTCTGGTGTTTCCATCGTGTCTGGCCAAAGCTCAGTATGCTGATGTTTATACAAAAGGTGGTGTGTCGTCTTGAATGCTCGCACAGGAAAGATGAAGTGAGACTAAGTGCCCTCCTGCAACCTCTTTTCCCTCCTCCTCCCCCGAAATGGGAAAAAAAAGGAATGTTTGGATTAGCTTCAATTTAAAAATGTATCGTGTTTTCCTTCCTTGATGAATAATCATCTTTCATTTATGCTAACACTTCATTAAAATAATTATGCTTTCTTCTACCAGTAGGGAATGGAGAAGAGAAGATGGGTCTTGGAGTTGGAATATCTGAATGGGTTTGCATTCTGGTTCTGATACTTTCTAACTGTGCGATGCCTGGGCAAGTCACTCTATCTCTATGAAACTCAGTTTCTTCATCTACAAAATGGGGGAAATAACAGCAACCCTATTTCCTACTCAGGATGATTATGATGATGTTTTTGGAATGGATTGTGAATTGGATTTGAGTGAGGGGGGCTGCGCTAAGTCCCCAGCCTCACTTTCTTCTCCAGAGCCATCTGGATCCAGTGGCCAGATATGAATCAGGAGGACTGTAGATGGCCCTGGATTGGAGGCAATCAGGTTAAATGACTTGCCAAAGTCACACACCTAGTAAGAATCAAGTGTCTGAGGCTGGATTCAAACTTCTGTCCTCCTGACTCCAAGGCCAGTGCTCTATCCACTGCGCCACCTAGTTGCTATCCTCAGGACTATTGTGAAGAAAATTGCTTTGGAAATTGGAAAGTGCCATTAATGGAATGATGATGGAAGTGATGATGATAGAGATGAGGGAGGAGAGGACCAGCTCCCTGGTAAGGAGTGAGGGACCCAGGCAGATACTGAACCTAGTAGACATTCAGGGGTATAGGAAGTTAGGGAAGAGGAGAGGGCAAATATTTGTGTTGGGTGTTATGCAGACCTAGAGTAGGTACTGTGCTAAGAGCTGGGGAAACAAAGAGGCAAAAGACAGTCCTTGTCCTCAAGGAGCTCACAATCTGATGGGGGAGACAAGCAAATGTGTATACAAGGCAAGCTATGTGTAAGCTAAATCAGAAATAATGAAAGGGAGGGTGGCTAGGTGGCACAGTGGATAGAGCACTGGCCCTGGAGTCAGGAGGACCTGAGTTCAAATCTGCCCTCAGACACTTAATAATTACCTAGCTGTGTGGCCTTGGGCAAGCCACTTAACCCCATTTACCTTGCAAAAACTAAAAAAAAAAAAAAAGAAATAATGAAGAGGGAAGGTAGAATGAAAAGGGACTGGGGAAGGCTTCCTGTAGGAGGTGAACTTTTCATTGGGATTGAAAGGAAGCCAGGGAGATCAGTAGTCAGAGGGAGGAGGGAGAGCATGCCAGCATAGGGTCCAACCAGAAAGAATACTGGGAGCCCAGAGATGGAGGAACTTGTTCATGGAACAGCCAGAGGCCAATGTCATTGGATCAAAGAGGACATGTAAGCGCAAGTCAAAACTGGAACCCTTAAGTCAGTCTTCTTGGGCAGAATGTAGTAGAACAGAGATTATTTGTGCCAGACCAACCACCTCTGAAGGACTGTGGGGCCTTCATCCCTCTTTGGTGGACACTTCTGCTTTTCTAGGGGCAGAGTGATGTTCTAGGGCACATGAGAGATTGTATCGAACTTTCAGGATGAAGCTGTGACTTGGTGGCAGAGCTTGGAGTCCTGTACCCTGTCCCTTTGAGGGTCTATGTAGATCAGAACCCTTACATACTTCCCTAAACAGGGAACTTCTGGGAATCACTATGGCCCAAAACCTCTAGCTCCCTTTGGGCAACCTGGCCAAAAGTCTCTCTGATCTGGTGTCCAGGTAACACAATCTGTTGCCAGGACCACAGATGAAACCTTTACTGCTTAGATGTCCCTGGAAAAGTCCTCGAGAGGCTAGGTTCGCCTCCACACCATGAAGATGTATTAGAAGAAGAGAATGGAAAAGACCCTACATGTGGTAGGTACTGCATGTTTGTTAAATCAAATGATTACTCTCACTTTACAGATGTAGAAACTGAGGCTTAGAGATGTTTTAGTGACTTTCCCAAGGTCATACAGTTAGTGGGGCAGCTAGGATTGCACCAAAATCTCTTGCCATCTAGTCAAGTGCTTTCTCTTACACTACATGATCTCATCTGATCTATCTAGCTTTGGGTCTGTCCACAAATTGTATAGAAAAGGACATGGGCATCAATCCAGAGAGATCCTAGATTGTATAGGGTACATCCTGTGTATCTGCCACAGAAAGCCATGGAAGTCCAATGGGGATGGTTTTGCTTATTTGAAACTTGAAAGTTGTCTCTTTCATTCAAGGCTATAGGGCAGATACACAATAAACATTTTGATCCTGGTTTACCTCTCTTTTATAGATGGAGGCTTGTCAAAATAGGGTTGCAGGCCGTCTTCTTTTTCCCAGTGACTCAGGTCAACAGTTACAAAAAAGGGGTGACAGATACCTTCTTTCATTACTTGGCTTAACTCTTGTGAGTTGACCCGGCACTGGTAGTGACCATGGGGTCTGCCACCTGGGAAGCTAAAGTTGGTGGGAGCAGCTGTGGAGACATGGGAGGGAACTGAACAATTCTTAAATTGTTCTCCTTCCTTAACAAGAAGATTGAATGCTGAGGGGGTCCTCTAAGTCACCGATGTCCCAACAGCTGAGTTGACTGATGCACGACCACTCCCCCCAAGAGAACTTTTCTTTTATATGCCAATGACCATGTTCACCCTGCTGTTATCAAATCAGTTAGAGTTGGGGGCCGAGTGGTACATCTGTCACACAGCTGTTGATGAATAATCAATGAAGCATTGCTAAATACCACCATCCACGGGGGCACAGGTGTCATTCAGTAGGCAGGCAGCTTGGCTGAGGGGAATGCTCCAGCTGAGAGCTAGGAAAGAAAGCTTTCATTTCTTGGGCCACTGAGAAAAACCGTGGAATCATAGAGCCATAGATGATCAGAGTCATAGACTGTCAGAGCAGGGTGATAACTTAGAGATTGTCTAAACCAAAGGGTTTTCTACCTTTTTTTTTGTTCCCTGGATCCTTTTGGCAATCTGGTGGTTCTTGTGTACTCAGAATCATGTTTTGATTTTTGTTTGGTTTTGGAGCAATGGGGTTTTGTGGGGCAATGGGGTTTTGTGGGGCAATGGGGTTAAGTGACTTGCTCAAAGTCACACAGTAAGAATCAAGTATCTGAGACCAAATTTGAACTCTGGTCCTCCTGACTCCAGGGCTGGTACTCTATTCATCTAGCTGCCCCCCCCTCAGAATCATATTTTACAAAATAATTTATACTCAGAGGAAGTTACATTTTACAGTTAGAGATTCACGAAAATTAAGGTGTCATTTCCCCTCTGAATTCATGGATCCCTGCAATCTACCCACAGACTCCTTGTGGGGCATGGATCCTGGGTTAAGAACCCCTGTTCTAGGCTTATTCCTTCTTGTTACAGAAAGGAAAATGAAGCCCAGAGAGTACAACCAGTCACACAGCACAACCAGGATCAGAGGTCAACTTTCCTTCTGCACCCACCCCTTCCCTGCTGATCCGTCACAGGTACAGTATCATACATCATGACTCTGTGGCCAAAGAAATGAGGCATCACGCAAAGTGAAGGGAGCAGAAGCACACAAACAATATCTACAACAATGCTAAGTGGAAAGAGCAGCTGCCATAAAACAATTGAAATTGAAGACCACTAAAGGAGGCAGAACAAGTTGGGTCCCAAAGAAGAGATCAGAGAAGCTAATCTCTCTGCTCCCTGGCAGAGGGGCTCCATGGGTATGGAAACTGGCATATATTCAATTCTTTTGGTTTGTTGATGGATTTTGCTGATTTTTTTTCTTCCTCTTTAAATTTTTTTTCTTGTTAAAAGGCATGGCTCTGGGGGGGGGTAAGGGGGAAAATCTAGGTGATGTCAAACTAAATATATATCAATAAAATCTATTATTAAAAGAAAGTAGGCAATGAAATTTTTATTCTCATGAATGTCCTCATTTCTACCTCTAACTTTCCTTTTAATATCAGGGAGAAAGTGTATGTTCTGACCCTATTCTCAGGACCAGCTTCACTATGTGTCTCCTCAGGATGCCAGAGAACCCTAAGGGTTTTTCGGGACTTTCTTTTTCTCTGCTACAGGATAGACCCCTCATGGGGCATATTCTCTCATTTGTTAGGGATCAGTTACTAGGACCCCAGTTCCAGTTAATCATTTAGCATAATTTTGCTTTTATGAAGCAAGGAGTCAGCCAGAATTCAATCAACCTGAGTTCAAATTCTGCCTCAGACACTTACTAACTGTGTGATCCTGGGCAAGTCACTTCACCCTGTTTGTCTCTGTTTCCTCATTTGTACTGAATGTGGCTGGAGAAGGAAGTAACAAACTGCTTCAGCATCTTTGCCAAGAAAACTCCCCCAAATTGGGGTCACAGAGAGTCAAGACACAACTGAAACAGCCAACAACTAAATACCATAATCATATGTGACAATTTGTTATGTACTACCTATAACCTCAGGCAAACCACATTGCTTTTCTGGGCTTTAGTGTACTCATTTCTGAAATGGAGAGGGGTGAATGATGAAGGGGCAAGAGAACTTGATGACTTTGGAATCAATGGACTTGGGTTTTAACGCTGGCTCTGTCACTGTGGGATCTTGGGCAAGTCATTGAGGGGTACAAAAAGTCCTGGAGGATCTGGGTTCAAATTCCATCTTGGCTGTGTGACTTTGGTTAAGTCCCTTCATGTCTCTAGGCTTTTGTTTCCTTTTTATTGTATGAGGGAATTGGAAGTAATGACTCTAAAGCCCCTTTCAGATTTGTCTAAGAGCCTATGATCAAAATGAATCACTGGAATGGACAACATTCCATGATATGCATTAGAGTGGGGACAAAAAACGCTATGTGAGGTCAGAAGGGGAAAGGGGAGATCAGGGCAGACTTCATGGAGAAGGTGACATTTAAGGATAGCATGAGGGACTCTGGTGGAATGGGTAAGAGTTGATCTCAGGGCCATGAAAGACCTGGGTTCCAATCCCATTTTTGACATATGCTGATTGTATAATCGTGTTTGGGCAAGTAATCTCAGTTGCAGAGAAAGTCTTCAAAGAGGGAGTTTCCTCATCTGAGACTTCCTTATAAAAATAATGTCATAGATTTGTGCCCTGCCCTTTAAAGGATGGGTAGGATTTCAACTGAGTTAGAGGAAAGAGATTCCAGGTAGAGGCTAAACTGTGAAAGTTAAAGTGAAGAGTGTGTTTGGAAGGAGGGGGACCGACAGATGCCAGCCCAGTTTGACTAGAGGGCTGAGACTATGAAGGAGATAAGGCTGGAAAACTGGGCCAAAACCAGATTGTAGAGAGCCTTGAGTGTCACACAAGGGAATTTGAAGGTTGCTCAGGAGTCCCTGAAAAAAGGTTTCAGGGAGATTTGTAAGCAGATACATTATCAGATCCTATGTGTGGCCTATGGGTTCTGGCAGCAACAGAGGACAAAGGGAGGTAGAGAGTAGAGAAGGGGTGACCCATTAGGAGATGAAGACTCGTATTAAGTTGGTAGTGGTGGGAAGAAAAGAGGGACAGATGGAGAGATATCTGGTGAGGTGAATTTGATCCTCACAGCAACCCTGGGAGGTGGGTACTATTATTATTATCATCTCTGTTTCGCCGTTCATGAAGCTGAGACTGAGAAAGATGAAGTGACTTGTCCAAGAGATCACACAGGGAGATGGAAGATTCAAAGTGAACTCTAAGCTTATCTACTCAGAAGAATGAGTGAATAGTGGTACCTCCACCAAAAGCTGGAGCAAAAGGAGAAGTTATCATATTAGCTCTGAGCATTACAGGACTTGAGGTTTTAACGTAAGGAGGCAAATTCAACCTCCTCCCCATGGCCCTTACCCTTCAGGTATCACTGAGATGAGCAGGGTAGGAACTTGTGATTGAACTGTGGCTTTGGAAGCACACCAAAGGAACACAACTACTGAAAAAGTACAGTTGAAATGACATCGTGTATTTAATGAGATATTACTCATGTGAGGAAACTGAGGGATCCCAGGGCAGGAGTGGAAGGGAAGCCTGGTGGTGAGTATCTGAGCTAAGATCAATGGAAGGGGGAGAAAGAAACTACACTGTCGTGTGATCACAAATATTGGACAGAATACTTAGAGGAGGAATAAGATGCAGAATTGGAGAAACATCACAAACCTAACACCGAGTCATGACGTAGGAGTGATAAGGGACTACAATTCTCGGAACATCTGTTAGAACTTTCTGCCAAAGGCAAAGCACCCGATACAGTTAAAAAAAAAAACTTATCTGAATGATAATTTCACCCTTCAAAGATGGAGGAAGTTCATGGGAGTCCAAAATGCTATCCTCGGCCTGATTTTGACCAGGAAGGAGGAATTAATTTGCTGAAATAGAAATCAGGAGAATCTTAAGAGGATGGGTCATGGGGTGGCTAGGTGGCGCAGTGGATAAAGCACCGGCCCTGGAGTCAGAAGTACCTGGGTTCAAATCCGACCTCAAACACTCAATAATGACCTAGCTGTGTGGCCTTGGGCAAGCCACTTAACCCCATTCTGTTTTAGGATTTTTGATAAGAGGAGAGGAAAGTTGGGTATAGTCTGGTGAACCCCCCTAACTTTGGGGCAATTTAGAAGGGTTCAGAGAAAGAATTGGTTGGCTCTTACAGCTTAAAGTTTGACAGGGGAAGTTGGTTGGGGGTGGGGGGAAATTTGAAGAATGAAATTGTGGAGACTGAGAAGCATACACAAAATAGTCGACAGGGAGGTGGAACTAGACAAGCATAGAAGATGCTAAGAGAGGCCCTAACTACTGCAATTGAGTTCAAGGCAACAGTCCCAGTGTATTCAAAAACCATCAGAAAGCACTGGAAAGGAAAATAAAAACTACAGAAATCTTACTGTGCAACAGCTGAGCCACAGCCTCCCGAGAGGATTTAGAGACGAAACTGGCAAGAGGGGAATGAATAGCTGAACAATAGGAGAAGTTTGTCAGTGTTTCGCTAACAGTCCTCACCAATGGGAAGTGGTGATGCCAACATCCTGTAAAGCAGCCCAATTCAGAGAGTATCGGGATGAAACCAAATATGCACAGAAAAAAGAAAGCAATACGATTGTGAAAGCACGGAGGGATCAATTTGTTAAAATAACTTAAAATGAAAGTTTTATTGATGCCTTTTCTTTTTGACACCACATCATAATAACCCGAGTGGGCTTTATGGTTTGCAAAGAAATCTCATTTGATTCTCACAACCACCCTGGGAGGTGGGTGTTATTATTATCTCTGTTTTACAGTTTAGGAAACTGAGGCTGAGAAAGATTAAGTGATTTGTCCAAGAGATCATACAGCTAGCAAGTGTCAGAGAAGGGTTTAAACCCAGGTATTGCTAACTCTAAGTTTGGCACGTTATGTATTGTACTACCTCCCTGCCAAATTTTCCTCTATACTTTGCTCCGACGCCCCCTCACCTTGTAACAAAGGAAAACAGTTGAGCAAGTTGCTGAGAAAATGACTTCAGCTACCGGCATGTGCCACACTCCTCACCTGTACCCTCTCTCTGTCTACTGAGAAACTGGAAATGGGGTTCATTATGTTTTTTTAGGTTTTTGCAAGTCAGTGGGGTTCAGTGGCTTGCTCAAGGCCACACAGCTAGGTCATTATTAAGTGTCTGAGGCCGGATTTGAACCCAGGTCCTCCTGACTCCAGGGCCCATCCTCTATCTACTACGCCACCTAGCCGCCCCTCATTATCTGTTTTGTGGGCCTGAGACTGGAGGTGATGTTTTCATTGACATGACTGTAGTCTTGTGGATTATTCTCTTGGTTCTGTCTACTTCATTGTGAAAGGGTATGGGTGGGTTGCAGGAGGGGTGAAAACTCACAATGAAGAAATTACAGATTAATTGAAATTCTGGAGAAGTCAGTAGCAGAAGGATTGAGCCTAGCTCTGCTTGGCCCTGCAGGGGCAGAAGTAGGAGCCATGAGTATAAACAGATGTTGGGAGAGGCAAATTTCAGATCTGTGGAGGGGAACAAACAGCCTAAAAGCGGAAGTGATCCTCAAGTATAGTGGGCTGTTTGGGGCGGGGTTTCCGGAGGGAAACCCCCCTTAGAGGGAATGTTCTAGGAGGCTCTCTCCTTCAAGTATGAGCTGGACCAGATGAGTTTGGGGGTCCCTTACAGGAGATTGGGGGAGGTTCTCTTATCTATAAAAATCTATAGAAACATATATATGTTCATATATAGGAAATGTGCACATATACATACATATAGACCTATATTTACATGGGCACACAAATGTGTATACAATGCGTGTGTATATAGGAAATGTATATGTGTGCAGATATCTATATGGACATGCGGATTATATGTATATATGTGGTTGTGTGAAGATATAAGTACATGTGTCTGTACAGATGTATGCATATGGCTTGTCCATGTGTGTGTCTGTACACACAGATTTCTACACACACACACACACACACACACACACACACACATATATATACATACACAAATCCACTCACACACATATATGGATATAGAGAAGTGTATGTATGTGTATATATAGAGATGGATAGATGGATATGAAAACTCTGACCAGAGAACCCACTTGAGAAAGAACTAAGAGGCATTTGTTTCTCCAGTTGCCATATCTTGGAAGAAAAAATAGGACTGGGGAGCCGCTCCAGCCTCCCAGCTGGCTGCCTGCCTCTCCTTATCTTCCCCCCTCCCAACAACCATGGCTCCCATTTCTCAGCTAAAGCAGCTCCATTCTGCTCCAACAATCATTCACTGCTAATAGGAGCTGTTCAAAGTGCTCCCTTTCCTTGTCAAACCTGTCACAGTGCATCTTTTTTTTCTTTTTCTTTTTTAACATTCCTATGAGTTTTAATGGCATGAACAGGCAGAAATCAAGGCCATTAAGACATTCCCTCAGTATCTCAGCATAAGCTTATTTGTCAAGTCCCAGTCCCAGCAACAGGCTAACTTAGAATATGGCCTTTGCTGGAAATGGGTGTAGTCCAGCAAGGAGAGGCCTGGACAGGGCTTAATGATTCAGCCAGGAGCCCCATACTCATAGTTGGTTTCCCAAGGAGGCACAGATTTCTGGTGGCTTCTATCTTCCCTCAGAGCAGTGGAAAACTATACTCATTTATAGGAAGGAAGGAGAGAAGGAAAAAAAGGAAAGAGAAAAGGAATCCAGTCTACAGACTCCAATTGTGAGCCTGATCCAGCATGACTCCTAAGTTGTGAGCCTGAGGGACTGGAAGGATGGTGGGACTTGGGGTTGTATCCCCAAACTGCCTTTGATATTAATAGGGAGGTTTGGAAAGGGAGAGGATTTGGGGAAAAGAGAATGAATTCAGTTTTGGACACATTGAGTTTAAGACTTCTACTGAAGTTGGAGATGTGATCTTGAAAGTCATCAGAGGGGTTGGGGGGAAGGGTAGATTTGAGAATCATCAGCCTCAAGGTGATAACTAAATCCCTGGGAGCTAATGGGATCCTCAGATGAAGTATGGAGGGAGAAGATGACAGAACCCAGGGGGACACCTACAGGTAGAAGGTAAGATCTGGAAGGGGATCCAGCAAAGGAGAATGAGGGAGCACAGTCAGAGAGGGAGGAGGGGACCCAGGAGAAAATGTTTGCAAATTCTAAACACCACTGTCCCAGGGAAGATAGAGTGATCGACACTATCAAAGGTTGCAGAGAAGTTGGGAATGAGGATTGATAAAAGGACATTGGATTTGGCAATGAGATCATTGCTAACTATGGAGAGAGCAATGTTGGTTGAATGAGGAGATGGGAAGACAGTGTATGGGGTTTGGAAGGGAGTGAGAGGAGAGAGGAAGTAGAGGTATCTTGTAGACTGTTGTCACAAAGGGCAGAAGAGTTATAGGATAGTAGAATCCGAGACAGATGAGCAAGTGAGGGCTTTTTTCAGGATGGGGTAGATGGATGCAGGTTTGTAAGCAGTAGGGAAGGAAACAATATACAGAATGATTGAAGATAAGTGAAAGAGTGAAAAAACAGAGGGGGCAATGCTATTGCTTGGGCAGGTTCGAGGGGTCTGCCTTAATGAGTATTCACCTCAGTGGCCTCTCCCCTCATTGGAGGACTGGAGGGTGGAGAACTATTCTTTCTAAAGGGGCAGGATCTTAACTTTCCAGGTGAACTCTGCACTTTGCACGAGCAGTTCGGCTTGGATGGGACTCCACAGAACAGCATGCCCCTCCCTCATTTTTCAGCTTCCTTTTTGTGCCTTGCTTTCTTCCATTAGGTTGTAAGCTCCTTGAAGGCAAGGACAATCTTTTGCCACTTTTTGCCTCCCTGGCTCTTATAAGATAGTACCTGGCACCTGTGCTTAATGTTTACTGAAGAGATGAATGAACTGTCTTTTTCTTATTTGTATACTCAGTGTTTAGCTCAAAGCTTAGGACATATTAGGCATGCAATAAACATTTCTTGAACTAAATTGAGTAAGGCTACTTCTTGATGTGAGATAGGGGTGGAGGAACTGGTGCCAGGAGACATGAGTGAGATGAGAAGGGCGAGGAGAGAAGAGAGAATTCTTGGCCAATGGCCTCAAGTTTTCATGTAAAATATGGGACGAGTTTCTCAGCTGACAGATAGGATGAGGAGGAGCCATGGTGGGTTTGAAGAGGCATGAAAAGGTTTAGAAAAGCATCTGTGAAGAGCAGGAGAGTGAGTTAGAAGGATTGTCCAACAGCATTGGGGGCCCAGTTGACGTTGTGGAACAAACTTGTAGTGGGATCAGTCAGAACAGTTGCAGTTATGTTTTCCACCTTCATTCAGCAGCCAAGATGACACAATCAGTGATGTGATATGATAAGGATACAAGAAAAGAAGACAGTGTGAAGTTGAAATTGTTTACCTGAGGGTCACAATGAGGAAAAGAGCTGGTGTGGGGTTGATGGTGTGCAAGAGAAGAGTTGAGGGACTGAAGGTTATGGTGTGGACAAAGGGCAGGGTTCGGAATGGGAAGGTAAAGGGGAAGAGGTGGACAGCCAATAGGTTATAGTCAGATGAGGGGATTTCATAATTATTGCACCTGGAGGTGGTGGTGATGGGTAATGTAATGTCTTTTTGTTTATGGCAATGGGGTTAGGTGACTTGCCCAAGATCACACAGCTAGGTAATTATTAAGTGCCTGAGGCCCTATCTGAACTCTAGTCCTCCTGACTCCAGGGCCGGTGCTCTAACCACTGCCCCACCTAACTGCCCCTGGTAATGGGATTTCAGTAATGACCTACAGGGATTCAGCATCACTGGGATGTGTAGGGTCTAAGCAGGCGTGACTATGATGATCATTAAGTGGAAGACAACTCTCCTATTCCCAAAGGAGACTAGAGATTGAGTTGGAGATACCCCAACAGGAGATGGAAGTCACCTAGTCCAATGGGAGGTTGTGGTCTCTCTCTCCTCTTCTCGGGAGGCAAGATATCGATATTACTTATTTTGCCATCGCTACTAATCCTTCCTCCTCGTGGTCCCGAAGGGTTCCTGAGGGAGGAAGCCATAGTTTAGGGTCTCCAAAGAGAGACAGTTAAGATCTGCCAACACACGCAATGAGCTAGAAATGGAACGTGGGACCTCCTATCTGTACGGCACCAATAAGTTCAGGCATGACACCAAATGAAGAAAAACAATGTTTGTTTTATTATCTGAAAAATACAACTGGAAACAGTACTGATATCTCGTTTACAAGGTATTTTCTCAAAATACTCCTCATGTTCTTTGTAGACAAAAGCACACTATTTTAAGCCATTACTAAAGGGTGGGGATGCTTGATTTGGAAGAAAGCACCACATAAGAGGCCAGACCAATTTGTCTCTGGATGTTCAGCCCCAACCTGTCTCTATTAAACAACTAAGCAGAACTTCTTAGCCAGACCCTCAAATACAAACTGCAGGAGGTCCTGACAGCCTGGAGGGCACTCTCTCCGGGGCATAAGCTGCCCCTCAGTACAGAAACCTTGGTCCTTCTTTTGTGAAAGTACAATGAGCTAGTGATACTTGGAGCATCTCTTTGGAAACATTCAACAGGAAGTAAACACAATATTTGCAGCAGTGGGTGAGCTCTTGACTAACACACTGATGGCAGGAGGAAAGGTCTTACTGATTCTGTGAAAGGCTGGAGCAGAGAGGATATGAAAGGAAATTCCATTCCTGATGTTGTCATTTTTGTCTAGTTGGTAGAAAATTATATACGCCCACCTTTAGAAGCAGATTATTTACAAAATGATGCTGAAGACTGTGTAAACATGTCAGCCAGAGTAGGCTGCTGTTAATGCCAATACACTGAACCTTTTTAGGTGTTATGATTTTTTAAAATCTAGCTTTACTTGTAAATTCTGAAATAAACTACCTAGTAGAGAAGAAAGAATCACTTTGGAAAATTTGTCAACCTCTGGCTCAAACCAAGATGCAAATAAAAATAAAATAACCCAAAGAAACTCATGAACCATGGGTGATCTGTCTTCAAAAGATGGGCAAGCTTAAGCATCTCTACCAAATTTGGGCTCTCAGTGTGTGTGTGTGTGTGTGTGTGTGTGTGTGTGTGTGTGTGTGTGTGAGAGAGAGAGAGAGAGAGAGAGAGAGAGAGAGAGAGAGAGAGAGAGAGAGCCCTCCTGTAGCATTAGCTAGGGGAAAGATGATCTGGGTATTGAAGTTCTACCAATGGCTCCTTGTGAGAGGAGAAATGTTTATAGGATGATTTTGGAAAAACATATCACATACAAACTGTCAAAACATTTCCAGTAACAGGTGCTTAAAAACAAAAGAAAACGCCAAGGCTTAAGAACAGTAGTATATAGACACAGTAGATGCCCCAAGTGATTGTTTTTTGAGCATCTGAAGGTTTTCATTTGGAAAAACCAACCAACCAACTCACCAAGGGAGAGAAATGGCCACACTTAAGGTTGGAGCCAGTCTGTCTAGGGCCTTTAGCAGAAGGTGCTGTGCTATCTATAATCCACACTTATTATAATAGATTTCATAAAGGGAGCTACAAGGTTAAAGCCATTTTCTAACATGACAGTCACAAAGAAAGAACAACCCCCCCCCCCAACAAACTTCCAAAATGTAAACAAATGAAAACAACACAGATTTTTTTTTAAATCCCTTCCCAGGTTAAGATAATACTCACCCCTCCCCCACCCTCCCCCCAAGATCTTGATTAATGAAAGGGAACAAGATTAAGTCATCTTGAGACCATCAAAACCACAGAATTTCCATCTTTTCTCCAGGCTGGCTCCAACTCCTGTCATCTCCTGCTTAAAGGTGCATTGCAGGCGGCTCATGAGAGTTTCCACTTCGCTGGTGCAAATCTGCAGGCAAGAAAACAGTATCACTGGAAGGAAGCCAACTCTGCTTCTGGGTAAGTAAAGCTCATTGACATCACTTTGGGGCTGACATTTCCAAGCTGGAAGGGACCTCTGGGACCATAGCTGACCTGAAACTCCCTCAGGAATAAGCCCACTCAAACCATAAGCAGCTTTCCAGTTGTGCCCTCGATGATGGAGAGCCCATTGTACATCTGGACAGTTCAGTGATTGCAAAGTGCTCCTGTTTCTATGCTTTGGTTCTGAGCTGAGCCTTGTTAAAATGCCGATAGTACTTTAAGCCATTACTGGCCATTTACACCCGACTTTGAATGGGAATCTGAAAAGAGATTTTAGTAGCAAGGAGAGAAGAGGAGACAGTGGCACCTGGGGAGCTGAAAAGAGGGTACCACTAAGTATAAAAAGGTACAAAGTTAACAGGCTAGGGCATTTCAAGAGAGGCTTTGCTCTTTGCAAATAAACTCCCAACACTCCAGGATGGGGGAGGGCCACAGGAAACATAGTGAGGTCTATTGATTTCTGCACAGATAACCCAACCAGAAAATACTTCCCCTGCCCCTGCAACATTAGTCTATGTCTACTGGGGTGACATTGCCGGGCACCCCCAATATCAAGGAACAAATGAAGAGATCTGAACTTCAAAAGGCTAATACTGAAACTAGCTTCCCATCTCTTGGCCAAGGAGATTGACTACTGGTGCAAAATGAAACATTTGTTGTCAGAAATAGCCAATACGTAGATTCTTTTTTTGGCTTAAGTATAATTTGTTGTTAAGGGTAAAGTTTTGGGGGCAGCTAGGTGGCGCAGTGGATAGAGCACCGCCCCGGAGTCAGGAGTACCTGGGTTCAAATGCGATCACAGACATTTTGCCTTGGGCAAGCCACTTAACCCCATTTGCCTTGCAGAAATCTAAAATAAATAAATGAATGAATGAATACAATTTAAACATTTAAAAAAGCGAGATTTCTTTGGAGAGTGAGTTGGTGAGTAGTGACAGAGATGCAAAAAAAATGACACACACAGAGAACAGAGCAAGTTCAGAAAGCGACAAGCAGGGCAGGTTTTTTTTACTACAATGTTAAATTTAATATATACTTAAATACTCTCCAACTGTTTGTACAAAGGTATATAGTTCTCTATATGACCTTTGTTTTGCTCTTCTTTGGTCACTGAAATTTTTTTTGTTGGTTGATGCTGAAGTTCATAAAAAAGAAAAAAACTTTTTTTTAAAAAAGAAGAGGAAAAAAAAAAAGAAATGGTAAGAGACCTTACTTCCACCTGGGCCAGTAAGAAAATAAAGTGATGGAAATGGATTAAAGTGAAGGACAGTCTCTATGGGGCCCATGTCTGCCACTATTGCTTCTGGGATCTACATACTGCAGGGGCACCTATCATAAGACCCCTCCTTCCACTGAACAGATTTGAAAGAGAGTAAGACTGGGAGTCAGAAGATCTGCATTTGAATCCCAACTTTGCTCCTTAATACTTGTTGGTGTCCTATTTGGGCTTTAAGAGATGGGAGTTGGAGGGTTTGTCCTTTTCTTTTTTTTAGGTTTTTGTAAGGCAGTGGGGTTAAGTGGTTTGCCCAAGGCCACACAGTTACGTACTTACTCACAGCTAGGTAATTACTAAGTGTCTGAGGCTGGATTTGAACTCAGGTACTCCTGACTCCAGGCACTGTGCCACCTAGCCACCCTATCTGTCATTTTTTTTTTAGATTTTGCAAGGCAATGGGGTTAAGTGACTTGCCCAAGGCCACACAGCTAGGTAATTGTGTCTGAGACCAGATTTGAACCCAGGTACTCCTGACTCCAAGTCTGGTGCTCTATCTACTGCGCCACTTAGCCACCCTGTCCTTCATTTTCTAAGAAGACCATAACACCAGAGGGGGCAATGCTATGACAAGAACATGAAATGGATTTGAGTGAGGGGATGCTGTGCTATGTCACAGCCTCACTTTCTCCTCTGCAGCCATCTGGGTCCAGTGGCACAGTGGCTAGAGCACTGGTCTTGGAGTCAAGAGAACAGGAGTTGGAATCCAATCTCACACCCTTGCCATTTCCTAGCTGTGTGACCTTGGGCGAGTCACTTCACCCTGATTGCCTCACATCCAGGGTCATTTCTAGTCATCCTGACTCCTATCTGGCCACTGGACCCAGATGGCTCCAGAGGAGAAAGTAAGGCTGGGGATTTAGCACAGCCCCCCCTCACTCTAATCCAGTCCATGTGCTTGTCATGGCATCACCTCCCTGCTGTCATAGTCTTCTTTGAAAATGAAGGACAAACATTCATTCATACTCTGTGCCACTTAAGTCACTTAACTATAGTGCTCTAGGAATCTCTCAGGGTTGCAAGGAAGATGCCAACTTACACTGGTGGAAGGACATTCCTCAACTGAGAGTTCACTAAGTCAGTAAGATCACAGGTCCAACCCTCTCCTAAAAAACAGTCATTTTGCCCAGATAAGCACCTTGGGGCAGAGAGGAAGGATGCTAGGATTCACAAAGCCCTCAAGATATACAATTCTAGCCTAGAGCTAGAAGGGGTCTCAGGCCACTGAATCCAACTCCCTGGTCTTACCAATGAGAACACTAAGGCCAGGCACAATGAAGTGATTTACCCAAGGCCACATGGCTTGGAAGTGTCAGAAGCAGAATTTAAGTCTAGGCTGCCTTTAGTGGCACCTCTCTTCCTTTGACAGTAGAGGAAATTGAGGCCTGGAGAGGGCCTTCTTAAGATCACATAGCAGATTTGAACCTAGGTTTTTGGACTCCAAATCCAGAGATTCTAAGATTTCTATATCATGTTGTCTCTTAATCGTGCTACAGATCACGAAATATGTAACAATCAAAAAAGTCAATTGTTGATTATTTGAAGACAGTCTGTTCAATTTGTAGCCCACGTCGGCCATCGATTTCAGACTTAATCAAGAAGCAAGGCTCCGGTTTGGAATGTGCATTTTGTTAGCAAGAACTCCCATTTCTTACATTTTCAAATGTTTAAAATGCAATTGCCCGATGAGGAATACAGGACAGTTATGATCCTCATTTCACAGAGGAGGAAACTGAGGCTCCAAAAGGGGAGGTGGAAGTGTGCAATGTACCCATTCTTACATGGGTGGCAGGGTCACTTGGAGGCTGAATTTCTTTCTATTACAGCTCACTACTCTAATAGTTTTATATTTTTAGTATTTTATTTTTCTCCAGTTACATGTTAAAAGCAATTTTCAACATTCATTTTTAAAACTCTGAATTCCAAATTCTCTCCCTCATTGAGAAGGTAAGCCAATCAATATAGGCTGTAGTCATGGCTATTTTCATAATAGTCATATGGTAGGCAAAACATGGAACAAAAATAATCCCCAAAACAAAGCAATAAAATTATGTTTTAATGTGTATTCAGATATCATCAGCTCTTTCTCTGGGAACAGAGAGCATTCTTTATCATAAATCCTTCAGAGTTATTTTGGATCACAGCATTGCTGAGAAAAGGTAAATCATTCACAGCTGATCATCTTATAATATTGTTACTTTGGGTTTTGTTTGTTTGTTTGTTTTAGTTTTTGCAAGGCAATGGGGTTAAGTGTCTCCCCCAAGGCCACACAGCTAGGTAATTATTAAGTGTCTGAGACTGGATTTGAACCCAGGTCCTCCTGACTCCAGGGCTGGTGCTCTAACCACTGCGTAACCTCACCACCCCAATATTGTTACTTTGTACACGGTACATTTCACTTTGCATCAGCTCATGTAAGTCTTTCCAGGTTTTTCTGAGTGAAACCTGCTCATCATTTCTTATAGCTGACTGGCATTACATCATAATCATAAAACACAGTTTGTTCAGTCATTTCCCAACTGAGAGGTAGCCCTTCAATTTTCAATTTCTTGCCCCTTGAAAAGAGCTGCTATAAACATCCTTGTCCATATAGGTCCCTTTCCTTCCCATTTTTATCTCTTTTTGGATGTAGAGCTAATAGTGGCATTGCTAGGTGGTAGCATTGTTTTACTGCCCTTTGGGCAGAGTTCCAGAGTTTGGTTGAATCATTTCACAATTCTACTAATAATGCATTAATACCTCACTTTTTTCCCCTGTACATTCCCTCTAACATTTGTCATTTTCTGTCCTATTACTAATGGTATGAGGTAGTCACTATCTCTAATATTAATGGCGTGACAGCAGTTCTGAATTGTAGTTAGGGATATGATCATCATTTTAGAGCTGGAAGAGAATTAAGAGGGTATTGAGCCCCCTCATTTTACAACTGAGAAAACTGAGGCAGACAGACATTCCGTGACTTGCCCAGGGTCCCACAGCTAACAAGGCAGCATTTGAACTTCCATCTTCCTGATTTCAAGCTGAGTGCTCTGTGTCCTGAGCTCTGTAGCCATCATTTCCAACATTGTGCTAGAGGAAAACTGACTGGTGCCAGAACAGTCAGGAAGACAAGGTGGCTGACTGGTGGTGGAGGCAGCTACTATTGGTTTTTATGAGGACCGGAGCCTTGCTCCCAACTCTGAGGCAGCAGGGACAACAAGGAACAGACAGACCTCAAGATGGAGTTTAGGCTGGTCTATAACACTGCTGCGGCAGAGATTTAGGTGTTGACAGCAAAGAGAACAAGAGATCCCAGTGAAATCTCCTAGTCCCAGACAAGTGTGTCTCTGGGGAGTCTGGCTGACTACGGGCTTTTCTTGTTTGTCTGTGGAACCTTGTGCAAGATGTATTGATGCAGGTGTCTTGTGTCTGCAAAATGATCTGACAACTTGAGCATGGAAAACACCAAAGGATTTGGGCAATGATGACTATATCCCAAGGTCAGGGACAGCTGGAGCCTTGACTCTACCTTCCATACCAGAGGTTGTAGGATCCAGATAATCTGGTTATTCTATTAACTAATCAAGCATTTGATTCCTCTGCCTCCCACCTCCCACTGCCTCTCAGTAAATAAAAATAAAAACAGAAACAGAAACAACAATTGTAACAAATATTGCACTCAAGTGCAATTGCTTCCTATATTGGCCATGTCCTCTAATGCATGGGTCATTCTGCATCTTGAGGTCATCATCTCTCTGGCTGGGGGGGGGCATTTTTGATCTATGGTTCTCTGGAATCAAGGTCAGTCATTGCACTGATTAAAGTTCTAAAGGTTTTCAAATTTGTTCATTTTTAAAATGATGTTATTGTCTCGATTGTTTTCCTGGTTCTGTTCATTTAGTTTTTCATAAATCCCAAACTCCAGCTACACCTGGGTTACAGACTCAATTACTGATTAAAAACTGCTGAGAACATTGGAAAGCAATCTGGCAGAAATTGCTGTTGTTCAGTCATTTTTCTGTTTTGTCTAACTCTCTGTGACCCCATTTGGAATTTTCTTGGCAAAGATACTGGAGTGGTTGGTCATTTCCTTCTCCAGCTCATTTACAAATGAAGAAACTGAGGCAAGCAAGGTTAAGTGACTTTGCCCAGGGTCACAAGCTAGTGTTTGATGCTGGATTTGAACTCAGGACTTCCTGACTCCAGGTCTAGAGTTCTATCCACTGCAACACCACCTAGCTGCCCCATCTGGCAGAAATTAGGCTTAGAATTAACATCGGATATCATAAGCTCCAATTTGGTTCTATGACATAGAGATAAATGGCGACATTATAAACAAAGTACAGAAGCAAGGAAGAAATTACCTTTGGGATCTATGGAGAGCAGAAGAAGTCATGACCAAATAAGGGAGAAAGAGGATCACCAAAGATTAAATGGAACATTTTGGTTACACATCACTGACAATAGGCTTAGAAAGAATCCAACATAGCCTCCTTGTACCATCCCAGTTTATTCCCCTCCCATAAATACCTTAGTATCAAGACGTTGTAGATAAGAGCAAATGTATTCAATACTTGCTCCAAATGGGTGCACATGAAGAAATGTGGATATTATGCCTACAGAGAAAATACAATAGGGCTTAATCTTGAGATAGCTTGTAAATTTACAAGTTATGACTCAGTATTTGTGAAAAGCCTGTCCACACTGGGAGTTCCCATACTGAGAAAATCATAGGTCTAGATCAAAAAATTCAAACAGAAAGTTGATGTTTTAGGAGCCATTTCCGCACCACTCAGAAAATGTAAAAATGATAAGATTGTAGATTTTGGCATGAGTTCACGTTAAGAATGATTTTCACATTTCATCTACATGTTCTGTAGATTACAGTCTCCATCTTCAAGGGCCATGCATAATATCTTTTTTTTTTTGAAGTTCCAGAGACCTAAGGTAGGTGACTAGGCACCACAATTTAGATACAACAAAAATGTAGTCTGGTGATTTTTAAAAGATTGTGTACATTTTGAAATGTGTGATATTTTCATGTTGACAGCAATGCACTCCTTTAGGAGTTTAGAAATAACTGAGCTCAACACCTAGTTTCAAAGAATAATTGATGAAAACAGGAAACCACCAGATGGTATGCATTACTAATAACATCCATCTGCGAGCCACTAATGTAACTAATTTCTCCTCCTACTCAAACTGAATTTGTCTTACATTATTTTCATATTATGAAATACAAAGTTTATTTCAGGGTATATTTGTGATGACTTGCCCTAGGCACAGAAATGGCTAGCGACAGCTCTGTAGGGTTTAAATTCCACATTCTACCTGAGTAGCCTAATTCTTCTCTAGGGGAAATTGTGCAGGTTCTACTCTGAAAGAGAGCACCATGAGTATGAGCAAAGGACTGTGTTCTCTGATGTGCCAAAGTGATAGACAATTTTGTGGTGAATATGCTGTATCTTGTCCAAAATTATATGCTCTTAGCATGGCTCCAGGCTGACTGGTAGGAGCAGATTGTCCAGGTTATTTCTAACCCCCAACATGGCATCAGTCAGATGATTAGTACAAGTACCTCGATACCTGAATCTGTTCTTCCTTTCCTGAACATTTGTTCACACACCATGAGACTGTCGTTGTATCAACTGTACCAGGGACTCTATTCAGTCTAGGGTTTTTATCTATTCTGTAAAGTGCCCCCCCCAACCAAACCAAATAAAGCACTCTGCTTCATTCCTCCTAAATATATTCACAATGAGCAATTACATTATTATATTGTGTATATGTATATTTATGTGTGTGTGTGTGTGTGTGTGTGTGTGTGTGTGTGTGCACGCGCGCATGTGTATGATCCCTTGAACTTGGTGGTTCCTGGAGGGAAGAGCACTTAACCAAACCTGGTCTCTCTCCCAACGCCCATCTTGGTGCTCTGAGCACAGTCGGTATTAATCATGATTTGATGAACTGAATTGAATAATAACTTCCCAGTATATATCATCCAAATGTTGCTTGTTGACCATTTTTTCAATCATCATTGAGAAATACACTTAATGTGGTTGGACAAGTGACACGGAAACCAGGAAGATCTGAGTTCAAGCTCTGCTTCTGACAAGGTAGCTCTCGGCCCTGACCAAGCTAGATCTGTAGCTAATCTTCCTTTTGGAGGCAGACAAACCTGCCTTCAAATCCCTACTTGGCTCCTTGGCGCTTGACCTGTGAGACCATGGACAACTCATTTCAGCACCCCTCTGTAAGAGGAGGGGTTGAGTCAGCTTCCCATGATATGTACCAGGGTCTTTGGATACAGAGCAAATATAGTTTCTGGATTTGTAAATGGGGTTTTCTCACCTAGGAAAATGAAATCCCAGATGTAGTTCCTAATCCTATGGGATTCCCCCTCTTCCTCCTCCACTAACTCTGTGACCTTCACACTGGCAGAGGCTCCACCCTTACAGCCTCTTCTTCCATTTTATGAGTTCCTTTTTGAAACTTCCCTTTGAGAAATCACTCAGGCTGGTCATGCTCCCTTGAAAGCTGGCTCAACTCAGCTCTGCATACTCTTTTTCTCCCTTTCTATCAAGGGCATCTCCTCCCCCTCCCCTTGTTGAGGGAAGGGACTGGCTTTCTTTTCACCTGTATTTGTAACCCCAACCCTTCATACAACACTTGGGCCCTTGGTATTTGATAAAAAAAATGTGTTGTGCTTGATATCTGATAACAGGATTAATGGTGGCAGCAGGGAAAGAGGACTGACTCTGGAATCAGAGGATCTGAGTTCCAATGTATGATCTTGGCCAAGTCCTCTGAACTTTGGTATTCTCATCTGCAAAAGGGGGGAGGGTGGACTTCACGAGGAGGGGAGGAGGTCTTCAAGATCTATGAGTCTGCGTGTCAGTCAGTTCTTTTAGGAAGCTTGCAGAGAATAGATTAAGCTCATAGGACGGTCTAGGAGTCCACTGCAAGGTTGACCTAATTGGGGGTGCAAGTATCTAGAGTGGGAGGCCGGGGGGGGGGGTGGATGATCACGAGAGAACTTGCCCCGAGGTGGTGCCCCCCCCCCAGAATACAATCACAGGGTTTTTGTTAGACTTCCACAGTCAGTTAGTAATTCATTCTTAGAGTTGGGCCAATGGAACTCACAGTAGTTACTGTTAGCAGTAGGGAGAACTGAACTCAGAAAGAGCTAGCCATGGCATGAAAGAAGGAGACTTTATCGCCTAAATAAGAAAGGTTATTTCATGTTTTCCATGATTGCACTTATATAACCTCTATCAAATTGCTTTCTGTCGGAGGAAGAGGGAAGGGGAAGGAAGGAGGGAGGAAAAAAATCTATACTTAAAATTAAAAAAAAATGCTAAAAATTGTTTTTGCATACAATTGAAAAAAGTAAAATACTACTGAAAAAAGGAAGGCTATTTCAAATGAGGAATATTTCTAGTGGCTAGTAAAGGACCCAAAGGAGAGAAGATGGTGCTGCCCTCCTGGAGCTCCCAGTCTGGGGCCCTAGTTATTAAATAGTCCTGGCTTTCTTTTTCATCAGCCTGAGCCTGTCTTCTGTTTACCAAAATCCCTCCTGAGAAGCCTTCCCAGGCTGACTCCTCCCAAGTTTGCCCCTAAACCAGCTCTTCCTGACAGCTCTTTGTTTTTTTTGCCAATGGCCTTGAGAAGTTGGAAACGGAAATAAGTCATTTCCTTCCTCGAAACTGTCGAGACAGTGGCATCTATTTCTGTGAATACGCCTGAGCTTCACCAGAGTTGAAATGTTCCTTAATCAAATGACATAGGTATATTGCGTGTAATGGAGAGGGAGCAGATGGGGAGCTTGGCCCCCTGCGGATCAGCTACTCACTGAGAATAATTCCTTCCTGTGTCCCCTTGCATCTACACAAAGTGCTTTCCTCAAAACATCTCTGGGAGGTAGACAGTGTAAGTATTATTATCCTCATTTTACAGACAATGGAAACTGAGGCTTGGAGATGCTGTGACTGAGCACAAGTCTCCTGATTTCATGTTCAGCGACCTTAGTTTCTAAGGAGCTAGGCCATGAAGGATCCTCAGAAACCAACTGGTTCTTACCTCTGGACAGAGGGGATTAGAGCTTGGCCCCTGACTCCCTCAGTATTTTTTCTACCACTAATATTATCCACATCATCTAACAAATGTTCAGGAGTTGGTCTCTGTGGAGGACACTGCTAATTCAATTCAATTCAATATGGATAAAGTCCCTACTCTATACAAAGTTCTTTGTTTGGCCCTGGTGACACAAGGTCAAAAATGAGATAGTTCTTGCCTTCAAGGAAGTTACATACTATTGGGGGGCATGATATCAGGCGATATAACATGGGGGTGACAGATCATGCGTAGAGGTAAGGGAATATGAAGATGTTTCAAGAGGGAACACTAATAACTGTGGCAGGGGGAGGAGTGGAGGGTTGGTGAGGAGCAGCTTCACATAGGACATAGCAATTACAATGAGACTTGAGGGAAACTGATGGTCTCAGAGGTGGAGGTGAAGAGAGAGGGCAAACCAGGCAGGGATGACAGCCAAAGAAAAGGCAAAGGCATGGAGATGTAAAATGGCACTTTAAAGTAGAAGAGCCGGCAGGTCAATCTGGCTAGGCATCAGGGTGTGAGAAGGGGAATGATATGCATTGAGATGGAATGGTGAGTGGTACCCAACTTGCGAAGGGTTTGAAATACTAGCTTGATTTAATCCCAGAGGTAACAGGACCGGTTTTGAATAAGGGGATGACAAAGTCAGAAGTGTGTCTTGGGCATGTCAATTTGAAAGCTTGGGGAAGATGGATTAGAGAAGGTAGATCAAATAAGAGATATTGTCATGATCCAGAGGAGAAGGGAAAGAGAGAGATTCACGTGAGACATGTCATGGAGGCCAAATCATCATGACTTGGCCAATGGGAACTGAGGAAGAAGGAAAAATCAAGGATGACTGAGGCTGCAGACCTGAGTGACTAGTAGGATGGTGGTGCCCTCCACAGAAATGAAGGGGAGATGTGAGGCCTGCAAGCTGACAAAGGTGAGAAAGGAGCTCAGGGGAGCAAATGAGAGCTTCTAAAAGTTCCCTGCATAGAGAGCGTCGAACCCACGGGAGGTGCTGTGATTGCTGATGGAAAGGCTAGTAGGAGAAGCCTTGGGAGATGTCTGGGCTTAGACTATGCGAGGTGTTTAATGACACAGAGTGGAAGGAGCGGTTAGACAGGTTGGAGAACCAAGGCAGAAGTTGGGGGAAAGTGGGGAGTGGACGGTACCAAAAGATGAAGTAAGGTCAAAGTAGGATGAGAACCCCCAAAGATGATCAATTTTAGCAGTTAAGGGAATGATGGTAACTTTGGAAAAGTCATTTCAGTTAAGTAATGGGGCTGGATGTCAAAAGCTTGAGGGTTAAGGGTTGAGAGGAGAGAAAATGGAGACAATGAGCACAGACAGACCTTTGTAGGACAATAATGATAATAATAATAATGTTTGTCTTTCATTTTCGAATGACATCAGGGAGGTGATGCTATGACAAGCATATGAACTGAATTTGAGTGGGGGGGTGCTGTGCTGATTCACCTGTCTCACTTTCTCCTCCAGAGTCATCTGGGTCCAGTGGCCAGAAAGGTATGGATCAGGATGACTGGAGATGGCCCTGGATGGGAGACAATCAGGGTGAAATGACTTGTCCAAGGTCACACAGCTAGTAAGAGTCAAGTGCCTGAGACTGGATTCGAACTCCTGTCCTCCTGAATCCAAGGCCAGTGCTCTCTCTACTGTGCCATCTAGCTGCAGAGTTAAAGGGAGAAGAGATATGAGCTCATAGTCTGATGGGATGTCAGGGCCATGTCAAGGTTTCTTGTATTGGAGAAGTTATAATGTAATAATGTGAAGTGTGACCATGTTTACAGATGACAGATAAGGAGCCACTGGTGAGAGACTGAAGATAAGAGAAAAAGAGAAAATAATGGAACACCTTTCCCTTCCCCCCACCCCAGCTCTCAGAGCAAGTGGGAGGGGATGGGATCCGGAGCACAAGCAGAGACGTTGGCAAGGAGAAGGGTCATTTCTACCTCAGGTAACTCTGAGGAGAAACTGGGGGAGGACAGAATTGGGTTGAGAAGTATGGAGGAAGGGAGAAATAGCTCAAGATGAATGAGTAGTTTCTCCTTGTTCAATAAAGTAGGGGGGTCCAGGTCCTCTACTAAAAATAAAGGAGCTGGCAATGTCATGGGGGGGATTGAGGAGAGACAGTTTAGACCAACTACCATGGAGAGCATGACAAAGAGCTGCCACCTAAGGAAGAATAAAAGGTTTACCAAGAAAGGCAGTGAGGAAAGGCCCAGCTGAGATCTGAGAGTGAACTGGTAGTGAACCTTATCTGCAAGGTTGCATGGCTTTCTCCAGCAGCTCATGAATGTGGACAGAAAAGGCAAATGAGGAGGTGATCAGGATCAGTATGCCAAAGCATGCCTTGCAAAGAAACAAGAGGGCAAGGGCTTCAAAAGTAGAAAGTAGTGCACAGGTGAACTAATTTAAACATAAGAGCAAAACTGTGAAGGGAAGAAAGTGAGGGACAGTGAAAACAGGGAGAGGGGAAGAGACTGGAAGTACATTAAGGGCAAAGCACAGTTTAATGGGGAGTGAGGTGGAAGGAGGAATGTGATAATAGGGGACTACAATCAAGGAGAGGAATCTTAGGGTTCTGGCTCATGTAGGCAGCACAGTTGTGGGTGGCTGAGGTGGAGTAGAGATATGGCTGAAGGAAGTCAACAATGGCCAAATGGGATGCCCAAGAGTGGGTGGGGAGCACTGACATGTGTGCTGAAGTCTCCAAATAGAAAGGCAAGGGGTTGAGATATAGATGGAAGACTGAAACCTAAGTCTTGAGGTCCTGGAGGCTGGTGGATAACTGTGACAAGGAGCTGGACATTCTAACATAGATGAATGTGTGAACCCTCCAAGAACGATGGGCAGTGATGGCAGCAAAGGGAAGGACTGGAAATGGCCCAGCTTGCCACTCATTCTTCCAGGCTCAGTGTGTTTGGGGTGAGCATGAGAGAAAGAGCACCCAGTGCTAGAGAATGGCAGATCAGAGATAAGAGTATCTTCTGGAGAGAGCCAGGTTTTCATGAGCACAAGTAAAGTTTGTTAACAGTTAAAGCAAGGTTCCAGAAGGTATGATGGAATGAGAAGGGGCCTATAGAGGGTGGATGAGGATGAAGGTGTGGAGAAATGTCAGTAGCAGGGGGAAAGATGCTTCTAAAGTGCCACCAGGAGGGAGGGAGGGGAGTGGTCAGGGATCCCAATCCAAAAACTGAACTCAGAATCCAAGTGATACTGCAGTGACAGCTTCCATGGCTGAGAGCTCTGAACAGGTGAGCTGGGAGCATGGGTAGGGGGCACTGGCCCCAGGAATTGTGAACAAATACACCTTCCTGCCCTGCTATCCCTAATGATGTTTTGTATCTGTCACATCAGAGGCTCTTAATATAAGCTTATTTCCTTCCTCACATCACCCTGTAGGAGCTGGCCTTATGACTGAAGGATGGGAGGATTGGCATGAGGTAGCAAGAACTCAGGCCTGCCCCTCTCATGGCTGAAAAATATTTATTTGAGGAGCTTAAATGTGCTTGTTTCTTCCTTTCTCTTGTGTCTCTGACTCTTCCCTTTCCTACTGTGGCAATCTGTGTGTGTTGATGGCAGCCTTCAACATGCCATTTGCTAAACAGCCACTAACATGAAAGACCTATTATGTACTGAGAGAGGCCTGAACTGGGCAAAGGGCCTGCTTGTGTGGACATTTATACATATAATACAAATATTTTATATAAATATGCAATATATAAAATAATAAATAACAAAATATTATATAGCATAATAATTATTTTTTTTTGTGTGTGTATACACATTTTTTAAAAAATCATTTCTTTCTTTCTTTTGGTTCAGACCTGCCTGATATTTCATCAGTGTGAGTGACTCCCTTAGTGAGGTAATTCTCTCTTCCAATGGAGATAGGCCCCTGTTCTGCAGCATATGGCCTTGGGAGCAATGAGAGGTTCAGTAACATGCCCAGGGGCACACCAGCCAGGATGAGTCAGAGGTGGGGCCAGAACTCTGAGGCCAAGTCTCTGTTCACCATGCTTCCTCTTACTTTATAATATCATCATAAAACATATTCAGTAAATAGAGACGCTTTCAAAAGATTCATACTCAAGCTATTTTCCCTTTAGAAAGTACAGTGGGGCCAGCAAGGTATTCCAAATGGTCCCTAGTTATGTAAAGAGGCCCGCTTAAGCAGCAAATGAAACAATCTGACTTAAAAGGTCATTAGAAAATACTGTCCAAGTCATCATTTATTCATTCAACATGATACTCATCATTAGAAAGATGGCCACCAGGTAGGGATTGTGTTTTTTGGCCACAGCAACTAAAGAGGATCATGGACTAAGGTAGGGTGCATATCTGTGTGTGTGTATGCACACATGTGTATATATTATGCAAGCTCACGGTGGGAAGGGTGTGAGTGTGATGCTATCTGGATCCATGAAGGGAGCATCCACATTGAGGAAATCATTGATGCTTGAAGTATGCTATACTGTCTCTATATTCCTTGGTCTGCTTATCATACTGCTCTGGCATTGCTTTAATCAGCAATAAAGACTAACTTTTCATACCTCTGATCGATTCAGGACATACCCAGAAACATCCCAAGAACCATCCAATCAAAAGGTCAGCAGATTTGGCAGCTTTCAGCTGGACCATCTATCACCAGGGTCTGCCCTCTCCCTCCTCCTCATCAGGGTCTAGGCTTGCTCCCTAAGAAGGGTTATATTTCAACTTGACTATCTCTGTCTACACTCACCTTTGGGCCCAGTCTCTTGCACTTCAGAAGGAACTGAGGTGATTGTGTCTGAGATAGACACAGTCAAGGGCCCACCTGCACACTTAGGTTGGCATCATTCCTGCCTCACTGCCCTGCTTTACTGGGGGCAACTTTCTCAAGGACCCTCAGCCTCTGCCTCCACTGCTGGCTGAGTTCTGGTACAATTCACAAATACTTAGGACTGAGTGATTTGTTTGCTTTCGTTTAAGCCAAACAACCAGGCTTTGGAGCAGAGTGTTGGCTTCGTACTCAGAACTAGTTTGGAATCTCAATTTGGACACTTTCTAGCTGTGAGACCTTGAGCAAGTCCTTTCTGCTCTCTGAACCTTTAAAATGGGGAGAATCACCCTCACGTGTTCTCTCTCAAGTATCCTTTAAGGTGCCATAGCTCACCCTACCTTGCCCCCCACCCCCACCAAGGCTGCAGGATCCTCAAGCAATACTGAAACTCCCTCAGGCCTCCTGTGTTCCTCTGCTGTTTCTATCCTGTAAAGTTAATGGTACAGTTCTCTCTCTCTGTGTTAGCATCATTAATGGCACTCTCCTTGCCCCCTACTAACTTGTGAGCTCCCAGAGGGCCAGAGTTAAGGCTTATCTCAGTTTTGGCTCTTCCCCTCCCCGGGGCATGGTATTCAATGTCTGACCTTTATACAAGCCTTTGAAGTTTGGAAAGCACTTTGCACACACCATCTTCTCTGAAGCTCACTATTCAGATGAGTACCTACCCAACTTCCAATCAGAGAGGCATCAGAGAAGTTATCATTCCCATTTTACATATAAGGAAACTGAGGCTTAAAGGTTAAGTAACCTGCCCCTGCCATATAGCTAATGAGATCAGAGAATTTGAAACCAGTTCTTTTGAACTCCAAGTCCAGTCTCCTATCCACTATGTATACCATGATTCCTCTTATCATACTCTTGGTTCTTAGGGATTGCTGTGTCTTCCCTGCTCTCTGGTGTAGATGAGTAGGCGCCATCTTTCTTACCCACTAAGAGTGCCTCTCTCTCTGATTTGACAGGGGTGCTAGTTGGGGTCTTTTCCAGTGGGTCGTTCTCTTGGTTGGACACACAGATCCTGGAAACTCTGCACTCCTGGGGAAAGAAATAAAGTCTTTTTAGGTTAATTCACTTGAAAGGACACAGTTGGTTTCAATGAAGAAAACATCAGTTCTGTTCTAACTGTAAGACAGCACAGTCTAGTAGGGAAAATGTTGGATTTAGGGTCAGATGGGCCCTGGTTTCAAGTCCTAGTTCTGTCATTTTTTTTTTTTTTGCTATAAGATCATGAGCAATCCGCTTAATTTCTCCAGGCCTCAGTTTCTCCACCAGTAAGATGGCATTAACAATAACTCTAGTAACTTTCTGGGCTTTCTGTGAATAGGTACTTTATGGCAAGAGGTGCAGAGTAGTCTATCACACTTGGAGAGCCTTCTGATTACTTGGGCAGAAGAACCTTATCTATCAAATTGGAATCTAGTTGGCTTTTTGAAAATTACCCAGTTTGGTTGTAGGGGTTGAGAGCCAATTCACCAGAAGACAAGGAGCTTACTTTCCTGATAGTAAAAATATTGGTTTGGGTTCCTGAATGCTATGGAACTCCCTGCAGAGTGACTCAAGCCAAATTCATGGCTTTTCTATTAAATTAAAATCACTGGTGGGCTTAACAAGATGGCATTTTGCTTTCTAACCTACTGGTGTCCAACTGAGCTATTGAACCAAAAGCAGACCTCCTGTGGTAGGCCCCTTGGTGATAAACAGTTGGGCCTCCTCAACTTTGGGTGAAAATAATGGAAAGAAACTTACTGAGATGCTTACTTTACAACAAACTGAAGGTCTTTCTCTGTACTCTTCATTTTTCATTCTCTGTTATTATCAGTTAAAGGATGGGGAATGCTTACATGTGGGCACAGTTTGGCAAGTTTTCTCTAGACAATCTGACTTTTCAGGCTTTACAAAACTTGTGCCTAGAGCCCAACCAACAGCATGAGGAGCCATGGCCTTGCCCGCATTGTGCCCATGCTGTGCCCCATTGAACACTGGAAGCATGGCACTTTCCGTAGCCTGTAGACATTTCGGGAATTTCTACTGTACTAGTAAAGTCTGGTAAGGACAGCAGCCTTGGCATTGTTCAATTAAATATGTGATGAATGGATTTCGCTGGGATGGGACTCATTTCCTTAACAGCTTCAGGAAAGTGGAGAGTGAGTTGGTGTTATGAAGTGGAAGAATTAAAAGCATCGCAAATGACCCTGCAGAAGCAAACACTTTCAATCATTTACTTAAATTCCATTGAGGTTGCCAACTCTTAATGGCACTCCAGAGAAAGTCACTTGTGTGGCTAACTTGAGATGGGGCCTGAGCATGTGGCGCCTTCCTGGGTTGAGCAAAGACGTGAAAAGCAAAGGCTCATGAGTAACTTGGGGATTATTGATTTTGTGGGTGTGAGCCTGTCCCCCTCTCTTCTATCCTTGCCAAAGACAGTAGAATGGAACTCCATTTTCACCACTGAAAACAGCAGAATGGAGCTCCATTTTCCCTACTGGGCCACACCAGAGGCTCGTTCCAGTTTAGTGTTCCAGAATAATGACAAGGCCAGAAGCCTAACGAAGTGGTGCTCATTAGCAAACATGGTATATCTTAAGAGACAGGCACCCAATACAAGGTCAGGAGCTTCAATCAATCTGCTGCTTGTTAGTTGCTCTTAGGGGAGGGGGGATGTCTCAGCTTTTTCAGATTCCCTAGGGACAACATTCTACCTTTCTGTCCCTATGACTATTATGCAGAACCCAGGCCTTCTCCAATTCCATGTTGGTTGTCAATTTATGGGGCCCATCTACAATCTACACCTTGGTTTTTCTCCCCAGAGAAGTGTCAACGTATCTGTACAAAGGGCTGCATAATATGGTTTGGAGATTAAAAAAAGCAGCTAGATGACTAATGTAGATGTTACAAGACAGTGCTTTCTGCACGTTGCTTCTCTGTCTTACTCCCACTTTCCTGGTTAGACGCACCACTTGTTCTCACTCTCACCATCTACGCTAGAGGGTGCGTCACCAAAGAAACAGTCAAGACCTAATTGGGCTTCAGTCTCCTTGTTAATAAGCTGTGATATTTAAAATGCCACCAATTGCGTAGATATCCAAAGGCATTTTTAGCTTTCAAAAAACCCTTGTCAGTTAGGAATACAGACAGTCTAATCCAAAAATCATGGGATTATTGGATTTAAAGCTGAATAGGACCTTGGATATAATCTTGTTAAGGCATTAGAGAAATGGGAGTTCTGATTAATCCAAGCTCCTTAAACTTTACTCAGAAAAGCAGGGGGTGGGGAAGGGAAGAGAGGGTAAACAAAACCAGGACTTGAACCCTGGACCCCAGATTCCAAATTTATCACACCATGCTGCCTCTTGAACCAAATAACTGACAGACCAACCATGGGGAATGAAGATCTCCAGAGATGGCCTCTGATTGGGCCCAAATCTGAGGGCATTCTCTTCTGACTGGTGAAGTATGTGTCCACTTTATGGGTTCCCCCAACTCAACACTAACATGTGTGATAACAACAGAAAAGGCTTGTGGGGAAGGCCCCTTTATCCTGCCCTTGGAGTCAAAGCTGTGGGAGGCAGGTGCTTCTCTCTATCCATAGTACCTGCTCCTGTAGATTCTCCAGTAATTTTTCCAGTTGCAATTTTTCATCCTTGACTTTGTCGAGTTCCATTTCCTTTCTTTTATATTCCTCTTGCAGGTTCAGGAGGTGCTGAAGGAGTAGATAAAAAGGGAGTGAAAAGTTAGGTTCCAATTTCCCCAGGGAGCTGCAGGCTGAGCTTAGATGTGTAATATGGTCTGTGTTGTGCCTTCCTTGGTCCATGGTAAACACAATGACGGGAGGGTGGCAATGCTAGTAATGGCAAAGCCTTTCGCATGTCCCTGATCCCTTTCTTTCAGGTGATTTACATATAATGATGATGATGATGATGATGATGATGATGATGATTTTCACCCTTCAGCTGGGTGAAAATGAAAAGTTACACTCTTTGGCAATAGCTATCAGTGCTATGGTCCTGTAAACCACTATCTAGTCTAATTAACTTAAAACATTGAGTTAGAGTAAGATGATGATGATGATGATGATGATGATGATGATGATAATAATAGTAATAATCACTCCCTCTCTCTAGAGGTTTGAGATTTAAATCCCCCTTTCCTCATACAGGCCTTGGGCAGTAGGAAGGGAAAATTTGCCCCATTGTGAATGAAGAAATGAAAAACTCTGGTGAAGTTTACAGAGCATTTGCTTCACCTACCTACCTTGGAGGGTCTGATTATTCCCATTTTCCAGATGAGAAACTCAGAACCATAGGTTTCAGAGCTAAAAGAGTCAACCCTCTCATGTTATAGAAGGGGAAAATCAAAGTTCATGGAGGGGAAGAAACTCTCTAAGTACTCATGAGCCAGGTAGGCTGGGCCTCAGAACCAGGTCTTCTGCCTCTAAAGAGGTTATTTTCATTTTTTAATTTACTCCTGAAACTTGACTTCTTCCCTGTGTGTATTTACTCTTCTGACAGGTTCATACCTTCTGGTCTCTCAGCTTTTCCTGATCCAGTGGGAGAGTCAAGATTAAAATTCAGGTCCCCTGACTCAAGTCCAGCGCTCTAGATACTTTATTAGGCCGTGTCCCAACCTGGGGCACTGAGGAGTTAAGGTGACTTGGTGGGGGGGGGGGTCCCACTGCCTCAGTATGTGCTAAAGGCAGAACTTGAAGCCAGGGTTTCCAGAACCTGGAGCTGACCCTCTAACCTTTTTACTACTGTACCTCTCATCAAGGAGGATTATACAGGAATTCACATGACTGATTTCAGGCAGTGGTGTGGAATGGAAAGAAGCTTTAGATTCTAGTTCTAGCTCTGTCACTGGCAAATAACTTCCCCTCCCTGGGCCTCAGTTTCCTAACTGAGAAAATGGGACTAAAAATGTCTACCATTCCTTGCTGTCAGTGGGCCAGATTTAGCACTTAACTTTGGAAGGGAGCCACGGTGGTAGTTGGGAAGGTACTCTGGGATCTCCCAGACAGGGAATAAGGACTGCACTCTAGTGCCAGCATTCCCAAAGCTAAGGCCTCTTGGGATCAAGGACCTCCCTTGCATGCTCACCTGTTGCATCCCTTGCAGAGCCTGCTGAAGGAGTTTCAACTGCTGCTCCTTGGTTGCCTCCTCATCCCGGTTGATTTTGCCTTGTTCCTGTTTGAGTAATTCCACTTCATTCCGGTAGGCATCGAGCTGCCAACGCAGGCTATCATTTTCTTCCTTCAGTACCTCACCATGAGAGACTAGGACTGAAATACATGGGTAGTGAGTTCAAATGAGATAGCCAAGCTGGTCAGACTGGGTCAATTCAGGACCAAGGAAACCCTACTTGGCTAAGTGTGACTGGGTCTTATAAGGCCAGAGATGACTGACAGCATATGGGCAATGAACAGCCTTGGCTTCTTTGTGACCTAGTATAAGTAGTTGGTGACCTCTCTGAGCCTTAGTTTCCTCATCTGTAAAATAATAATTTTACAAACATTTTAAAAGTGCCTACTCTATGCTAGGTTCTGGGGAATACCAAGACAAATAAACAATCATTGCCCTCAAGTAGCTTATAGTCTAATTAAACACTTGTACTACCTTTCTCACAGGATGGTTGTGAAGAAGGTGTTTTGCTAATTTTTAAAGTGACAGAGAAATAAAGGAAACAACTATGTGGCTCAGTGGGTAGAGTGCTGGGCCTGGAGTCAGGAAAATCTGAGTTCAAGGGGTGGCTAGTTGGCGTAGTGGATAAAGCACGGGCCCTGGAGTCAGGAGTACCTGGGTTCAAATCTGGTCTCAGACACTTAATAATTACCTAGCTGTGTGGCCTTGGGCAAGCCACTTAACCCCATTTGCCTTGCAAAAAACAAAAACAAAAACAAAATCTGAGTTCAAATCCAGCCTCAGATACATACATACTAGCTGTGTGACTCTGAGCAAGTCACTTCACCTCTGTTTGCCTTAATACACTGGAGAAGAAAGTGGCAAACCAGTGCAGTATCTTTGCCAAGAAAACTCTATGGACAGGATGGTTCCTAATGCAAAGAGTCAGTCAAGACTGAATGATAACAACACAGAGAAATAAAATATTAAATGTAATATAGATATATGTATATATGTACCCCCCCCCGTCTATCTATCTGTTTCAGAAGAGGGTATGGCAGAAAAAACTCATCAGAAACTGAATTTGACATTTCCAAGCTAATTATCAATATGTTATATTTTGTATAACATACTACCATAGGATTTTTAAGAATGGCAGGGCCTTTAGAGATTGTTGACTCCTCTCTTCATTTTACAGAGGAGGAAATGAACGACCAGAGGGGATAGAGACTTACCCTCATGGCCACAAAGTTGAGAAGAGACAAAGTTGGGACTTCTACTCCAAATTCCACCATACCATGCTACCCAAAACCAATGGAAGGGAGAATGTTGGGAGTCAGAGAATGTTAAGGGAACATGCATATCATTGAATTCATCTCTTTCATTTTCTATAGGAGGAAGTTGAAACTCAGAAAGAGGATGGGATTTGTCAAAGGTCCTATGGTTTTGTCTTCCCAGAACTTAAGCCAGTGCCTGATATTCAATGAATACAACTGAATTAATGATGAAGCAGGGTCTTGAATCTCCATTGCCTGACACAGGTCTAGTCCTCCCTCCATTGCACTGAACTGCTTCCTGAACATTAGAATTTGGTCCTATGCTGAGTGTGCCCCATTTCTATACTACATGTCCTTTTCACTTTCTAGAAAGGAATAAAATTACAAATATTTTTCCATTCATATGCTGAATGGACAATAAAAGCACGTGACTCAGCAATGCTATATAATACCTTTAATAGGCAAACCCTCAAATTGAAACTTCTCAAATAGATTTTTTTGCTTTCAGATACTGAAAAATTCATCTGTGCCCACAAATAGGCTGCCATGCTGGACTCACCATCCACAGGCTGAACTCTCCTTTTAGCTGGGTGAAAATGAAAAGTTACACTCTTTGGTAATAGCTATCAGTGATATGGTCCTGTAAACCACTACCTAGTCTAATTAACTTAAAACACTGAGTAATATTTGTTTTGTTGATGAACAGTGTGGGATGGGGGAGCGGGGTGGAGTTCGGTGGGGGGAGTGTTAGGTGAAGAGTCCGGAGAATTGGATTCAAGTCCTAGCTGTCATTATATTGTGGTGTGACCTTAAGCGATCTCTTTTCCTCCTTTGGAACTCAGTTTCTCTTTGTGTAAAATGAAGAGGTTGATCTAGATTATCTTGGAGGATTTTTTTCTAGCTTTAATGCTCTAGAGAATCAGAGGAAAACCTATCTATGAGGGAAAGTGGTTTCATTTCAAAAGTCTGACATTTTGGGGGTATCAAGGTGGGCACAGTGGATAGAGCACAGGACTCAGAGTCTGGAAGAACAATACTTAATAGTTTTGTGACCCTGGGTAAGCCATTTAGTCTCAGTAATTCAGTGTTGCCATTTGTAAAAGGAGGATAACAGTACCTACCTCAGAGTTGTGATCATAAATGAATTAGCATATGTAAAGTGCTTGCAAACTTTAAAGTACTAGAGAAATGCTAATTTTTACAATGAAATTACAATGAAATTTCCCAGTAACATTCATACAATTTCTCATTTCAGTTCTGCTACTTTAGCCAAATGAGCTTGGGAGAGGCATTTCCCCTAGTTAGGTTTTGGTTTTCAAATCTGGTCAAATTAAAGGATCAGATTAGATGATATCTTTATCTTCACAGGATTCTGGGCACAAAGGATAGCCTGTGGCAAGCTAAGTCAATAGGACTTTGGAGTCTGGGGATTACAGGAAAGATATCATCAGTATGGTTCTATAAATGGCTATACAATTAGCCCTTGTTAAAATGCTTTTAAAATTCCCATTTTAGTGGTTTGTTTTTTTTTTCCAGTACAGAAGGCCTTTGGCATGGTGCACATTCATTTTAATGTTTGGTTTCATTACTGACTTTAATTGTGGTTGTAATGATGTACACTTTCTGACTGTGAATAAGAACCCTTTTATTGCAGCAAGTCAGAGCTACATAGCTGTCCAAGTCAAAGTCATCCTTGTCATCAATCCCAACTTCTGAGATGCTATTCATCAGGTTAGGTAGCCTTCTGAGCCTTAACAAAGCTGTGGCCCAAACCAGGTGAAAAAAAAAAGGATGGAAGGGAAGCCTTTGGCTAGGCATTCTATAGAGAAAAATAAATCGACTACTTGGTAGAGAAGAAAGTATCCAGTCTATCTGCCAGTTCGGTACCAAGGACAGCAGCCAAACAAAAGTTGGTTAGATCATACATATAGAGAGACAAAGTTAACTCTTTTTTGGGGTGGGGGAAGTGGGGAGTGAGGGGAAGTGGTGGGGCAGTGATGGAGGTGGGCATGATTGGCTTCTGGTAGGCCACAGTAACTAATAATAAACGGTAGAATTTAGTATAAAAGATTCCTTAGAGATCACTGTGGTTCAATCCCCTTATTCTGGTAGATAGGAAATCTGGTGACAGTAAGTAAGATAGCTAAAAGTTCTCTGACTGACTCCACATCCAGTATTCTTTCCTACACTATACTGCCAGTTTTTAACATGTTATTTTCTTCAGCATGTTTTTGGATCTCGACTAAGCTGCTGACTTCTTTTTCATGACTTTCCTGCATCTCTCTCATTTCTTTTCCCAATTTTTATTCTATCTCCTTCACTTGATTTTCAAAGTCTTTTTTGAGCTCTGTCATAACCTGAGCCCAATTTCCATTTTTCTTGGAGTCTTTAGATGCAGGAGCTTGTACTTCCTCATCTTCAGACTGAGTGTTTTGATCCTTCTTGGGATCATAGACAATGTATTTCTCAATGGTGTTCCTCTTTTTTCTCTATTTACTCATTTCCCCAGTCTGTGCCTAGTTTTGGGGTGCTTCCTGAGCTTTTGAGTATTATTGGGACACCCCTCCCCCCACAAGGATCTCAGTGTGTGAGGCTCTGTCTTTCCTCCTGGTCTGTGAATGACCACAAGTATACCCCTCTACCACAGGGCTGAGGGGGGGCCTGCTGTTCCACGGGGGGCCTAGACTGTGTTCAGGATCTGAATGTGGTCAGAGCCCCACAATCCTGTTCTAGGTACAGAGGAAGTTTCTCTCTACTCCCCTACCTTTGGTATGCTCAGCACTCAAGTCTCAGTTGCCTGGGGGCTCCTGCTTACCAGCTCCAGCTGCTTCCGGTTCATGGATCTGGGCCATGGTCATGCTGCTCACTGAGCGCCCTGAGGACTGGGCTTCATGGACTCGCTCTGGCAGAGGCCCCTGGCCTGATCTTTCATGTTGTGCCTGGTGCTCCCCGGGGTGTAAATCAGGAAAGTGCCCCTGCTGCCGGGAGCTGTGCCTCCCAGGCACCTTGGGGCTGCTTCCAGGAGACTGAAGTTCCTTCACTCTGGTGGGCTGCCCTTCTAACCCTGTGGAGCCAAGCCTTTCCACTATTTTCTCGGTTACCTTGGGATGGAGAACTGCCTCACTGGATCCCTATGTGAGTTCTGTCTCTCAAAAATTTAGTTAGAGTCCTTATTTTATGAGTTTTGAAATATTATAGAGAGCATCTAAGAGATGTAGTTCTAGCTGTCTGTAAGGCAACTGTGAGAGAGGCTCTTCTCCTGTCGCCATCTTGGCTCTGCCCTCTGCCCTACACTATACTGCCTTACACCCTTCCTATTTTTCTGCTCTTGTACTCTAGGTTGGCAATTATGTTCGTCTCTTGTACACTGTATGATAAAATGTGATAAAATAGAACTTTTATTCATTATGATTTATAAAATAATTTCTTCCCAACCACCTGGGAAAACAGGAAATGCAAACATTATCACTTTCATTTGACAAATAGGGATATTGAGGCTCAGAGAGATGGAATGACTTGCCCATGGTCAAAGTAGCCAGTGGCAGAGGTGGCACATGAGTTCAGAATTTCTGACTCTGTCTCTTGTTCTTCCTGTGTGATATTATATTGCCACTAAGGGCAAGATCTTGGGTGGGAATGGGAAACTGCTAGAAGTTTATTCATCAGTTAAAATGGGAAAATATTTTTCATTCTGAGAAAGGGGGAAAGAGCATGTCTGATGACTGAAGTCAAATGGGAGCTGAGAATAAAACATTTTGGTTTAGTCTTGCCTAAGGCAAAAGAAAATAGAAACTGCCATAAACACTGCTAAGGGGCCTTTACCTACGATATGCATTTACCATTCTCCTCTCATTTTAATGATGACACCAAATCTTTGCTTTCAGTTTGAATATTAATTGGGTCCTTTTCTGGAGTCTGAGCTCTTGGTACATTGGCAGAACATTGGGAAATTCAATACTGTCCTTTAATATAATGTACCTAGCAGTACAGGTACTAGGGAGCACCAAGCAGGGAAGCCATTCACAACCTGCCACCATTATCTCTCAGTGACTCCTTTTGACTATGTACAAGGTAGAGAGAGAGATAAATGTTTTGGTTGGTGTTGAAGCCCCTTAGAGGGAAAGATGGAAATTCATCAGGGCTATAGGAAAGTTCTATGGCAGCTTCAGACTCTTGTTGTCACTCTGGAGTCACTAAAAGTCAAACTGGGCAAGTGTTTCTACAGTAAAGGACCAAAACAGAATTCATGGTTAAAAAATATATCAGTGCCTCAGTTTCTTCTGCTGCAGTATAAAGCAAATACATTTTCAAAGTAACCTTCAAAATGTGAGAACCAAAAGGTGGACTAATATTATCAAGCTATCTAAGGCAAGAGGTGTTAAGGAAAGAAGGCCAGATGGGAGGTCTGAAGCCCTGGATGTGAATTGCTGTTTGAGCCCTTTCTAGCTAGGTGATCCTAACCTCAAGAAATCCTTTACTGGCTTCCTTCTCCAGAAAGTAGGGGTGGCACACTGTGTTTCTGATAAGGTGCTTATGGGAAAAGGACCTTTTGGAAACCTTTAAACATGTCAGAGAATGTGAATTATAACTACTCAGAAAACTGTGATCTAGGAAGGGGAAGTGAGTTGCTGAAGATCACAAACAGGATCCTAAATTTAGAAGTTAAAAAGGACCTCAGAGTTCTCTTATTCAACACCCTCGTTTGCAGATGAGGAAACTGAGGCCCAGAGAGGCTAAATTCCTTATTTCTACATCTCACTTTCAATGGATGACCTTACCTCCTAGTTGATGGGGAAGATTAATAGTACTGAGTTCATGAGCTATCTCAAGAACCACTTAGACTCTGTTCTCAACATAACACGGCTCCAGATCTCTTTTCTCATTTCCATCTAGTTTCAAAGGAAGAAATTTCTCTCTATCTTTTCCTGAATCTCATCCCTTTTTACCTTACTCTAAGATGCCATTGCCATAATTATCCCTCCCATCTGTCTCTTAGGACTCTTTCCTTTTTATAGTTGAACACATACAAGTTGCATTATTTTATAAACCGAACAAAATAGCCTCCCCAGACCTGGTGACCACTTTGAGTGACCATCTCTTTTTGTCCTTTTCCTGACCAAACTCCTCCAGTGTAACAATACATCCTATTATACTTTGTGAATTTCCTGACACCTTGACTTTTTCTTGACCTTCTTTTCTCTCCATGATCATTAAGGATTTTCTGGCCAAACCGAAAGGTGCACTCCCGTTTCCAGTTTCTTCAATCCTCCCTTCAGTATTTGATATTCTTGACCATATCCTATTTATTCTTTTAATTTTATTTATCTGTATCCTATTTAGCCTTTCCTGTTTTTCCTCTCATCCCTCAAATTACTCCTTTCCTGATTTCACTTACTTCTACTGATTCTTGAACTACGATTCGGGAGGTCCTGTCTTCAGCTCTCTTTATCTTTCTCTATACTCACTACCCTAGAATAAACTCATTTATTCTCAAGATTGTAATTCACACTTTTCCACTATTGACTCCCAAGCTGATCCTCTTAGCTTTTACTTTGCTTTAAGCACAAGTCCTGTATTTCTAGTTGTCTGTAAGCTAGCCCTACCTGAATGTCTTGACATCTCTCTCAAATTAAAAATACTGAAAACTGAATGCACCTAAACTCTCTCTCCTTCCTAACTTCCTCTTCTAACATGAATAGCACCATTCTTCCAATCTACCAGGCTAGAAACTTTGGAGTCTTTTATATTCTTTCCTTTACTGCATTCACCAAGTCCAAATTTGTAGCCAAGTGGTTTGTCCTCTGAGACAGTGCTTAAATTTATCCTTTTCTCTTTTTTTCCTGTTACTGCTATTACCCTACTCTAGAGACCCTCCTGATCTCACACTTGAATTGCTGCTTGAGCCTTAAAACTGGTCTTAGGTTTCCAGTATCTTGTTTCAAAATCCATCACGCATATGGATACTAAACTAACCTGCCCCAAACGGTGCATGTGTTGTGTTGCAACTCTGTTCATAAGCCTACAGTAGCCTTTTGCTTACAGCCCTCTGGGAATAAGGAAGTATAAATATTATTTTCATTTTAGAGATGAGAAACTGAGATCAAGTCAATCAACATGTGCCAAACATGATGCTGCTAAGCATTGGGGAGACTAAAAAAAAATCAAAATATTTATTGCTTTCAAGGAGTACATATGGCTGAGCTAGGATTCAAAAAGCCAGCTTCACAAATACAAGATAGGTAAGTCATGGCGAGGCAGTAACTTGTCTGGAAAAACTATTTGGGGGTTTTAGGAGTCAACAATATAATACAACATCCAAGAAAGCTAATGCAGTATTAGGCTATGTTAGGACAGCAATTTGTGTCTAGGACTAGGAAGGTATATTTGATGCTGATTAGGTCACATCCTGAGTAGTAGATTCTATTTTGAGTGTCACATTTTGGGAAGGATGGTTGATAAGTTGGAGAGTATTGAGAATGGTGAAGGGCCTTGAGATCCTGCCATATGATTGCGCAGGTTTTAACTGTTAGTAACTCATGCTGTCTGTAAGGAGTCTGTAAGAGAGGGAGGAATCCAAAGAGAAGACTGGACTTGTTCCACTCAGATCCAGGAGGCACAACTAAGAGTAATGGATGGGAGTTATGGAGAGGCCTAGTTGGGCTACTTCCAATAGGGCTGGATCTGCCTTCACTGGAAGTCATCAAGCATAGTCTGGCTGTCCATGTGTCAGAGAAGCTAAAGAAGACATTCTTCTTCTGGCTTAGGGAGACCCAGATGTTTTTTTTTTTCAGTTTTTGCAAGGCAATGGGGTGAAGTGGCTTGCTCAAGGCCACACAGCTAGGTCATTATTAAGTGTCTGAGGCTGGATTTGAACTCAGGGACTCCTGACTCCATGGCCAATGCTCTATCCACTGTGCCACCGCTCCGACCCAGAAGTTTCTAAGGACCCTTCTAGTTAGGAAAGTCAGGGATACCTTGACCAAGTCCAGGGCTCTTCTTCCTCCCACTTGACTTGCAGTAGAATCACTGATTGGGTTGAGTCTGAAATAGGGAAAATGGGGCTGTGTGCATGTGTGAAAAGAGGTCATGGGAGAAGCACAGTCTATGAAGTACCTTCCAACTCTGAGAATCTGCAGTTCTATGAAGAATTTGGCTAGAGCCATGTGGGAACACAAGTCTGGGAAAGGAGGTGAGCAAATCACTGCTGAAGGGGAGCAGTGTGTTGGGCTGTGCTGATATTCAATGGGTCCATGGAATTTCCATCACTAACAAAACCACAATGAGTTTGCCCCAATACAATTTTCTTCCATACATGGGCCCTCTTCAATCAAAGAATCACCAAATATCAGTGTTGGAAGAAACCACAGGGGCTATTGAGTCTAACCCACACTTGAACACTAATCACTAGGCTGACTACATGGAGCAGCCTTCTCTTCATACTTCATATCCCATATGGTACCTAGTGGACAACCTGGAGCTTTGGGAAGACTTGTGCTCCAGGCTCCTGACTTTGGAGTCCAGTATAGGTATAGCCTGGTAGTATAGAAATAAAAGAATTCAAGGGATCTCTTGTTTAAAATGTAAATTAACCCTTTTTTCAGAAATGATTCTATGTAAGAGGTACTGACTTTGGCTCTAAACTGAAGCCACTCTCTCCCATACCAAATTCAGAGCATACGGGATGATGATGACAGTTACATACAATAGAGGCAAGATAACAAAATTAGATATGAACCAAGAGAAGAGAAACACACAAAAGTCCTTGAATTAAAATGAATTGAAACCTTCTGGGAGAAAAGCTATTTGGTAAGCTCCATTAAGTCTATTGTAGATAGCTTTATTTGACAAAGCAGCATCTAGGCATGTGGAGCAAGAAAGAAAATAGCTTGAAGATGATCTGTCAGGGAGTTCTCTGTCTCTAAACAAATAAGGCCCCTATGCAGGGGCCAATGCAGCTTCTAAATCCAGAAAGACAGAGAAGCAAACTGCCATGCTCTACCCTAGTAAATACATTCAATCTGAATCCTGCAGACATCCCTCTCTTCCTTCAGTAAGTTCTCAAACTTGGCAGCTGATCAAACACTGAGGCACATTTATTTCATACTTATACTAGATACGCACGCTACATCTTGCAGATACTGGGGCAGAGACCAGCCTTCATGTCAGAAATAATAGGCTCTAAGCTGCCACTGCCAAGCAGTTAAATGATTCCAATGGTTTCATGATTAAACTCCCTCTCTTCTGTTTATCTAGACTACATGCATTTGGCATAATTATTTACCTGCTCAATGAAAGCTAATGATCCTGAAGATGACAAAGGACTCTACTCAGGTAAAATACATGTTACCTTGTCTATGCAGGCTTGGAATTACAACAGCTACATCTGCAAAGAAGTTTGGGTAGTCTGCTCTCTTTCCCTTCTTAAGAATTTCTAGTTGTAAGACATCATTGTCATATTGGTGACTGCATAAGCTGCCAATGCCAACAGGGAGAGGTATATATGTTCCTGACCAGCATTGTTTCATGAATTCCTTAATAACCTAACTCTACCTATTGCTGTGGAACTCCTTTGTGACGCTGCTTCACCAAACGTCTATTGATACTATGGTCCCTTAGTGATGCCATATGGAACATGGGGACCATGATATTGGAAGAATCACAAATAATAGGTGATCCAAGGTACACTGAGGAGCTGAGTGGCATGGTAGGTGGGCTGTGGCATGGGATTAGTAATGATTTGCATGCAAGAAGAAGTGGTATAAAAAGATGTCATCAATAATGCTTTGGATTGGAAAAGGAGGTGGGAGGGTCATGTAGTGAGAGTGAGGGCTAACGGATGACCAGAGTGATATCTTGATATTTTGAAATCCCTAGGCAGTTTATGGAAGGATTTGTGGAAAGATGAGGACATGGATTTCCCAGGGTGGGGATGTGCAGATTAAATGCAATCTAAAGGAGCTTCATATCTTGTCTCACTTCAAACCTCTTCACTCTCTACTGGTCTGTGAATAGTGATTGAACAATTCCAATTTTTTAATCTATTTTCTTAGTGATGTACTTGGCAACAGAATCAGGAAAACTTAATCTCGGTGAAGACTATGCTTACCAAATGCTACAAGATTCTTGGGAAATGCAACTACTTCTCAATTATTCATCACAATGGGGAATGGAGACAAATAGAACATACAGGAACTTTACCCAGAAAAATCTACCTCTGCTATAGATATAAACAAAACATTCTTACCTGTTTCTTCAGTTTCCTTTGGCTCACTAGTAGGCTCTTCTATTTCCTCATCAGACATTTCCATCTCTTCCTCTCTCCTGATTCCCATCAGTTCATCGTTATGAATGTTTCGAATTTCCTAAGGTTCAAAAGGTATACTTTTAAGGAATTGAGAGCCTAGAACAGGTCAGAGGAACAGACAGTTATGCCAAACACAAAGCAGGAGTAGCCTGATGTGTGACCGATGATCAAAGAGACCTCCTAAATCAGAGGATCGAAGTGGAATCGGCTCAAGGGGCAAACCAAAAGCCAGCAACAAACTTACTTTAAGTTGCCTGCACAGGATTTCTACTATGATTCAGGGTTCCAGTCATGTCCACAAGATGCTTCACTTAGTCCCTCCAATATTCTCCTAGCCATGGGAGGTCCCACTACTTGCCCCATATACATATGAAGCTCAAGAGTTTTGGGGCTGGTGTCCTGCTCCTTTCAGAACAGATATCTGGAATTTTGGACAGGTACTTTCAGGCTACAGGAGAAAATGAACTTCTTCACAAGCAGATGGGTGGTGTTGCAGAGGGCTGGGCCTGAAGTCAGAAGTCTCTTCTTCCTGAGTTCAAATTTGACCTCAGACACTTACTAGCTATGTGACTCTGGACCAGTCACTTCACCCTGTTTGCCTCAGATTGCTCATCTGTAATATAGGCTGGAGAAGGAAATGGCAAACCACTCCCATTATATTTGCTGAGAAAATCCAGAGAATTGGACACAACTGAAATGACTGAGCAAGATCACTAACAGATGAGAACAAGGAAACTGGGGGGGTGACATAGATGTGCTAATGTGTTCCTGGGACAGTAATGAAAACAGAACAACTTAGTTGAGAAAAATGAACTGTTAGGGCTGTGTCTAGAGAAGGATTTGCTAGATCTTATTTAAACCCACTGCATAGGAAAATTACTCAAGAAGGGCTCATTTCTAAGCATCCAAACTACTTCAGGAAGCTGAATTTTCAGAATCACATAAGATCTGTTAGTAGCACGGTATTTATGAGGTCTGATGGTCACAAATGGGAGTATTCAAAAAGAAAAATATGTAGCTGTTGTGGCTAACTTACATTCTAGTTGCTGGGCCCCATGTTGAAAAGACCTGCTTAAAGTCGTAAATATGCCCCCACTCTTTTAAAGCAATTTGATTCAATTTCTACTTATTGGGGAAAGCAAAGCTGGACTCCCCAAAGAACTGAGTCAGAAGCATGCTTCTCCTCAGGAAGCCTTCCTGAGCAGGCCAATTGTAGTGGAATGCTAAGATATGCTCTGTGGGTGCTCAGCATTTACAAAGTCAGCCCTTTGGCTTCCAGTCACCTAAGAAGGAATCATCTGTCTTTAAAAGTAGGAGAGGCATTTACCTGGAAAGCCTTTCCTACAGAAATGGGCAATTGTTACAAAAAGGGAAAAAACCCCAACTCTAGTTGGTTATTTTTACTTTTAAAGGAATTAATTTCTTTAGTCATTTTTTTTTTATCATTTTCCTGCATGGCTCTCATTTCTTTTCCATTTTTCTTTTTCCTCTTTCCTTTACTTTTTTTTTGCAAGGCAATGAGATTAAGTGACTTGTCCAAGGTCATATAGCTAGGTAATTATTAAGTGTCTGAGGGTCCTCCTGATTCCAGGGCCGGTGCTCTCTCCACTCCTGCCCCTCTTTAGTCTTTAAAGCCTTTTTAAGCTCTTCTGTGAGGTTTTGGATTTGAGTCCAGTTCATAGACTGCTTTGAGCCCTTCCATGTAGATAATTTGTCACTGCTTCCTTCTTCTGAGATGGCATTTTATCAACTCTATCTGCATAGTAGCTCTCTATGGTTAGTGCTCTGAGTTCTTTTTTCTTTCACTGTGATTGTTATAGCTCTGCTCCTGCGATTTAGGGAGTACAGACCCAGACTTTTGGACTGGGGTCTGATCCCTGACTTATCACTTGCCAAGGTGTTGCCTTTGCAGCCCAGGCATTGCCTATGCAGAGGCTTGTCTCCTCCTTCCCTCCTAGGCTCTGTTTATACAGTGATTTGTTCCCAGCCTAGTCCTGTCTTTGCCCTAGTGCTCTCAGGGTTCAGACTTTGTTTGGGATTGGGATCCTCCTGCTGGCTTTGCCACTCTCCCACGTAGCTGGGCTTTACTTCCCTGAAGAGAAAGACTTCCCTGAAGAGACAGACTTCCCTGAAGATCGTCCATGATGTCTATAATTGAAAATTTGTTTTAATCTTCTCTTCTTTATGGTGGGATCTGTGCTTTAATGTCTGTGTAGAGGCTTCATTTAACATTGTGTAGGGAAAAGCTCCAGGAGCATGTGAGTTTCACGCAGCCATCTTGGCTCTGCCCTGGAAGTCCCAGGCAAGACCCAAACCTCAACAAATCAACCTTAGCTAGAAAAGCAACTCATTCGTACTTGGTAAATTTGCCTTAATGCTTCCAAGTGCTTTCCAAACAAGTATTACAGGCTGATTCCACCAGGCTGTTGAAAAATGGGGGCACAGGGTGCTAAGTGGCTGGCTTGGCTAGTCTGTCTCTTACTAGGCCAACCATTTAGTGATAAACAGGCTGTGACACTCAGGCCTCATTGATCTTCCCTAAATATCCAACACCAGGTCAAGACAAGACCATCTGTCATAGGTCACCACAAGCTTCAAGGTATCTTGCTAAAGGAAGTGGTTTGGAAATTCATAGAAGCTCATAATTCAAGAACTTTATCCTGAAGGGTACAAGTAAGTTCTTCATTCCTTAAGGAACTTTCCCAGAGAACACTGCAGGCCTTTAGATTTCCCAAAGGTCAAAAGCTCCCTGCAAGGCTACTTCAAAGAAGACATCTCAATAGTGGCTTCTGATTTGGCTCAAATACCATCTGTGACTTTGGCAAAGTTGGGAAGAGAGCTCTGAGGAGTTGGATACTTTTTTGAGTTTACTACGTTTTAATTTGCTCAGCAAACCCTTCCTGATTCTTGGGGTCTGTGTCAGATAGCATGGGTGAATGTAGCAATCATCTACAGACACAGGAATAAGAGCTGCCACTTCTATAGGATGGATCGCTTTTCTCCCAACTGGCTTATGAAGTAGCATTATCCCAACTTTATAGACGAGGAAAATGTGATTCAGAGAGGGCAAAAGGCTTGCCCAAGGTTACAGAGCTTTACTTGGATATAACTGCTATACCAGAACCAAGTTTATAGCCTGCAAGTCCACAGTCTTTTTCCTCTCTAAGTGGCCAGTGAAGTCTCAAAAGCTGTCTATGTCTACACTTGGATGGATTGGTTATCGTACGGGTGTAGGAACTCCCTCTCAGAGTACAAGGGCACAGTCCATCCATGTGCTTTTATCCCATGTAACTCTCATTCCTGTCCTCCTGTAAATTTTCCATAGTGGGTGCATCCAGCATGCTGGAAACCCTTCCTCTTGATGGGGATTTGAACCTTTGTATCATCTGACATTTCTGATTAATCATAAGACAGGTAAATTGAATTACTGTACAGTAATTAGGCTAACTAGAGCTGCACAAAAATACATACAGACCTGAATTCATCTTGCTTGTATTTTATGACAGGAAGGAACAAGGTTACCAGAAATTCTCTTAAAGATTTTATTTATTTTGAGTTTTATAATTTTCCTCCCAATCTTACTTCCCTCCCCCACCCCCCACAGAAAGCAATTTGTCAGTCTTTACATTGTTTCCACATTGTACATTAATCCAAATCAGAAATTCTAAGTTGCTAACCTTTTACTAAATGAGTAAATTCCACTAAATTCCACTTTCTGTGACTTTTTGCATTTACAGGAAACTTGGCAGTACAACAAGGGGAGTTGGAAGGGAAGAGAAGTAGTAGGGACCAGGGAACTACTTTTTAATCTACATAAATTAGAGTCCTGAGATGTCATTATTACAAGAAGGCAAACCACAAACTCTGATTATAAATCATTGTCTCTTGTGTCCTGTGCTGGCCTGAGGGAGGGCTTGGCGGCCTATTGAGCATGTTGATTCAAATTGGGTTAGTAGGTTTCCCAATGGCAGGAAGCCAAGAGGTGGCATAAATGCAAAGGTTTCCGACAATTGGGCTCTCAGAACAACTTTAATGTCTGGCTGAAAGAATCATCTGAAGTTTGGAAATGTGAGCCTATAAATTGAAAGAGATTTTTTTTAAGCAACTAGAAATTTTCAATTTCAATTCTATTCAACAAGCACTTATCAATGGCCCATTATTAGCAAGTTTCTGTACTAAGTGCTGGGCATACCAAGGTAAAATTGAAACAAGTCCTTAGGAGCTTACATTTTATCGGGGACAAATAATTTGAGTAGGGAAAGAGCACTGACACCTGGGAAATATTGGATAAGGTTTCCCATTGGCTGGAATGTAGACTATCCAAAAAGTATTATGAAACAAGTCTGGAAAGATGGGTTGGGTCAAGACTATGAAAGACCTTTTTTTTTTGCACTGTACTGAAAAAATTTATAACAAAAACATTATAGCTTAAGTAGTCAACACATTGAAAAAAATTGAACCACAGTCCTCTCTCTGCAAAGAAGGGTAGGTCAGAGGGTCTTGTGAAGGGTTTTAAATGACAAACTTTAGACTTCATTTGATCTTAGAAGTATCTGGAGCTACTGAAACTTTGGCTCAGATAGTTGATTTGGTTGACCTCAAGCAATAGTGTAAGACCTAACAGAGACATTTAGAGAATCTTAGAATTGTTAGGGGACTCATTAAAATCATAAATCCATGTTAAACTCTCCCTGACAAGTTGGATGTCTATGTCCCTTTAAATGCTTCCAGTACTGGGGAGCTTTTACTATCTTCCCTTAAGTTGCTTTTGGAAGGTTCTTGTTGGATATACTGACTGCCTAGTGACTGTTGCTCCTGTTTTCCTATTTCAAGGAAAATTTAGCTTTTGAGCTCATTTTGGATGGAAGAATATAGAGGCCTATCAAGTCAGACAAAGGGCCAAGTTTTAAATGACTCAAGAACAAAAAAAGTCTATTTGATTATTTAGTTTGGCTTTGAGGAGGAGCAGGTGTTGGATGCCAGCTTCCCTTAACCTCTCTCTAACTTAATCTTTTTAGGGAACTTCTCACACAAACTAAGACAATTAAAGAGTCTAGGTTTGAATTTTTGTTCTATTACTTATTACTTGTATGTCCTTGGGCAAGTCCCTTTCCTTCTCTGGGTCTCAATTTCCTACTCTGTAGAAAAAGGAGTTAGGATTACATGCTCTCAAGGTCCTAACCACCAAATCCTCTCAAAATCACTGCCCCCAGCAGGCTGGTTCTCTTCTCTTTCAGGAGACCATCACATACAAAGAAAAAACCCCAGTCAGGAAGTAGGGTATAACAAACAGTAATCTCTCCTTCCTACCTGGGGTCATTTCCTCACATGCATTTGGTGTAGGTCCATTAGTATCTTCCATACACTGCATCATGGCAAGAATGTTGTTCAAGTCAGTGGCTCCCAGGGAGGCAGTGACTATTCCCCTATCTCCATCAATTCCCCTTTCCCTATTGGGGTTTTGTACTCACTCCATTCAATGACCTTTGCTAGGGGCTATAGGTGAAAAATGACATAGTCTTTGCACCTGGAGAATTTGCAAGCAATGTGAGGGTGGGGGGAATAATATGATAACAACACAAATTTGTTAATATATACATAAGTAATCAGGTTATAAGGTAGAATATGTAGTTATTTTCTTTTTTATTTATTAAGCATATGATTATGTCTGTACTTGTTGCCTCCCCCATTAGAAGGTAAAGCTCTTACATCTCAGTCTTTGTCCTTGTAGCCTCAGGACTTAGCTAGCATAGAGCCTTGTGTCTGTGTGTGTGTGTGTGTGTGTGTGTGTGTACATATATATGTGTGTATATACATACATCCATAATCAATCCATCCATCTATCCATCTATCTGTCTATCTAGAGTGAGCAGTGGATGCTGAAGAAATGCATGCAGTGGATTAATAAAGGAGGTCTAGGTCAAAGAGGAGGAGAAATTGGAGGAAGGAGAGCTCTTCCTCACCTGGAGGAAAAGGAGTCAGGGAAGCCTTTGTTGGAAGAGGTGTGTGGTAAGATCGTTTCTGACATAACTAGTTAGAGGTTGCAAGATCAAGAGGAGACATCAATAGCAGCTCCATGTTATCTGTAAGCTTTGGCTCTGCCTGTCTACAAATTCCAATTTGGGATTAGCTGGAGCTTTCAGTGCTTCCTAGCTAGTTTTTTGGGCTAATATCAATCTTCTCTTACTACCACCTGTTCTTTGATGTTTAAATCATTATCCTTCCTTGTAGTTTTTTGATAGTCCATTGGACCCATCCTGCCTAGATAACCAAAAACCTATAAAATGGCCGTGCACCCAATAGATGATTAAAAAATGTTGATTGCATTGTATTCTAGGGTTATGCAGACTTCACCTGAAGACCTCTTGTGACAGGAAACTAGCTAATTTCCCAAGGTAATCCAATGCATTTTGGAAGTTTGATCAAGTGGTTTTTCACATTAACCAAATCTGTTTCTCTGGACCACTTACTCTCTGTTCCTTGTTTCCATCTCCAAAGGCCAAGAATAATAGGTTTTAACCCCTCTTCACAATACAGGTCTAAATAATGGTAGGGAAGCTCCCCTTCTCTAGCTTCAGGTACATTCAAGTGATATTGGTACTGTTTGCTCCCCAGGCCTTTCCCCACTGGGATATTTATCCATCAGAGCTTGAAGCTCAGCAAGGTCAATTTGACATTTACTTCTTCCTCTGATCACAGAGGGCCATGGAGAGGCTTCCTTGGGCTTTCCCCATTAAAGAGGCAGAAAGAACCCCCCCACCCACCCAAGGCCTATATGAATTCTGCATGAAACAGGTCTCCCCCTCCTATCAAGCTGGCCATGTTCTTTTTAGCCCCCTTACTTTGCAAAGGAGGGCCCTGTCACCAAGCTGGGTGGTTCTGAGAAGTGCTCAGCTCAAGCCCTGGCTTAGAATCTCATAGACGAATTGTTTGGAGTCCCACAAGAAACCTTGAGTTGTGTCTTCAGTGGCCTGTTGACTTTGGCATTCTGTACAATAACACAATATTCTCATTCCTAGGCTTTGATGGGTTATGGGGGACACTTGTCTCACTACTATAAGATGATAGATTGAGGGCAAGTGTCATCCTCACTCGGCATTGTTAGAAAGCCGAAGGATGGGGAGTGACTTGTAGCTAGTAGGTGGCAGGTATGGAAACCTGAACCCAGGACCCCTAACTACAAATCTCAAGTTCTTTCCAAGATACCTTGGAAAGGGCAATCTGCCCTTCTGTGACGAGAGAGAAAGAGAGAGAGAGAGAGAGAGAGAGAGAGAGAGAGAGAGAGAGAGAGAGAGAGAGAGAGGTTTTAGTGTCTCTTCTTGAAGGCTTTTGCTAGTTTTTCATTTATGTAGTGCTCAACTTCCTGTTAATTAGCTTTACATTTACACACTGTACTCACGTGTGGAGTCTTCGTTTGGTTCTGCTGATTTTCCTCTCTATTAGTCTTACTTTGTTTCTCTGAATTGCCCACCTTTCCCATTTCTCACTGCACAACAACATTCCATCACATTCACATATAACAGAAAGGTTTCTTTCAGTCATTTCCACTCAGTGATGGGCACTCTAGTTCTAGCTGTTCACTATCACAAAAAAGCCGTGTAATGACCACTTGGGCACATACTGAATCTTTGTTTTTGACTTACTGAAGGGATATGCCCAAACAGTAGGTTCACTAGGTCAAAGGGTGTGCACAGTTAGTTAATTACTTTCCTTCATAATACCAAATTGCTTTCCAGGAGGGCTAGAACAACAGCGTATTAGAGTGCCTATCTTGCTGCAGTCCCTCCTACACTGACCATTTCTGGTTTTTGGTCACCTTTGCCAATTTGGAGGGTGTGAGGTGAAATTATAGGAGTTGATTAATTTGCCTTTTTCTTACTATTAGTGATTTGGAGTATGTTTTCATATGACCATTTAGAGTTTGTAATTCTTCTGTTGAAAACTGCTTCTGGATTATCTCCTGGGAAATTACACAATTATGCCACATCTGGATAGCAGATTTTTTTCAGCTGCAACTTGTGTAATTGCAAAGTTGTTTTAAACTAGAGTCCCATGGGTTAGAAATGCACTAGCCACTTCCTTTACCTCTACTAAAGGAAAAAAGCCTTATAGCAGCATGTTCTCCTAGAGCAGCTGGCAGAAGAAAAGAGGAGGACACGTGCTTCTCATTCATGTTACTGGGAGAGGAGCCTGGGAACATGTAGGCAAGCACTTAATAAGCCAACCTTGCATTTGCATAATGTACTTAAAAAAGCCCTTTCACGCATATCGTTTCCTTGGATTTTTCATAAGAAGCACAGGATATATAAAAAAGAGCAGGGATTAATCTCTTTACACGTTGGGAAACTGAGGTCTCTGAAAGGCTTGTATAGAATGCAACATGGTCTAGAAGAGTGTTGAATGTGAAGTCAGGAGACTTGAGTCTAAGTATTTTGATCCAGATACTTCCTAGCTGTGTTACCTTACCTTGGCCATGTCCTTTCCATCTCTGAAGCCTAAGAACTCTACCCTTTACAGGGGGGCTAAGGACACTCACCCTGCTGATCTTAGTCGCTGTGAGGAAAACAATTTACAAATCATAAAGTATTAGAGAATAGTGTGCTATCATCATCATCATCATCATCATCATCATCATCATCATCATCATCATCATCATCATCATCAAGATAGTAATGGCCAATAGCAGATGACCATGGCAGGACCCCGAATGAGGGCTCCTAATTCTTAGCTTTGTGGCCTTTCAAGTAAACCCTGTTGAATAAGTCAGGGACCATACCTATATAGAAGAAGCATCCATCAAGTTCTAGATAGGGGGAGAGGCAAAACTGGGAAAAGAATGCTCAGATGTGGTTCTTTCTACAAGCCTGAGAAATGCTACAGGCCCAGAATCAAGAATTAGAATCACATCGCATGGATGGAATTAAACCCTAGTAGGAGGAGGAGGGAACCAACTTTGGAGTGAAATTCTCCACTAACAGCAACATTATGAGATAATCAACTATGAAAGATGCAATTCCCCTCAGCAGTTCAGTGATCAAGGATAATCCTGAGAGACCTGTTAAAGAAAATTCCATCCATATCCAGAGAAAAACCTATGGATTCTGGATACAGAGCAAAGCACACTATGTTCACATTTTAAAAACTCCTTTCATGTTTTTCCTTTCTTGCTCATGTTCCTCTCTCCCCCTCCACTTAGCTCTAGTTCTTCATTCACAATCTGACTAATCCAGAAATATGTTAAAAGTGATTTTATATGTACAACCTATATCAGACTGCTTGCTGCCATGGGGAGGGGTGGGAGGGGAGGGCTGTAGAAAAATGTGAAACTTAAAAACTTGCAAAAGGATAAATGTTGAAGAGTATCTTTACATGTAATTGGAAAATAAACAAACAAACAAACAAACAAATAAATAAATAAATAAGAAAAACAGTATCATCCCCATATTCACAGGAGAAATCCCAGAGTTGCAGAGCTGGAAATGGCCTCACTGGCCATCTAATGCAAACTATCCCTTTGCTTGAAGTCTTCCGGTGAGGGAGGGTGTCCAGTGCATCTGGAGACAATCTGTTTTTAGGACAGAGGCTCCCTTCCCATTAAATCAAGCTGAAACTGGCATCTCTGCAAGCTCCTCCCACCCCTACTGGTTTCTGTTCTGCTCTTTGGGATCAAAGGAAACAAGTCTGATCTCTATTGCACATTTGGCCTTCTAACACTTGAAGGTGAAGTCTTCTCTGCTCTAGGCTAAACATTTCCCTGTTTCTTTAACCTTGCCTCAGATTACCTGGGCTTGAGACCTTCTATCATTGTGGTTGTCCTTCTTTGGGGACTCTCTGTCTTATCAATGTCTTTCCTAAATTAAAATGACCTGCCCAAGGCTACACACACAGCTCGTCAATGGCAGAGACAGAACGGGGCCCAGATTTTCTGATTCCAAATCAAGTGATCTTTCCACTCCCAGCTAACATCCCAATCAATGAGCTGTTAAGGAAAGAGTCTGTACCTGGGGTAGGGGCTAAATAGAAGAAAAAGGTACCAACCTCAGCTTGTTTACACCACACAGTGATGTTCTTACGCTGGGCTTTGGTGAAATGGTCCCAGGCCTTCTGTTTGGAAGCAGAATGGTAGACAGCCACTATCTGTTCGACTGTACAGTGAAACGAGCAGTCACCCAGAGTCAGAATGTCATCCAGAGAGGGCAGCAGTGAGGAGGAAAGGAGAGAAAAATAGAGGGGGGAATCAGGCTGATGGTTTTGTGGACCCATTTGCTACCTTCCTCTACTTTACTGGACTAGGCCATGGCCATGCTCAGCAAAGAGGATCTTAGAAAAGGGGGCTAGCCTACTGGAGGAAATGGAACTTGACAAGTGACGGTGACAGAGTGGAATATATGCTGGCATTGGATGAATCCCTTTTCCTCAGTGAGCCTCATTTCCTCATTTGCAAAATGGGGAGAGTAGCTCTCAAACGGCCTATCTCACAGGAGGACTGAGAAAAATATATGAAAAGTTTGAAAGGTTTGGTGGGATTTCTGACAGCTTGAGGGGGAGGGAACACTAGATCAGCAGAGAGTAGTTTCAGAATGGGGAGCTGGAAAGATCATCTGGTAAGGGCTCGTTGGCTTTTCAACTGGAACAGACCTTAGAACTAACAGTTCAACCTCAAGAACTGCAATAATATCAACACTGGAGCCTGACAAACATCTGGGGAACTGAAGCAAACTTCTTCAGGGGAAGAAACTGAGCCCCAGATAGGAAAAGGGAGTTGCCCAAGATGGAAAAGCCAGGAGTAGAACCCAGGGCTTTTGGGGAAGTTGTCTTGTCAGCTCTCTTTTCTCTTTCTCTCACTTAAAGTAGGAAGTTTTACTGTAGTGAGCCATGAGATAAAATGAAAGAGGCAGAAGAAGAGAAGAGAGGACAGGAGATATAAAAAAGAGAAGAGGAGATGGGAAGGGAGAGAGTGGAGAAGAGAGAAGGAAGGGAGAGAGAAAGAAAGAAAGAAAGAGAGAGAGAGAGAGAGAGAGAGAGAGAGAGAGAGAGAGAGAGAGAGAGAGAGAGAGAGATTCCTTTCCTTCATGGCTACAGCTCTTCCACAGGCCAATTGGCAACCTGGTTACAGTTGGGTGCTTCTGTTTTTAAATGCATAATATCCCAAATCCCACCTCTCCCTTTCCACCCTCCCCTCCACTTTCCCAAACAGATGGATTTGAATCCAGGCCCCCATCAGTAGTTTGTCAGGAAGGACACATGGGAATACTTTGTAGGATTCATTAAAGGGTGTCTGGGGAAATGGGGCCAAACCATTGGATAGCTCATACTGAGTCACTGCACTGTCCACAAAAAGTAAACCAATGGCCATGGTAGGTTACCCTAAAGGTCTCTATTTCTCAACTTATCCTGATACTGTTGCATTCTTTGTCTCTGGATGTTTGATGTTAGGTCCATGGCAGGGACTTGACTGAGGGGGACATCAAGTGTTTTCTCTTAATGCTTCCTTCAGGGGCTTGGAGGTTTCTGGAGTCCATGCCCATATTTGCTCCCAGGTTAAAAACGGACAACAGAAAATCCACTGTGAGTTGAAGGCCACCTGCTGCGGTATGTTGATAGTATGTGGGCAAAGGGAAGCATGCCTGCTTAAAAAACACCCCTCTAGGAGGGTCCCTCCCTGAAAATCTCTATCTCCATCCAAAAACTGTTAAAAATATTTCATCCCCTCAGAGAGCCATGATTTCACCATGATTTTATTAGTGTGAGGACTACTTCCACTCAAGGAGATGACAACCCCATTATGTTTTAGGAAATGGTCCTCACAAGTTCTGACTGAAGGTCTGGTGGACAGTCTTCTCCCTGCTGACCCTGACAAATATGATGGCCATTACTAGCTTTACATTCCAAGGCTTTCCAGCCTAGTAAGGCCTAACAGAGCCCAGGGGTTTCCATGACTTGTAGAGACATCAAATGACTTGAGTGGCTCACGAATATCTCTGAAAAATGATAGATCTGAGCACAAGCCTCATGTGATACATTGGGGCTGGGTTTTCTCTGTGTAAGTGAACAGACCATTTCCTCCCCAGTGGTGTTCCACAAAGGTCAGAGGGAAAGAAGCTCAGGATCAAAAGAAAGTGCATTCCACTCAATCAGTCACTTTGTCTAAGGTCATTTTTTGGGCCAATAAAGGAGTCCCTGCAAGCCCGTTAGAAGATGATGATTTTAGGGGAAGCTAGGTGGGACAGTGGATAGAGTACCAACCTTGCAGTCAGGAGGACCTGAGTTCAAATTTGTGACCCTGGGCAGTCACTTAACCCCATTGCTTTGCAAAAACCAAAAATAAAAATAAAATAATGACTTTAAAGGCTTATGCCTTCTGCTGCCCTTGGTGACCAAATTTATAACTTTCCTCCTTGGCTTGTGGTGGCTGTCAACTGACCTCAAGTATGGATAAGAGTGCAAACAAATGGCATAGGGAGGGCACTGTCCTGGTCCTCAGGTCCCCCAAGGAACTGATGTGGATACACCATGGAGACTCCATTCAGGAGATGATTTTGCTTTTACACTTAGGGAATTGCCATCATTACCTGAGTAGCTAACTTGAGTAACTAACTGACTCAACTGTCTTGCGCAATTAATGGAATGAGTCAACCAGGAAGAAATTAAGTGAGTTGGCTCACGATCTCTGAACACACACGTTGTTTCTGTGCCAACTCAGAGAGATGAGAGATGGAGTGCTCCCTTGTCCACCCCCAGAGCACGACTCACATTGGACGAGAATCCCTGCCAGGGCCTGCTTGAACTTCTCCTTGGCCTCTTCCATCCCCTTCTCATGAGCTGCTTTCTCATTGACCAGGCGGCGGATGTGGCTATTGGCTGACTGGATCATTGAGTAGAAGTTGTTGGCACTTCGCCGATTTACCTCGCCACGCTCTATCCAGGTTAGCAGTGTTTGCACTGCTTCAGAGAATTTGGAATCATCTGAGGAAAAGGGAGAATCCGTTGAATCATTCTAGCTGGTCAGGTCTCAACCTACCCATTCCCCCAACATGCTGGCTCCTCTAGGATGAGTACTAAGGAGAACTCAGCAGGGGTTCTCAAAGCATGATCACTACCTTCTCCTCTTTCTCCTCACAAGGGTGCTGCTGGAAGGAGAACTAGTCCTAAGTCCTAGATGAAAAAACTCTCTCTACCAGTGCCCCTTGGCAGGCTTTAGACTTTGAGAGTTAGTTACCTTGAGCAATGAAAGGTCAGCCCTTGTGTGATATTATCACAGAAGGGACCTAGAACTGGGTCTCCCTAGCCGAAAGACCAGTTCTCTGGCTATTTTGCCTTGGCTTTCTTTCTTTTGACAAAATCTTTCCCAACACTCAAGATGCATACATTTCCTAGTGTATATATCCTATAATCTTGTGACTTGATGAACATCAATATAGCCTTTCTCAGTGTGGACATTGACCTCCCTCTAACTCCTGAAGTGGATTACAACCCCTATGGGTCTTGGCAGATGGTTTTAGTGGGCTGTCACAGCAGAGAAAATGGTGCACCAGCTGGTGGCCGGGCCAAGGTTCTGGTGAAGGGCCTATCCTCGGGTACTGAGTTTAGTGCTTGACCTGCATAAATTCAGATTCCAGCAATCATTCAAATGTGAAAATGAAAACATTTATTTTGATTTCATCCAGCAGAGGTGGGCCTTAAGAAACAGGGTCTTATAATACATAGATTCTTTTTATATTTAAAATGGTACGATTCTCTGCTTCTACTTGAAGGTTCTAGAAGAATTAGCTCATATTTCTCTAGAGCTTTAAGGCTTCTTCCTTCTAACCTTAAGAGGGAGATAGCACAAGTGTTATTACTATGCTTATTTCAGAGAGGTAGAAAGCCAAGGCTCAAAGATGTCCAAGTGACTAACTAGTTTAGGGACAAGGCCTATACTCTTTCCAATGATGCTGAGGAGGTCATGTCTCTTTGGATATGGAGGTCAAGGTAGGCTGGCACCTTCTGGGAGTCTCCATAGTCACCATGCTCTGAAAAAGGAGGTAATCATTCTTGTGGACCTATTTCTTGCTAGTGTGAGGTCAAGCTGTGGAGGAAACAAAGAAGGCCTTGGGAAAGAGGAGCCATAATAGAAGGTCATGGGCTACAGTTCAAATTCACTAAAGGGGGGTGGTATGAAACCAGCTATTTCTCTTCCATGAGGGCCACCCTTGATATGGAAGAACACTATCCCTTGGAGGCAATGAAGGGCATGAGCAAGCGGAGTAGAGAGGGGAGCAGATCTGGAGCTCACTTGACCTAACATCTTCACTTAGTGAAGACACTAAGGTTGAGAGAAAGAGAGTTCACCACACAGATCATCAAGGGCAGAGCTGAGGTTTGAACCCAGACCTAATTCCACATCCAGTGCTGCTTTTCCTGTACCATTGCTGCTTTTCAAGTTAAAAACTGTAATCTATTATGGATAAAATGAGTCATACGTCTCTAGAATGGGATGGGACAGTTCCTTGGGGAGGGACAAGGAGCTTATTTATGTTAGAAAAGCATCCAAGAAACATTCCTTTGGTGTCAACTATGTGCAGAGTACAGTGGGCTTGTGTTGGAAGAGAAATAAAATTTGGACAAGATAGGGTCCCTGCCCTATGGGACCTTACAGTCTAGTAAAGAAATAGAATGCACACATATTTTTGTTGTTCATGCATCTTCAGTAGTATCTGTGACCCTTTTTGGGGTTTTCTCAGCATAGATACTAGAGTGGTTTGCTATTTTCTTCTCCAGCTTATTTTGTAGATGAGGAAACTGAGTGATACAGGGTGAAGTGACTTGCCGAGGGTCACTCAACCAAATAAGTATCTGAAGCCAGATTTGAACTAAGGAGTCTTTCTGACTCCAGGCCCACTGCAGTACCACCTAATTGCCCTGTATACACAGAGTCAAATATATATATATATATATATATATATATATGTATATATATATATATATATACATATATATATATATATATATGTGTGTGTGTGTGTGTGTGTGTGTAAAATATGTGTGTATATAGATGGAGACCTAGAAATATGTGCATAAAATAGTACATGACAAGTAGGCAGCTAGGTGGCAGGTGGCATAGTGCATAGAGTTCCAGGCCTAGTGTCAAGAGGACCTGAATTCAGATTTGGTCTCAGACACATATTAGCTGAATGACATAGGGCAAGTCACTTACTTCTGCTTGCCTCAGTTTCTTCATCTGTAAAATGGGGATAATAGTAGCATCTACCTCCCAGGGTTGTTGTGACAATCCATTGAGATCATGTTAGTATGGTGTCTAGCACACAGTAGGGGTTATATACATGTTAGCTCTAGGTTTATCAGAGAGGGCATAAACAAAGGGCTACCAGAACTAAGTCAATTATAGGCTACAGACCTGGGATGGAGCTTTTAAGACCTACTAGTCAAGCCATAATTTACAGAACAGGAGACTGGAGATTAAAGCGATTGATTTGTCCAAGGTCACACACCCAATAAGTGGTAGGCTGGAGAAAGGATAAGGGTAACTAGGAGGTCCAGTGGAAAATGCACACGTTAAAAGGACCTGTATTCAAATGTGACTGCACTTACTAGCTATGTGACCCTGGCAAGTTACTTCACTCCAATTACTTCACAAAGAAGAAAAAAACAGAAACCACTGGAAGGGATCAGGGAAGGCTTTCAGAGTTGTGTTTTAAGGGTCAGGAATCAAACCTGGGATGTCAAGAGGACATTGCCATTACTAAGACAGCTCAGCACTTTCTCCATAATCTCTATTCCTCAGGATCTGCCCAGAACACTAAAGAGTTAAGTGACTTGCCAAGGGTCACACCAGCTGGATGTGTCTGAAGCAGGGCTTGAGCCCAGATTACACCAGGTGATCCTTCTAGAACAAAGTTATTGTAAAATAAGAGATGAAGTAAGGCTTGATGAGGCAAAGAGAGTGGTGGTGGTGGGGGCTACCATTCCAGTAATTGGAAAAGAACAATGCGAGAGGGTCCAGAGTATGCTTGGGGGAAAGAAAGCGCACACAAAAATCAAATCTCATTATCATCTTCATCATATATAACATTGTTAACAAAGTGATCCATTTTATTTAACTCATATTGAAATGAAAAGGCAGGCGGGTTCCAGGTTGTAGAGGGCCTTCAATGACAGTCAGAGAAGCCTGAATGCAACTCAGAAAAAAATAGGGAGCCACTGCAGATGTGTGAGCCAGAAGGAAAGTGATTCTGTCAGAGAAAAGCAAGTGAGATTGGGTATCTTTAAGGTCAAACTTTTTACTAAAAAGGGAAATGGGGAGGCGGAGCCAAGATGGCGACAAGAAAGGATCTTGTCTTAGGTGCTCTCTCATAAAACTCATAAGCTAAGGACTCTAAATTTTCAAAAGACAAAACCCACAGAGGGACCCAATGAGGCAGTTCTCCTACTCAAGGTAACCTGGAAAACAGCAGAAAGGCTCTGCTCCCCGGGGTTGGAGGGGTGGCCTGCCAGAGGGGTGGCCCGCCAGAGGGAAAGAACTTCAGCCTCCTGGAGGCAGTCCCAGGGTGCTGGGAGCTGCAGCGCACAGCAGTGGGGATTTTCCTGAGCTACGCCTCAGGGAGCAATGGGCACATATTGGGGGAACAGCGGAGTGGGGGGACCTCTGCCAGAGCAAAGCACATGGAGCCTACCCTCAGGGCACACAGCTAGCAGCATAGCCACCACAGCCCAGATCCAGGAACAGAAGCAGGCAGAGCCAGTAAGCAGGAGCCCCCAGGGCATGAGCTCATTGAACCTAGGGAGGGGAGTGGAGAGAGAGACTGCGGAGCTCTGTCCCTGGGACAGGACTCTGGGGCTCTGAACACATTCAGATCCTGATCACAGTCTAGGCCCCCTCCCCATAGAACAGCAGGCCCCCCCCCCCACTTCAGCCCTGTGGCAGAGGGGGGCGCATATGGTCATTCACAGCAGGAGGGAGGACAGAGCCTCACACACTGAGACACTTGAGGGAGTATCCCTAAAGCTCAGGAAGCACCCCAAAACCAGGCTCAGGCTGGGAAAATGAGCAAGCAGAGAAAACAGAGGAACACCATTGAGAAATATTTTGCATATGAGCCCAAGAAGGATCCAAATACTCAGTCTGAAGATGAGGAAGCACAAGCTCCTGCATCTAAAGTCTCCAAGAAAAACAGAAATTGGGCTCAGGCTATGACAGAGCTCAAAAAAGACTTTGAAAATCAAATAAGGGAGTTAGAAGAAAAACTGGGAAAAGAAATGATAGAGAAGCAGGAAAAACATGAAAATGAAGTCAGCAGCCTAGTCAAGGAAATACAAAAAAATGCTGAAGAAAATAGCATGCTAAAAACCAGCTTGGGTCAAATGGATAAAACAGTTCAAAAAGTTATTGAGGAGAAGAATGCTTTAAAAAGCAAAATGGGCCAGATGGAAAAAGAGATAAGAAAACTCTCTGAGGAGAACAAATCCTTCAGACAAAGAATAGAATTCAGGGAGATTGATGAATTTACCAGAAATCAGGAATCAATATTTCAAAAGCAAAAAAATGAAAAATTAGAAGAAAATGTGAAATATCTCATTGAAAAAAAAAACAACTGATATGGAAAACAGACTTAGGAAAGATAATTTAAAAATCATTGGAATACCTCAAAGTCATGATCAGGAAAAGAACCTTGACATCATTTTCAAAGAATTACTACAGGAAAATTGCCCTGATATTCTAGAAGCAGAGGGCAAAATAGAAATGGAGAGAATCCACTGATCACCCCGAGAAAGAGATCCCAAAAAACCAACCCCTGGGAATATTATAGCCAAGTTCCAGAACTCCCAAGTCAAAGAGAAAATATGACAAGCAGCCAGAAGGACACAGTTCAAAGATCATGGAGCTGCAGTCAGGATCACACAGGACTTACCAGCAACTACATTGGAAGCTCGTAGGGCTTGGAATATAATATACTGGAAGGCAAAAGAGCTTAGAATGCAGCCAAGAATGAACTACCCAGCAAGGCTGAATGTCCTCTTCCAGGGAAAAAGATGGACTTTCAATGAACCAGGGGAATTTCAAATGTTCCTGTTGGAATGGCCAGAGCTGAACAGGTTTGATCTTCAGATACAGGACTTGGGTGAAGCATAGAGATTGGAGAAGGGGAAAATATGAGGGACTTAATGATGATGAACTGCATGTATTCCTGCATAGAAAAATGACACTGATAATACTCATATGAACCTTCTCAGTTAATAGAGCAGGTAGAAGGAGCTTTTATAGTTGAAGCACAGGAGAAAGCTGAATTCGAAGATAAAATATGGAGTAAAAATGGAGTCAATAGAAAAAAGGGAAATGTAATGGGAGAAAGAAAAAGGAGAGGGGGAATAGGCCAATATATTTCATATAATAAGAATTTTCTTTATTACAATGAGCTTTTGCAATGATATGGAAGGGGGGAGGCAAGGGGGAATGAGGAATCTTCGCTCTCATCAGAGGTGGCTAGGAGAAGAAACAGCTTATATACTCAATGGGGTATAGGCATCTGGAGTAAGAAGGGGGGAACAGGGGGAAGGGGGGATGTGAGTGATGGAGGAGAGGATGGACCATGGGGGGAGAGTAGTCAAATATAACACATTTTCTTTTTTACTTCTTGCAAGGGGCTGGGATTGGATGGCCTGTCCGGGACCATAGGGCCAGGTTGATGCTGGGCTTAAGGGGTGGTATGGGGGCTCGGGGCCTCATGGCCCCAGAGCTGCGGATCTGTCTGCTGCGTCACTCAGCTACCCTACAGCAGTGTCAGAGTGAAAGGAGAGAGAAAATACAGTCCATGGTAGTGGAGAAATATGAAAGGAGGGAGCTGCGATCAGCAATGGCAACGGTGGAAAAATATGGAAGTAACTTTTGCCATGGACTTATCATAAAGAATGTGATCTACCCATGACAGAGTTGTTGGTGTTAGAACAAAGACTGAAGCACATTTTTATTATTATTATTTTGGGGGTGTGTGCAGGGCAAATGGGGCTGGGTGGCCTGCCTGGGGCCACATAGCAGGGTGATTGTTGGGTGTCTGAGGCCGGATTTGGACCCGGGTGCTCCAGGCTAAAGGGCTAATGCTCGGTCCGCCACCCAGCCACCCCTACTATTATTACTATTTTATTTTATTTTGGGTCTTTTCCCCCCTTTTTTTGGTTTTTGCAGTGCAGTGGGGTTCTGGTGGCTTGCATGTCACACAGCTGGGTGATTGTTGGGTGTACGGGGCCAGATGTGGGCTTGGGTGTTCATGGCTCCAGGGCTGGTGTTCTGTCCATTGAGCCACCTGGTCATACCTACAATTATTACTATTATTTTTTTAATTTTAATTTTTTTCTCTCCCCTTTACTTTATCGCTCAAGCAAGTCTATATTTATGGAGGGGTGGGGGTACTTCATTTACTCTTTAACAAGAATATTTTATTAATGTAAAAAAACATTATTTGTACAAAATGAGAATAAATATTAAATAAAAGAAAACGAAGGGCAAAAAAAAAGACAAAAAAAAAATGAAAAGGGAAATGCCCACACCTAGGAAGACCTTTACCTTTCAGCTTCTCAGCCACGATGCTGCATTCATGGTCTGAATAATGAACAACAGGAGGGGGAGATGTAGGCCGGAAGCGCTCCTCTTCCATGCGGCGGCGGTGGCGCTCCTCACGGGCCAGCATGCGCTGCTTGCATTCCCATTCATACAAGTCATCCCGGGCCTGGGCAAAATCCACGTGGAGGCGGCCAGTATCCTTCTTGTCAGTGCTTGAGCCCAAGCGAATGCGGTACCCTGATGGCCAGAGCCAGGATGGAAAGAAGGGAGGGGACAGGAAGCAACTTAGTACAGAACTGGGACTGACCCAAAAGGATCTATAGAATTGGGGAAGTTTCAGAAAGTTAAGAGCAACCGCAAACACAAAAAGGAACTGGGTTCTTCAGGGCTTTGGAGTCTGTAAAGCATGGGAGTATGAACAACATGAGCCCCATTTCATTTATTTATTTATTTAATTTTTTTTTTTTTGGTCAGGCAATGGGTTTAAGTGGCTTGCCCAAGGTCACACAACTATTAAGAGTCTGAGGCTGGATTTGAACTCAGGTACTCCTGACTCCAGGGCCAGTGCTCTATCCACTGTGTCACTTAGCCGCCCCATCACCCTCATTTTAAAGATGAGGAAACTGAGTCTCAGAGGCCTGATTCCAAGATCAAGGGACTAACTGATGGCAGACTCAGCATTCAAAGCCAGGACTGATTACAAGTCCTAGATTAATTTCACTACATCATGCTGCCTTTTACTAACTTGCTAAGGGGGCTTCCCAAGACAAATGACAATAAAATCCTAGGGCTACTGGATTAAAAAAGCACCACTGGCTCTTAGCAGGAAGGCTGATGGTCACAGAAACTCTTAGCATGAAGGGCTCACAGGGACAGGCAAGTTCACTTCATATGTGGACAGCTATCTCTGGCACAACATCCCCAGTAGGTGGGCATCAAGTCTGTTTTTGAGGCCCTCTGGGGAGGGACAACTCCCAATTTCTCAGGGCAGCCCATTTCCCTTGGGGAGGTTTTTTTGGTTGGTTTTTGCAAGGCAATGGGGTTAAGTGACTTGCCTAAGGTCACACAACTAGGTACTTATTAAGTGTCTGAGGCAAGATTTGAACTCAGGTCTTCCTGACTCCAGGTTGGTGCTCTATTCACTGTACCACATCGCTGCCCCTTTTGCTTCTTGGTATCTTCTCTCCATGCTTCAAATGCTAGGAGGTAGCTGGCATGTCCCCCTGGAGTCTTCTCTTTGCCAGGCCAAACATCCCATTCCAAGTCCCTTCGATGGGTCTTTGGATGGCATGATTTCAAAGGTATTTTCCTCTTCACTTTCTTATAAATGCTCCCTGTCCTTCCTGAAATTTGATTACCACCCTGCCCCCTGAAAGCAGACTACATTCCAGATGTGTCCTGATCAGGAACTTTGTAACAGGTACTTTGGTACAGTGAGACTGTCACCTCTGCTTAGTTTTAAAGACCTGTTGTCTAGGGGATGCTCACACCCCTGATTTTGTCCTCCTTCAATTTTCTGAGAGCATTCTCATTCTATAATATTGAACAGAGAGGCACCTGGTGTATCAGAAACAGCAAGGGAAAACATGGAGTTGGATCCTGTCTCTGACCTTGTATTAGCTCTGTGGCCTCAGGTAACTAGCTGCTCTGAGTTTGAGTTGCTTTATCTGTAAAATGGGCATAATAATAGTCTCATATCTTGGTATGGATCTGGGGTCAGAAAATTGATTCCTAAACCACTAGCTCTGCCACTTCCAAGCTTGGTCACTATTATTTACTCTGAATTTTCATTTCCTTACATGAAAAATGGGAATCATCCAGCTAACAAGAGTGAACTAGTTACCCATCACCACTGCGCCCTTGTGGGTTGCTACGGGTGAATCCTAGATGATGATATTGAATATGAATAAATGCAAAGTTCAAAACAACAATGACAACGACAATACACCTAGTTATGGTATGGTGAGGATGCCCAGGCAGGCCATGTGCAAAAGATCTGGGGGCTTTGGGGAGCTCTGAGCTCAAGGTGAGCCAGCAGTGGGAGATGGTGTCCCAAAGCCGCTGACCTCGGGACGGGTGTCCAGAGCTCAGGAAGTGACCATCCTTCTGGCCTCTGCCCATTGAAGCACCAGATTCAGGCATGGGGGGGCCCTATTTTAGGCTGGACAGTATTCAGCCTCCTCAGTCTAACAGTGGCACAGAATTCTCTCACAGTTGGTACAAATCCTGTTGACTCCCTTTGGTTTAGGAACAAACTGAGACCTCAAGAAGGATTAACAGCATTCTAAAGATGGAGGAATCTCAGGGGTCTAGATCTAGTCCACCCCCTCATTTTATGGGAGAAAAATATGAAGCCCAGGGAGGGAAATGGATTTGCCCAAGATCTACAGCTAGCAAGTGGTGCAGCTGCTATCTCAATTCAAGCCCTTCTGATTCCAAATTCAGTGCCATTTCTATTCTAGCAAGTTGCCTGCAAAGTGAATCTTCCAGATGTTAATAGTGTTAGGGAGTGGTGGATGAAAATCATACAAGCATAAGGAAACAGGCTGACCAGGTCAACAAGCTGAAAAGAATCCCTGTAGATGTGAGAAAACTTCCTAAAACATCCCTGAAGCAGCCAGAGAGATGCCCCCCACTGTGCTTCTCCATACTCTGACTAGTAACTACAATCACTGGGCCACAGACACATACCAGAGAGGTAGAGGGCTTTGTCTACCATGAACTCCTCAGTAAACCGAATGTGGCAGAAATTTTTCTTGCTTTTTCGGATAGCAATGATTTCCCCACATTGTTCAAATACTTCCACAATAATCTGTTCCGTTCCATTCTCTGGTAGACCTCCTACAAAGATTGTTTTGCATCCTGGGGGTCTTTCCCGAGTTGCAGGTGGTGGAAGATCTAAAAAGAAAAGAGAAAATGGTTGGAATGAAAAGGGATGCTCAGGGCAGCCCACTGCCCCATCTCTCTCCCCTGCCCCACCAAGGAGCTTCCAAGGACTGGCTCCCCACTGTGACTCACAGTGTGGATTCACAGAATCTCCGAATTAAAAGGAATCTCAAAGAGGTTCTAGTCATTTATTTCTTCTCACCTGTGTGACTTTGGTCAAGTTACCTCACTGTGACAGCCTCAGTTTTTTGCCTATAAATTGAGAGCATTGGCTTGATAATCTTGAAGAGCCCTTCAGACAAAATTCTATGACCTTATGATCATCAAAAATCTGTCAAGTATGAATTAGAAGAGAAATTCTAGGCTTCTTTCTGCTACTTAATGGATATGTGACCTTGGCCTAGTCATTTCTTTAATCTCATATCCCTTCTACTTCTCAATCCTCTTGCCATCATTTCATCTTTTTTGTTTTCCAAACCCACCAAAGCACAAAACTGCCCTTGTTTTCTTCCTATGAGCCTGCCCCTATGGCCAATCCTAAAGCATGAGAAAGGATGACTCATCTCCGGTCAAACATTTTCATCCTGCCTATTGAAAAAAATTCAATCTTCCATAATGTGGCAGTTTCCTCCATTGCCAACTTTTCTTTCCATTCCTCCTTTTTGGGTCCAACTCTGTCACTTGCTATCTGTGCTATCCATCCCATGCTTTTCCTGTCTCTGACTGTTTGCCCAGAATGCCCTTTCTCTTCTCTACTCATCCTTCCATCTTTGCTGTCGTGCAGTAAAAGTTTCAGAGAAGGAAAGGAAAAAGGAATAAACATTTATAGAGAAACTACCAATATTAGCTCATTTGATCCTCTCAACAACCCTGAGAAGTAGGTACTGTTACTTTCCCTATTTTACAGATGAGCAAACTGAGGTTAGGTGAGTCTTTCAGAGTCACAGCTAGTAAGTATCTGAAGGTGGATTTGAACTCAGGACTTTCAGGCTCTGTCCACTGCTTCACCAGTTTACAGATGGAAGCTTGATAGAGACTATAATAATATATAATAATATGAACTGGCATTTCTCCAGTGCGTACATCCATTACTTATTTTTCTTTTTTTCCCCCAAGGAAATGAGGCTAAATGACTTGCCCAAGATCACATAGTTAAATAAATATTAAGTGTCTGAGGCTGGATTTGAACTCAGGTCCTCCTGATTTTAGGGCAGGTGCTCTATCCACTGCACCACCTAGCTGCTCCTATCTGTTACTTCCTCTGAGCTTCACAACATAACAGTTTCTATCTCTAGTCCCTGGTGTTATTGTTGGCACATAGTAGGCACTTAAATACTTAAGTGACTGATTTGAGAAGCTTCTTTTTGGTTATGTGTGGGTGTGTTGATGAGTATATCATCTAGTTCCAATCCTAAGTCTGACCCAGCAGACTGGCAGGGCTGGGTCTGGCCAGAATAGGGCAGAATATGAGTCTTAATGACCTTTGTCTACCCTGGCCCTGCAACCTGGTCCATAGTAGGGATTTAAGAAGTAGTTGTTGAATGAATGAGCTTCACAGCATTTGGTCATTTGTGTTGGGGCTATGGCCTGCTCTTGGAAGGCACGCACACCCACACACACCTTCTAATAAATGTGGAAGGGAAGAGAGATGACTTCCAGGGGAGGGGATCTGGGAAAGTTTCAGAGAGGAGATGGCACCTGGGTTGGGTCATGAAGGAAGTGTTGGAAGAGCATTGGTCTAGAGTCTGGAATGTTGCCAGGTATGCAGTAGGGGTTTAATCAAAGCTTGTTAAAAAAAGAATGAATGAAGAAAGCAAGCTTGTTGGGGAAAATTGCTAACTCTGGTGAGAGAAGTTTGCTGAAATGAGTCACCCAGAATCTGCTGGAGGAGCTAATTCTCTTGCTTCACAATGCACTTTCCACCCACACAGGTAGGATTCAGTGGCTGTCAAGCCCGCCGATTCCTCTGCCACTGTTTACAGGTATCAAAGTGTTTCTAGTCAAAATTCTTGATTGTCGCTCATCAAGAGGAGGCGTGTGGGTTACTAGGCTTTTTGGGTGTAGGTTTGAGATCTGCAAGGATTGATTTTGTGTAATCCAATCTTTTCATTTAGCTATTGCCAGGACTCGGCTACAGATTTTTAAAGAGCTTCAGTCTCAAATGAAGGAGCAATCGGGAAGCTGAGGGTGGCCAAGTCATGGGGTTGGAGCTGGAAAGGATTGTAGACATCATCTAATTTAATACTGTCTCCCCCCCACCCAATCTGAGTTGAGGTTCCTAAAACAGCAGAGTCAAGATTTGAAACAAGGGCATTTGTAGTTTCCCTGGAATCTAAACTGAGCTCTATTTCCACTACAGCGGTGAGGAAGAAGAAGATTTTCAAAGTTCTTTACAAATATTCTCTCATTTTGTCCTCACCACAATTCTGAGGGGTAGGTGCTATTATCAGCCTCATTTTACAGATGAGGAAACCAAGCCAGCCAGTGGTTAAGTGGATTAGGGTCATAAAGTAAGATAATAGCTGAAGACAGAGCTAAGCTCAACCCAATAGCTTATCCTCTGTGCCACCAAGCTACCTGCATTTGTGTTCCCAGACATTTTGTATTTCCAAAATCAAAACACCACTTATGACATGTGGAAGCCTAGTGGTCATGAGGCACGCCAAGATGACAATGACAGAGCCTGCCCCAAGGGAGCTTACAGTCTACTTGGAGGGTAAACTAGAAACTGGAATATGTGAGAATGGAGTGGGGGGCGGCTAGGTGGTGTAGTGGATAAAGCACCAGCCCTGGAGTCAGGAGTACCTGAGTTCAAATCTGGTCTCAGGAACTTAATAATGACCTAGCTGTGTGGCCCTGGGCAAGCCACACAACCCCATTTGCCTTGCAAAAAACCCCCCTAAAAATGGAGTGGAAGAAATCTGTCTTTCAGGTGAGGGGATCCAGGAAGGCTTCAGAGAGGAGATGGCAGCTGAGTTGGGTCTTATTTCTCCATTTTTTCAAGTTTATTTAGTATTTTATTTTCCCCTAGTTCTGTGTCAGGTCTTGAAGGAAGAGAAGAGATGTAACAAGTAGACTTGGAGTACGCTTAGGGAAGAGCAATGATGAATTGTTGTTGCTGCCGAATTGTTTTTCAGTTGCATCTGACTCTCAGTGACCCTATCTGGGGTTTTCTTGGCAAAGACACCAACGGTTTGCCACTTCCTTCTACACTCATTTTACGGATGAGGAAACTGAGGCCAATAGAATGAGGTGATTTGGCCAGGGTCATACAGTTAGTAAGTGTCTGAGGCTGGATTTTAACTCAGGTTTGAACTCCAGACTCCAGGATCCATAGCAGATACTGTATCAATCTTTTTTATTATTAATAAGATCATAGATTTAGAGCTATAATGGACCTTATTAATAGTAATAAGATGTTTTTGACCCCCTCCTGAGGATGTCTGGAGAGTTCCAGGCAGTGGAGGAGATGACAGTGCAGAAACAATGTCTTTCTCGTGTGGACAAGGCTGGGGGATCACTGACCTTCTTTAACTGCAGATTATAGCGCATTTGTTGGTGGAGGAGACAGAAGATATAGAAGGATGCGCAGCTTAATGGCCTTTCCTAGTGGCCTCAGGCTGTCATAAATGGCCTCCAGGGAGCATTAGGTGGTAGAGGGGATGATGGGACTAGAGCAATAGGTTTACATTTATGAGCATTCTTTCCTAGGTATTTTCAGGCCTTCCTTACTGGAGTAATCTATTAAATTAAAGTGTTCTTGGAATCCAATTACAAAATTGTTCTTTCCCAGCTTTCATTTACCCAGTCAGGCTGTTGAGAAACATATGTGCCAGGACTGTGTTAAGGGATGGGGATGTGAAAAGACAATCCCCTGCCTTGAGGAACTCCCGATCTAAAAGAAGAGTCTTTAATGGAGAGGGGTGGGGGTGAAGAGGCAACTGCCATTCTGGTTGAATTGGTTAAAGGGTCCTTTGGAATTATCTAGACCCAAAGGGTGTGGCTGGATTTCAAGGGGTTACTGAGTATGGAACTTTTGATATTTGGATAAGTACTTCAGAATAATTGGTAACTTTATTCTGCAAAGGGGTTCATGGCCCCCAAAAGCTTAAAAACCCCATTCAATCAAAAAGGGAAATGAGGCCCAGGGTAAGAAGTGACTTTCCTAGGGTGGGTCACATAGATAACAACTAACATCTCAAATGTAAAGGTGCTTTCTTGGGAACTTTGGAGTGAATTTTCCAAACTCTTGAATGATCTCTTCAAGCCCACTTGGGATGGTGGAATTCTGGTGGACTTTAGATGGTGGATGGTGGCAAGGAAAGGTGCTCTGAAGCTGGGTTGATAATACTGACTACTCCTTCCCTGGGGCAGATGATACAAATCTGAATTTCAGGCCCTGCCTGCAGGAGAGTCATTACTGGAGAGTCATTAATATCAAATCATTTGAGGAGGGAAGGGTCTGACGTCCAGAAAGGGAAAGTGAACTTGGTCCAGGAGTCCAAAGTCACCCAACTCTTAAGAGACAGCCTTCATTAACTCTAAATCCAGTGTTCTTCCTTCTTCACACAGATCAAGATAGGTCTTACTGGTATGATTTACTACTCCCAAAATAAAACTCAAAGCTGTTCGGGACTTCATCAAGAAGTGGGGTCAAGGGCCTGTTAGGACTTGAGCCACCCCCTGGGGGTTGATAAAGGATTTTAGATAACCTACTGAGAGTGTGGCTAGTGCCATCTCTGATAATGTCAGAGGAGGGAAGAGCTGCTACCAGAAATTCTAGGCCATATCTTGGTAGTTGACTTCAGAAGATGAGTAGGGGGGCCATGGATATTAGTGATAGTCAGCCCCTGAGTTTTGGGAAGCCAGGGAACCCAGCATTTAAAGGGAACTGCAGAGATCACTCCGAAGACTGGCTACAACTACATAACAACTTGTCTATGGAGATGTCGTTCAGATGATTTTATTAGCTGGTCCACAAAAGAAGCCCTCTAGATGGGAGCCTGCATGCAGCTTAATGTAATCTCCAATGACTGAGAGACATTAGAAGGCTGGGGAATCTTTATTGATACTCTATCAAGGTTTTTTTAATTGAGCCAGCCTGGTAGAGGAGTAAGAAGATGACTTTCCCCAGATTCCTGGACATGACCCACCAGAGACGAGTGTTTTCACATTAATGTTCGTCTCCCTCTTGATCAGTAGTTAGCCACCCTCTCTGGGCTTTAGTTTTCTTCTCTGTATGATGGAGGTGGGGAGGGGGTGGGACCAGAGGCCCTCAGGTCCTTGGTAGCAGTAAGCCTGTTTTTCCCACCTTGGCAATAAGATGCAATGAATTTTATCGAGTACCTATGTGTAAGGTACCATGTTAGGCCCTGAGGATACAAAGGCAGAAACCAAATGGGGAAGAATCCAGAAGATTCATCTTTAACAGGCCCCAAATCCTGAAGGCTGGGAAGGGAGAGGATACCAGAAGAGTGTTCATTTTGAGTTCAGTGCTCAAACCAGTGTCTTTCCCAGGAGTCACCATTTTCCTGGCACTAAGATCTTCTCCCAGAACCTAGGAGCTGAATGGGGCTCACAGGTTGAATGTTCTTCCATCCCTGAGGTGGGCCTGTCAGCTCATAACTGAGAAAGTTTGGGAGGAGGAGGCAGAGGGGGAAGGCCCTGAGGCCTGCCTGCCTGGTTCTGCTGATGGTCAGAGCAACTTAGTTATCCTGAAAGGGGTCAAGCATTTTTCCTCTTTCAATCTCATCCTTCTTTGGTTGTTTCAAAACTGAGCTTGTCATATATGCCAGTGATTAGGAAACCTGCCCCATAGTTGGGGGGATGTGGGGGGAAGAGGAGGGTGGTCCACCCTGGGGAAAGATGATCTCAATTGGAGGCAGAGGAGGCAAGGGCCTGGTTGGTGGTAAAGAGGTAAAAGTCAGCAAGTCAACAGGCCTTGGTTGGTTGTAGGTTGGTAATAGGGTGTCTGTGGCACACCAAGATCTGAGAGCTGACACAGGCAGGAAGGTACTTGCTGAGCAGAGAATCAAATTTCAAGCATCCACACAAGTTTAAGAAAAGAAAATGTAGGTAGCACCCAGGAGTTGATTCCTCAAAGGCATTTAAAAAAAAATCCAGTGGTTTGGGGGCATTTGTGGCCCTTGGCAAGCCTCCTGTCTCAGCTGCCCCTTTGGGAGTGCTGAGTGCTTTTACTTGGATTATGAATAAAGCATCGTGGGCCACTGATGGGGACTTCCTAAGCCAAAATGCCAGTTCTCTCAGCCCTGAATTATACCCAAGTCTGTTATATCCAAGGATAACCTAGAGTGTGACCCACTGAGTTGGCAGCATCTACCATCTATCTAATGGAGAGAGGGCTAGGCTAGGGTTGGGGCCTGGGAGTTCAAGTTGCTCCTAGATGAGGAGACTCCATCTGCTAGGCCAGCTCAGCACATTACTGAGAGCTCAGATTCCCCAGACAGTGTGTGTTAGGGGCAGGGCTCGAACTCGGGGCTTCTTGGCTCTGAGGTCAGCACCCTCCAGAGTGTGATACTCTGAGAATTGATATCCTAACAACATCCCAAATTCTTCTGAGTTTCCTGATGACTGTTCCTGGCCTTGGAGTCCTCCTTGACCCCTGCCTCATACTCAGTCTCAGAGTCAAGTTGGGGACCAAGCTTGTCAATTTATACCTTCTCTACACCCTGACCCGCCCCCCACCCCCCACCCCAGCCTCCTGACTCACTCCAATCTGTCACCCACTTAGTTGACAGTGATTTTTTTTTTACTTTTAGTTTGGACTGTCACTTCCCTATTTAGGAAGCTCTTCTTACCTGCTAAAAAAATATCAAGTCCCCTGAGTGGCATTGAAAGGTCTTTCCCATGGGCCTCCTTCCTACTTTTCCAATCACACTGATCTATTTGCTGTTCCTCACATGCAACCTTCCATTTCCTAGGTGGTAGGTACATTGGTGTGCCTGCTGGACCTGAAGTGAGGAAGACCTGAGTTCAAATCCAGCCTCAGACACTTAATAGCTAGGTGACCCTGGGCAAAGTCACTTCACCCCAGTCTGCCTCAGTTTCCCCAGCAACTACCTCCCAGGGTTGCTGAGGCAGACTGGGGTGAGAGGCAAATGAGATAACAATTGTACAGGGCTTCTCTCCATATCTGGTACACAATAGGCACTGTATAAATGCTGACTCCCTTCCCCTTCTGTGCTCTTGGCACTTGCTGTCCCTCTGGCTTCCTATAAGTCTCACCTCAAATCTACCTTTTCCAGCTGACCTGCCTCATTCGTCTCAGCTGCCAGGGTCTTCCCCTCTGGGATTCCCTTCTGTTAAGATGGTAGCTAGAGATTTATATATTGTGTTTCTTGTCAGATTAGGAGGTTTTTTTTTTTGTAAGGCAGTGGGGTTGAATGACTTGCCCAAGGTCACACAGCTAGGCAATCATTAAGTGTCTGAGACTGAATTTGAACTCAGGTCTTCCTGACTCCAGGGCCAGAGTTCTATCCACTGTGCCACCTAGCTGCCCCTGCTCAGGAGCTTCTTGAGGGTGGGAACTCCTTGGGGTTTTTTGCCTTTCTTTGTATCCTCATCACTTAGCCCAGTGCCTAATACATGGTATATTCTTAATAAATGCTTGTCAATTGACTGCCTGGCCTAAAGACCCCATGGCGCTAGTAGGCAGGCAGAGACATGTTAAAGGGCCATGGTTTTGGAAGGGAAAACATCTGCAACTAGGACCCTCAGCTCTAGATCTCGGATGCTACTGCTGATTCACTTGCACTCCTGCCGCAGCCATCAACTGGACCATCTTGCCCTCAGCAGAGGGCCCCAGCTATTCCATCACCTTGCCCACGCCTGGCAGCCCTGGCCCGGTTCTCCAACATACCTGGCAGGGGCCCTGTGATTAACTGATCCCTCTGTAAAGCAGCAGTCGAGAAGAAGTTTGGAAGGCTTCTGCTTTGTTTTGGCAAAGGTCGCCTCCAATGAGCTATAGCTTCAACTTCTGAGACTGCCCTTCAGCTGACAGCGTACATTTCTAGACAGTAAGGCAGCTTTACCCAAGGGCTACTGCCCACAATGGCTCAGAGTGCAAAGTTTTCAGTGACACAGGTCATATACAAAGGACATTTTTAAGATTTTTTTTTTTGCAAGGCAAAGGGGTTAAGTGACTTGCCCAAGGCCGCACAGCTAGGTCATTATGAAGTGTCTGAGGTTGCATTTGAACTCAGGTACTCCTGACTCCAGGGCTGGTGCTCTTTTCCACTGCGCCACCTAGCTGCCCCCATTTTTAAGAATTTAAAAGAAATCCAAGGCTACAGTATGACTGGAATCAGGAGAGACCTAGGCTCAAATCCTACCTCTGATATGTACTGGCTGTATGATCCTGAACAAGTCATTTATCCACCACATGCCCTTGGTAATTCCCTAAAGCCCCCCCCCCCCCCACTTTGCTTCAGTCTTTCCTATGAAGTTTCTTTGCTCTCACTGTCATTCTTGTGCCCATACCTGATCCTGATTCTGGTCTGCTCTGTGGAGGTGGGCATGATGCTCACTGCCACCCTCGAACCCACCTCACAGAGGTATTGTGGCAGTACCACAATCTTTAACAATGTTTGTTGTAAAGTGTTGGGAACTAGGCTCCTCTGAAGGAGGGTGCACCTCCCCCCACAAAGGAAAAGTTACCTCGTTCTCTCTTCCTGCCTCCCTTCCCATACCTGCTCTTTGTACTGGCTGTCCCTATGCCACACCAGGAAGTCACTGGCCCATTGCAGTCACAGGTTGGGACCAAACAACTGAACAAACTCTGAAAGCAAACTGAGGATGAATCAGGAAGGATGAGTGCAATGGTCACGTAACCCACCATGGAGCAGAATTAGCCATAAATGAGTGGACATGTGTCAGCAGAGGCATCAAAGCCATCCCTGAGAATTTGAGTGACTGCCCAAGGAAGTGGACTGGTCATGTAGTAAGTCTGAGAGACAACAGGCAAACTCAATACATGGCTAGGAATAAGGTATCCTGATTCTGGATTCAGTTAGAAGGGAAAAGATCCAGATCAACATATAAAGGAAGTTTGTGGAGGGCCTGGCCTGTTTGGTTCTATCTTTGCATCCCTAACACCTAACGGGGGGTTGTTGGTATAGAATAGGTGCTTAATAAATGCTCACTGAATTGAGGGGAAATGGCCACTCATACATCGTGTCCAAACTCTGGTTTCTCTCTCGATCAAACCCTGTTGTGACGCCACCTCCCTCTCCTTTCGTTCTGGTGGATTAGCAGCTTAATCTCATATCATGTTTTTGCAGAACAACTGATGGCATTTGCCAGGAGATAAAGCTCCACACATCACCTAAGTGCTTTTACCATCCATCATAGAAGACAGGTCAGGTACTAACAGACTCTTTTTGTTGGTCTGTTTAGACCTGTAATTTTTTGATACAGAGAATTCCTAGGTGAGAAAATTATACAATTGCAGCTTGGTACCCATTCCTCTAAGCCTTAGAGAATGACCTGGAGATAGAGGTTAGGTGAGTGACCCAGGATCACACAGACAGTAAGGGTCACCAGGGGGTCTCGCACCCAGATATTCGTGACTGAGATTGGCTTTCTGGCCACTGATCCATATTGTCCTTCCAACCTTTGTCACCTAAATATTAAGATACTGGAGTCACATCCCCTGATATTCAGAGCAGATATATGTATTCTGATATTAGCAAAATTGACGATTTATTGGTTTATGGTGTCAATTCATTTGCATTGTGCTGTGTGTGTGTGTGTGTGTGTGTGTGTGTGTGTGTGTGTGCATGTGTATTTATTTCTGCAAGGCAATGGGGTTAAGTGACACACAGCTAGGCAATAATTAAATGTCTGAGGTCGATTTGAACTCAGGTCCTCCTGACTCCAGGGTCAGTGCTCTATCCAGTGTGCTACCTAGCTGCCCCCCATATATATTTTCTTATGTGCACTGGTAAGTGTACAACAAATGGAGTGTGTCCAGTCCCAACAGGAGGGCTGGTCTTAGACTAGAAGCCCCCTGAGTGCAGAGCCGCCTTTAGTCTGGGTTTGCTTGTTTGCTATCTCATTCTTTAGACTGTTAGCTCCTTGAGGGCAGACACTATCTTCTGCATCTTCCTAGTCTCCAGCACTTAGTACACAATGGCTGGTACACAGAAGGTGCTTAATAAATGATTACTGACTGACTAAAGGGGGGAGACCCCACCTCATGAAATATTTCATTGATTATGTGGTATCATTCAGTTCCCTCTGGAGCCAAATAAACAGTTTTCCTTCTCATACATTTAAGTACAGGAAGACAATGTTATCTGTAGAAACTGGAAAAGAGGTTAGAACCGCCCCATTCCCCCTAAGATCTACAAAACTCAAAGGAAGGGCTACCATTCACTGTTCTGGCAGTCTTACTTGCCCCTTGGAAGGTGTTTCCCCTCACCTGCTGGTTGTGCAATGTCATGTCAGCCATGAATGGGCTGAATAAGTCTGGACAGTTTAGGAAGACCTTGGAGAGAGATTCCTTTGAGAGAAATCAACCATTTCTCAGGTACAGACATATGAAACAAGACTTTTTGTAGTAGTATCTTACTTGGGTTTGGTGGGAAAAGAGTGCAGCTTTTGCAGTGAATGATCTCCTTGGGCACTGGCATATCAGGAGGGTTTGGAGGAGGAACAATCCCCAAGCCTGGCATCATAGGCGTGATCGGCGGGATTCCTGTCATTAGTCCGAGAGCTGGATCGAAATCTAAAAGAAAAGGGGGAGACAAAGAAGAAACCATGATGCCACTAGTCTTTCCTCAGCAGGAAATGGTCATCCTATTGTTCCCATCATCTGTGGGGACAGGAAGGGAGCACTGGGAAGTTACTGTACCTCACACAGGCATGATGTGGAATGGTTTATAAGCACTTTCCACGCACCAGAGAAAATGAGGCTCAAAGGGATTGCTAAGATTACACAGTCACAATTAGTAAGCAAAAGAGTTAAAGTTTGACTTTGATACTCTTTGCCCCATGTCACAGAGGCAGCATCCACAGGTGAGAAGAGTCACAACCTCTGGCCTGGTGTCTAGGCCAGACTGTCATGGGGCTCTCTGCCTCCTTTGAAATTCTCCTCTCATGCCTCAGGGTGACAAGGAGCTTAGCCTGGTCTTTCACAGATGATGCCAGTCAAGTCCTGGGGTGATGGGTCACCCTGAGATGGCTAGGCTTTGAAGATGAGCCTAGTGGTAAATTGGGAGGCCTAGTCTAGCTTGGCAGAGAGAAGCTCATTGCTAGCAAGCTACGTACCAGGTAATGATGCTTCCTGATCACAGTAACACATGAAACCATCTATTAAGGCATCAAAAGGCTGTCACATGCTTCCGAGGAAGGAATTCCCAACTAATGAGATGACAGAGTTTGGGAAGCAATGAAGCATTATTGCCTCAACAGCGCTAGGAACTTGGGAAGGCAAAGACACAGACTACGTGGCAACTAACTGAGAGTGTGACAGGGCTGCTCCCAAAGTCCCACCAGCCTCTGCTCTGGTCATGGACACATGGAGGGCTGGGCTCACTTCTGATGCAGCAGAAATGGGAAGAGGGTTACAGATCATGCCCCACCTAGGTCATCTGAAAGACTCAGGAAGAGTTAGCTTGGAAAAAAAGAAGAATGGTAAGTGTGGATGTGTGTGCACATGGATGCAGTGTGCATGCAAGTGTATAGGGTAGTTGTATGTAAGTAGGATGTGTGCTGTCTGTCTGTAAGGCAGAATGTGTGGATCTGTAGCGTTGTGTTGTGGGAGTCCCTATGGTGTTGCATGGATGAATAAGTGTGGTAGGTGTGTATTGTGAAGAGCATGCATGTGTACAAGTGTGGATATGTATTCTATATGTAGTATATAGTGATACAGATCCATGTGCAGGCTGTGTCATATGTGATGTGTCATGTGTAGCATGTAGTATATACAGGTGTGGTAGCTGTTTTGCATGCATTATATATGTAAAAGGTGGGTGTTATGCCTGATATGTTTGTATGTATGTGTGGGGTATGTGTATATGGATGATGGGTGTGTGTATCATGTGTAGGGTATTTATAGTTGTCATGGATATTGTGGTTTAGAAATAGTGTGTGCACTATGTGTTTTGTGCATAGTGTGTCTATGTGTATGTATGAGGAGTATATGATGTATACAAGTGGAATATATGATGTATACAAGTGGCATGTGCTATGTACACTGGAATGGTCTATGGGCTGTTTGTGACATGTGTGGGATATGTTGTGGGATTTGTGTGGTATGTGTTTCAGATGTGTAGATACATATAACTATATAGAAGTATGTTTATATCTATAGGATGGGGCATGTCTTTGTAGTGTATATATATACGTGTGGCATGTTGTGTGCTTGCCTGTATGTATAGGATGTGAGCTCTGTGTATGTGAAGTGAGAATGTCATGTTTGTAGCTATGTATGGCATGACATATGTGTTTGCACGTGCTGTATCTATATTGTTTATGTGGAGTGTCTATGTGTGGTTGGAAATAGGGTGCTAATAGGGGGAAGCTAGGTGGTGTAGTGTATAAAGCACCAGCCTTGGAGTCAGTAGTACCTGGGTTCAAATCCTGGTCTCAGACACTTAATAATTACCTAGCTGTGTGGCCTTGGGCAAGCCACTTAACCCCATTTGCCTTACAAAAAAAAACCCTAAAAAAAATAGGGTGCTAATGTTTTTTATGTATTACGTGGTGTGGTGGCTATGGAATGTATATGCATGTGTGGAGAGTGTTGTGCCTGTGGATATGTGTGATGAGTGTATGGGTAGCATGAGTGTGGCATGTATGTATATTGCACACATAATTGGAGTATGGGGTGAGTGTGGTGGTATGGAGCATGTTGCATGTATGAAGAAATCCATCTGGGGGTCCAAACAACAAATCATGTTAGCTGGGGGATTCATTCTCAACACATTCAGTATTTCTTGCATACTCTGGACCTCTTATGTCTGGAAAATATGGTGACTCAACAGCAGGCTCCTTAACAGAATAGATGTGTGGTGTGTGTATATGTGTAGGGTGCTGTGTATCTATGTTGTGTGTATGACATGGATATGGTAGATGTTGTGTATATGTGTGTGGTGTATATATGTGTGTAGAGCACATATAGGTAGAAGGATTTGTTTTTGTGTGTATATGTTTCTATTGTATGGTGTCACATGTTTGCATATGTGGATGGTATGTTTATGTATAATGTCAATGTGATTTGTGTTATGTTTGAAAGTGTGGCATGTGTGTGTTTTATGTGTGAGATATGTTTTATATGTGTGGCATGTTTCATTTGGAGGTGTGGTATGTGGAGCATGTACAACTTGTGATAGTGTGGAGTTGTATACCTGTATATGTGGTGGTAAATCTGTATGGGGGTGGTGGTGTGTTTGCATGTGTTATGTGTGTACTGTGGAGCACATGTGTGTCGTGCACACAAACCCACATGTACCACACGTGTTATAAGGTATAAATGTGCATGTGAGTTGTAGTATGGATATGCTATGCAGGTATTATGCTGTTTGTGTTATGTATGCATGTTTATATGTATAAGAGTGATATCTATGTGCTGTATGTTGCATTTGTATGTCTGTGATGTGTATGTATAGTGTATGTTTCTACTGATGTGTGGCAAATATTTGTATATTTGCTATGTCATTAGAGGTATATGTGTTAGTATATAGTGTGTTGTATTTGTATTGATGTGTGGCATGTATGGCAGTTGTCTGTTGCATGGATTGCAATTGTACATGTGTGTGCATACATTATGCATTTTTTGGTGGTTGTGCAGTATGTAGAATGTGTATGTGGTGTGTGTAGAAGAGTATATGTATGGTGTGTATAGGATGTGTCTATATTGTAGCATGCACCATGTGGTGTGCTTATACACATGGGTGGAGTTGTGGTAGGTTGCATGTTGTATGTAGATTTTGGTGGTATTCAAGTATGCTGGGTCTGAGTGTTTGCATGTATGTATGACATAGGTTTGTGGTATGTATGCATATGTAATGTGTACCTGTCTGCTGTGGATGCTATAGGATGTTTTTATGACATTGGGGGTTGTGTTGTGTGTTTTGCTGTGTGGTGTGTATTGTGTTGTACTGTATATGCATGCATGATGTGTCTTATGTATGTTCAGCCTGCAGATGTGGTGGATTGTGGTCATTGTGGGCTGTGTTTGTATAGAAGTGTGGCAGGTGTGGGGCATATATGTGTGGCATTTGTTGTGTGGTAGGTGCACAGTAGACTTGCATTGCTATAGTGTGTTCTTATGTGTGTGAAGCATGTGGGGGGTTACACTGTGTATGTTGAAGTTGATGTGTATTGTGTGGTGTGCTGTGAGTGTAGATGTGTTCTTGGGGGAAGGGAATGATAGCTGTCTTCTCCAAATGGGGAGCTCAATCATTAAATCAACAAGAAGCCTTCTTTCGGGGTGAGCCTGTTCTCAGGGAGTGTATATTCCTACAGGAGAGAACATGAAATCCCTTGCCCTGCTTGGAGCTGGCTCAGCCATGGGTGGAAGCAGTAGAGGGGCACAGTCCCCACTGGAGCCAATGGTGAGCCACCATCACCTTCCAGGAGACTGGGCTGCCTCTGGAGGCCCCTCTGGAGCTCTCTGCGCAGGCCTGTTTTGTTTGTGGCCTACTGGACCCTGGACTCAGTGACCTCAGCCACTGAAAATCTGTGTGGGAGAGATCAGAGACCAGCCTCATTTAAAGCCCATCTTTAGGTGTGCCCTCTTCCCCTCCTCAGCCAAGTGTTTGTCTTTGCTTGGTGGGCCCTTCTCCTCCATGGTCTCCTCATAACTCACTCGCCGAGAGATTACAAAACCCACAGCTCCTTAAACAATGTCTGCCACTTGGGTTGGAGGGGAAATGCTCTTCTGCCTGTACCGTCTACTAATAAATGGGGGTGGATGAAAAATAAATACACAAGATAAAGAGAACTCCTGAGTGATTTACTCCCCACTCTGCTGTTTGGCATGATTTCATTCATATTTTATGAAATTCATCTATGAGCAAGCATATTTACGTCATTGGGCTAGAGCTCATCTACCCATCTCCCTGAGGTCCCACTCTGGTATGGAGGGGGCCCCCCTGGCTTCTTGCCAGGGGAGGGCAGGCTCTGGCAGTGCAGTGCCCAATAAGGCAGGAAAAGATTAGAGACCATGGGCCTGGGAATGCTTAAGGACCTCAGCCTTAAGTGCTGAGGAGCTCCTCACCATGGGGTGGAGATCATGGGTTACAGCAACTCACATTACTGTTTCCTGAAAGTAGGGTTTAAAATGTCTCTTCTGTTTAAATCTGTGCTCTTTTTTTGCAGACAACTCTGAGTATAACAAGTTCTGTCACTGAGGCAGATTGGTACAGAGCTGCCTGGGAGGGCCACTGAGAGACTAGAGGACTTGCTCAGGGTCTCCTAGCTACTCTGCCTGAGAGGGGGACTTGAACTTAGGCCTTGCAGACTCCAAGGCAGGTCCTCTACCTCTATATCATGCCACCTCTCTAACACAAAATAGGCTTCCTTAAAAAAAAAACTGGTTTTATTTGCAAAACGTTTCTATGATTTGCTAATTTCTCATAGTCCCTACTAGATGGTAAGCTTCTCGAAGGCAGGCACTCTGTCATGTTTGTCTTTGACAGCCCTCAGATTTCTGGCATGTGTTTCCAAAGTCCTTTCCATATGACCATCTCCTGAGGCACAACCAGGTGTGCCATCTGCAGCGGAGTGAAGGCCTACACTGATGCCAGTGTGGATAGTTGAAGGTCTGAAGTAGTAAGAGTTCTCCAGTTGCACCGACACTAACTTGAATTCAAGATGTTACGAGTTTTGTGAGACATTCCATTTGGATCCATGTACACCATGGAAACAATGTAAAGACTGGCAAATAGTCTTCTGTGGGGGGTGGGGGGAGGGAAGTAAGATTAGGGGAAAAATTGTAAAACTCAAAAAAAAATATTTATAATTAAAAAAAGAGTTTTGTGAGATATGAAGATTAAGTCTGCTTGAGGCTAAGCCCCTCAATGGTTCCTTTAGCCATAGAATCTGGAAGCAAACCTGCCAGTTGCCCATTAGCCACAAGAATAGAAGGAGTTTCCTTTCAACCACTATTGCCAGACCCAACAACTGAAAGCTATGGAAATCCTACAATTAACCCAAAACCTGAACAAAGAGAGGTCACAGATTCATTTTTCTCTGAGGTGGAGATGGGAGTCTCAGGGGGTGAATTCCCTTCTTTCTTTAGACCCCAAGAGTGACTTGGAGCCAGCCAGTGCAGCCATTTACTTTCACTCAAGAACTTTCCTAAGGAGCTATTAAATAAATATGGTCACAATTTCATGTTGGGAAACACAGCGAGACTCCTTTTCTGGGTCCTGGCTAGAAGACCTTGGAACTTAGGCAACTGGGTGTAGGAATACAATGAACTGGAAGTATTGTCCTAAGCCCTCATATCTCTATCATACCTCTCTGTCTCCGAACCATTCTTCCTGCAGCTTTGTTATAGCTCCAAACCTTAGCAAAGTATGGGAGATGGGGGGGCTCAGTTAGGAGAGCAGGGCACTAGTGGCATCTGGGGTCAGGGAAGAAGATCAAGGCAGAGACTACGGAGAAGTGGCAGCTAGGTAAGAGGAGAACCCAGAGAGGCTCATGTGGAGAAGGCGGTCTAGAGAAACAGAAAAGGTCATTGGATGCAGCAATTCAAAGATCATCAGTAAAATGAGCTGGCCAAGACAACTTCCATCATCCCTTCTAAGTGTAGAACAATAATTCTTTAATACTGCAGGACTAGGGAAAAGAGTATGGGCCCAGGCCCTCATACCCCAGATCCTGGGCTCTCTGTCCTACCTGTCACTGTCTATAGATGAGTTCTTCCATTTATCCAGCTCATGTCCTCTGGGCTGAAAGAAGAGTCTTCTGAGGCCTCTTCCAGTCTTTTCTATCTGTCTCCCCTACCCCCCCCCCAACCTGGTGGGTACTCTAAGCCTGGCAGATGAGGAGGGCACTGTCTGGGTAGGCTAGTCAGTGAGAGCTTTGGGTAAATGGGAAGGTGGGCACTCACTCTGCCCCTTCTGTGGGTCTCCTTCAGGGCCTCTCTAGAGTACCAGTTGGCCAGGGTCACCTCCTCCTTCTCTGCCTTACTGAAAAGCTGCTCTGTACTCTCCCCTAATGACCACATGATGGCCACCTGGCCACGGCAGGCCAAAGGGAAGGCATGCCGTGCTGTGGCATCAGTCTCTGAGAGCTCCTGAGTAAGCTCCAGCCCAATGAGGCAGGTTTGTGCTCCCTTGGAAGCTGCTCAAATGCATATGTGGATTGTTCTCAAACAAACATTTCCAAAGAGGATATGATTATATATGCATAATTAAACCATTCTGTGGAAGATTAGGATTCAAAATTGGTTACATAATTCTGGAAAATTATTTTTATTCCTTTGGAACAGTTACAAAGCCCACTGGCAAATGAAGGAAATTTATACTGATTTAAAAATTTATACAAATTTTAACCCTATGTCAAAACTCTACCAGGTCTGACACAGTGCTCTCCCTATGGATAGTCCTGAAGATACTTTTCAGGTAAGCAGATCCAACTGGGCTTAAAATCAAGGATCACCAACCACAGTTTCTTGGTCATACAAGGATGGGAGAATGGCATTCACTGTTGAAACCTTTCTAGTAGGAGATATGTAACAGACCCTTTCTGTCCATGCAACAGACCCCAAGGCTATGGGCTAGGGCTGGGCTGAATGGAACGAGGATTTTCTGGCTCTCCTCACCCACCAAATGACAACCTCAGTCCTGCAATTCTCTGAAAGGGCCCAGACCTCAAAACCCTTTAGCTTCAGGTTCTACCAAGAATCAGGTGAAGGAACTAGAGAAGAAAAGACCCAGGGGGTTCATCTTCCAAGGATTTTGAAGGGCTGTCATAGGGAAAAGGAATTAGATGTATTCTACTTGAGCCCAATGGAAGTTGTAGAGACAGAGGTAGGCTTGATGGCAGAGAGAATTTCTCAATGAAAAAAAAAAACCCTCTAAAATCAAGTGGCCTTAGAAGGGAGTGGTTTTCCCCTCACTTATCAGAAAGAGAGTGACTCTTGTTCCAATGTGGAATGGACTAGATGGCACCTCTTGAGAGTTTGTGAGATGGGCCCCTGGCTAGCATTGCCAGAAACATCCAGGGAAATAGCTTAGTGTGAAATTGGGGAAATAGCTCTGGCCTGGGGATCGGAAGACATCTGTGAGAATCCCTTCAGGATGCTCATCTCCAATGCCACTTTGGTTCAGCCCATCTCCCCCCCCCCCAATCTGTCTTGTTAACCCTCTATCCCTGAGAAGGAGGTATTTAGAAGTCGTCTGTTGTCTAGTGATCAAATCAAGGGAGAGAAAAAGAGGAGAGAAAAGAGAGAGAAGAGGAAAAGAGAGAAAAAAGGAGAGAAAAGACAGAAGAGAAAGGAGAGAAAAGGAGAGAAGAGAAAGGAAAGAAAAAAGAAGAGAGAAAAGACAGAAGAGAAAGGAGAGAAAAGGAGAGAAGAGAAAGGAAAGAAAAAAGAAGAGAGAGAAGACAGAAGAGAAAGGAGAGAAAAGAAGGAGAGAAGAGAAAGAGAGGAGAAAGGGGAGAAACGAGAAGAGAAAGAGAGAAAGGAGAGGAGGGAGAAGGAAGAAGGCAGGAAGACGTGTTTCTGATCTTGAGGCAGGAGATAACAGTGATGATAATAATAATGTTGCTAATTCTATCCTCCCCCAAGCCCTTTTCCACCAGTGCTGAGATGAGGTAAGAACAAATCTTATTAACTTCACTTCACAGATTAGGAAAGGGAGGCTCAGAGAAGTTACATGAGCTGCCCAGGGTCACTCCATGTCCAAATGCTGGAGCCGACTCCATCTATAGGGTCCAGTCCACTATTCCATACTTTTTTGGCAGATCTTTTAATCTGAGGGAAATTTACACTTGCATTTAGCTGATGGGAATTTTAAAAATGAAGAATTATCTGAGCGTGGGAGTCCACAAACTGAAGATGCCAGCAGAGCTGAATGGGGAGCTGTCAATCAGCCCCCCCTCTGCCTCCTCCGAGCTCCCAGCAGAGAGTACAACTCTTGGTTAAGTGTTCACTGTGAGAAATATCAGAGGGGGGCAGCTGTCTTACAAAAACCACAGCATGGGGGCAGCAAAGGATTCCAAATGTAGACATCTAACACCTGGGTTCAAAGCTCCCCTCTCACAGGAGGACTTGGGTGGGGGGAGGTCTCCTTTCTCTCATCATTCTATAATGAAGAGACTGGCCTGGAGGACCTCTGGGGTCCTTTCTAACTCTAAAGGTCAGAATTGGAACCTCCAATGCTTTATGACTGACTGTTTCTGGAGGGGTGGGAAATGGGGATGAGGAATTTAGCTCCTATCTATTGGTGCTGCCTGGAGCTAGGACATAAGGGCTCCTGAGTCAGTTGCCAGAAGAACCCAACGAGATGACCGTCCCAAGCTTGGGGATGCCTTAAGAGCCTGTCGATGGCTTTGGGAGGGGGCCATTGCTTGATGAGATGTAACACAAGAGGACTACACTGGCAGTGAAAAAGCCTGCTCAGGGACTCTGGGGAAGGGATTAATTTTTCTCATCTTCAACTGGTTTCCATGGACTACGGGCTCAATAGGATTGTGGAGGATGACACCAGAAGCTCATGTGACTTTAGGCTGTGATTCAGAATGACAGCTTGGTCTGGACACTGGAGGGGATGTACTTGTCTCAATCAGCTCATGGGAAGCCCAAGTATCACATTGTGATGGTAAGAAATAACATGGTGATCATTTGGTGACCTCCCAAGGTGGGAAGCCCCTCTGCTGGCGCAGATTACTGCCCCTCTACATCTTTTACTGCTGGGAAATTTTATGTCCCTCTGTAAATCCTCCACAGGGGACATACTAAGCTAAGTAACAATAGTGAAACCAAGGCTAAATTTCAAAAATGGCAAGTTTCTCACCATGTAATGCTACTCACAGCAGATACTATGCCACAGGCTAACAGAACTTAAGGAGATCCTGTGGTTCTCTGACTTGCAGAACATAATAAATTATCAATGACTGGAGATGGAAATAAAACATTTCTTCTAGCCTCCCCCCTCCCCCAGACACATGTGACCTTCAGAAAGCGTGAGGTACACTAAGTGGAGGTCACAGCAGATGCCTACTGGCTGTACCACACATGCACAAAATGCTCTGGCTCTTTACCTTCCCTTCCTTCTCTTCTTCCCTCAAGGCTCTACAGCAGCCCAGCTAGGTAATTATTAAGTATCTGAGGCTGGATTTGAATCCAGGTCCTCCTGACTCCAGGGCCAGTGCTCTATCCATTGCGCCACCCAGCTCCTCCTACAGCCCCACTTTCTACATGAGAGCTTTCACGCTCCCAGTTTCTAGTGCCTTCCCCTCAAAGGTGACCTAGCACCTGCTTTATGTGTGCCACATTAGATTTGAGGTTCCTTAAGTGCTGGGGCTTTTCCCTCTTTCAGGGCACAGTGTCTGAGCTGGCTGATGTGATTTGACTTACTTCTTCTCCAGAGAATGAGCTTTTCTGGCCTAGGCCCACCCTCGCACTTAAAGCTCTTGTGACAGGATTCTTTCTGGCACTTTCCACACTAACCAGAAGCCAGCAAAAGTTATTATTCTCCCATGGGAAAAGAAGGGGTATTGTTATCACTGGTCTTGGTGGCTTATGGTGACAGTAATGATGATAAGCAACGCTGACACGGGTTATTCCCTGAGTCTTCGTGTACTCTGAGGTTAGGAAAGCTGTTATCTTTTCTGAGGGATTGTTCTCCCCATTTTACAAATGAATAAACTGAGATTATAGCTTGCTCCAAACTCCATGGCTAGTGAGAGGCAGAAGGGGAACGGGAGCCCAGGTATTCCAGAGCTCAGTTTATATCCTGTGCCCCATTCCATTTGCTAGGGTGCTCAAGACAGACATGACTCTGGGAGGTGCCAGAGTGACAGAAGATGGTGTACCTGGCAGAATAGGTTGTCCTGCAATTCCCAATGGTGCCATTCTGAGATTGTTCATTGCGGTGGCCCATGCATTTGGATCCGAAATTGGTAGAGCCATTGGCACAGATTCCATTTTCAGACTTCTACTTCCATCAGCTGCAAAAGAAACATAAGCAGGGTAAGTCTACTGTAACAGAGACAATTATGAAGACTAGGAAGAAAAGAGATCATTGATGAAATACAGTAGTGAGAGTGAGGGAGAACTGAACAACTTGGGGTGGACAGACCAAGTGTGGAGGGTCTCCCTCACACTGAGAAGACTTCCTGTGGTGAGCTTGTGGGAGGGTAAGCAAGAGAGTTGGACTGCATGGGAAGGCCTGGCATATCTAACTGCATTCGTGGACAACATATCCAATACTGATGAGGTCATAGATCCCTTGGAACAATCAACAATATTGTGATGAATAATCACTTCTATTTCTCTGACCCTTGAGTGTTTCCTGCCAACAACCCTGTGAAGCAGAGATATGTAGCCTCATGACATTTTATTAACAATGTAAGGCTCAGAGAGGAACAAACTTATTCTAGGTCATCACTCAGAAGGTACTTGATCATGACTTGATGCATTACAGGAGCAGAGAGCCAGAGGACACACAAGAAGCTTGCTCATAGGCATGTAGCTGGGTTCTCTGGATTTGAATCCAGGGTTTGACTCCAAATCTGGCACTCTTTCTAGTCTTCCACACCACATGGCCACTGTCCTGGGGCTTAAGACCAGCTCCAGTCACAAGAGAAAGGGCCTGGCAAGGCTGGGTGAGGGAGGAGGGCAGCATCAGTAAGCTTCAAGGCAAAGGGGCTTTGAGATTGGGTTTCAGTGCAAGGATTTACACATATGTGTAAAGGGGAGCTGAGATTGGAAGAGATTTCCTGTGCCTCTGGTAAAGTGCAGTCTCTGAGTCAGGAGAGCCCTCTGTGCTTGTCCAGGCCAAGGAGCTGACCTTGTGGCCCCCATGCCATATCTGGCTTATAGGCCTCAGTGAGGAGGGCCCCCTGAGGGGGGATCAGCAGGTCTTAATATCACCTTCATTTCTAGCAATAAAGAATAAAAAAGGGAAAGGGCAGCTCAGCATAACTAACACATCAACCACGTTGGACAGTATGTGCAATGTTTTACCCCTCTAGTCCCCCTCCTCTGAAAAGAAGAGAAGGACATCCCTTTAGTACTCTCTTCTGGGGGCTCAGGCTTGGCTGTTAAAACTATAGTGTTTTGTTTTTCATTTCTTCGTATGTTGTTGTGATCATGTATACTGTTTTCTGGACCCTCATTATTCCACTGGGTATGCGTTCATCTATGCAAGCATGCAGCCAGCCAGCCAGCCAGCCGCCTGCCTACGTTGTTCTGCATCTCCCCAGTCATCCTAGCTCAGAAATCAGCAATCATACTCATGTGCTACAATTTATTGACTATATGTAGAATTTTTTTAGGTTTTTCAAGGCAAACGGGGTTAAGTGACTTGCCCAAGTCCACACAGCTAGGTCATTATTAAGTGTCTGAGGCCGGATTTGAACCCAGGTACTCCTGACTCCAAGGCCGGTGCTTTATCCACTGTGCCACCTAGCCACCCCCCATACGTAGAATTTTTTACCAAGTTATATTTCTTCCTTCTACAATGGGAAAAAACCAGGTTGAAAGAGGGGAAGAAACTTACCCCAGGGTCATTCAATTGCTCAGTACTAAGAAACAGGCTGGGGGGAGGGAGTTAGCTAGGTGGCGCGGTGGATACAGCACAGGCCCTGGAGTCAGCAGGACCTGAGTTCAAATCTGGCCTCAGACACTCAAGAATGACCTAGCTGTGTGGCCTTGGCCAAGTCCCCTAATCCCATTGCCTTGCAAAAACTTAAAAAAAAAAAAGAAACAGGCTTTGGACCAAAGTCTCTTAGCTCCAAGTACAACACATGGACCCTGAGATAGTGATATGGAGTGGTTGAATATGTAAGCCCCACCAGCCTGGGGGGCAGACTACAAGTCTTCAATTCAACATACATCATCAGCATTTACCATGAACCCACAGCAGTGTGCTAGGTGCCAGCTTAGCAGTACATCATGAATGAATGAGTGCTTTTGGACAGCCTTCCTGTATGCTAACTACAGTACTGATCTTAGGGGCTGGACACCTGAGTTCAAATCCCAGCTCAGACATTTACACGCTTTGTGATCATGGGCCAGTCATTTCTCTGACAGCCTCAGATTCTGCATGTATAAATTAGGAAAATAAAGTATGGACTCCCAACTTCCTGGTTCTCATAAATATTTTATAAAGCTTAACATGTTTTAAGATGAACAATAAATGTGACCTTTCATGGACCTTTGAGTCTGGCTTAGAACAATATGGCACCACTTGGATCCACTTGGCCTTCCCAAATCCTTGGTCAGTATTCTTTGGAGCACAGGATGTAAGGACTATCTAGTCTGAACCCTACATTATTTTACAAAGTGAGACTCAGAGAAGGGAAGGCCAAGGTCACTAGAGCATAATATAGAGCAGAATCTCCTATGCTGAAGTGTCCTCTATGTGACGAAAGGGTGACAAGTCATCAGGGTTTACATCCTCCACCAGGTACCATCAAGTTTTGCTGATTGTGACTAATTCTTGGGCACTGTGTATGTCTTTGTTGTGTATGTGCACACATATGGACATGCCTGTGACTATGCCTAGATGTGTATAATTACCAACTTTCCTAAAACAGAAACAGGGCAGATGAAGTAACTCAGAGTAATTGCTAACAAGTGCCAGCAACACACTGTAATATTTGAACTGGAGAGGAGTTCAGAGACCATCGGGCCCGACCCTGCTTTGACAGACGGCCAAGTCACAAGGCAGAATGTCAGGGCTGAAAGGGAAAACATTTTGTTCAGTTTCTTCATCTCCTAGATAAGGGAGCATAGTGTTCTGGGACATGGCCAAGGTCAAGGCTGTAGCAGGAGGTAGGGCCCATATCAGGGCTCATGGGCAATTCAGGCCAAATTCTCAGATCTTCAGTCCACATTTTCACATCACGATGTTACCTTTCTTTGATCAGTATTGTTTCTATTTTTCTTTGTGGCTATCTTTTGTTTTTTTGCAGCCTAGATTTCCCTTTTGCCCTACTTCTGGTAGGAGGGCCATCCCTTATTACTATTAGCAGAGAGAGGGGAGCAGGTGTATGATTTCATTGGTGTAGCAGGGCTGTCCAAAACGCAGCCCATGGCCACATGTGGCCAACCTGTGGGTTAAGTAAATGTTTTAGTAAACAAAGCTGAGCTACCACAGAGCTTTCATCAAAATGGAAAATCATAACACATTGGCTATTGTTTCAATAAAATTTTTTTTGTAAGGCAAATGGGGTGAAGTGACTTGCCCAAGGCTACACAGCTAGGTAATTATTAAGTGTCTGAGACCAGATTTGAACCCAGGTACTCCTGACTCTAGGGCTGGTGCTTTATGCACTGTGCCAGCTAGCCATGCAATAAAAATTTTTAAAAGGAAGATTGGACAAGCTCAATCTAGGGAACTCTAAGAGGAGGAAACTCCCTCCACTAATGCATGTCAGAACTAAGCCTGTAACTTCTAGTCTTGAGAAATGGAGTCACACAGTCAGTGTGGGTCAGAGGAAGGACTTCCACTCAAGTCTTCCAAATTGTGAGATCGGCTTTCTCTGGCTTACACCACAGTGGCTATCTCTTCACTGAAGAAATGGCATTTTGATGATTAACCACCTTGTGAAGGAAGGAGGTATTTAAAGGTATTTTGTTGTCATTTTACAGAAGAGGAGACTGAGGCACAGAATGGTTGAAGGAGCAGCCTATGGTCATTCAAGGAGGATGTGTCAGATTTTCCAGATCCCCAAGTCTAGTACTCAACCACCATTTTTTGCTGCTAAAGTCTAAAAGGCCATCTCCAGGACTTGATCAGGTTTGCAAAGGATTCTAGGTGCTTCAAAGACGGGCCAGCACAGGAAAGTGCCATTGGGCTAGAAAGTCTTTGAGGACAAGCCAAGGGAGGATCTGGGGGCCTCCTTTCTGAGACTAAGTAGAGTTCCAAGTAACTTATGACCTTCCAGAAGACCAACCACTAGCAACGTCATAAATTTCTGACTGGAGTTGGGAGGGGGTGCTTACTCTGATGACCCACGTGACCCCTGAAATCATGGAGAAGGTTCAAAGAAGAGAATGTAACGAAGAGTTGGGGGAAGAGCTCCCATATTTTTCACAGAGAGAATCCCAGTAGTGCAGGAATTCTTAGTTATATGTGAAAGAGGAGGGCATTTGCCTAAGGTCGGACATACAAGAGGTACAAAGCAGAGCCAGGCCTTGAACGCCAGTGTTCTGGTGCTAGATGACTGCTCTTTGCCATCTGTCACCAAGCTAGGCTGTTGCCAGTGACAGGAGTGACGAAGCGATAATTGAGAAAGGCTGGAAAGAGGAGGGGACAACTTAGCACATCCCCGGATGTGACTGGCGGGGCAAGGAAGTGGATGTCATGGGAGTTCTGTGAAGTCTAGAGCAGTAAGGTCTACCATATTGTAACTCCAAAGCCAGAAGGGGAGGAAACAAGAGGTTCTTGGTGTCACACAGGGAAGAAGATGTGGGGCTGGGGTTATCCAATTCTAAGCGCACTGAACTGTCATGAGAGAGCACAGGAAGGGAGCTGTACCCCCTACTAAGACAACAGGTCATCCATTCAGAACTGAGGCTGAATGAATGAATGGGGTAGCAGCCATGGAATCCTTTGGGGGCTGCCCAGGAAGCCTGACCCAGCGGAAATGCAGCGAGAGTCCCTTTCAGAGTTTCCCAAGCCCAGGGCTCATGAGCTTCCATTGGAGCTTGGGCAGAACCTTGTCCCTCCTGAGCAATACCTACTTCTTTTGAAAAAGCTTTGGAGGGGCGGCTAGGTGGCACAGTAGATAGAGCACCAGCCCTGGAGTCAGGAGGACCTGAGTTCGAATGCGGCATCAGACACTTAATAATGACCTAGCTGTGTGGCCTTGGGCAAGCCTTGCAAATAAATAACTAAATAAATAAACAAACAAACAAATATATATATATATATATATATATATATATATATATATATATATATATATATATATATATATATATATATATATATATTTGGAGCTGAGAGTAGGACCAGATGGTTGGAAACTCCTGACCTTTCTCAATCCAACAACAGGAATAAAACTTCAAAAGGCCTCTGCTTGGGCTGCTGTGTTCTGTGCTCAGGCTTTCCAGCTACTGGGACTCGCCAAGAACTTGGTTTCTTTGTTGCTGGAGACACAAGGAGGCAGTGAAGAGTTGAGGCAAGCTAAGGAAGGGATGACAGAAAATTTCCAGACCATAGGGCCACACACACACACACACACACATACACACACATGCGCGCGCTTACAGGGGCGGGTCAATCCCATCCCTAATGACGCGTTCTCCTCATCCACCTTCTTTAGAGAGCCTTCTCTTGGGGGTACTTCTTAGTTGGACAGTTCTAGATTAGTCGACTTCCTTCATTTGCCCAATCAGTAACATTAAACTGCCATTTAAGTGGACAAACTTTATCAGGGGACTACTAGGTGGGAAAGCTTTTCCTTGTACAATTCATTCAACTTTGGGGTGGCCATTTTGGTCCCATGGCAGCTCAGAAGATGGCACCTGGCCCAAGGAACCTTGCTTTAAGTCCCCAACAAATGGGCATCCAACCTCTGTTGGCCTATCTCCATGGATAGACCTTGGAAGAGCAGCCTTTGAGGAATACGAATGTTCTAACAGGTGGCAATGCTTCTAGCCATTGTAATCTTCCTGAGGAAGGCAGCAGCTGTCCCAGAACTCTTAGTGCACAGGCTGTCCTGGAAATCTTAGGGCACTGGCTGTCCCAGAAGTCTTAGGGCAGCGGCTGTCCCGGAAGTCTTAGGGCAGCGGCTGTCCCAGAAGTCTTAGGGCACTGGCTGTCCCAGAAGTCTTAGGGCAGCGGCTGTCCCGGAAGTCTTAGGGCAGCGGCTGTCCCGGAAGTCTTAGGGCAGCGGATGTCCCGGAAGTCTTAGGGCAGTGGCTGTCCCAGAAGTGTTAGGGCACAACTGTCCCAGAACTCTTAGGGCATCGGCTGTCCCGGAAGTCTTAGGGCAGCAGCTGTCCCAGAACTCTTAGGGCACTGGCTGTCCCAGAACTCTTAGGGCATCGGCTGTCCCAGAAGTCTTAGGGCACTGGCTGTCCCGGAAGTCTTAGGGCAGCGGCTGTCCCAGAACTCTTAGGGCACTGGCTGTCCCAGAACTCTTAGGGCACCGGCTGTCCCGGAAGTCTTAGGGCAGAGGCTGTCCCAGAACTCTTAGGGCACTGGCTGTCCCGGAAGTCTTAAGGCAGAGGCTGTCCCAGAAGTCTTACGGCACCAGCTGTCCCAGAACTCTTAGGGCAGCGGCTGTCCCAGAAGTCTTAGGGCAGTGGCTGTCCCAGAAGTCTTAGGGCAGTGGCTGTCCCGGAAGTCTTAGGGCACCGGCTGTCCCGGAAGTCTTAGGGCAGTGGCTGTCCCAGAACTCTTAGGGCAGCGGCTGTCCCAGAAGTCTTAGGGCAGTGGCTGTCCCAGAAGTCTTAGGGCAGTGGCTGTCCCGGAAGTCTTAGGGCACCGGCTGTCCCGGAAGTCTTAGGGCAGTGGCTGTCCCGGAAGTCTTAGGGCAGTGGCTGTCCCAGAAGTGTGGCTGTCCCAGAAGTGTTAGGGCACAACTGTCCCAGAACTCTTAGGGCATCGGCTGTCCCAGAAGTCTTAGGGCACTGGCTGTCCCGGAAGTCTTAGGGCAGCGGCTGTCCCAGAAGTCTTAGGGCAGCGGCTGTCCCAGAAGTCTTAGGGCAGCGGCTGTCCCGGAAGTCTTAGGTCAGCGGCTGTCCCGGAACTCTTAGGGCACTGGCTGTCCCGGAACTCTTAGGGCAGTGGCTGTCCCAGAAGTCTTAGGGCACAACTGTCCCAGAACTCTTAGGGCAGCGGCTGTCCCAGAAATCTTAGGGCAGCGGCTGTCCCAGAAGTCTTAGGGCAGTGGCTGTCCCAGAACTCTTAGGGCAGTGGCTGTCCCGGAAGTCTTAGGGCACAACTGTCCCAGAACTCTTAGGGCACCGGCTGTCCCAGAATTCTTAGGGCAGCGGTTGTCCCAGAAGTCTTAGGGCAGCGGCTGTCCCAGAAGTCTTAGGGCAGAGACTGTCCCAGAAGTCTTAGGGCACCGACTGTCCCAGAACTCTTGGGGCACCTGTGTCCACCACTCAGCAGAGAATTCTAAGGTGGTCCTTTTGTCCTTTCCCCCATTGCCCCCCTCATTTTGCAGATGAGGGAACAGAGGCGCAGTGAGAAGTAGCTGGGCCACAGTCAGTGCCAATCTACTCCACCCCCGAGACCCTCTGGCCTCACTCTTGCTGCTCTTACCATTGAACCACCCAAGTGTCATGTTCCCTGTGCGATCACAAATCCCCTCCTCTCTTAGAAACTGCCATCTCCTGTCTTACAAAATAAACCTGGACAGCAAGCCGTGGCACCCTGGGCGTGTTGCCCCATTTGTCCCCCAAACCAAAACCGAAGACCCAATGGGGTTTGAGTCCGAGCAGCAGACTCCTTGGTCCCCCGACACTGAGCTGGCTCTAGAGGCCCCAACCCCGTGGGGTCAATGAAGAAACAGAACATCAGGACCAGAAGTGGGCTCCTTAGACTTTGGGGCCCTGGAGCCCTGGGCAGGCCAGTGAACCCCAGGGAGCCTGGCTCCCAACCCTGTGGTCAAAGGCCTGCCGTACAGAGGGCAACGCCAAGCACAGACCCCATGATACTGACACCAGGACCGGTAGAAAAGAAGCCACGCCTGCAGAGCCCAGGCCTGACGCGGTCTCCATGGCAGCTGCTCGTTCTAATCAGCTGGGATTCTACATTTCTGTGGCATAAAGCAATGATCCCAAATAATTATAGCTGTGTGCCGGACTGGGGGTGAGCGTCCTCAGTAGAGTCCTCCTTCAGGCCCGAGGAGTAGAACAGGCCCGGCTTGGGGTTGGCACAGAGCCTGATGTGCAAAATGCCAGCTTTGCCCCTGTGCATTTGTTTCTTTGGGAGCCCCGTAGGCGCTTTGCAGGGGGAGCTCTGAATCACTCTCCTTTTTCCTGGAAAATTAATAATCCCTTATTGTTTGTGAACAATGCACCGAATCGTCGTGGTTCTTTAGTCCCCCAAGCACACGCACATCTCACGCGGCACGATGCTACCGCCACCCCCGTGGCAGGCGTCACTGTCATGACGCCAAAGGCCCCATTACACTTGGGAACACTGACAGGTGGTGTGAGATGAAAAAGCTTGGAGCAAGTTTAAGAAGCAGGAAGTGCTGTTACCTGAAACGTGTCAGCCAGGCTGTGGCAAAGATGGAGTCGAATCAATAGCAAAGCAAGACCCACGCAGGAAGGGGCTGCAAGCTCCTTTGCACTCTCCGGGGCGGACACACAATGTACCTTCAAACAGAACAACTAAAACCCCTGCTAAAACTCATTTAGACAAGAGGGAGAAAGACTAGGAGTCACCCCAGGGCCCTGGTTGCCTTCTAAGTGAGCTGTCACAGTGGTCTTCTGGAGACAATACCTACACTGGTCAGGGCCGGGTGAGGGGTGAGCCCCATTTCAGCCTCAGGAGGGATGGGGCCCATCCACAAAAATGGAAGCGGGCCGTTTGTTTTGGATTGGGAAGGGGATTGCTGTCAGCAGGCCACACATCCCCACCTTGAAGCTGCTCGGTCTGCCTGGGGACAAGAAATGGACGTGGCCGACTGCTGTCTTCAACGGCTCTATCTACCTTGGGCCCCTTCCTGTGGCTCACTTTGCCACTGGCTCCAGCTCATGGGATGGTCCTCAGCTTGCTGCTCTCTCCTTTCCCCTGGCCCTACCCTCAGGGCCTGATTTGCCTCTACCAAGGTCTGCTCATTGGTTCCTGTTCCTAATTGCTGCACCCTAAGATGCCATCTTTGCTGTCTGCTTCTGAGACCTTTATGATGGGCAGAATTTCAGATAAGAGAGCAGACTGAGGGCTTGCAGCACCCCTCCACTGCTAGGAGGCTGCAAGCTATTTGCCAGTGTGTAGAGCTGGCCCTGAGGGCACTCCCCAGTTGTCTCTCTCTCTCTCTCACTTTCCCCCCATTGCAGTGAGGGGTAGTGGGAAGAGCCTTCCAGTTCCATTTCACTTAAAGTTACTTAAGCCCAAATGAGTTAGGCTCTGCCACTGACTGCCTTGGTGACCTTGGGCCATGGGCTAGTGAATTAAATTTGAGGGTGAAGGACCTGAGTTCAAATTCTAGCTGTGTCAACCTTGGACAAGTTATTTGCCGGGCTTGGAGCCCTCGTTCTGACAGCTCCAGAATGAAAGGGTGAACTACGTCACCTTGTTCAACTCTTACGTGTCCAGACACTCCTGTTCTCAGGGTGCTCTGCTAGGTTGGCCCTAGTACAATGTCATCTGCAGCTCTGCTCCACCATCTCAAGTGATTTAAGAGTTAAGGGCAAATAATTCAGGAACAGTGGAAAACAAAAATGCCCGCTCTGTCCATCATCAGCCGGGGGCAGGGTTTTGTAGCATTGGCCTTACTGGTCCCCCCAAGCATGTTAACACAGAAATAACTGGGTCCACGTGTTACTAACTTCCCTTCATTTATTCGGTTCCATCAGAAGTTCCATTGACTTCATAGGCCAATCTCTCGCCTCCTGGTCGCTACCTCACCTTAAGCCTGGCTGTGTTTAACACGGATGCTTGGTACTGTTAATGCCAATAATAATAACAGTTTGGCGAGGGCGGGGGAAGAGCTTCTGGTTAGCAATGAGCTCCAGAGCAAATCCTAAAGGGATTTCTACTGCAGTGTGCGGTTTGCAAAGGCTGCCCACGGGGTGCGTTTCCTGTAAATAATGCCCTGGGCAGGGGGACAAGGCAAGCTGTGTGTGTGTGTGGGGGGGGGGGGGGGTATATGCTTATCCACTTATTTCCAAATGGAAGAAAAACCTCTGGTGCTGACAGCTGGAGCTTACTGTGTATACAGGCAGCCAGGGAAGGAAGCAGCCGCTGACAACAATACACAAACGCATACATTCGTTCTGTTCCCTGGTGAGCCCAACCCCGAGGAAAGACATAAAGAAAACATGTCTTTGGGTAACTACCAGTTGATCCAAGATTACAGCTTTGTGCATTAAATGGCAGATTCCAAACCCACTTAGTGGCAGTCCTTGCCTTTGACTGGAGACCGTGAGGCAAGACACTGGGAGCTCCCAGATTCCCAATGGGAGGTCCAGATGTAGGCTCACAGGAAGGGGTGATGAAGGGGATGTTAGAAGCCACCTAGTGGGACCCCTCAGTTTTAGACATGCAGTAACTGAAGCCCAAGGAGCAAAGGGCTGAAGATCACAAAAATAGGAAGTAACATGATAGATAACAGGATGCTGGAATTACAAGGGCTGACCCTCAGAGGCCATCTTGTCCACCTCTTCATTTGACAAAAGAAGACACAGGTCCAGGGAGAGGCAGGGACTTGAGTAAGGCTGTGATAGAGGGAGAATTCAAAACCTGGTCCTCTGCCTAAGTCCAAAATGCTTTCTGAGTCATCCTTTTTCCCCTTAGGAATAGCTCTAGGAGGTAGGCAGTGAGAGGTTGCCTCAGCTGCCCCTGGGGCAGAAAGCAGGCATGTGATAGGCACAGAACATCTTCTCATTGTAATTGTTTCTCACAGGACATGAGGAAACCGAGGCCTAGGAAGTGCAAATGACTTGTTCAGGGTCACCATGACAGAGCCCGAATTTGATTCCATATTTTCTGCCTCTCAAAACATCACTCTTTCCACTCCAAGTAGACATGCAGGAACTAGCACCCACATTTGGTCTCAAAGGATGGCAAAGACTTCAGTATCTGAAGAAAGCATTGCTGCCTGAAACTCAACTAGTGTACACCCCCTTGGCTCACACTGAGGCCTGATGAGGTGAAAGGACTCCCCCACACTGGCCCAATAGGTGGCTGAGTCACCTAACAGGTAGGAACGTGTGGTCATTGAACAAGCCCTGGTCTTTAGAGTCAAAAGAACCCAGTCAGAGTCCTGGTTTTTACAGGAACTCAAAGAAAATGGTCATTTGCTCTTTTCTTCCCCTCAGCATACCCCTCCCTAGTGACAAAGAACTGTGAAGCAAAGCAAATCAAAGCACTTAATAATGTATACCTCACCGTGGGCCCATAGTCCATCGGGGCCAGAAGCATTCGGCCTCATTTTCCTTATTGGTAATCGAATTACTTGCCCTACCTGTCTTCCTGGGTTATTTGAAGGAAAAGCACCACCTGAATGAGAGCAGTCCTAGTAGGAGTGGCAGCAGTGGTAGCAGAAATGGCTACTAGTGCTTTAAGGTTGTAAGAGTGATTTACACACATGATCCCATTTAATAAAATGGAGATCACAGAAGAATCAGCTGGGTAGCACTCTTCCTGGCTGGAAGACAGGCATATGCAACTATGGCAACGGAGGCAAAAGGAGTTAACACCAGCCCAAGGGGTTAATGGGAAAGAAAGGGTCCCCCCCCACTTGAGCTGTTCATCCAGATCCTGTGTTTTAAAGTGAGGAGGAAGCCCCCTAATGGCTCCCAAAGCAGAAAACGGGCAGTTTCATGGAAAGTCAGAAAAGATAGCTATTATTATTATTATTATTATTACTAATGACAACCATTTGGCAAACCATCGAGCACGGCCAGAGTGCCTAGGTTTGAAAGCTAATACTGACTCTGCAATGGACTACCTGTGCAACCTCAGGAAAGCCATTTCTCTCTGTGCCTCAGTTTCTCTACTTTTAGAAAATGAAGGGATATGACTTGATGACCTCTAAATTATGGCTCTAAAGAAGGGATTATTCATCTGGGATCCATGAACCTGTTTTTTTAAATATTTCAATATAATGAGTTTCTGCTATAAGCGAATGTCTTTATTTTATACATTTAAAAACATTCTCTTAAGAGGTCTGTAAGACTTCTCCCAACTGCCAAAGGAGTCCTCAAAAACCCAACAAAGAGCCCCAGTATTAAGTTTACAATTCTATTATTTTACAGTCTATTATCTTAAAGTACTTTCCCCTCCCTGAGCCTCAGTTTCTTCCACTGTAAAATAAGGGGTTTGTACTAGGTGATCTCTAATGTTCCTTCTAGTGCTAGATGTGATTCTATGAATCTCTATCTATCTCCAGACCTGTTTCCTGAACTGCAAAATAATGGTAACTAGTCTTTAAGGGCCCTTCTACCACCAACTCTTATGAGGCATGATATTATGGAATCTGGACGAAGACCAAGAGACACATGGGGAAGGAGAACAAACCCTAGACTTGAAGCTTGAAGGCTGAGGAAAGCAACATGGTCAGGGGCAGGCAAGTTGCCTGATCTCTTTGGACCTTACTTCCCTCATCTGAACTTGGTTTCCAAGGAGCTTGGAGACTACTGTGCTGGAGTGGAAAGAGCTTGGAGTCTGTGGTTCCACCTTCGCTCTGCTATTTGGAGATCCCTGTCCTCTTCTGAGCCACTTCCTCTATAAAGTGAGAAGACTTATCTCCAAGGTAACTTCTCACTGCAATGCAATACGTACATTAGCTATAGCACCCTTAGCAAGCACTGGAGTAACCCACAGCACCAATGAAAATTAGGAGAATCAGGAGATAGCTAAATAGGGACTCAGCCATCACTGAGGAGGGGAAAAAATAAGCACTATTGATATTATGTTTGGTCTTGGACAAATCACTTTTCACTTCCCTGAGGCTCAGTTTCCTCATTTGTAAAATGAAGGTGGCTTTTCTTTCCCTCTCCCACTCCCTTTCTTTTTCTCTCTTTTTCCTTTTCTGTCTCTCTCCCCCATCATGTCTCCTCTCTTTTTCTCTCTCCCTCCCTCCTTTTCTGTTTCCTCTTCCTCCTCTCTTTGTCCATCTCTCCTTTTCTTTTCTTCCTTGTTCCCTCTCCCTTCTCTCCCTCTTTTTCTCTCCCCTTTTGTTTTCTAGCCCTCTTCTCCTTTTATCTCTCTCTCCCCTTCTGTCTCTTCTTTCTCTCCTCCTCTGCCTTCTTTTTCCTGTTTCTTCTGTCTCTTATCTCTTCCATCTTCCCTTTACCCCTCCCCTTCTTTTTCTCTCCTGTTTCCTCCTTTTTGCTCAGTTTCCTGTCTTTTCTCTGTTTTCCCCCTCTCCCTCCCTCCCCTCCACATTGCTCTTTTCCAAATGAGTCCTTTGTCCTTCATCCTAAATAGAAACCTCTGATGTATCTTCCAGCTTTATGTCTCTGATTCTGGTGTGACCTAAAATAAGGGGATTGGTAGAGATGACCTTTGGGGTCACTTTTATCTCTGGAGCTTTAAGCCTGTGATCTCAGAAGTGTTTGGGTCCTTAAAACCTGCCTGGAGCTGGGTCTAAGTTGACAGTATTTTAGAGAGGTAAAAAGGCAGGGGGAGTGAGGTTAAGCTAGAGAAAGGGGAGGCTAGGATATGTTCCTTGGCAGAAGTGGGCCATTAAAGGAATAAGATCAAGAGGCTTTGGTGGCTAGGGTTTGGGGTGTGGAAAGAATTCTAGTTTTCTGGAACTATTGGACTTGGGTAGCTTCATGTTGATGGGAAAAAGAATGTAATCCTGACCCCAAGGCCCAATGGATTTTGCTTTTCTCTGCAAAACCAATTCTCTGGGATTGCCTGTCACTGTACTTTGTTCTCCGGGGAGTGGGTCTCTAAGGAGTCCCATGGAATGCTGGGGGTTACAGACATGGGGCTGTTGTTTGTGATTGGATGACTACCCCCTTACAGCATCTGTCAAGTCCCAAAGGCTTGTCAGGAGGAGCCTAGTTCCAGATGAGGTCCCTCTTCTGTAGCTCTAAGGGTCAGCCTTTAGCTCTCTAGGCCCCACCATGAATGCTTATGAGAAGCTTATGAGACCCATATATAAGCAGGGATAACAGGGTTAGCCAGAAGGAGGAGGCTGAAAAGAGAGTCTGAGCCACATCACCGAGGTGACTGAAAATCCTAAAAACAGTCGGATGGTACCAGGAGGTGTTGCCTATTCTAGGGACAGGACACTACAACTATTCAGAAGGGCAGGACCAGTACTTCAGCTCTCCATGACCATGTCTTAGAAACTCATTTGGCGGGAGGTCCCTTTACCCTGACAAGAACAGCTAGGTTGAAAAGAGAAGAAACTTGCTTTGGGAGCTAGACATGCTGAGAGTAATACCCATCATGATAAGGGTAGGGTTACAGCTGGGAGGGAATCCTCAGAGGGAGAGAGGGCCTTTTGGTTTCCAGGACTCATTGGTCCAGTGGAAAGACCACTTATCTTGGAGTTGGGAAGTCTTTAGTTCAAATCTGGCCTCAGATACTTACCAGCTGTGTGACTGTGGGCAAATCATTTTGCCTGTTTCCTCACCTATAAAACAGGGATAATGAAGGCGCCTACTTCCCAGGGTTGTTGTGAAGGAGGGCAAGGACTAGATAGATCTTAGCTACTTATTCCCCTCCACCAAAGCCTGGCTTTCAAATTGGCTGACCCACCAAATGAACTGTACTATCTTAGAGGTGGGGAAGGCCTAGGAGGTGATCTAGCTCAACCCTTACCTGTTTGACATTTCCACAAGTGGTCATCCAAACTCCACTGAGGCCTTGAAGGAAGGGAAGGATTTCAATAGGTGGTCATGTCGGGGGGGGGGTATCCAGTTGCAATGTGAGAGATGATGATGGCTAAGGGCCAAGACCAAGAGAATGGTAAGTTGTTCATCCTGACAGAACCAAGAATGGGTGTAGACAGGGAGAGGACTGTAAAAATGAGGTGTTTGGCTCATATGGGTGCTGCCTTACCAAGCTAAGGAGCTGGATTTTTCCTGTCTCTAGCGGGGGCCACTTGAGTACAAGAGGGATGTGGTCAGATACTAGATTAAAAAGACTAGGCTGGCAGAAAAATGGAGAATTTAGTGCAAGTCCGTAACTTAAGGGCCTATAATGTGTTCTCTCTATAGTCTGCTTAGGTGAATCAAATATCTCTTGAAGCACCTGCTATATGGCTGGCTGTGTGCCAGTCACCAGGGGTGCAAAGACAAGGAACAGATTTCCTATGTCCTTGCGGGGGTGGGGTGTGTCTTATATTCAACAGCAGGGAAACAACATTTTCACAGAGAAATATTTGCAAATTTTATACAGAGTATGTACAAAAGGGGTTGGGGGAGCACTAATAAGTGGGAAGCTCAGGAGAGGCCCTATGCTTGGGTTCCTGGAGGAGGAGAATACCTAGAGCCTGAAGGCTAGACTAAGAGAAGGTGCTGAGATGGCCGTGGAATTTCATGGAAGGGTCATTGGGACTAGAGCTGGGGCTGGAGCAGAGAAGCACCCTTCACTCTTGCCTTGACTCACTCTCTAAGCTCATCTAGCTCTTCAACAGTTGCCTTCCCACACTGGTCTGGTCATCTATCCCACTCTCGTAGTTTATGAGCCCCCAGTCCAGGTCACTATTTCAAAACCCCTGCTCTCACTCACCCTTCTCTAGCAACCTTGTCCCCAGACAGTGGCCCTACCTTGCCAGCTTTTCATCTCCCTATAATATCCCATCCTTCCCTGTTAGAATGGAAGCTCCTGGAGGACAGGAACTGCCTTTTTTGACTTGGATATGTGTCCCCAGTGCTTGATACAAAATAAGCACATAGCTAACTATCATACAGTATACAAAGGGGTTGTAATATGATATCAGTTTGGAAAGATGGGTGAAGTCAGATTATGGAAAATTTTAGGTGCCAGAGAAGTTTTTCTTTTAGACCAAAGGTAGCAGGGAACCACTGAAGCTCCTGGAGCAGAGGAGTGACATGTCACACCAGTCTTTTCAGAACCTTGGTCTTATAAGGTAAGAGATCATATGCAGGGATCCAAATTAAGAGGGTATTGCAATAGTCCAAGGGAAGAGAGTGGTGGTTATGTGAATGGAGATGTGATTTTTATTTTTATTTTTATTATTTTTTAGGGTTTTTTTTGCAAGGCAAATGGGGTTAAGTGACTTGCCCAAGGCCACACAGCTAGGTAAGTGTCTGAGGATAGATGTGAACTCAGTTACTCCTGACTCCAGGGCCGGTGCGTGATTTTTATGTAAAAGAGTCTCTGTTATTAGAACATGGGCACAGTAACTACTTGGCTATGGAGAAGTGGGTGAGATGAGAATCAAGAGTCTAGCATGATTCTGGGGCTGCCATCCCAAATAACTGGAAAAATTCTGGTGCCTTCTCTCACCAGAAATAGAGAAGTTAGGAAGATTTTTTTTTTAAGATTTTTCAAGGCAATGGGGTTACATGGCTTGCCCAAGGCTACATGGCTAGGTAATTATTAAGTGTCTGAGGTCGCATTTGAACCCAGGTCCTCCTGACTCCAAGGCCGGTGCTCTATCCACTGCACCACCTAGCTGCCCCAAGAAGTTAGAAAGATTTTGAAGGAAAATATTGAATTCTGATTTGGATGTGTTGCATTGGAAATGTCTATAGGACAGCTGGGTACCTTCAGGTAGTTAGTATTGCCTTAGAAGTCAGGAGAGATATAGATATGTAAACTTGAAAGCCCTTGGTCTAGAATGGTCACTGAACCTATGGAAGTTGATGAGATCACCAAGGTGATATAGATGGGAAAAATGGTCCTGGAGCTCACTGATGTGAAGGGGGCAAGGACATGGTTGGTGGTTAAGCAAAGGAAACTGAGAAGGCATGATCAGACAAGAGGGAAGCCAGAACACTGAAGGAGAGAGTGTGTAAACAAACTAGTGGTCACCAGTATCAAAAGTCATAGAGAGCAAGTGAGAAAAAGATTTTGTAGTTCAACCATTGCTAATTTTCTAATCTATCTGGTGGGGGGGAGGGTGGGAGAAGGCTGAGTGTAAGACATGTCATCTTTCAGTCCCCCCCCCCCCCAATAACTCTTCCCCCGCCTTTGTGGCAACTCTTTAAGATGTGTAAGTTACATATAAAGTAAGGATCTGTGTGCATGGAAGGACATTCCACACATGGAATTCCCCCAACATAACTCATACTCCTAATAGCGCTTCATTACCAAAATGCTTCCCTAACAACAAATTGGCAGTGTTGGCAGCATATATATTTTCATTCTCACTGAAAGAAGAAACCGAGGCCCAGAGAGTGAATGATTTACTTGTGCTGGTTGGGTAGCAGAGCCAGGCCAGTGACTTTGTTTTGTATGTGTTAATTAGGCTGTATTCTTCTGGAGGATTGTCATGTAGAGACATACATTAAAAAAATCTCTTAAAATTATGTTCATTTCTCTTTTCCTTCTAGTCTTTAATAGCTGGAGAGAGCCTTTAATTTTAGTCTAATTTAGGGCCTCAGAGCTGGTTCCCATCCTCCCTCAGGATGCAAATACTCCCAGGAGAGAAGTAATCCTCTTAGTCGCTAAGGAAATCACTTCCTTGTCCGGGTAGAATCCTGAGTGAAGCCTTGAGCTCTGGGAGATCATGGTCTCCCTCTCTCACCAGGCTGGGGGACTCTGTCCCTTGGTCAGTCCCACTCGAGTTGGAATGAGTGATCCAACCAGCCAAGGGAAGTCTAAGCATTGCCTATGTGCATGTAGGCAGATGGTGAGAGAGCAGATATGGAGCCGGACTCCTTGATCTTAAAGGGTTGACTCAGGTAGAAATCATAGGTTTATTAATGCAAAATAAAGATGATAATAAGCACAATACTTTGAGGTCCTGCCATTTCAGTAATGTAGATCTCTGGCTCCTCCAGGAAGGGATGTATTTGATGTGGCTGAAATACATAGGTGGCCAACTCTCTCTGTCCATTCGTTGACCCAGCACCTTACATGTTAGAAGTGGTCTCAGGAATCATTGAGTCCAAAGGACCCCTGCCCTGGAATTCCCTTGAGAGTATTCCCAAACCTTCAAGCCTTCTCTGAAGATCTCTAGGATTGGATTTCCCAAGGCAGTCCAGTCCTCCATAGAACAAGCCTAATCTCCATCCCCCTCCCCCCCAATTCTGATTCTGCCCTGGGATCCCAGAAGACCAAACCTAGTCCTCATGCATATAACTGCCCTTTAAAAACTTGTAAAGGTACTCTTCCCTGCTCCCCATCCCAAAGCCTCTTCAGCATACAAACATCAGTCCCTCCAGCAACCAATTTTCTCCCTTCATCACCTTGGTCACCCCCCTGTGAACTCTCAGGCTCATCAAAGTCCTTCCTATGACATAGTGTCCCCAAACAATCCACCAACAAACTTTTTATGCTAGGAGCTAAGTACATAGTCCCAGAGGATGAAATAGTTTCCTCTCTTTGTGCCCAACGCTCCAAATGGGCTATAACCAGAGGACAGCAGGAACTAGTACCTCCCTATTTCTGGATACAATGGTGTTTTAGCTCCAAGGTTGGTGAAGCTTTCTGGACTGCCAGATCATACCACTGACACACGGGGAAGGCAGAGTTCAGAAAACCTGCAGTTCCCTTGATCACAAAAATGTGCCAGGACCACATTGAAAGCCTTTCCAACTTCACAGACCCTAGTATAGCTTGGGCTCTGCCAGCTGGAATGGCATCTTCAAGAAATTTTGACCCCCTGAGAAGATATAAGGAAATACACTTCCTTACTTCATTTGTGTGGGTGTGTAATTCTGTGTACGTATTACTTGTTATGGTCAATGTGTATATAATACATACATGCCCTCATACACATATATGAAGAGAGAGGAAGAAAGAGACAGACAGAGCAGGAGCAGGGGATAGTATGAGACACTGTCAATGTCTTTTTATAGGATCAGAGATCCTATGAAGGTGCTAGTTCATTTAGCTAAACTGGTTAGGAAGACTGGAAAAGGAGATATTCAGAGATATCTTAAATCACTAAAAATCAGACAATTCTTTTTAAAGAACTCACAACTTCTTTCATTCCCCAATGAGACAATGAGGAATGAGAAAAGGACAGGACACAGAGCAAGTTAAGTGTGAGGGGCTACAACTGGAACCCAGGATTTTGGACATTCTCAAACACACTCAAGAGTAGAAATTGGACTTCCTTGGGAATTTCCAGGAGCAGGTTATGATTTTGACTGGTCCCTTGAGGAGGAAAAGAGAAGGCTTGCAAAATGACCTTTTAGCCACAGGAACCCCAAAAGTGGAAAAAAAAGAGAAAAGAGATTAGACTGGAAAGGTGAAGGCAAGACATTCCTTCTCCCTGCATGTCAGGGTAATAAACTCTTTTTCTCTCTGGCTCAAAGATCTGGAGGGAAATTGCTCTATATTGCCGTGTTAAGTTAGCTCCTGGGGAAAAGGATAAGGTGGAGTAACAAAGATCAGAGTACTGGGTTAGGTATTGGTGAAAGTGGACAAAATGTTTGACGAGAAAATGTTGCCTTCTCAGTTTTCAAAGAGAATTGTTCATATTTAGGTGACTGGGCAGAATATTAAAGAGCAATTCCCCTTTCCATCTGGATAATGAATCATTCATTGCAAGGAAAGGAATTTACACTGTTGGCATAGGACTGCTTGAACACAGACACAATATTCACTCTTGTGGCCCCATCTTTTCCCTGATCCATTAGACTGTCCAATTAAATGAACACTTTGGCCTTTGGGCCCTTCTATGTGCTTGCTGCCTGTTTACCAACTGGGAATCTTCCAAATTCAAATTAAGAATTAGAGAAAGGGTTCCAGAACATTAGGCAGATCCTCAATGGGGAATTTATGTAAAGATAGGACTGAAAAACACATAAGATAAAGACGGCATAGCTGGACTATGATCTGTTGAGGTTGGGAGAGCTAACACATAGACAAGTCACAGGAGGTTAGAAATGAGGTTAGAGAAATAGGGAAACAGCCATTAGATTCAGGAAATATTAAACCCCTACTCTGTACATGATACTGTACTCAGGCCTGGAGGTGGAAAAATGACATGGATTGGGTCTGCCCTCAAGGATCTTACACTCTACTGGACAAGGGAGGGGAGAAATACCCAAATAGGAGACAATAGGGAGTGAGGGCCTAATAAATACTTTTGACTAACAGCAGCAAAGGAGGGATTCTGATAAGGTGATGTAGGAACATTAGAATACTTAGAGAAGAAAAAATAGAATAAGGAGAGGGAGGCTCAGAGCCGGTTTCATGGAGGAGGCTGGTAGAGATGAAGATGTTATGTTTCAGGGTCAGGGGTCAGGTCAAAATTGGGGAACAGTTTGTACTGCGCTTAGTTTGGAATGTTCCTGTTGAAAATTGTATCATCTTTCTACCTAGGTTTGTAAACTCCCTCATCCCCAAATTTTCCCTTATGTGCCCCCCCATCCGATCAGTTGCTAAGTCTTATTGAGTTTCCCCCCATACCATATGTAGCTTCTCTCTCCAGCCTCTCGTTTCTCTCTCTTCTCTCACAACTACCACCCCAGATCAAGCCCTCAGTAATAGTCTCCTGACTCTTTTGTCTTTCTCTTTTCCAATCCAATCTATAAAGTGCCAAATTCATCTTTTGCCTTTTGCCTCTAGAATAAAAATACAAGTCTTGGTACTGAAAGCCTTCTAGAAGCTGGCTTCCTTTCACCTGTCTTTCCAGACTTACTCTGAATCACTCCCTTCGGAGGTTCTATGCCTTCCCGTTCTCATCTCTCCCCTCCCCACAGACCATGTCCTTCTATGTTTGGGATGTAAAAGCCCTTCCTTCTTTGAATTATTAGTTTCTCTCAAGGCTGAGTTTCTCCTTAAGCCTTCCTTCATTTCATTCCCCCACCTTATACCATTGCTAATAATCTTTCCTTCCTTAAACTACCTTATTTTTATAACTTATGTTAACATTATATCCTTCCAAGAAAATATAAGCTTTTTGAGGGCGAGGACTAGTCTTTGTATTCCTGGAGCTTGGCACACAGTAACTTTTTGAAACATGTTAACTGGAATAATCAATATTTGCAGAAAGAAAAGCTAAGTTTTAAGGAAGTTTTAATCTTGTTTAGTTGGGGTCACTGGACACTTCCTAATCTGGCATCTCTGTGAAGTGGTTGGAACTAGTAGGGAGTGCTCACTAGACCCTGTTGGGGTCACCCACTGGAGGTTCAATAAGCAATAAGAATTCCTAGTGGGCTGGGGCACATGGACAATGGCTACTAAAATGGAGGCTAGTTTCTTGCCTTTCAGCAGCTAGGTGCCCTTTCTGCTTACCGGGCCCTTTAAAGAGAGAAGCTTCTATGAGTTTCAAAGGCAGTCATAAAGCTGAGACTCTCTCTATGGGGGGTTAGTCCCTGCCCACTGATCTATCCTCCTCTTTTTGTTAAATTGCCTCTCCAGCACTGCCAGAAAGCAATTCCTTCTCCAGGGTTGGCTTTGTGTTTGTTTGTTTTTCTTAAATAGAGCCTTCCAGTTTAATTTGGGGCCATTATGCTATCTGGAAGCCCTGCTTGGCTGTAAGTTGTTAATATTTAATGTGACTTGAAGCTTTCTCATAAATCTATTGACACATACAAGCTTGAAGTTTCTAAGCTGTTATTTCATGATCTCAGGTGGGTGTGATGATTCAACCTACCACTTAGAGAAGGTGACCTATTAGCACCATAGGCTCAGTTTCGACATCAGTACCCCAGAAGATGATGGGCAGATAGCAATTGGACACAGCACATGGGAAAAGGACTGTTTTGAAAGTTTGGAGAGAAATCTGGAGTTTGGGTTGTGAATCTTCTCATTACTGGCTTCTGTTTTCTCTCACCCTCCATCTCAAGTTCTGGCTCAAGCTATAATCTCAAATGTTAGGGAAGGCAGTGATGGGGGAATGGAAAAGGTATTGGGTTGGAGTCAGATGCCAAGTCTGTTGCTAACTTGCTGTGTGATCTTGGGCAAGTGATTTGACCTCTCTGAGGCTGTTTTTTATGTTCAATGCAGGGATAATACTTGTATACTGTACCTCCAAAGGGTTGGCATGAGAATCAAATGAGATCCTGAACATAATACTATTTCATCAGTGTAGAAAACATCTGTTATGAGAAGTTCCTTCACCAACTGGAGCTCATCTCTGATGAGCTCTGATATCCCCAGACATAGCTCGGTTGCAATTTACTCAGTCATATAGTAGGGTACAACAGAAAGAGGACCTGGATTTGAATCCCAGCTCTGTCACTTACTAACCTATGTTACCTTGGCAAGTCAATGAAGGGGTTTGGACTACTATCTCCTAAGGACCTTTCTAGCTCAAAATATTTGCTCTTATGGGTCTAAGTGTTAGAGGTAGGATTTGAACCCAGGTCTTTTTGACTCCCATGTTCACTCCCATGAGCTACCTCTATGGGTATGTGAAGGGTTATGCAAACCAAACTCAGATCCATTTAGGGGAAGGATGATGAAGATCTTGGATTCCCTTAGGGTGCCTTCACCAGGCACTTTGTTGACATACCCTGGTTCCAGAACTACTGGAAGATAGAAGTCACTGGGAGCTTTAGAGGTTTCTTTAAAAAGCCCCCAAGAAGAGTGCAACAAAATCCTGGCCCCTAGACTATGGTTGGCAAGTGGTGGAGAATGGTAGCTTATTCCATGGGGGAGAGAAGGGGTTCTGGCTTAAGAGCATCACAGGCTGGACCACAGAATGAATGAAAGGGAACAATACAAACTAAAGTCTGAAATGAAAGATGGGGCCAGATTGTGAAAGGCTTTAAATACCCAAGAGAGTTCCTACCTTATACTAGAGGGAGACATTAGGATTTATTGAGCAGGAGAGTACCCGTCAGACTTGTGCTTTGGTTCAATCCTTTCATTTTATAGAAAAAGGAGTCTGAGGCTCAGTTAGGGGAAGTAAAATGCCCAAAGTAAATTAGTGGGAGATTCAAGACCAGAACCACATGATTCCCAATCTAGAGCACTTTGAATTGGACCACAAATGAGAGCCTGGTTCCCAATAGCAGCGGTGGGGCTCCAAGATATTTGCTCCCCTGAACCCTCTTTCCCCTAACACTGCTAAGGATGCAGGGTGAAGGGAACTCTAGGAGTGAAGAACCTCAGTTTCCCCCTTTGAGAGGACTGAATTAGCCTATGTGTAATTTTTAGGCATACCACTTTTCTTTCTTGAGCTATAAAGAGGGGGGTGAACCTCATCAGCAGTCCTATTTCTTACCACTTGTCTTCTTGAAATGTCCTCTCTGTAGATGATGGTCTAACTTATCTTTCATCTTTGAAGCATGGAGGGATGATTTTCTACTTTTTATGTTTGTTTATCTGTTTGTTTAAATATTCCTGGCCTTGGAATGCTTCCCGATTGCATTTAGCACTCAGATTTCCCCCATTCTCAACCTTAGCATTTAAAATTCTCTCAAATCACAACCATTGTTCTTGCTATCTGGAGGAAGTCACAGAGGCATCAAATGTGCTAGACCCCAAGACCACAGCAACAGAGCCAGGTGCTCTTGAAAATGGGTAAAGGAGTATGCTGTCACCTGATGTCCTGTGTTCTAATCTTTGGGACCCTGACATGCAGTGCCCAAGACTTTCAGGAGAAAGCAGCTGGCTTATGGCACATTTATCCCAAAAGGTGGATGAGCTCAGGAAAGGGAAGAAGATGAAAAAGGAACCATTAAAAATAGAAGCCACTGAAGGGTGCTCGGGGAGCATTCCAATGTGAGAACCAGTTTGGGTTTGGACTTGGAGAGCAAGTGAGAAGAATCTGCTCAGAGGCAGCTATGTAACACAGTGGAGTGAGAGCTAGCCTCAGCTCTAGAGTCTGGAAGACTTCAATTTAGATTCCACCTCACTTACTAGCTGTGTGACCCTTGGTAAGTCATTCCAGTTTCTTTACTCTCAGTTTCCTCATCCATATCATAAGGAGGATGCTCTAAAATGTTGATCCTAAGAGTAGGCTTCCCTAGATAACATCTAAAACTCTAGAATACCCTTGATGTTTTCATTTTTGACTCTGGGCCTTGACTCACTCATTCTATCCCTCCCACACCATGATTTCACTTCTCTCTCTCTGTCACCATATCCAAATGCCTGGAAACATGTTAGGCTAGGAAGGAGGTGGAGAGTCTTGCTGTCTTTTACCCTGGGTAGATGATGCCTGAAGTACTTGTGTTCAGTTCCAGGTGCCATATTGGAGGAAGGAAACTGAGAAACTAGAATAAAAGAACCAGGATAGTGAGAGGACCAGAGAACATGAAACTGGGGAAATGAAAGGGAGGAGAAAACTTAGAGGGCACACCAGGATTGCTGCTTCCAAGGCCTTGAAGGTCTGTCTGACAGGCACAAGGGATTCTGTTTGACTCAAGAAGACAGAACTAGGAGGAATGAGCTAGATGTAGGGGTTCATGTAAGGAAGGACTTCCTAACAAAGAATGCTATCCACCAATGAAATGAGCTGAACAGATGTTAGAGGAGATTCCTGCATAGGCTGTATATACTCTCTCCAGGGGTTTTTCCATGGTGGGACCAAATGATAAGATGATTACTTAAGTGTTCTGACATTTCTGTAGTGGGATTTTGGGATTCCAGGAAGTAGGAAGGCTATTGGTATATATGTGGTTTGGTGAAGGTTGAGATTGACTATTAGATGAGGTGCTCTAAGGGTGGCCAGAGAATTTGTTAATTAGAATTAATAGACAGTATGGAGAGGATTAGTGGAGATATATCAGTAGTGACTAGAAGACATGGCAATGGTAGCGGCCATGGCTCTGGCCCTGGATCTCTTTCCCTTGTGTTACAAAGGGTGCTCATGTACAGTGTGTGCCATTCTACAGTCACAGATTCATAGAAATGTCAACACTAAAGGGCCCTGAGAGACAATCTAGTCTAATAGCCTCCTCCCCATTTTATATAGGTGCAAGGAATGGGAAATAGGCTGTGTTCAGTCAGATTGTTCCCAGGTCCCTAGAAGAATGTGTTGCTGTCCTTGATGGCATCAGATCCTCCTAAGGAAGGCGATTTAAAACAGGACAGTGAAGAGCAAGAAAATATAGGGCAGAGAGGTGGAAAACAAGTACATGCCCCCAGTTTGTGAGGTAGGGAAACTGACTCACAGACTAAACAACTCGACTTGAGCTTTGACTCAGTTTAGTATTCATGGTGACACAGGAAACTCCCAAGCCTCCCAAACCATACCATCCCCCAGCACTCTCCCCACAAGGTTGGCTGTAGTTAATCTCCTAAAGGTTGAGTTAACTCAAAACCAAGGGGCATATGCAGTGAGACAGCAGTCCAACTGCTCTGTGGCAATGCACACACTGGCTATAACTTACCAAGTGCCCAACTGTGTGGGTCCGTGTTAATTTTCCAAGCTAATTTCCCCTGCTACTTCTGATAGATCTGGCAGCTGGCTTTTCCAAGTAGGGAATGGCTGCTAAACAACATGTCTGCCTTATAAGACTCCTCTGTGATTTACCTGGAAGGGGTACCATGTCATCCTCATAGTCAATTTTTTTCTGCAAATCATAGATAAGCTGAGAATCAACACCCCCCTTTGATGAGAAGAGAAGGAAAGGATGTGCATGCTAAACGGCTCCTTGCAGGTATGGCCTCTTTAAATTCAGAGAAATTCCCTAATTTTTCAAGGACCCACTCCACAATTGTGGAGTAAAAGAGACCGGATCCTCACCTGGGAAAACAAGTTGCTTCCTCTTGATACCCAAACTGATCAGGGTCACCAAAATTGGAACACCTAGTCCAGGATCCTGGTCCAACCCACTGAGGAAATGCCACAGTTTGCTTGCCTGGTAGTTCTCCCTGAACAACTCTATCTCCATACAAGGTCGTATTGGAGTCTGCCCGAACCAGAGCCAATAGCTAAATGTTCAGTGTGTGTGTGTGTGTGTGTGTGTGTGTGTGTATGAGCATTAGCAGTTTGGAAATTTACAGATCGGAGATTGATTTACTGTTTTGTTGATTGCATAGGCTTAGAGAAGGAATGAGGATAATAGGATAATTTAATAGTGAAATTTAAACTTTAAGTGGGTTGAAGGCTTAAACTTAAAATGCTTTTATTCTTCTGGAGAGCCAGTTGTTAAACACTTCCTAGGACTCCTGTGCCTGTGTGCATTCATTCAAGAAACATTTCTCAAGCACCTAGCATGCCAAGTCCTGTGCTAACCATTAAATACAAAGGTCCTCCAAGCTTAGGTGAGACACAGTTTTCAATTAGGATCACCTCCAGGCCATGATGATCCAATGAGAAGATTTTGGAGGAAGATATTGTGAACAGCAAGCATTTAGCCATTTGATGAATAAATGAAGTCCATAAGATAATTTTTTTGTATTTCTGACTCATGCTATAGCTTGGTTGACATTCGCATTTTGTGGGTGCTTTTTTGGGGCAAGGGAATGGGGTTAAATGACTTGCCCAAGGTCACACAGCTAGGTAATGAGTAAGTGTCTGAGGCTGGCTTTGAACTCAGGTACTCCTGACTCCAGGGCCAGTGCTCTATCCACTGAACCACCTAGTCACCCCATTGTGGGTACTTTTTAATGGGCCATTGGGAATGTCTTCCCAAAGGAAGTATCCCAAAGAACACTCTGGAGAGCAGTTTGAGAAATCATTAGAATTGAAAATCATTGGCTTGAGTGAAGTAGATAGAGATCCAGAAAGTCACAGCTGAGCCAATGACAAGGATATGCCTGGATTCCCAGAGTCTGCTACCAAGTACTGAACCTGGGCCCTATTTTCAAAAGAGGAGCCCAGGGATATCTTAGTAATTACAGACCAATGAATTTCACCTTGGGACCAGGAAAACAGATGGATGCTCTAATTAAGGAGAAAGAACAGCACAATCTTTTGAGTCTGAGTCAAAACAGCTAAACTTCTATTTGGGGAAATGGCTGGGTTTTACACCTTGATTATCGACAAACCCTAGGGGATCCACTCCAAGTTGTCTATTACTAAATACAAGTACGGCACGATGCAAAGAGTGCTAGGCTGGGAGTCAAGAGACTTGGGTTTTTTGGCCTGATTCTGCTAACTTGGTCTTTGACCTTGGGCAAGTCTCTCTAGGCCAAAGTATCGTCCTTAGTCAGATGAGAGGGCTGAACTGGAATGTCTGAGATACCTTCCAATTCTTGCCAGTGTTTGGGTCTATTGGGCACCCTGACCTGTTTGGCTTTGGCCTGGACGTACAAAGGTGTGTTTCAACTAATTGGGCACAGTCAAATTTGCAGCGGGAGAGAATTACATCTTGGAAACACCTGTAAATCAGCAACCTAACTTCAGGGCTTGACTGATTTGGTTCACAGTCTATACCAGAAGTATCACAGTGGCTAGCAACAGTCCTGAGAACTTCTTGAACCAGATTAAAAATGAAATGGGGAAACATTTAACAGAATAAATAAAAACACAGTTAATGTTAATATTTGGTTTTCCAAGTCAACATGTGGCCCATAGACATCCTTGTATATGATTTAGGTTTTTTTTTAGGTTTTTGCAAGGCAAATGGGGTTAAGTGGCTTGCCCAAGGCCACACAGCTAGGTAATTATTAAGTGTCTGAGACCGGATTTGAACTCAGGTACTCCTGACTCCAGGGCCAGTGCTTTATCCACTGCGCCACCTAGCTGCCCCTATGGTTTACTTTTGATTTGAGTTTGACATCACTAGTACACACCTTAAAATGAAGGAGCTAGTTGCTAAATATTTCCTAGCACTTAGTGATAAAAGGAATTCAGACAAATCACCTTCTTGTGTATTTTTGACAATTAACTTAATATGCCTTTGAGACAAATACTACTTCTCTCCTTTCTCTTATTCAACTTTCTCAGTTTCCTTTCCAGTTCTTTTAAGTAAGGGAGAACAGGTACATTCCAGTGAGTTTTATGCTGATCTCTAAGAAAAAAAAAACATTTTGTGATAATTTCAAAGGAGACCCTACAATTCAAAGGAGAAAATTAGTAAACTGGTTACTGGGAGCCAACTAAATTAACTAAGGGCAAGTCAAGTCAAACTAATTTGATTTTCTTTTCTGGGCAAGGTTATATTGATTGGGAAAGTCTATAGATGTAGGGGATCTTGATTTCAACAGAATATTTGCTGAAGTTTCTCATGAAATCTTTGTGGACAAGTACAGCTGAAAAAATAGTAGAGGTGCATGGTTTTGGAGCTGGTGGAACAACTCTAGCCCAGTGAAGTCAGGAGGTCTATTTCTACTGGCATGACAGGAACTTTGAAATTGACCCTGTCACATTCAATAATTTTTATCAATGACTTGTATGAAGAGCTGGAAGGCATGCTTATCAAATTTGCAGGTGAAAAAATGATGGAAGATAGATTTCACCCTGAGTGACAGAATCAGTATAGAAAATATCAGTAGACTGCAACATCAGTTGTTAAAGTGTGGTCTGGGGACCCTTTTAGGGGATCAGAAAGGTCAAAACTCTTTTCATAATAATAAACCATTTTAATGTCTAAAGTAGGAAATATCACTAAATAGAACACACATAAATAAAAGACCTTTGGGGTGGGATGGCTTAATAATTTTTAGGAGTATAAAGGAAACCTGAGACCAGTGAAGCTAACAATAATAAAATCCTGCATTAGGTAAAAATCCAATTCCAAATTACTGAATGCGGGGGGTAGAGATAAATGGATGAAATTGGAGAATCTTAACAGTTGTTCATGTAAAAAAGGCCTATTGGTTCAATAGTCTAGGGGCAACTAGGTAGAGCAGTAGATAAAGACTTTGTTTGGAATTAGGTTAGACCCAAGTTCAAATTCTACTTCAGAAACTTCCTAGCTTTGGACCTTAAGTCACTTAACCTCTGTTTATCACTGGGGAAGGAAATGGAAAACCATTCCAAAATCATTGCCAGGAAAACCCCATGGACGGAGGTCCACAAGGTCATGAAGTTGGACACAATTGAAAACAATATTAAAAACCAGTAGGAGATGAATGATTTGGCAACTTAAACAACCCCTGGTGAGGAAGTTCCCTCTGCCAATGTAGGAAGGCAACTGTTTTGCAACTTAGACTCAGATAGTTGCTTGGATTGAGGACTGCAGGGCCCTGCCCACATATGTTAGGGGTGAGATTTCAACTGAGAGTATCCTGACTGTGAGGGTGGGTCTCTGGCTACTCTATCATGTTGCCAATGGCTTCATTGAGGGCTTGATGTTACTGTTCAGTTGTGTCGGACTCTCTGTGACCCCATTTCGGGTTTTCCTGGCAAAGATATAAGAATGGTTTCCCATTTCCTTCTCAAGCTCATTGTACAGATGAGGAAACTGAGGCCAACAGGGTAAAATGACTTGCCTGCTCAGGGTCATACTGTTACCAAGTGTCTGAGGCCAAATTTGAACACATGAATATGCGTCTTCCTGGGTTCAACATTCCATCCACTGTACTATGTAACTACCTTTTCATTGAGCTTAGCTGTAATAAAAGTCAAACAGTGTTCAGATGAAGATTCTATTTAGAGGAGGAAAAGCAATGTGATAAAAGACTAGAAACCCTATTATCCAAGGATGGCTTTTGAACTGGGGAGATTTTGCCTTGGAGAAGAGAAGCCCTCTTGGGCCACACATCATCAATCTTCTTCCCCAGCAAATATTTGAAGATAGTGATTAAATCCTCAGAGGGCCAAACTAAGACCAGAGGATAAAAGGCATGGGAAGGTCAATTTCAATTATGATTAATAATAGAGAGTTGACATTTCCATAATGCTTTGAGGTCTGTCAAACACTTTACATCTGTGATCTAATTTGATCCACAAAGTCGGTGCCACAAGTATTGTTATTCAGCCCCACTCTATGGATGAGGAAAATGAAAGTCCAGAGAGGTTAAGTGACTTACCTACAGTCACTCAGCCTACAGGCATTCCAGATGGGGAATCAATTTAAAGGAAGAACTATTTGACAAAGAGATTTTTCTCTCAAAGGAATGAGTTGCATCTAGTGATGTTGAGAACTTGATGAGAAGGACTTAGGCGAAGTCTGACTAATTGTTTGGCAGAGATACTGGAGAAGACTCCTGCACTGGTTAGGTATCTGAATTGGATGGCCCCTACGGTTCCTTTTTTTTTCCCACCCCGGGACTCTAGGATTCCTTGCTTCCTCACCTCCTCACAACTTCATACCAATAAATATTACAAGGTGACAGCTTCAAGTACAGCATTTTGAACTCATCAAAGGAATGGTGATATACACATATGGATATACGAGGAAGCTCATTTTGAAAACCACACACATAGGGGGCGGCTAGGCGGCACAGTGGATAAAGCACTGGCCCTGGAGTCAGGAGTCCCTGAGTTCAAATCTGGTCTCAGACACTTAACAATTACCTAGCTGCATGGTCTTGGGCAAGCCACTTAACCCCACTGCCTTACAAAAAAAAAAGAAAGAAGGAAAACCACATACACCAAGTATAAATAAATGACCAGATCATCTGGATATATGGAAGTTGCAAATAATTTGCAATCATAATGATACTCAATCTATTAATTAAACCTATTGCACCAGAATGAGAAAGTGGCACATGCCATATTTATGATGAGTGGGGACTAAAATGTACAACAATTTTCAGAGAATGACAATGAGGACAATGGGAGAATGTTCATTTTTCAAGGGTTAGAGATCTCATGACTGTATTATAAGACAATTCCCACCACAAGGAAAAATGCATGAGGATCACCAACATGAGGGTCCAAGATCGCTACTGATTATCCCTCAGCCCTGAATCAGATGCAGTTGGAAAGACTCATTGGCTGCTCCTGAAATAAAATGAAATCTGCCTTTGGTGCACTCAGTACTCCCCCATCATTCTCCCATGTTCTTGTTCCCAAATCACAACATAATGGAGTTTGTAAATACTAGCTACCACTACCATGAGAGAGGCAGTACTGGAAGAACACAGACCTGACTGGGAGGCTCTACTGTGTATGAGCTGGGTGACCTTGGCCAAGTCACTCACCCTTTCAGAGCTTCCCTTTTTTCAACTGTAAAATGGAGACATAATCCTATTTGTACTACCTCCTTCCTCCCAGGGAAGCTCTTTGGTCAAATGAGGGGCAGGGAGGAGGGGGCTGTCTCTCAAATCCCTTCCCGTTCTGACACACTATGACTCAAAGAGAGAAGCGAGTTTGGTCCCTGATGGAGCCTCAGTGATGCACACTAGAATCCTCCTCTCTAACAAATGCAAGACCTCACAGCCAACATCCAACATAGTTTTCTTAGCTAAGCAGATCAAAGTGACAGCAGGAGAGCAAAGCTCTATACTACTACTAGCTGCCCTACTCAAGAAGTCAGGGTAAGGTCAATGTCCTTCCCAGCTGTCTGCTCTCTATCAATTCCAACCCAAGGCAAGACCGATGGCAATGATAGAACTTCTCCATTCCACAGCAGCTTGAGTAGCCTGACTGACCAACATGCTTTCACTTCCCTTGCATGCAATAGAGTAGATTTCCTAAACAGTTATAGTCTCATCTTCCCTTCTGTTCATCTGACTTGGGTTTGTCTTTTCTTGCACTTGGGTCAAAATGGCATCACTTTTCTATGGCTAAAATGTAGTTTTGGGAAGACCATTGGTATAGCCCTCTTCAAGCTCTAGATACTTTGGTGTCTTCAGCACAGTCATGGTTGGCCTGTTGCACTCTGACTTGGGTCTTCTCACTTCCCAGAACAATCTTATCTCATGCCTTCCTGTCTGATACACCTTTCATGAATATTATGGCTACACTCTCAGCCGGTGGGTTTTGGAGAGAAAGGGGGCAGCAGTAAGCTGTGTATTATAGAATTGCAGAGAGGGGCTGTCTCAGGCTCCTCTTTCCCTCTCTTTTAGTCCCAAAGATTTCCTGGACTAAGATGAGAACAACAGACAGAAGGGGAATCCTACAGCAAAGAAGGACAATGTGTGTGTGTGTGTGGGGGGCAAGTGAAAGATGAACCAAAGGTGTTTGGGAGCATGGATAGTCTTTCCATGTATCTTGTACAGGTCCAATGACTGCATTACCGAAGACCACTATAGGGTGGGGTGTAGATTTACAGTTGCTCTTTCTATCACCCCTAACGTAATAAAGCTCTGGTGAGACTGGACTAATTGAAGGTAAATTCCTAAAAATTCTACTTATTCAAGAAATGTGCTTTCAGATGGAAGAAGTCTAAAACTCCCATAGATATTAGAATCACTTCTTTAGTTCAAGATACTTCTGATAACAAGGGATTTCCACTTACTTTTCAGAGTTTAATCCCCTGGTTCAACTCTCTAATAACCTGCACAGATTAAAGAACCCTAAATGACTCTTGGTGTCCAACAGACTATTTATCCACAGCCAGCTCCCTGAAGCAACTTTTAAGTTCGGCTTCTCCACTGACTGGGGGTGGGGGTGGGGGTGGAGGCCAAGTGAGCAGGTGAACAGTTTCAAAAAATGAGGCTGCTCCACGGGGCCAATGCTGGTCTTCTTCCCCTGAAGGAGTCTCTCCACTGAACAAATTCTTTGCAAAGCACAATTAGGCTCAATAGGCAGACCAACTTTTCTTTCAGGGTTGGATAGAAGGGCTCCTGATAGATAATGAGGATTTTCAGAACCCCATTTCAGCCAGCATTACTCATTTCAACCAAGTCCCTAGCTTGAAAGTGGGGCTATGATGTCCATGAGAAGCATTCACAGCCCTGGGGTGGATGTGCTTGTTCCAACATATAGGCCTGCAGGTGATTTCCAAAGTAGCATAGAATGGGGAGAATTCTGGATTTGGAAGCAGAAAACCTGGATTTGAATCCTAGCTCTGCTGTTCATAAGAGATTATGCAGCTTAATCCTTTGGATCTCATTCATTTGAGGAAGTTCCTTTCTCAAACTGGGCCTCAGTTTCCACCCCTTGTCATCAAAGAGTCTGGATTAGATGATCTCTAGGGCCCCTATGATGCTGTGAATCTAGCCTTCATTGAATAAGATGCCCAGGTTTACTGGCCAGCACAGTGTTGTAAGGTCCATCCACTGAGCTACACTAACAAGGGCACTGCTAAACAATTTGTGGATAAGTGTGCAATAGGTCTCTGTCTGTTTCCTTGGACCAATATGCATTAAATAAGCTCCACCTCAGTACTAATAATGGGACTCCAAAGACAAAACTAGCAGCAGGCCATGCCCTACTCAGGGACTTACTTGGGAGCCCCCCTCCTTGACGCCCTCCAGGTCTCTTCCTCAGCACATTTTCTTTGAGTGTTTTCTCTGGTTCTACCCATGCTACACTGATTTGTCTCTGCCTCTGTTCCTAGAATGTTCCTAGAAGATGAGGCCTATCATCATCTCTATATGGTCAATGTCTGGCATTGGACCTTGCTGAAAAATATGTTGTCAAATTGAACCAGATGCTCAATGATGAAGTCAGGAGGCTGGGGCTATTAATCCCAGGCTAGCTGCTGACATGCTGTATGACCTTGAGTAAGTCACTTAAATTCTCTAGAACTTGGTTATTGTAAAACTCTTTTTTCTGTAAAATGGATGAGGGAAAGAGAAGTTGGACTAAGTAGTCCTCTCCTACTACAAAAAGAGCTACTATCAATACTTTGGAAAATGTGGGAGTTTTCCCATTTTTCATGATTTCTGTTGGATATAGGACTAGTATTGGTATTGCTGGGTCAAAGGGTATGATCAGTTTTTTTTTGTTGTTGTTATTTGAACAAAGTTCCATATTGCTCTCTAGAATAGTTGGATTAGTTCACAACTTCACCAACAATGCATTAATGTCCCAATCTTCCTACAGCCTCTCCAACATTGATCATCTTCCCTTTTTGTCACCTTAGCCAATCTGATAGGTGTGGGGTGGTACCTCATAGTTGGTTAATTTGCATATCTCTAATCAATAATGATTTGGAGCATTTTTTTCATGCAACTATATAGCTTTAATTTCTTCATTTGAAAACTTCCTCTTCATATCTTTTGATCATTTATCAATTGGGGAATGACTTGTAACCTTGTAAATTTGATTAAATTCTCTATATGTTATAAATGATATATCTATATCTATCTCTATATATCATTTTAGAAATGAGAACTTTATCAGAAGCACTAGCTGTAAAATTGTTTCTCAAATTTTTGTTTTCCTTCTAATCTTGGCTGCATTGGTTTTTATTAATGTAAAACCTTTTAAATTTAATATAGTCAGAATAATTTATTTTGTAATTTATAATGTACTCTATTTTTTGTTTGGTCAAAAATTTCTCTACTTTCCATAGATCTGATAGAGTATTTCTTCATCTCTTAACTGGTCTATGGTATTTCCCTTTATGTCTAAATCCTGTACCTATTTTGACTTTATTTTGATAGAGGACATGGCCTATTTTCACTTTGTATTATCTTATTCTTAGTAGATGGCTCCCTAAACTTTGTCCTAACAGAATTCATGGGGCTAAAGACAGCTGGAAGGGATCTGAGAGATTAGCTAATCCAAGCCTCTTCAATCTACAGAGGCCCCCAAAGGAGAATGCAGCCAGTAACTCCCCAAACCATTGAACTAGGCTTCTTCATTCCTTCTGGCACCTCCTTCTATGAAACTGGCAGCTGGGTGACATAATGAAGAGAGTGCTGACCTTGGAGTCAGGAAATACTGAGTTCAAAATCTGCCCCAGTCACTCACCGGCTGTATGACCCTGGGCAAATCACCACTTCTCTGGGGCAATTTTGCAGACCTTAAAACATATAAATGCTACCACTAGCTAATGTTCAGCATACAGTGCAGTAGAATGACTAAATTCTTCCTTGTAAGGGAAACAACCATTAGGACACAGGCTGAGCAGATTTCCAGGGCTGCAGGAATGACCTGCTGCTTGGCCTTGAGTGGTCCATGTCAGTGTCCTCCTGCCCACAGAGGTCAGCGAACGCTGGCATCAGACTTGACAGAAACACACATTGGTGCAGTTAGATAAGAACAGATATGTTCTCAATAGATTATCCTTACCTTGTTTGTGTCCTAGTGCTGCTCCCCCCCAATATCAGGCTTAGAAATACATCAAATTAAACCCCAAGGAGTCCAAAAGAAACCATTTATCTAGAAATTCACCTACTGAGCCATTAGAAAAGCAGTCTCTGAGGCCCTAGTTCAGAGCCCTCTTCTCCCCTGACACCTCATTCTTGTCCAAGGCACATGGGACAGCACAGGGGGTGGAAAAGAAAAGGGCAAGAGACAGTCAAGGGCTGCACTGCAGAAAGGGTATTTGATGTGGAGCCAGAGGGTGTGGGCACCTCTCATCAACTTGTGAGGTCTTGTGCAAATCATTTTCCCTCTTTCCCTCTGCATCTGTGGCCTCTTTTGTACAGTCAATTATAGTAGATAACTTCTCAGGACCCTTTTAGTTCAAAACCCCTTCCAGTTAGGCAATCAGAATTTTCATCAGTTGCCACTTGCTAGTTTTGTAACCATATTGGGATATCAGAACTTGGAAAGTTGTTTCTTCACCTGTATTTTCTTTATAGCTATTTCTATATAACATAATCTCTGTCTTGAAGTTATTGAAAGTAAAAGTGTTTGGGATAAGGAATGAGGAAAGTGAAGCCTAGAGACAGGATTTTGACGTGCTCAGAGCCATATTTCTAGTAAAGGTACAGCTGGAACTTGAACCCAGGTCTGTTTTCCACTAAATTGTGTTGGGTTTCTATGATATCCAACATCCCAACCAGGGTTTGTATGTTTGCCTTCATCTTTGAGTCAGATTCAATAACAAGGTTGCTTTCAAAGAAGGAAGAAGAGAATGAGAGAGAGAGAGAGAGAGAGAGAGAGAGAGAGAGAGAGAGAGAGAGAGAGAGAAGAGACAGAGACAGAGAGAGACAAAGAAAGATCCAGGCAGGGGTAGCAAATATCAGATGCTGGTTACAATTAAAGAAAAACAGGCAGTGCCTTAAAGGGTTTAAAGTTGAAATGTCCACAGGAAGAGCACAAGTTGACTTTAGATTATTTTGATTTCTAAAAAATGAATAATGTTAAACTCCTTGGAGCTGCAGCTGAATATTAAATGGGAATGTCTGAGACAAACTTGCCTGAGAGCTACATGAATCCCAAACTACAAAAACAAGACACACAGTTGAAAATTGTAACAGAAAAGAGGCAAGTTTGCTTTATCAAAGAAGCAAAGCATTTTCCTCCAGGGAGGAAGGAAGCATGATGGGAAATCAGCAAACAATGGGCCTTTGAAAGGCTTCATGTATTTGCCTTCCAAAAAATACATCCTTGACAAGACCAGACACTGGCACACACTTTATGGATGGGAGATGCTTCTGTGGAATACTACAAAGAATATTGACCTGGAGGTCAGCAAGTTAAGGGCTGAATTTTTGCTCTGCCACCAACTGATCTTGGGTAATGTTCTTCCCATCAGTGGCTCTCAGTCTCCTCCCTTGAAAAATGAGGGGGTTGGCCTAGCAGATTGGCAAAGATCAGATTTAGATTTCCAGATTTAAAACTCAAGAGTTTATGATGACCATTTGAACTAACACTACTTACAATTATGGTAAAAAGCCAACAGGTAACAGCAGTATCATTTGAATGCCATGAATTTCCTGAGAGGCCTGTTATGGAAAATACCATCCATAGCCAGAGAAAATACCATGGAGTCTGAATGTAGAGCAAAGTATACTATGTTCACTTTTGAAAAGCATATGCTTTTTCTTTCTCTCTCAAGGTTCTCCCCCCCACCATTCTAACTTTTCTTTTATAACATGACTAATATGGAAATATGTAAAACATGATGCTGCATGTACAACCTGTATCAGGTTAGTTGCTGCAAAGTAGTGGGGGGAAGTGGAACTCAAAAGCTTGCAAAAGGATGAATGTTGAAAACTATCTGTGCATGTAACTGGAAAAAATTAAATTAAATTAAAAATGAAAAAAGGGAGTTCTATATAGGGATTAAAATCAAAAACTTCAAATGACAAATGGGAGAAATGGTGGAAATAATGTTGAGCAAATGTAATCAAATTAGTAAGAATTGATGGAAAAGATGGAAATAGTATTGGTTACTGTGCAAAGATCAGTAAAGTAAGCCACTGCTGGCAGAGCTATGTATTAGGTCCAACCATTCTGCAGTTAGGAATTATACTAAAAGTCAGTGATTAAGATGTCTACACTCTTTGAGCCAGAGATCCCACTGCCAGGAATAGAACTCAAGGAAGTTCACAGAAAGAAATAGCCCATATACCATAAAATAATCATGTAAGTACTCTTGCAGTAGCAAAGCACTGCAAATAAAATGTATACGCATTGATTGGGAAATAGTTATAAACTTTGCAGCGCATGAGTAGTATCAAGAATATTACTGTAGTATAAGAAACAATAAATATGATAAATATCAAGAAGGTTATGATTTATTTGAACTGATGCAAAATAAAGTGAGCAAAATCAGGAGAACAATAAATATAATTAAAATGATTGTGTAAAGGTAAAGAACAACACAAAATACCTGACACCAGGCTCCAGAATTATAATGACACAAAGTCTGCCCTCAAACAGGAAACAGAAGATACTTTCTAAGTAGAGGTGGGGGACTATGGGAATATAACACTGCATATGATGTCAAAATTGTTTCAACATGTTGGTTAGTTTCCCAAATTGCTTTTTTTATTCTTTGTTACAAGGGAAGCTCTTGGGAGTGAACAGGCAAGTGTGAGAAGAGATTGAAAAGTGTAGGTGATATAAAAGAAAATATGTCAATTTTAAAAATTAAAAAAAACTGCAAGGGTGTAAGGTAAAGGGCAGAAGTGATTCCATTATTTCCCTGTGTATGAATGGCCCTCTGGTCAGTATCCTGCTAGCTGATCAGAGTCTTGGGTCATAGAAGTGCTGTCACAGAAATAAAATCCTGGTACCATTACTTCCCAAAGACTGACCTTGTCTATAGAGTACAGAAAAATTAAATACTATACAAGCACTATTTAATATCAAAATGGAAGACCCTTAATCACACTAAGTTTGATATTGTAAAACAGATGAGTCAACGCAATGCAGAATCAGATACCAACAGGAATGGTGGCAGGTTTCTGTTAAATTTGATGAATACTTTGAAAAGGTACACATAATACAGATTCAGTTTCATAAATATATTCCTATTTCTTTGATCTTTTAAAATGGAAATGCTCATTCTTGATGCTTGTCAAATGAATAACAAAAAAAAATTGAAAAAGCAACCAACTAATCAACCAATCAACTAAATAAGTGTGCACTGAAGGATGGCAAGATGCCTCTACAGCTGAAATGGGATGTCTAGGACATCTATCTAAGGATATCTTTGAGGTAAATTATTTGTCTAACTGCCCCTCCCCCAATTGTACAAGTAAAGATGAAGATAGAAAACTAAACTTCACCTGTTTTCCTCCATCCTAAGAGGAGACACAGCATAGTGGACAGGGAGCTGGCCTTTGAGCTAGAAGATCTGGGTTTAAATCCTGCCTTTGACCCAACCTGGGCAAGTCACCTAACTTCTTAATGCTCTAAGACCTTAACTTGCAAAGAAAGTGCTATTCTGGAATAATGGAAGTCACAGATCCAGTCTCTGGTCCTATCCTTGTATTCACTCATTCATTCATCTGTCAATAAACATTTATTTAGTACTACATGCAATGAGAAGGATTGAAAAAGATAAAATCACTTAAGGAAGAGATGGTTTGAAGGAGAGGGGGGGTTTCATGGGAATATTGGAGTTGGAAGTGGAATGATGAATAAAGGATTCCCAAGGCAGACAGAGAATCATAGGATTTCAAGCTGCAAAGAACTTATAGGCCACCCAGTCATTCCAATTGCTTCATCTATAGAGGAGAAAAATGAGGTCCCTGGGGGATTTGCCTGTGACAACAGACTCAGTGACAGTGGAGGTCATTCCAGATGTTAGCAAAAGCTTGGAAGTGGGAAAGTAAGTGGTGGTGAGTTAGCTACAATTTGTCTACAAACATCACATGATATTAGATCCTGAAGAAGGTCCAGGTTGAGGTTCACCGAGGTCAGATAGGATATTTGATTTTATACAAGTAGTGCAACTTCAACTAGTTAGCCTTCTGACTGCAAGTCCAGTATTATCTGTCCCAGTATCTATCGCGGTCCAATTAAATTATCTGTCCCAGGTCCAGACCCTAACAACCCCTCTTACCTGATGCCAATATCACCACTCTTTTCTGTCTTAAAACCAAATATATGAGGGAATAAAAAAAGCCCCACTCCCTATACCACAACCTCTCCAGATAAGGAACTTCAAATGTCCAGATTAGACTTTTCAATCTTGCTCCAACTCACACTATCTGATATTGCTTCTTGTTTTTTTAAAGCAATATAGAGGCTGGGATAAGTGGCACCAATATTTATTAAAAGATTCCAGACAAGTATATACTTCTCAGAGAATAAGTTCAGGTCTTATCTTGCTTGGCTTTTAGAAATACATCTTTGCCTAACTGGCTATATGGCAAGAAACATTTTTAAAAATGTAAGAAAAATGGATCAATAACAATTTTTTCTTCTTTCATTTGTGAAAGAGTTCAGGCAGATATGTTTATAATAGGCCACAAAAAATCTGTTAGTGGGGTCAAGTCTTGAGTAAATTTATGGAAGTTCAGAAATAGTGAAAGGAGCCTTGGACTTGGGCCAGCAGACCCCAGTTTGTCTTGAACTCTGCCACTGACCTGAGTCTCAGTTTCCTCTTCTGAAACATAAGGGGATTGCATCAGAACAATCTCTTAGGTTTTTTCTAGTTTGAAGATTCTAAGAGTCTGTGAAAAGAAAAACTTTTTTAATGAAGTGAAAGTGAAGACACTAGGAGCTGTCTGTGGTCCTGAAACAGTGACTGAGCAAGGAAATTGTTGGGGCGTAAATAATTAGATTTAAGAAAGAAAAAAGGGGTTGAGTCACAAGGCGGGGAGCTGTGTCTAAAAACAATGAAATGCATGGAATTCAGTGTATAGAAGATGGAAGCAGGGGAAACTGAAGTTGAATACAAAAAGCAGTATGAGGAAGGAAGGAAGGAAGGAAAGGAGGGAGACAGGGATGGTAAGAAGAAAGGGAGGGAGGGAGGAAGGAAATGAGGAAGAAGGGGTGGAGAGAGAGAGAGAGAAGAAAAGGTTTTTTAAGTCTTTACTATGTGTGAAGGCCTGTGCTAAGCACTTTTCAAATTTATTATCTCATTTGATCTTCACCAACAACCCTGGAAGGTAAATGCTTTCTTATTTCCATTTTAAGGAATCTGGGGCATACAGTGAGTGACTTGTCCAGGGTCACATTGATAGGGACCCCGTTTAAGGTTAGATTTGAACTCAGGTCTTCCTGACTCCAGGCCCAGGGCTCCACTGTGCCACCTAACTGCCCAACAGCAATAGGAGAACTAGAAAGAACTTAGAATGACTTGAGATCTGTGTAAATCCCATGTTTTGGGGGCAAGAGGAATATCAAAGAAGGATTAAGACTGCTGTTCTGAGTATATGAGATCATGATTTTAGACGACTGAGAGAATATCTTTAGCATTTACTTCTGTTCCTCATTGAAAAATGATTGTTAGACTTGGAAAGATTAAAACCAAAATGTTAACAAGGAGATAATAAGATCATAGATTTGCCTAACTGGCTATATGGCAAGAAACATTTTTTAAAATATAAGGAAAATGGATCAATAACAATTTTTCTTTTTTCCTTTGTGTAAGAGTTCAAGCAGCTAGAGCAGGAAGGGCCCTTAGATCCTCTGATTTTAACAAACAAAGAGATAACTTACTTGCCCAACATCCCAAAGCTAAGAAAGGACAGAACTGGACCGTGAACTAGATTCTGTGAGTCCTAAGCCCAGCTTTCTTTTCTCTACATTAAGCTTTCCTCTAAGATAAATGAGAAATTGATGAGAAAACACCTAGCCGACTTTAATGAGTTCAACTGACCAGGATGAACTACATCTCCAGTTACTGGGAAAAAGCAAAAGACAACTGAAACACCTGAAGCTGGGATTACCGAGGCACAGTGAGAACTCTTAGGAAAGGTGTTACAGGGGCATGCTAAAAACACTATAAGTTTGAAAAAATGGAACAAGGAGCACTTCCCTATTGTAAACTTCAATGCCTACCAAAATTCTAGAATACATTCTTTAAGAATCTGTGAGCACTAAGAAAGGGAAAAAATTATTGCTCTGAGCCAGCATGGATTTATGAAGAACAAGTCATGCCAGACAAAGCTCATTTCCTTTTTGAAAGGGCTGCTAGACTGCAAGATTGTAAGAATGTCATACATATAGTAGACCTGGATACTAGCAAGGCTTATGACAACATCTTTCATATCCTTGTAGAAAAGATAGAAAGATGTGGACTGGATGATAGTATGTTAAACGAATTTGGAATTGAATGACTGGACCCAAAGAGAGGTGTCAGGCTAACATGGAAGGAGGGCCCTCTTGTACTTACAGAGTTATCTCCTTGCCACCCTATATGTTTTACATTTTGTCAATTATTTGAATACAGATAAATGAGATTGTAATCAAATTTACAGATGTATGACAGATGTATGACAGAACCAAGTTCCGAAAGAATCTCGGTAGGCTAGCATAATGGATCACATCTAAACAGATTAAAATTGAACACTGACAAATGTAAAGCCCAAGTCCAGGAGTGAAGCAGTTCAGAGAGCTTAATTACCAAACTACCCCTTAGAGGATGAATTTCTTAAGCAACAGCAACTTTCTAAGAGTAGTTATCAAACTGTAACAGGGGTTGCAAACTATATCAATGAAAGAAGTATCCACAACAGTGAAATCACAGATTGATGAAGTATATAAATCTACACCTTCATTTGGAGAAAATTCATTGTATAAGAACAAAAGATGGGGTAGGTTGTGTACTTCATCCCTAGTGGCAGACACCCCATTCAGTGTCTACATCTCTGGTTGGTTTTATATAGGGTTTAGAGAAAACCAGAAGTAACTCCTGATTATGCTAAGTTACTTGGAAAGGCAGAAGTCAGTGTGGGAAATGTGATGGGCAACTGGGAAGGAATAAAATGATTGCTGTTCTGCAACAAGAGCCCAACTGAAATCAGATGAGTAGCAGACTCAGTCAGCCTTTGTATCTGACTTCTTCCAGTGGCATTCAGAGAGAAAAGAATAGGAGTGAAGAATGTCTAGGACCAGTAGCTAAGAGATTTAAGGGTAGCGGATAGTGGATAGTCCATTCATTCATAAGCTTGAAACTATGATGAGGGGAGAGTGAGGCTAGAGCAAAGAATTTGAGAGGAGCCACAGGTTGAAGTGAAGGGTGAAGGATAGATCTAGGAGGACTGAGATAGAGGGAAAGATGAAATGATAAAGTTGAAGAGGAATTCAGATTTCAGAGTATCACCAAGGTAATGGTCAGATAGAAGGCACAGCCATCTTTTGAATGGCTGAAGAGTGAAGATAAAAGTCATGAGAATTGATGAAATCTGTGAACTAGGACATCTGGATGTTCTGAGGGCATCACAATGACAGGTCAATGTGATGGAGAAGAAGGGAAGGAGAGGAAGCCTGACTTGTCTGGATTCCTGCTTTGTGCTGCAAGGGTAAGTCAGTGAATGGAGCCTTAGATGCAAACTAGGGTGGTTAGTGGGAGAAAAGGCCTTTAGCTTTCTCTTCCTCATCATCTTCCTAACATGGCTATAAATTGATAGAGAAAAGTAGATTGGCCCAAGGTTAATCAGTGGATATACTCTTGGAGTCCCATGAACGGTTCCTCTGAAGACTATGGAACTCTGGTTAATCAGTCCGTTTCCTGTTTCAGTGCTAAACTAGCCACAATCAAGACTTTATGACACCACAGTCTAATATCAGAATAAGACTTGGAATAATGCAAGTGACACCACTTGCTGGGGGATGCTGTAGAGCAATTTGTTAATTGGGCCAGGGTTCTCAAGTCTGGATGGTTGGTATTTCCACAACGAAGCATGGATAAGTCTGATAAACTCTGACTCGATAATTTTCAAAGGGGCCATTCATAGTCTGTCTGACTAGTTATTTGGAGCAAGGGATTCTATAGGAATTCTACAACACTATTTCACCTGAAGTGGGGTGCTCTCCAAGGTTGCATCTTTCACCCAGCTACTGAGAGAGAGAACCAATCAGATGCTTTGGATCACTAGGGGGCTGTAACTTGACCACTGCAATTTCATTTGTACTGCTCCCAAGTGTGTGATCACCAGCCCCTTCGCTCAGCTGTGTTCAACTAATCAAGTTTCTCAGTGGATTTGGATCCACCTTCCAGGCAGATAGTCTGGGCAAGGGGTGGCAGAAGCAGGGAAGAGAATTGATTGCCCAATATCTCACAGCAAATCAGTGGCAGGGCTGGGAGGAAATTCTGATTTATTAGCAAGAGTGGCTAGTTTTGAATAAGATGAACTCTGAAGCACAAAGCACTGGGTATGTGTCCAAAGGAACTGCTTCCTAGGTATCTTGGGATGAAGAATACTGCACTGCAGTAAATGAATTTTCACCTTTGGGGGGGCAGATTGCTAGCACAATTGAGCTTAAGATTTCCTGGGACAGACACACAAAAACTTCTGCAAGTTCTTACAAAAACCTTCCAAATCAAAGCTTAATTGCTCAAAATTTTAGTTACTTCAACTGAGTTCTTCTTGGAATATGGAAGCATGGTTCCCTTTGGGTTTGCAATGAACCAGTGGATTGTGTACTTTGAAAATCATCATCACCACTGGCAATCAAACCTATCTTTCTCCAAGTGCCCCCCATTAACAGAGAAGCCAACTGTATTACAACTAAGCTGAACAGCAAAAAAAAAAAATCCTTCAGAAAAAGAAGTATAGATGTAGCAAAGAGCTGGGCCAATGCAGCCAATGACAGCTTGGCCTCTGCTCTCTGGAAGCAAGTTTTCATAGTCTCTTGGCACCATAACAATTGGGGCCACAGCCTCAGATCAACCAATTTACAGATAGGTAAGCATTGTGCTGTATCTGAATAAGTTTTCTCATCATTGGCTGCCTTTCCTTCCAGTGAGGTGACCCCTTTTTTTTTGGAGAGCACTAAGCAGAGCCCCAATCCACAGAGAACCACTGGTGAAGCACAGAAGATAGGGGAGAATGAGGCAGGCATAAAACTATTTACAGAGGGGTAGGTAACAATATTCTTTATCTGAGCTAGGACAGGAGCATCCACAGTCATTTAATTCATGCCCTTACACTCTCTTCCTCTTGACCTTTCCTGCAGCTGTAAGACTTTCTGGTGTCACCTGCTGAGTTATAGCAGAATAGTGGAAAGATCAGTGAACTCATAGTGAGAAGACCTGGAATGAAGTCCCCAGCCTGTGTGATCTTGGAAAAGTCACCTAATCTCTATAGGCCTCAGTTTCCTTAGCTTCTAAAAAGGAGGGGATTTGGACTTTAGATTTGGAATCAGTCTGATTACTCCTTAAGCATTCCATGACCCATTCATTCTCAAGCCATACTGTTCAAATTGCCACAAAACCAGTTCCAATTCTATAGTTCTTTAAGGCTGGCAATGGACTTCAGTCACAAGAACTGAAATGCTGTCGAGGAGGAAACTGAGACTCAGAGAGGGGAAGTAACTTGTCCAAGGTTGCCCAGCTAGTCAATGCTAGAGAAAGGTCTCCTGATCCTAAGTCCATTGCTCTTTCCACTCTATTCTGCTTTAAGAAGGTGGGCTTCCTTGACAAATTCCCCTTGAGATCCTTAAATGATGGGTGAGAGTAAGGGAGGAGGCAGAATGAGGAGAAAAGACCAGAACTGAGATTCAACTATCAGACAAATAAGTAATAATAGCTAGCAGTCTCACAAAACCCAGGTAAGGAATGGAAATGTCTTCTCTAACCATGTTTCCCTAGCACAGAAGCCGAGCTCCAATTCCATAGTGATGTCTGCTATTATTAAGTTAATGCCACATAATAAATGAAAGCAGCTCCGTCTAAATATGCAGAGGTTAAAGCTCTCTGGGTTCTGGTAACATCCAAAAAGTTAATAACAGAGAGATGCACATTGTCTATCACACTGCCATGAAATGGGTTTAGCTGGAAGAATTAACAATAGATGGAAAAGTGCAGGCTTACTGGGTTTTGACCCCAGTCCTTCGCCTAGAAGGAAGTGACCTGGACCAATTAGTTCCTCTCTCCCCATCAGTTTCCAGGCACATTAGGAAGATAATGACAGATAGGGAGATAATCCTCTCTTTCGCTCAGCACACACACAAGAGAGCTGAAAGAGCAGGGACCAGTGCATATTAAATAAATCTACACTGGGTGCTGGGTGGGCTGATGGGGAGGGAGGAGAAGGGAGCAGAGGAAAGGAAAGGGACTGATAATTTAATCCTGAGAACAGAAAAAGGAATAAGAGGCTCAGTGTGAGAGATGAGTGGGGTTTTGGAGAGCATCAAGTCCAAAGCCTGTCCTGTTGCACACAGGAAAGAGGGAGCGACTTTGGGCTCACATGTGAAGCCAGTAACCCAACAAGGCTTAGGGTCCAGAGGCATGAGAGCAAAGGTCTGGAAACACAGGTTCTCAGGCCAGCTCTTATCTTTTAAGAGGCCAAAAGGTTAGGTGCCAAGTCTCTGTGACTTTCCCAAGTCCCTCCCCCAATGTTCCCAGAGAATGAAAAGGGAAAAAAAGAAACAACCCACTCTGAGAGCTGTATTTTTGAAAAAGGGTCTTAATCTTCAGAAACACTTGCACATGCAAAAGAAAACCCTCCCCACAGCATGCTGCTAGATAATGTCTAATTAACAAAGCCAGTGTTTACTGAATTAATTTTAAAAGTTACAATACCAAACCCTGCCTGCTTCATAATTTTGTAAAGTATTTTACTTCCTCCTCTCTGTTTGGCCTGCAACATGAAGCCAATTAATACCTGGGAACATTTCTCAGCAAAGGGTCATTCATCATTACTGCAGGTCAGGGACATTGCCACAATCCCAATCCCTCCTGCACAAAACTGCCCCAGTTTAATATCCACAGGATCTCCTCAGTGCACGGATTTTAACAACCCATGAGAAAGGAGACAGGTCAGTTCTGCATCAAGATCAACATTAACTTCTCTTGCAAATACAATACAACCAGGACAGATGTTGGAAGAATTCTAAGAGATGTTCCCTACTTCTAAATAAATGAAGGCAAGGTGGGATTGATTTAGGATGATAGAATTTGGAGGTGAAAGGGAATTTAGAGACAGTCTAGTCCAATGGCCTTGTCTGATAGAGGAGAAAACTAGGGAGGGAAAAGTGACTTGCCCAGGCTCACACAGGAGCAAAAGTCAGTCTTGGGAGGCCAACTCAAAGCCTCTGGACTATTACTCTGCCTTACTTTCCATTAACCCTCACTAATTCTTTCAAGTACAGACCACTCATTCCAACTAAAGACCTGAAAATAGAAGGATGTGGTTAAAGTTCTTCTTTACAAAAAGAGAATCATTAAGAAACAAGAATCCTTTGTCTGATGCCGTGGTGCCTGTCCTCCCAGGCTCCTGCCTCAGTGGCCCCTGCCTAATGTGGAAGGTCTCATTATTAGTATTTGGGGTTCTCTTTCTTCTTGGCAGTCTCCCTATCTTTGGCTGTGCTGCTCTGAGTGTGCTGTGGGTGGAGAAGCAGGCTGAATTCTTTTGAGTGGAGATAAAGAACAATGCCGGGATTTGGTCACCGAGAGACCTTGGCATTGCTTTACTGCTAGATGTTTGACATGGCTGCAAATCTGGCCACTAAATGTGTAAGGTATTCCTGAGCTGCAAGCAGTCCAGTTTAAATGCCATCAGCATTGATTAAACAACTACCATATGACAGGCAATGTGCTAAGAGCTAGGGAGAGGATTAACAAAAAGAAATTCTAAAGACCATTCTGCTAGACTGTAAACTCCAAGAAGGCAAGGACTGTCTTCATAGCCGCTTGTGTCATACAGCATACTGTTCTTCCCATAGAATAACTAAAGTAATAAACAGATTACTTGTCTACAAAGAGGTGCTATTAGGATCTTTCCAGAGTCCTTCCTTTAAATAGGCTAAATGTTCCTTTGAGGATTTAACTGATTGCCTTTGACAAAGTGGATAGAGCCCTGAATCTAGAGTTAGGAACATCTGAATGCAGGAGAGTAAGAGCAATGCAGAGAAGTTGTGACAAGAACTCTGAAATCTCTGGGGTTGGAGTGGTGATTCCACTGCTGAAATGAAATATTTGCCTCCTATCATCAACACTGGCACAAAGACCAGAGGAGGCGGGATGAGATTGGGAATGGAAGAGAATGACATCTGGACAGATGCTAAGTTATACATATGCCACACATAAGGCCAGAAATGCAGTTTGGAGTAGGCTGTGGAGGTTAGGCCAAGATTGAGAGTTGGGAAGCAATGGGGAGCCCATGAAGGTTGTTTTTCATTTGGGAATGATATGTTCAGACATGTGCATTTGGAAAAAAGGTGAAAGGGCAGTAGGGAAACCAATTAGGAAGGCCTGACAGAGGCTTCATCTAAATTGCTTGTGGTAGTGCAGAAGAAGAGGTTGACACAACTGTTTTGTGACTGTACCACTGATAGGTCCCAAGGATCAATGAGAGCTAATAGGTGTGATAGGATAAGATGACTCCAAGGTTTAAGCCAGAGTGAATTGGAGGAGGCTGATATCCTCAGGAAAAAACAGAGAAGTTAATGGGGGGGGGAGGAAAAGGATTTTTTTTTAGGTTTTTGCAAGGCAAACGGGGTTAAGTGGCTTGCCCAAGGCCACACAGCTAGGTCATTATTAAGTGTTTGAGACCAGATTTGAACCCAGGTACTCCTGACTCCAGGGCCGGTGCTTTATCCACTGTGCCACCTAGCTGCTCCAGGGGAAAAGATCTTGAAAAAAATATTTTATTTATTTATTTTTTCAACTACATGCAAATATAGCTTCCAAAAATCATTTTTGTAAGGTTTTCAGTTTCATGTTTTTCTCACTTTCCTCCCCCTCCCCTGCCAGAAAGCAATCTAATATGGGTTATACATGTATAATTATGTTAAACATATATCCATGTTGATCATGTTGTAATAGAAGAATCAAATCAAAAAAGAGAAAAAAACCATGAGAGGAAAAATACATAAAAGTGGGAAGGGTTTTGTGAGGGGCAGTGAGTAAAAAATGACTGGTTTTCAATGTGTTTAGTAGTCTAAGGCACTGACTCAATTGGAAAAAGAGCCCCACAGCCCCATATTGACTTTGAAAAATCACAAATTAACACTATCTATGTTGTTTTGTATTTGTATTTATTTTGTGAACTATTTCCCAATGACCTTTAATCTGGCTTGAACTCTAATCTTGCTGGCTGTGATTCTGATCCCTCTTGTTTGAGGTGTTGAGAGTCATCCACATAGGAATATTTTGGAGGTAGTTGGATATGGAAAGTGGAATTTGGGACGGCAGCTAGGTGGCTCAGTGAATAGAGCACTGGCTCTGGAGTCAGGAGGACCTGAGTTCAAATCCAGCCTTAGACACTTAATAATTACTAGTGGTGTGACTTTGGGCAAGTCACTTAACCCAATTACCTTAAATAAATAAAAAGAAAAAGAAAGTGCAATTTGGGAGAGAAGTTGGGGCAGGGAGGGGATGGCAATGGAGAGCTGCAATGGCACAGTGAAAAGAGCACACTAGATTTAGTCAGTGAACACAGGTTCAAATCCTTTCTGGGCCTCAAATTCCTATTAGAGAATAAGTTATAAAAGAGTTGTAGGGGTTAGATTAGCTGACCTCAGAGGTCTCTTCCAACTCCTGATTTAGATTTCTCCCTGTGCCATTTTAAGTCAAGTCACTTCCCCTTCCTGAGTCTCAGTTTTTCCATCTGTAAAATGTCCTTCTTTGCTTCAAATCAATTATTCTATTTGGGAGTAATCTTTTCATAGCTATCATACCATGAAAGACCAGAAAATGGTCTCTGGACAGATGGCCCTGAAGCAACAAAGAACCACTTTGAAAGTAAGCAACTGTTTGAGAGAAAAAAGAAATGCATCAATAAACAAAGAAATCTAGATTGTCTGTCTCAGGTCTCATGTCACAGAGCAGGTAGCACCCAAACACAAAGGATAATAACATCTCCCAGTCTCCCAGTCAAGTCTCCATAGGTCTGATGCTGGCCAAAAAAGACTCTGAAGGTGACCCTGGTCCCATGCTACCCAGAAGGGAATTGGAACTTGCTAGACCCCTGCTCACATCATCTGGGATGCATTAGTCAATGGTGTTCAGCCTCTCTGTGTCCTAGATCAGTGTAATTAGGGAAGGGAATGAGAAAGGCTAAATTAGAAAATTACTTGCAAAGAAAATTACTCGGCAAAGACCCTGTGTTTACAGGAGCTGGTGTCAACATCAGTAGCTGAAAACAGAAAGTCACTCTAAATGGGGGCCTTTTAGACCTTATTGTAGGGTTTGGTGCTCAGTGTAATAGCTGGTGTTTCATACTGGGGGAGATGAATGGCTGCCTGGGTCTCTTCTCCTGATGCAATGGAAGCCCTGATAATTTCTCTCCCCTGGGACAAAAGACACTCACATCAAGGGGTCTACCCCTCGTTTTGGGGGAAGGGGACTAGAGAAAGTGTCAATTCTTCTGCTTGGCATTCAAGACTCTGAACAATTTTTTACCACTTTACCTTTTTACACCCACAAAGCACTCTGTTCTAAACCTACTGGACTCCATTCTACCCCTCAAACATATCCCACACTCTCTCACATCCATACCTTTAACTGTGCCCTCTATTCCATTCTTCACTCACTAATTTCCTGTCCACCCTTTAAAGACCACCTTGATTGCTGTCTACCCCCTTTGAGAAGCTGAACGTTTTTCCCTCATAGCTTTCACCCCCATAGCACTTGCCCTATATACAATGTTATGTAGTATAGTGTTCTGTGTTTGCATTTCACTCTGTCCTAGGAAGGTGACTTTCATGAGGACAGGGATCTTATTTAAACTTTGCATTCTCTCTGGGGCACAAGGTTATCTTCCAATGGTCTATACGTATTCACAAATCCAATGCTCTTGACCTCTCTTCAGCATTTGACACCGTTTGTCACCCCCTTCTCCCAGACACCCTCTTGTCCCTTGGATCATGAACAACAGCTTCAGTACCTTATTATCTCTCCTGATTATATCACCAGCTCTCACGGTTTCAGCTGTGACTTCTATGGAAGCCACTCTGAGATATAGCTCCATCTCTTAGGATTTGGGATGGAATCCCATTTATTATCTTGTGTGATCTTAGACAAGTCACTTTTCCTTCTGTGAAGTTCTGTTTCCTCACTTTTATGGTTCCTCTGCAGCTCTAAAGCTTACAAATTGATAGAATCAATGGAGAGATAGAGGTTGTGGGAGAAGAGTCAACTGTAAAATCCATGTCTAATGCTCTGCTGTTGAAAGTAGTAAATGTCCCTGGACTCTGCTATAATCCCCTGTCTCTCTGTCACTTTAGTTCTCAGTAGGAGACCCTTGACAAACCCTGTCACAAAGCACTTAAGATTCACTAAAATGACATGAAATTCAGTAAAACTGCTGCCTCTGCACCATGGAAGAGGGACTGAAGAAGCATCTCCATTGTTTCTATTTCATTCACCTCTAAGTGCAGAATGACACAGACCAGGCCCTGGCTAGGCTTGAAACCAATTGAAATGGAATGGCTTCTACTGAAAGGCTGTGCTTCATCAACTCAGAAAGCATCCCATGGTTATGCATGATAGATGTAAAGAAGCAACCATCTCACCGTCCCTCTTCTTCTCCCACAGTGGACATGATGGACCTCAGACAGTACCATGCTCCAACCCATCTGGATCACATGGTTTTCAGCACTGTGAACTCTGCTCACAGCTCCTCATTTACCTTTTCTGTCCAGGCCATCCTCCAAGTCCCAGTTTGAATGCTGCTTCCCTTTAAGGATATTCCTTGAGCCACCCCCCCCCACTCCAAATGGGTGTAATCCCTCCATTCACCGAACACTTTATATCTCTTACATTGTACAAAAATGCTATTATAGAACGTAAAACATGGTATAAAGCTTGTTGTATAACTGCTATGTGAAAGTCTTCCTCCAGTGTCTCACCACAGAGCAGAAGCTATGCTGGGCTCCTGTGAGTTGGAATAGACTGTAAAAGATAGTGTACAGAACTATGTCCAGGATAGAGAACCAAATAACTGTCATCTCTATAGTTCTGGCTACCAGATCTCTCAACACAGCCAGAGATTTCATGAGCTTCTGTGGCAACTATACTACATGCAAAAGCCACTAAAACCATTAGATTTTTTTCAGACAAAATGCTCTCTGACCACAATTCCCCCATTTTGTATTGTGAAAGTGACCATTTCAACCTAAGTGTAAGGTGGGACTTTCTGACCCTAGCAAATGTCATTTGATTAGATTGAGTCTCACTGGATTCTAATGCTAGTTTCCATATGCTCAACAAGGGATGGGTCCCAACTTGAGTCTGATTTCTAAGGTTCAATATCCTCAATAGAGTCGGCCAATGGTGTTGAACCAACTAGGAAATGGGCCACTAAATTATGGTACAGAAGGATTTCTGTGGGCAGACTGACTTAGAAAAACCACACATTAATTGTTTTTATTGATTTTATATATATTTCCTAACTACATTTTAATCTGACTACTAGAGTCACATTTGACACCTCCACAGTACAGCACTGTCTGAGGGTTTAGGAAGGTGTTAGAGGACCACTGCACACTCCTCTCCTCTGTACCTCTAACATTTCTAAAGATGAAAAAGTTCAGTACATTTGGAACCAATTCCAGAGAGAAGGAAGCCCAGGATGTTTTAGTGGTAATGGGGAGTGGGGGTGGGAAAGGGACATCCTTTCAATCCATTCTCAATTCTCTAGAATTTATAATCAGATAAGAACATCACCAGCAAAACAAAAATGGGCTCGGACTATTAGGCTATTTTTACTTTAATTCAAGCAAAAAGAGCAATGTGCCCCTCTACCTTTGTGAGAGTAAAAAACTCCACTGATCATTCCAGAATATTCTCCTCTACAGCCCAAAGTGATGGCCTTCTCTCTTTAGAAACATTTGATGCCATTCATTTTTCTCTTGGTTTTCTTTTGGACCTCCTGTTTTTTTTTTGTTTTGCAAGGCAATGGGGTTAAGTGACTTGCCCAAGCTCACACAGCTAGGTAATTACTAAGTGTCTAAGGTTGGATTTGAACTCAGGTCCTCCTGACTTCAGGGCTGGTGCTCTACCCACTGCACCACCTAGCTGCTCCTATGCTATTCATTTTTAGAATCCCCAGGATTTCAGAAATGAACTCCAGGCTGGGGAAATTCCCACAAGCCACTGGGTTAGGAGGGAACACTGGTAAAGTTTTCAGTTTTACTGCCTATTACAACCCACAGTCTAGGGGAGAGGAGATCCCAGCCTCAGGAAGGGAAAGAAGTAGACAGCTAGTAGACACATTGAGAAGGAAGTACTCTTAGAACTTGGGGAAGGAATAGGATAGAGGGAGAGAAAAAGAGAAGACAAAAAAAAAGCACCATCCTGAGACCATTTCATCTTGGGGGCTTAGATTATGACAACTAGTGGTGGAGGCCTTTGAGAAGCTACTCAAAACCAGAGACTACAGAAAGCTCTTAACAGACACAACAGATAGCATGTATATAAAGCTTTCTGGTTTGCAAAGCAATCTATAAATATAATCTCATTTAATCTCCACTATGCTGGAAAATAGGTATTATTATCTCCACTTCACAGCTGAGGCAGACAGAAGTGAAGTGACTTGCCCAGGGTCACATAGCTAGTAGCTATCTGAAGCACAAATTGACCTCAGGCTTTTTTTGACTCCAGGCCCAGCACTCTAACCATTGTACAACCTAACTGCCTCTTTAGAGTTGGGCAAGAACTGGATGCTACTTTTCCTCAAGTGAAATCTTCTGTCCTTGTTTCTCCCAGGACTAGTTGGCAAGAAAACCTACCCATTTCCATCCACACAAACTCCCCAGGAGAAACTAGAAGAGGAAAGAATAAATGAAACCTTATTCATTGGAGCCTCCTTTAAAATTGGCTATCAACTGGCTAAGACCAAGGTTTCCCTTTGTATTCTCCACAAAGAAAATGTGAGTTAATAATGAGAACAAACCTGAGAGGGCCCTAATTGAACCAGTAAGGGGCCTTATTTAACCTCTTTAACAGAACTTTTAAAGGAAGGTAGCACATTCATTATCTGAATGCAAATGAATTTTGCTAATTACAAGTTCATCAGACCCCTAGTTAAAATCCCATATCTCCTTAGTCTTGGTAGCTGGAGTCCCTCAATATCCCAGTAAGTAATCAAACTTAAAACTACTCCATAATTCAGATGCCTTCCAGGCTCGGGGGTCTATTTATAATTTCAGAAATTTTACTATAACGTAAGCTACCCTTTTCCATCTAGAACTCAGCTGTCTGGGGCCCTCTTCCATCTGGTTTGCCCCTGAGAACCAAGGAAACATTAGCAAAAAATGGCTGCCAAAATGCTTGGTCACTTTATTAGGAGGAAGGACCTTAAGGCCATCACTATAAGATTATAAACTAAACAAGTTCATTTTTCAGCTTCTAAGCATGGAGGCCCCCCCATCCCCTCACCCTGCCAGGCGCAAGAAATAAGGGAGCAAAATCAGCCAGAGACACCCAACTGAGAGCTAGGAAAAAGCCAGCCACCAACAGTGCTTTCTTGTCCAGGAGAACAGTTGTATGTCCTTTCCTGGGCCCTGAGGATTGATGTGAAAGTTTGTTGGAGTACCGTAATTTTTTTCATAATGATGACCCTCTAACTCATCAAGAAAAGATTTAACTATGCCCAACATAATTCTGTTGAAGAAGGTTATGAAGAAACTAATATATTTTAGAAGAATTTCTATCCAAAATAATAAAAAAAAGAACAGAAATTGTTTTGGTGCTTAAAGCAGCAAAATCTCATCCATATTGAAAAACCTGGTTATGCAGAATGACTCATTCTCCCCAAGGGTCCCAGGGAAGCACAGTTTGACTTAAATTTGGTTTTCCAAGCTCAGAATTGAGCAGGGCTTTGATTTGGTTCTCTAAGGATTACACAGAAACATCCATCTGCCTGAGAAGCCCTATCACTCCTCAACAGCAGCTCCCATCTCTCTCCCTCCCTCTGTTTTTCTCCCCCATCCAAGATTTTCATCCTTGCCACCCCATCTATCTCTGTTCTTTCAGCCCATGACTCCTGCTTTGGCCTCATTTCCCGGAGTGCCCTTCAGTCCTGGTTCCCAAGTAGACCAGTTCAAATATTTTCTCTCCTCTGTACAGTGAGTTCCTTACCCACTGCTCTTGTTTTCTGTTCAGTTGTTTTTCAGTTGTGTCTAGTTCTCTGTGAACCCATTTGGGGTTTTTCTTGGCAAAGATACTAGAGTGATGGGCCATTTTCTTCTCCAGCTCATTTTTAGCAGAAAAGGAAACTGAGCCAAACAGAGTGAAGTGACTTGCCCTGGCTTATGCTTTTATTATTCTCTGATTGATTCCATCACAGCAGCTATTTCCAACTTTCCCTTCTCAACCCTTTATACTATCCCTACCACTTCTGTCCAATGAGGCCATCTCAGGTTCCCTCTTCTCTAAACCTTAAAATTCTCTTATATCATGCTATATTTTTTGCTGTCTTGTTTGCATCTGGCTCTGAAGGAGAGGTGCTCCTTCTTCTTGCCAGGGTTAACCTCTCTATTGGTGGCCTAGGATCCATCCCTTCCTGTCTCTTCCAGATCTTGCCTCTTTCCCGTAAGCACACATTTTTTCATTATCAAAAATCCTTCAAGTGACTCTATGATCCTCCCATTATCCTCTGTCTCTTCACCTTATTGCAACCAGATCTTAGAAAAAAGTCATTTCTACGTGTCTTCCTCTCCATCTGCTCATTACTCCTTAATTCTTTGCCATCTGACTTCCAACCTAACCAGTTTGGCTGAATTTCCTTTCAAAGAAACACCAAAGCTCTTAGCTGCAAAATCAAATGGCTGTTTCTCAGCCTCCATCCTCCATTGTTTTTACCACTACTTACCATGCCTTCCTCCAGGGCCAGTCTTTCTCCTTACTGTTCACTCCTAGTGCTCCTGTTTGAATCTCATTTTCCTTTGGTATGTTATCATTTAGCTTCTTTGGCCCAAGGTTCTACCCTGGGTCATGCCATCCTGTCCTCTCTTGTCCTGTTTCTGTCTGTCTCTGTCTCTGTCTCTCTCCCCAAGCTCCTTCTCCAAGATTTTTTCTGTTCACATGGATTTAGTCATCATCTCTACAAAGATGACTCACAAATCTTACATCTAAGCCTTAATCTCTCTCCCAAACACCCAACCCACATCTGACAATATCACCATTCCCATACTGAAGGCTATTTGCTGGACATTTCTAGAACTTTTTCAAACTTAATTAACATTGTTTAAAAAGAGATTTACTATCTTACTTCAACTTACTCCCTTCTTCAAATCCCCCTATATCTGTTGGTAAAACAATACTCTTAGGCATCGTATTTGCAACATTGGAATCATCCATCAGTCTTCTCCCTCTCTCTTATTCTGCTATAGCCAATCAACTGCCAGTTCCTAAAATTTCTACTTCCATATCTCTCAAATTTGTTACTCTCCCTTCACAGATGAAACAATGACCATAATTCTATCTAAGGTATTTCATATACTGAAAACTATCTATTTTTCTCTGATTTGTCAGCAGTGAAGTAGAGCAAACTTGTCCAAATCATGTAATACCAAATGATAGGGCCTTCTTTGTGAGAACTTGGTTACTCCCCCTCTTTTCTTGCCTCATGGCCCCTATGCTTCTACACTTTCCTTCCTCCACTTCATTCACTACACAGGTCTGACCAGTCAACCCCCTGCTCAAAAAGCTATAGTGGCTTGGTCCTATTTCCAGGGTGAAGTACAAACTGCTTAGGTTATAGTTGAAACCCTCCAAAAGTTGACTTTCAAGCTCCCTTTCCATGCATTCCCTCTTCCTTCCCTCCATGGAGTCTATGTACTCCAAGGCATTTTCCAGACTGCCTCTCTCTGCCCACCTTACTTCTGCATCAGAGAAGCCTGAGATTCCTTCAAGGTTTTGCTCAAGAACCTCTTCCTCTGGGAAGACTTTGCTGACTTGGAGGCTATCAGTATCCTCTCCTTCCTCAAATTCCCCCCTATTTATTTGGGTACATCTTGGATCCCTCCCCTTCTCCCCCACGCTGAATTCCTTGAAGGTGCTGATTGTCTTGTTTTCTCTCTGTTTCCTTGCTCCCTAGAACAGTAGCTTGCACCTAATAGGTGCTCAGGAAATGTTCAGTTGATAGAACATTTGCTGAATTTAAAGCCTGAAACAAGGATACACAGAGAGCCTTTTCTGGAACATGGGGAATGCAGGTCATCTTATTTGCTCTGTCTGCCTGCCAGGGCCACAGACTTAGTGTGCACAAACACTATGTGTTTAGCTAGGGTTGGCATGACAAGGAGGTGATGAAGACTTTGGACCTGAAGAACACCAGAGGGAGGTCCAAAGCCTTGGGTTTGAGGCTGTGGGGACAGGAAAGGGGTCACTCCCCCACTCTGGGTCCCCCTACCCAAGAAGCCATTGGGAGGGGCGAATGAATGAAAGGTTGCCATATACTGCAGCCAAAGCTAGAGTTCGATTCTATCCAAGGCAGTTTATGCACTGAAAACTATTTATCTTTCTCTGGTTTGACAGCAGTGGAAGAAAGCAGAGAAAACTCACACAAATCACAGTGGAAGAGTTCAAAATAGGGCAAAATGATGGTGACACCAAAGGAGAGAACATTCTTTGTGAGAACTTGGCTAACAAGAGCTAGTGATGAAGATCCCCTGATCATGCAGAGTGCCACCAGCTAGGTGGGACCCCTGTGGGAACCTGGGCAAATCATACCTCCTCTGTAAAATGAAGGGCTTGGGCTGGGGGATCCACAAGACCCCATCCCAGGCTTAGATCTGTGAGCCTGAGATTCTCCTTTGGGCAGAAACATCCCAAGCACAGCTGACACACTATCACAGGGAGCTTGGAGGAATGGAAAGGCTGACTCTTGAGGCAGGAGCCCTGAGTTCTTGTCTTTGGCTCTAGAACTGAGAACCTTAAAGGTCAATCTAGTCCAATTTTCTTATTTTACCAAGAAGAGAACTGAAGTTCAGAGAGACTGAATACCAAGGTCACCGTGCCAAGAAGGGGCAAAGCAGGGATTCAAATCTAGAAGCCATTGTTCTTTCTACTATTTCAGGGTGTTCCACATCTGGAACATGGGGAATGTGGGTCATCTTATTTGCTCTGTCTGCCTGCCAGGGCCACAAGCTCAGTGTGCACAAGCACTTCCTGGCTAGCTAGGGTTGGCATGACAAGGCAGTGACGGAGCACAAGGTGGCACGCTTCTACCTCACTCACCTGCGATTTCATTTGTTCGTTTTCGTTTCTTGCTCGTCTCGTCTTCATTCTCAACCTGAACTTCTGATAGCAATGGACTGTCAGTAGTGCTGCAAAACTGCAGTGGCTCTTGGCTGATGGTTGGGTCAAAAGGCAGCTGGTTCAGTCCTAAAGAGGAGGGAAAAAAAAACCCTGCTAGAGACGATGTTAAGGGTGCCACACTTGGCTCCCGACCAAAGGGGATATACAGGAGGTAGGGGGAGGAGGGGGACAAGTTTGAGAAAAGGAAGCTCCTGCTGGCCTCTGTAACCTGACAAGCCCGAGATGGGTGCCCTTTACTAGATAGTACATAAGGAATAAATCCTTGGGATTCTGTCTTCTCAATCTTTAACCCCAGTCATCATCAGTTGCCCCCCAAGGGGGACAAGGATAAGAATCCTGGCCTGGAAGTCAGGAAACCTAAATTTGAGTTCCAGCTTTGAAAGAACACCTCTTAAGAGGACTGGAGACTAAGCCACACAAGGAAGGATTGCTTGAAAGAACTGAGGATGGTTTGCTGGAAGAAGAGAAGACAATATGGAGGGAAGGAAAAGGGGTAAAACATGGAAAAGCCAGATTATTGAGGGGCTTAAGTATAACATAAGCAGTTTGTTCTTTATCCTGGAAATAGGACAAAGTCACTATAGCTTTTTTGAGCAAGGGATTGAATGGTCAGACCTGAGCAGAGGATGAACTGGAAGGAGGAGAGAGTAGAAGCAGAGGGACCAATTAGGTGGCTACTTCAGTAGTTTAGGCAATTGGTGATGATTTGAGCAATATGGAAGTAGAATTTCTGACTGGAGGGTGGCGGTGGCAGGGAGACATGATAAATGGTTTCAAGGATCTTAAGAAGTCTCATAGGAAAGAAGGGTTACCTTTGTTCTTGTTGGTTCCAAAGCACAGAATTGGGAACAATAAGTGAAAGTTACAAAGAAGTTATATCAGTTTGCTATAATAAAGAACTTAACAATGAGAGCTATTCCTAAAATGGAATGGGCAGCCCAATCAGGTAGTGAGCTCTCCATCACTGGAGATCTTTGAGTGGATGCTGGCTGTCCACTTGTCAGCAGTGTTGGAGAAGGTATTCTCATTCATGGATGGCTTAGCCTAGATGTCTCCTGTGGTCCTTTCCAACTCTGAGATACTTTAATTCTTTGCCTCAAATGTGTAGCCTTGGGAAAATGACTTCCCTTTTCCAAGCCTTGTTTCCTCCTTTGTTGAAGTAGTATCCATACTCTTTACCTCATACAAAAGTGCTCTCCAAAGAGGAATAGTGGTTAATTCAAGGGGAGCCTTTTCAGAGGCTGGAATACTAGCGGGTCTGGACTAGGTTTGAGAGTTTTTAAAATTTCTAGGACTTCAGACAATACCAAAAGCATGAATACCTTCATCTTTGGATGCCTCACATTCTCTCTATGTAAGCCAGCATGAGTAGGAGCTTTTAAAAAAATCAGGACTGCATCAAATGCATTAGAGATGGATACCATATATCCCAGAAGTCCCCTTTTCTTTTCTACCTCATTTCTCCCCATCCTCCACTCTAGTCCCATCAGAAGGAGCACCTGGAATTTTAAATTTTTCAATTAAAAGTTCATAAAACACAGACTCAAAAGCTTTGCAACAGTCCAAAGACAGTTCATCTCCTATAAGCCTTTTATTTACTAGTTTGCTAATCCAAGCAGAAAGGAAATCAGTTGGCCCAATGTGGCTTATTTGTTAACCCTCAGTTGTCCTCATACCTTGCTCTTCTACTCCATCCCTATTCTCTAAGGCTGTGTTGGGAAAAGCTAAAACGAGCCTAAGGGTTCAGGTAGCTAGAAGCCAGCTAGGTTCTTGGAAGCTGAATATTGAGTGTCTAATAAAGTTTTTTGCAGTTTCCTTTTAATGAAAACATATCCCCAGGCTTATTTTCTCTGCCCAGGGAATAGACTATTTCTCCAGCCCTCAGATTCAGTTTGGCACAAATTACATGAAAAAAAAGGCCTTCTGGGATATGTTTAAATGTTTTTCCCTTGAACCAAGGGAAAGATGGAAACTTGTCACTTTTGTGGAAGTCAGCTATCATTGCATATTAACCCTCCCCACTAAATTCAACAGACATTTCCAAACTCCAGGGATAGTGGAAGAAAGAATATTCTCACAATAATTCTTGGAGGCATTAATCACAGTTATTATTCCCATTTTGTGTGAGGAAGTTAAGGTTTATGGGACTTATCCAGTGATCACAAAGTCACTAAGTGTCACAGACCCAGATCTTTCTGAACTAACTCTAGCCCCTTGGCTCTGATCTCATGCTACCTTTCAAGAGACCTAGAGACATTATGTGACTTGTCCATGCTCTCACAGCTAATAAAATGGCTGAGAGTATCTTCCTGATTCTGGGCACTGCCTCCCCCCACACCTTTTGCCTCAGATAAACTTACTGTGTATTTTATTAAGCATATTTCTTTTTTTTTCTTATTTCTTTCTGCAGGAGTAGGGGAGAGGAAAGAGATGTTAGTGACTCAAGATCACAAAACTAGTAAGTATCAAATGTCTGAGACTGGCTTTGAATTCAGGTCCTCCTGATTCCAGGGCCAATGCAGTGCTACCTTGTACCCATGAAGCACATTTTTCTTAAGCACTTTGCTTCCCCACAACTTTATGAGATTGATAACAGAAGCAAAGAAGGAAGTGTTGTACTTCCTGGATTTAAATCCAGATTTTCTGATTTTTAAGTCACTGTGAACAGGAAAAATATAAACAAAAGGCCATTGGAAATTCAAGGAGGGACAGATCTTTTCTGGTTGATCACAGTGCAAGGTCAATCGTGTTTGTGTTTGTGTGTGTGTGTGTGTGTGTGTGTGTGTGTGTAATCAGGGAAAGCTTCAAAGAAGCAGTCATGTCTCCCATTAAACTAGATGTGAAAAGACAAATTCTTGCTAGCGGATGGCCAACAATGTGATACACAAAGAAGAAACTAGCCATCAGAGTCCCAAAGCCCCTAATGCAACATTTCTCGCCACCTGGACCCCGCAAAGTTCTAACTTTTTGCATCAACACTTTGCATAAGGGAAATCAGAGTCAATGTAGGATCCTAGATTTAAAGACTCAGAGGGTCATTCAGTCTAATCCACTTGTGGTAAATGTGAGGAAAGTGAGCCTATTTGCTTGGTCAGTCTCTCCTGGGGAGCCTCTTTTTCACTTTTCTTTACAAACCCAACACTTGGGACAATGCTTAGATTTATTAAGTACCTTGGATCTGTTGAACCAAGCACTGGGCTGTGTGTTTTATATATTTCTCATTAGTGTTACCCCCATTTTACAGATGAGGAAACTAGGGAAGATAGAGGTTAAGTGACTTGTCCAATGTAACAGTGCTCAAAAGTGTCTAAAGCTAGGCTTGAACTCAAAGCCTTCTCCTTCCAGACCAAGGGCTCTCTCTGCTGGGCATTAATCAGCTGCCTCTAGTTGGCACCAAGTAAATTTTTGTTGAGTGAACATGTGGTCATTGAGACTTACAGACATGTCTATGAATAGCCACAAGTCACATATCCTGGCCCCATCATTTGGAAAATGTTCCCATTCAACAATTCAACAGGCAAACATTTCTTAAGAATTTGTTTTGGGGCAGGTCCTGTGAGTTAAGAGTCTACACACTACTAGTTAAAGTCAACCAACGAATAGCAAATGAACAACAAAGTTCAACAAATAGTCCCTCTCCATCAGGAGCCAATTTCCTACTGAAACGCTACTTGGAAAGGGCATCTTCTTACACTGATTTTAACTCCCTGGGGAACATTCTCCAACCCACTCCCACTTTTCCTGTTTGTTGGAAACACCCCCAGTTTTCCCTTCCATTTTCACTATGTTACTAATTGTTACAGAAGTTTGCATGTAAGCGCCTAGGGAGGATTTTGTAAACCTTCACTTTGCTACAAACTGTACAACCATATCAAGCTAATTTCTAGTTTTCACTGAAATCAGTCAAATAAGTGCTCCCCAATTCCTATTACCCCCAACCCCAACAATTAGAAGGACCTCTCTCCTTCCCCTCTGCTCTTTAGCAAGACTCAAAATTAAAATACACTTTGTCCATAAGGCTTTTGATCTGGGGAGCAAGTTAAAAAAGCACACAGTCCAGAGGTAAGAGCATTAGACTTGGGGTCAGAAAGGTGGGGTTCCAGTCTTAGCACTAAGAGCCCCTGGTCTATAAAATCTCAATGAATTTACAAGGAAAATCAAGCAAACTTATCCATTACTGGACAATAAGTTGCTGGGAGATAGACTATACATAATTTCTCTTCATTCATTTCTTTACCTTTGTGTGGTTTCTAATTCAAGGTTATCAGAAAAAAAAGGGTTAAAAGTCAAAATACTGAAAAAGTAAGAACAGAAATATACCTTCAGACAATCTGCCTTGCCCACTTCTTCACTTCTTGGCTACCAGGATACAATAAAGCAATATTTTCTTGATTAGAAATCTTCCAGATATTGAGAATTCTGGGTAACTGAACTTCCAAGCAATCACTAGCTACTGCATGTTAAGTAGGGAACCCTTGAGGACCAGCCTTTTTTGTCAGTTAGAAACAAGAAACAAAACATACTAGGAATGAAAGAGAGGAAGTATTTATTAAGAACCTACTGTGTACAGGCTAGAGAAGGAAATGGCCAACTGGATCAGTATCTTTGCCAAGAAAACCCCTATTTGGGTCACCCAAAGTTGATTAGCCAGCAACAAAAATGCTAGGTACAGTATCAAGGCTTTACCATTTTTATCTCATTTACTAGGCTGCTTTCTACTCCCATTTAAAAGGGCAATAAAGATCACCAAAAATTCATTAATGAACAGAATTTGAATCCTTCTCTGGAGAGCTGAGTGCTCTTTGGGAACCCCTTTGGTGGTGGTGGGGGCTTGTGCCCAACCTCCTGGTCTCCCCAAGGCTGTGAGATAGAGGTGGGACAGGGAAGCAGGAAGGGCGAAGGGGAGGGCAGGGGAGCAATGTCTACAGGGCCATGACGACAGCCAATTCTATTGGTTGCACCTACAAGATATCTGACCACAGACAAGTCATGTCATCTTCGTTTGTCTAGAAACTGGGCATCATAATCCCCATAGCATTTTTAGTTCACAGGATCATTATGAGGCTCAAAATTGAGTCATTCCCAAACCTCAAAATGCTATATGCCAGCTGTGATAATGAATAATAATAGCTAATATTCAGATAGCAATTTCATAGGCCAAATTACAAATTACAATTATTCTCTCATTTTATCTTTCTTTAAAATTTTTTTTTAGGTTTTTTGGTAAGGCAATGGGGTTAAGTGGCTTGCCCAAGGACACACAACTAGGTAATTATTAAGTGTCTGAGGTCGGATTTGAACTCAGGTACTCCTGACTCCAACACTAGTGCTGTATCCACTGCACCACCTAGCTGCCCCCTCTCATTTGATCTTTACAACAACCCTGGGTGTACAGGTGCTACTGTTAGTCCCACTTTACAGATGAGGAAACTGAGGCAGACAGCAGTGATTTGTCCAGAGTCACTGTGCTTCATAAAGATTTTCTGAATTGAATTAAAGCATCAGTGTCTGGATTTGAATTGGGGTCCTCCTGATTCCAGGTCCAGCATTATTCCTCTGTGCCATTCATAGTCATTACTGTTAACCATGCTACTTTGATTAATCACATCATGTTCCCGGTGTGGATTTTGGGTAGTTTTGCCACCTGTAAAATGAGGGGATTGGCCAAGATGATTCCCTGGGCCCCTTATACTTCCAGAGATTATGATTTGATGACATTTCATCTCTATGCACCTGAGTCCTCATTTACATCTCAACCTCTGGGACTTCAGTGTTCCTCCAGACTCTATTCCTGAAAAGGCTTGGTCATTGTGGGGTGTTTGGTCCCCTTGGATGCTGATGTGAGCAAACTGTGTCCCTGGGAGGGGAGAGGAAATTGATCATCCCATCTTGCTACCTGTTCATGGAAGACCGTAGGTTCATAAGGGACAGAAGCTGGGGTTTACTGCTCTCAGTTCAGAGGTATCCTGGGAGATGCTGTGCTATCTCTGTTTTTTCCATGGGTTTTTATGGTAGAAACTGGACTCTCTTTTTTTCTTAAAAGGAGAGTACAGAATAAAAAATTCACTAGACTAACTGATAGCCCTAATTTATCAAAATGTTGCTGCAACTGCCCTGGCCTTTAGAAAATTAAGAATGGTTCAATGTGCATTTTGGTTGTCATATTGTTATGCCATTTTGGCACAAAGCCTCAGTGAGATTTCAAATACATTCTACAAATCAACTCACACAGATATAGTCATGCCATTCTATTTAAAACCTTCAAAGGGGTAGGGGGCAAACTGAACCTTGTTAGCTTTGAATGCCAATTCAAGGCTCTCAACAAGTTAAGACCTCCCTCCTTGCTTTTCCAAGCTTCTTTCATACTAGTCTCCTCCATTTGTGCAATTCTCTGGTCAAACTTGGTCACTAGTCAGTCCTGTTACATACCCCGCTCTCTTCTCTTCAGGCTTTTCTTCCTGCTGTTTTCTGTGCCTAAATTATCCTCAACTTCCATCTCTCTCTTTTTTAGGCAATCAGGGTTAGTGACTTACCCAAGGTCACACAGCTAGGCTGTAGCTGAGGCCAAATTTGAACTCAGGTCCTTCTGACTCTAGGGCCAATGCTCTATACACTGTGTCACCAAGCTGCCTATCATCTCTAACTCTTGAAAACCTACTCACCCTCCAAGACCCAGCTCTTTTCTGAGTTCAATTTTGATATTATAATTAGACAGGGCTCAGGTTTTGTTGCTGTTATTATCGTTCCTTCCTTTTATATTGTTGTAGTCATCATAATACTTCGCATTTTAAATTATTCATTACTTAATGGGCAGCCTTTTCCATCAATGGCAGCTCTGATTTCTCTAAAAGGCTTTCTGACATTGAGCTGAAATCTCTCTCCCTGTGGAAATCCACTAGGCTGAGTTTATAGGATCACAGCTAGCTGGAAGGGCCCTTTGATATCATCAAGGCCAAACCCCATCATTTTATAGATGAGGAAGGAAAGAGACTTAGAATCTGGCTAGATCTAGAAAAGATCTGGAGTTGGAAGAAATCTTAGCAAGAATTTAGTCTAATCCCTTTATTTTTACAGATAAGGAATCTGAGACACAAAGAAATGAAGTCCAAAAGGTAGTGGCAGAAATGGGATGGCCCCAATTTTCTCATTCCCAATCCTATACTCTTTCTCCTGTACCAGTTCCTGACACACTGTAGGTGCTACATAAATGTTTATTGGCTGACTTGTCTCCCAAGTCTGAGGCTGGTGGTACAAGGAGTCTCACCAATTTACCTGAAGGGAAAAACATCTTGAAGGCTACTGAGACAGAAGTAATTTTGACTTTTTTCACAATGGGAGGGAAGCAGGGTATCTTCAAAAACAAATGGTTATGTCATACCTCTCAGATCGGCCAATATGACCAGAAAGGACAATGATCATTGTTGGAAGGGTTGTGGGAAATCTGGGACACTATTAGCTGTGAACTCATCCAACCTTTCTGGAGAGAAATTTGGAACTACGCCCAAAGGGCAACAAAAATGTGCATACTCTTTGACCCAGTAATACCACTACTGGGTCTATACCCTGAAGAGATGATGAAGAAGGGTAAAAATATCACTTGTACAAAAATATTCATAGTAGCCCTGTTTGTGGTGGTGAAGAATTGGAAATCAAGTAAATGTCCTTCAATTGGGGAATGTCTTAACAAACTGTGGTATATGCATGTCATGGAACAGTATTATTCTATTAGAAACTAGGAGGGATGGGAATTCAGGGAAGCCTGGAGGGATTTGCTTGAACTGATGCTGAGTGAGATGAGCAGAACTGGAAAAACATTGTACACCCTAACAGCAACATGGGGGCAATGATCAACCTTGATGGATGTGCTCATTCCATCAGTGCAACCATCAGGATCAATTTTGGGCTGTCTGCAATGGAGAATACCAAATGTATCCAGAGAAAGAGCTGTGGAGTTTGAACAAAGACCAAGGACTATTACCTTTAATTTAGAAAAAAACTGATATCTTATTGTCTGATCTTGCTACCTCTTATACTTTATGTTTCTGCCTTAAGGATGTGATTTCTCTCTCATCACATTCAATTTGGATCAATGTAAACCATGGAAACAATGTAAAGACTGGCAAATTGCCTTCTGTGGGGGGGGGAGTAAGATTAGAGGAAAAATTGTAAAACTCTAAAATCTTGAAAAAAAACCCAAATGATTATGTTTCAGGTCCCACTGAAAGGGGTGGAGGGAAGGGCAGAAGGATGGGAGGAGGAGTGAAGGAGGGGAAGGGGTAAGGTTGAAGAGACAGCCTGGACCCAAATCTTTTTTTTTGCAAGGCAATGGGGTTACGTGACTTGCCTAAGGTCACATAGCTAGGTAAGTATTATGTGTCTGAGGCTGGATTTAAATTCAGGTCCTCCTGACTCCAGGACTGGTACTCTATCCACTGTGCCACCTAGCTGCTTCTGGGTCCAAATTCAAGGATATCAGAGTCACCAATATTTCTCAGGTTCCCCATTTAAAAAAAAAAGGAGAGTTGGCCTTGATGACCTAAATGATGATCCCATCCAGCTCTAGTCCTGCAATTTCACTTATAATGCATAGGCTTCTGTGTTCAAATAGTAGTTGACCTTCCTAATCAAAGAGGACCATGACATCACATGAATGATGACATGACTTATATATTATACTTACTACTGTGAGGGGAGTTTGTTGTACAAAGACATCCTTCAGCCTTTTCCTGAAATGGTATCACTTGGATTTAATAGGAAATAGGACTCCTTGTGATGGTCTGCATGCTGTGAGAGTCTTTGACCCTGTGGATATGGTTCTTTCCCATATCAGCAAGGTACCACAGTGCTCCAACAATGCCAGGCAGAGCATCAGGATAAGATTTTTCTAGAAACAAATTGGCCACAACACGGTATATCCAAACCTGTCTCTTGAAGGTCTAATCGTCAGTACAGTGATCTTATGGTGACAGTCTTTCACCAGTAGGGTAAAGCTAATCTGTCTCACAATGGTCTACTCACCAGTATGGTATGATTTGGCAATAAGCTTTCAACCTTAGGACAAAGCTAACCTGTCACTCAGAGGTCTATGCTGTTCAGTTCTACAATGACACTCCCCCAGAGCTTGAGCTCACCAGACATCAGAGATCCATGAATAAAAACCATGATACATTCCTGCCCCAGAGCAGTTTCTGCTTTAATGGCAGGAATTGGAGGTGGGGGCAATGTGACTTATTTCTATACTCTGATGGAGCTTCCAATATTTAGAATACAATAAAAAGTTCAACCACCATCAGAATAACCCAAGATGTCACATTTCCAGATTAAAATATGCCCAGGTTCTTCAACCAATTCTCATATGAGATAATTTCCAGATCCTAGTTAACCTTATCTAGACTCCCTTACCTGCAGTTTCCCTAAGATATGGTACCCACTTCATCTAACTTCTTTGCAGAAGTAGGAGACTATGGGCATGGTGCATTGCATTGTGTCATTTGCTAACTTTGTGAGTTTTGCTGAATTCTTCCCCCCCTCCTTTTTTGTTTTGTTTTGCATGCGTGTGCTTATTTTGATATAATTGATGAATGAGAAGAGGAGAGAAGAGGGCTCCAAAGGGAAATGTAGGTGATTAAAAAAAACTATCAATAAAATTTTATTTTGAAAAAAAGCACATAGGGACAGCTAGGTGGTGCAGTGGATAAAGCACCGGCCTTGGAGTCAGGAGTACCTGGGTTCAAATCCGGTCTCAGATACTTAATAATTACCTAGCTGTGTGGCCTTGGGCAAGCCACTTAACCCCATTTGCCTTGCAAAAGCCTAAAAAAAAGCAAATGGACTATTACTCTTAGAATTTCACATAATACTCCAGCTAAGATCTGACCAAAGCAAAGGCAGCCTGCTAAAATCACTCCATCTTTTGGTTTTCTGTCTCTTACTCTCCCATTCTGGACTTGGATAGCAGATGGTTCTAGGCAGAGTGCCAAACACTACCCCAGTTACCCCTATTCAGTTTCTTCTTGCTTGTCTCAGCTCTTCATCTTCCTAGCCCTTTGACATCATCTTGAATCTTGATTCTGCCACTCATCAGAGAAGCTGATATTTCCAGCTTTAATGTCTGTCATCTGTAAATTTAATAAGCTAGCCAGCTACATCTTTATCAAGTCACTAATAAAAAACACTGAGCAGACCCCTGACAAGGATGATGTCAACTCATTAACCATCTCTCTTTGGGGAATTTTTCATCCACCTGCATGTCTGTCTACTGAATATCACTGGGTAGCCTTTCTCTATCTTGTCTTGTTCTCTATCTTGTCTTCCTGTAGTTCTGAGTTCAGTGATAGAAACTATGTCCATGGCTGCCCTTTGATCATCCAGCTTAGTAAGTAACATGAAAAAAAGACTACGAGATTAATTTGGTATGACTTGGTCTTACTTAACCAACACTTGCTCCCATAATAAGTCATTAGGGCTTTTTTCTCTTTAAATTCTTTCCATTTATTGTGCTTGGACCCTGGGCAGGTGACTACCTATCTGCCTCATTTTCCTCATCTGTAAAATTGGCATCATAATTGCATGTATGATTGGCAAGATCAAATGAAATATTTGTAAAGTGTTTTGCAAACCTTGAAAGCACTGGACACATGCTAAGTATAATTATCATTAGTAATAACAATGAAAACAGTAACACAAATTTGCAGTGGACCTGGCCAGCATGGTTTCCCATATGCACGCAACAAGATAAAAGGCAGCAGGCTTAGCAGGGTCATCTCTTCAATAAGATAATGGTAGTAAGGGCCTCAGGAAAAGAAACTAGGGTACCTGAACTACTTCACCAAAGAGTTAAGATGGGGAGAGGAGGAAACTATATATATAGCTAATGCCTGAGGGTTCATGACATGAAGGTAAAACCTAAAAGGCTGATGAACTGAAGGTCCTGAAAAGAACAAAGAACAGAGTATGGAGCTGCAAGGCAAAGGGAGAGGTGAAATGAGAACAGATTGTGATCAGATAAGAGAATTTCAGAGTTCATGAGCATGGAAGTGTTTTTGTGTACATGATGGCAAGGTCAAAGGTATGACCATTTTTTGTGCGGGGGGGGGTTAAAGGAAGAGATCATGAGAAATGAGCAAATTGAGGAAGTGGGAGACGAAGGTGTTTGAGTAATTATCAATATGTACATTGATGTCCCCTAGTATAAGAATAGGACTTGAGGAAGAGAAAAAGACTGAATTGGGAATGAATGGGGAGGAAAAAGGGTAGTATCTTGGAGGTCAGTGGACAATAGTTACCAGAATTTTGACTGGGTAGTGTATATGGATGAATGAATTTCAAAAGAGAATAGTTTACAAAATAGAACAGAACTTCAAAATAGAATAGTGATGGGGGAAACTTAGGGTGGGCAGCAGAGAACAAAGATCATTCCACCACCACCACATCCCAGTCTTAAACAGTGAGTTGAGGCAAGGAACAAAAATGCCACCAGTGCTGGAAAGGGGGACCAGGAGGCTGGATCACTAGCTGGTAGCCAGATCTCTTTGAGAGTCACTAGATGAAAGGGATAGGGTAGGAAATTAAAAAAAAATTAAGATGAAACAGTTATTCCTGAGAGTACTCCAGAAAGTATGATGGAAGGGGTGGTATCTTTAGGGTAGGATGTTCGGGGAGAAGGGTTGAGGGGAATAGAAATAAGTAAGCAGGCAGTGGAGAAAGTCTACCCTGCTCCTCAAGGCAGTAACAATTTTCCTTGTTTTTACCCTTGAACCTCATATATCCATTTTTTCTGTACCTTCCTAATACCCTTAACATAGATTATTGGATTCTCTTGCTTCCTATACTGATATTTCATTCTCCATGAGGCAATGATTTGGATTACCTTTACATCTCCTCAGTATCTTACAGTGCTCTGTAAACAGTAGACACTTAATAAATGTTAGTTCAATCTACTGAGTTATGCCAGTTGCCACTGTCTAATAGAATGTACCTAGGCTCAAATGTTTTTAAGACCAAGCCTTCATGATCTTTAAGACTAATTATGGAGTTCCACTGACAATTACTTACATTCAATATTATATGAGACCAGTTTATTTAAAAGGACTACTTGTCTAAGGGCAACAGATGATGGGGGAAAGCAATGAGAGGGTAAGAAAAAAAGTCCTTCATCAAGCAAAGGGGGCAATTGCTGAGTACTCTGAACATTACTTGTGAATGATTTATCTTCAAGCCTGAACTAAAAACACAGATGGGGGAGAATGACTATAGAATGGGGTTAGGGTTTGGGAGAGCAGATATGAGTCTCTCTAGGGGAAAACATTGGGAAATACTCTGATGCCAGGTGACATGAAGGTTCGCCCAATGAGGAGAGGCTTGGATTTCATGTCATTCTGGCTCTACCACTCATTTGCTTGCTTTCTTTGGACCAGACCAGACCCTCCTTCCCCTACCCCCAACTTTCTTTTTTTTTTTTTTTTTGGTAAGATGAGGTTAGATTATATGATGTCCCAAACTAGAAATAGACATATGTGCCAGGCTCCCTGTACAGGAATGGAAGAGGAGTTGGGAAAAAATACCTCAAACCTGGTGAAGAGAGGCACAAAACGCAGGATTGATAAGATACTTTTGTTAACCAGGTTTCTGAAAAAGATCCAAAGTCATCTATCTAATAGGTGTCTTCAGTGTGATATGATTGCCAAAAAGTTACTGTTATCTTGTGCTAAACTAAGAGAGACATGGCTTCCAGGAATGAGGAGGTGATATTATCACTGCTCAGTGAACCTCCATTGGGAGCACTGTTCAGTTCTAGGTGCCACAGCTGTCAAGGATGTTATAGCAGCAATTCCTTCTGGGTAGAGCTAGGATGGGAGGCCCTAGAGGTGTTTTCTAGCTGTAAAATTCTGTAATTCTATGATCTCAGGTCCCTTCCAGTCTTAAATGTGCAGATGTTCCAAGTATAGATTAAATCAAGTTATCAGAAGGCAGTATGGTATAGGGAAATGAATAGAGTAAGTCTATGGAGTCAGAAGGCTTGCATTTCAATCTTGGCAATGCTAGTCACTCCCATGGTGACCCCAACTTAACCTCTTGGCCCCAAAACAAAGAACTGGACTAGAAGATCCTTGAGGTTTTTTTTTTTATTTGTAAATCTCTAAGCTGCAATTTAATAGAAAGCTCACCAAAATTGTGAACATAGATCTGTTACCAGAAAAAGGCAGAAGAGATAAAAAATAAGAACACATGCTGATGCACCCCAGGCCGACTCCATCCTATGGCTCCAGTTGGCTTTGAAAATTCAATACAGAGAGATAGGTGGGAAATGGGTACACACTTGGACCTCCTGTCAAGATACAACCCCTTTTTCCCTCCCAATGAATAGAGCTAATGGGTGCCTTAAAGATCTACGTAAGATCTTAACCAAGACAAATATTCATTATAGGAGGGTAGGATCTCCTGCTACTTTTGTATTCCTGACATTCCCTACCCTGGCACCTGTCTGATGTTAACTGCTCCAAAATGGAGGTGATTCCTTAGTTCCTTCTAGGCATTCATCTCTACAGTGCATTCTTTAGAGTGTACCTCCCACCTTGATTTTTTTTTTTTTTGGTACAGGCTTGAAGGTAAATCATTTGTAACTAACACTTGTAGGAGTTAGCAACTGCCCTTTGCCTGTTCCAACTCAGGCTAAGGAGCCATATTTGTTACTACTAGGAACTTCTAAACATGAAAGAAATGAATTTTCCCTCCTTACAGCTGAATCACTCCCTGGAAATGCTTTAATTAGTGTTCAGTTCCAGCTGTGAATTTGGTCATTGCCAAGAGGAGCAAGAGGACAGAAGACTCAGGGTTTTTCTTTTGGGACTGACCTTACCCAGGAAAAGGTGTATTAGCTGAGAAATGTCCCAATCAAATACGTTAAGAAGTTTGAACTCCATGAAGGAAAAACCAAAATGTGCCTAACCAGCTATAAGGGAGAAGAAAGTTCTAGGACTCTCTATCTTGGAGGATCTCAAGAGTAAGACCACACAGACAAGTTACCTTCCTTGATTTAAAACAACAAACTTATTTTTTATATTCTGTCATTCATTTGTTTTTAACATTCTTTTAAAAAATTTTGAATTCTAAATTCTCTTCCTCCCTCCAGCCCCTGCCTCACCCAATTAGAAAGCAAAAAACAAACTTTAAAGGGACACATCATAGACAGGCTTTCTAACATTTCCTTTTAGCTCAAGTCTGAAACTGTTTGGCACTGAGAAATGGAAACAGGAGTTTTTGACCACAGTCCCCTGGGTAAAAGTATAGCAAGGAAGTGTGTCCACAAGACCTGGGCAGGTCCCAAAGGCAAAGTGATGAACCAGAGTCTCTTTTGGTCAGCTTCCACATGACAAAAAGTAAGTTCTTTAACTAAGAGTAGGCTAGAGGCCTTGCCAGTTGGCCATTAGTTTCATGCTAGCCCCCAAAGTGGGCCTGGAGCTATTTCATCCCCGGAGAGATTATCAACTGAAAGACATAATTGGGGATTTTGAAGTATGGGGAGACAGACTTATTCTGGTATTGAAATTGGAGTCTATTTTGTCAGATTTTTAATGAGGTCTTTCCTTCAGGCTGATTTCATAAAGCTGAAGCAATTATGGAGAGCAAGTGGGTTTCTTCCCAAGTAGCCACATACTGGTGGGTTTTGCAAACTAGCTCTTTAGCCAGAGATGGCAGAAAAATCAGCGTGGAGTAGCCCCCTTGGTGAGGGAATCAAAGCAACAGACATTAAATGCCTACTGTGTGCTATGCAAGAGGAATTCAAAAACAAAAAATGGAAATCTTGCCAGGAGGGAGCTTATAGTCTACTGTGGGAAATACAACATGTATACAGATATATAAATGCAAAATCAACCAAATAGGGAGGGAGCACTAGCAACTAGAGGGACCTGAGCAGCTTCATGGAGAAGGAAGCATCTGGGTTATGAGCCACTTCCCCATGTTTTCTTTGAAGTTTATTAAGGAGGCTGGCCAGAGGAATTCCACCTTCCAAGAACTGGGAGAAAGTTGAGTTGGAAGCGAGATTAATCTTGCTCAACAGGAATAAAGACCTTGAAGGAACCTTACATATCATCTATTCCAACCCTTCATTTTACAAATGGACAAACTAAGGCTCAGAGTAGAGAAACTATGTGAGAAAGCAAGTATGGAAAGTAGAGCTTGGAAATGTGTCTACTATCTGGTACACGATTCCTAGTAGATCATTTCTCTTTTTCCTCTTCCCTAGGCCTTTGAATTTGGGGAAATCAGAGAATTGAGGGATGAAAGAGTCTTATCTCAGAGATCTAATTCAACCCCCTCACTTCACATATGAGGAAGCTGAGGCATAAGGGGCTTAAAGACATTGACCAAGATCACAGAGGAATGGCATCAAAAGTTGATGTAGGAATCAGTTTTGGATTTTTGATCTCCAAATTGGGTGTCTTTCCCACTCTATCAAAAAGCCTTTGTGAACTTTATAGATAATCACAGTTCTGAACTTCTAAATACCTTTCTGTAATCCAATGGTGAGTTGAGGTTTGACATTCTTTACAGTTAGAACCCTCTTACAGTGCAGTAAACCTCTCATTTCCATGATTAAAATTTACACCACATTCTCCTCATGGCCTTACTTCATGAGCAACTTGGTTTTTAACAATTCATCATCATAAAAATTCCTAGTGTTTTGTTTGGCAATTAGCCACAGGAGAGTAAAATAGTTTTGTCATAAGGTACTACAACTTTTCAGATCCTCAATTCTTTTAAAACAATGGACTCCAGCAAAGGTGCTTGACTCCTTTGGAGAAGTTCTCTGAGTTGTTACTCAAGTTAACATTTTATCATCGGCTTTTTAAAAAAACAAAATAGATAGTATACTCATCAAATCTGCAGGTGACCTAAAGTTGAGAAGGATACTGAATGGACTGAATGATACAAAGAACTCAATAGGCAAGAATGCTGGGTTGAATCTACAGGATGAAATTAAATGCAAAGTCTTGCACTTGGGTTCAAAAAATCAATTTAATAAGTATAAGGTTAGCTGAACTGGATGGTTTCTGAACTCTATTCTACCTCTGAAATTTTGTGAATCTGGGCCTTTCAGGACTACTGGGGAGATAAGGCATTTGCACAAATACCTGTGATACTAAAAAAGTGTCTAAGAGAAGTACAAACAGTGCTATGGGGTGTGGAGAAGAAAATTAAGAAGGGGCAGCTAGGTGGTGGCAGTGGATGGAGCACTAGCCCTGGAGTCAGGAGGACCTGGGTTCAAATCTACTCTCAAACACTTAATAATTGCCTAGCTGTGTGGCCTTGGGCAAGTCACTTAACTCCATTGCCTTAAGTAAAAATTTAAACAAAAGATAATTAAGAAAAGCTTCACAGAATCAAATTGGAACTGCATCTTGAGGGACCAGTAGAATTACAATTGACAGAGATAGAAAATGAGGTAGGCACTTCACACCTCTCAGATTGGCCAATATGACCAGGAAGGATAATGATCAATTTTGGAGGGAATGTGGGAAATCTGGGGCACTAATTCAATGTTGGTGGAGCTGTGAACTTTCCAACATTTCTGGAGAACAATTTGAAACTATGCCCAAAGGGTAATAAAAATGTCCATCCCCTTTGATCCAGCAATACCACTACTACATCTGTCTTCTGAAGAAATCATGAAAAGGGGTAAAAATCCCACATGTACAAAACTATTCATAGCAACACTGTTTGTGGTGGCAAAGAATTGGAAATTGAGGGGATGTCCATCAATTGGAGAATAGCTGAACAAATTGTGTTATATGTATGTGATAGAATACTATTGTTCTATAAGAAATCATGGGGGATAGGATTTATGAACTGATGGTGAGTGAGATGAGCAGAACCAGAAGAATATTATATACACTACAACAACATGAGGTGATGGTCAGCCATGATGGACTTTTTCATTCTTCTGTTAGGAACTGATTCTTCTCATCAAACATTCAATTTTGATCTATGTTTAGCATAGTTATAAATGTAAAGACTATATAAGATTGCTTCCAGTTTGTGAGGGGGGAGGGAAGGGAGGGAGGGAGAAAAATTGTAAAACTCAAAACCTTGTAAAAAATTATTGGTAAAAACTACCATTGTATCTAGTTGGAAAAATAAATAAAATATTCATTAAAAAAAAAGAAAGTGAGGTAGGAAAAGAGATATGTTCCAGAGGCATGATCACGGCAACTTTCCATCCCAGATTCTCAAACACAGACCTACTTTCAAGATTTCAAAGTACACTTTTATGAGATTTTGCAACAGTTGGATCCTTTGTCAGATCATGCATCCTCCATTTTCTTTGGGAAAATGTAAGACAATGTGAATAAATACTGATGCCACAAGGCCTCTTCCTACCCCCACAGGGAAGGGCCTCCATAAGAATCTAAGACGATTCTGTTTCCCATCAATGAATTAAATAAGATGGAACCAATCAACCATCAGGGGTATACAGAATTATACAGCCCTAAAACTAGAAAAAGAAACATCAAAAACCTTTTCTGTTTTGACTGTATTTTTCATTGCTCTTTACCTGAAAAATATCTGAAAAATACTAAGGAAGCACCCATTTCATTCATTCAAAAAATCATAATTGAGGCTAATTAAGCTAAGGGCACAGAGAAAGGATATGACTTGCCCAAGATCACACAGTGAGTAAAGCAGCTGAGCTGAGACTAAGAAATCAGGTATCCCAACCACAATTCAGGAAGAATAGCCCCCAAATTCTAGTGTCCCTACCCTCAGTTCCTTTGTGAAATAAAAAGTCACTGTAGTCTGAGATGTATATTACCATTTGCATCACAAGAATGTCAAAGCCCCTCCATGTATAGAGAATATGGTTCATCACATCTGGTCAACCTCAGCAGGAGATCCTGGGGGTCTCAGGTTCTTGGGCTAAAGTGCTCTTCTGTTGCTTCCTCGTGGGGTAGTGGGGACTCTGGTCTCTTTAAGATTATCGCAGCAAGCACAAATACTGGCAGAGTCTGAGCACAGTCACCCACCCTGATGTATCTGGTGTCTAAGGACCAGCCCAGTGAAGTGCAAAGGACTCAGCAGCAAAAACTTTGGCCCCCAGCTGATGAAACTCCTCAAGGGCTCAAAATCTGTACCACTGCCAAGCTATCATATGTCAACAGAATCACCAAGTTTCTGAAGACTTGCTCTCAAGTTTGAAGCCACAAATGAGACTATCTGGAGGCAGAGATTAGAGGTCCCAATCTTAGCTCTGCTACTTACCATGTGGACAAGTAGCTTCATTTTTTTGAGCCTCAGTTTCTTCCTCTGTAAAATAGAAATGATAACATCTGTAGGGACCACCTCACAGAGTTATTGCAAGGACCACGTTAGATAATGTATGTGAGGTATTAAAGCATGATATAAACGTCAGTAATTATACCAACATCATCTATAAAAATGAAATGGTGGGCTGGATGATCTAGGAAGGGAGCAGGTTACAATGGAAAGAGCACTAGATTTGGAATCAGGGGCCTAGGTTCAAATCCGGACTCTGCTACTTACTAGTTGTGTGACCTTGACCAAGTCCTTCAACTTTTCTGGTCCTCAGTGTCCTCATCTGTAATATGGATGACCTGTGAAAATTCCTCTCAACTCTTTTGTTCCTTTTTGGTTTTTGCAAAGCAATGACGTTAAGTGACTTGCCCTAGGTCACACAGATATTTATTGTGATCTAAGGCCAGATTTAAACTCAGGTCCTACTGACTCCAAGGCTGGTGCTGTATCCATTGCACCACTTAGCTGCTCCCCTCCCAACTCTTTATTAATGAGTCTATGATACTTCAAGCTCTAAATCCTTTGCTATATACTGATCATCTTTGCCCTTGGGAGGCTTTCATTTTCTATGGCTCTCAAGTCACTGTAATGAAAATCCCGTGAGATATGTGGCCTTCAAAGTGAAAAAAGGTGGGGCAAGTCAGAGGAAGAAATATCCATTAAATTCTATTTTAATATATATCCATACATGTATACATATATACATGTGTATATCTATCTATCTATCTATAAATAATTTGTTTGGGACATACTTCTTATGTCTCTTTCCCCTTTCTCTCTTTCCTTTTTTCTGTCTTTCCTTCCCTCCCTCTCTTTTTCTTTGTTTTTTTCTTTCTCCCTCTGTCTTTGTCTCTGTCTGTTTCCCCATCCCTCTCTCCACTACACACACACACACACACACACACACACACACACACCCATGGCCCACAGGCTGCCAAGAAACACTAATAAATGGTTTGCACTTGACCTTTTGCTGTATACTTGACAAAGCCTGTCATAAGGTATCATCTCATTCAGGATGCAAAAATGCAGCCCCATACTCTAAGTGGCAAGATAATCTACTGTGGGCCTCAGAAAAATGACTATTTTAATAATAGGTCTTCCCCTTGGCTTCTTTTGGTTCCAGCTTACATTGACAAAGGCCTTTTTAAAGAAAGGGTCAGAAATACTGACTAGATTTCTTCTTCATCTCCCTTCATTTCCCTCCTCCCCCCCAGGCCAGGCACAATACACACACACACACACACACACACACACACACACACACACACACACACACTCCTCAATTCCCCTTACTAACAAATTCATCATGCATCTTAATAGCCACTGTCTTTTGGGTTATTACAGTACAATGAATGGAGCTGACAGTCCTACTTTTAACAATGCTCTTGGAAAACCAGGGGAAAAATGAATGGTCGCTGTTTTTCTCTCCACACAAAGAAATGAGCAACATAATTGTCTTCTGAAGAAGAAATACTCTAATCATCTTTAACTTTAAAGAAATTTCTTTCAGAGGAGACCATAAGACAAACAGGAGGCATGAGAACCCCAGGTTCCTCAGAGACTGAGTTGTGGGAGGGCCATGCTGAAGAGACCATAACAGCCAGGGCTGGCATTCACTTCCATGGCACTGTTGGAGTTAGGGGTGAGTGAATTTGCCACCAAATAGCACCACTGGGAGCTATGGGTATTTTACATGTTGTCACAGTATGTCTGATACTTGAATGCAAAACACACATGCCAAGAACTAAAGAGAAAGTTTCAAGCCAGTTTCTCTAATTAAATCTCCAAACAAGTGAGGGTGCTGCCATGACTGGGAAAGTGCTAGAGCACAGAGTGAAAGGAAGTGACCACTTCTGAAATGGCTTTCCAGTGATTTTGGAGATTCGATGGCTCTTCCTTGGTAAGCATCCAACCTTTGGATTAGAGATCTTCAGGGAGCAGGACCCATCACACCCCAAGCAAGGCTATTATACTTTTGGATAGAAAGGGCATAGATTATCCTAGAGAGAAAGCCTTTCTGTTTTGTGTTGATGTCCCCCCAAACACAGCCCAGCACCCGGAACCCTGAAAATGGCTTGATGACTGGCTGAAAGATTGAATTGTTGGGAAGGATTGAGCCATAACTTCTAAATATGAAAAATGAGGGATTTGAATTTTATTATTTCTAAAGTCCCATCCAACTAGATAATGATGCAGTGTATAGAACATTGTACCTGGAGTCAGATAGATATCTTCGTGATTTCAAATATAGCCTCAGACACTAGCTAGATAACCCTGGACAAGTCACTTTACCCTGTTTGTCTCAGTTTCCTCATCTGTAAAATGGCCTGGAGAAGGAAATGGCAAACCCTTCCAGGATTTTTGTCACAACAACAACACAAACATCAACAACCACTACCACCACCACCAAAGCCAAATGGAATCAGAGAATTGAACATGATTGGAAAATACTGAATACATACATATGATGCAGAGCCCCTTCCAGTCCCAAATACCATAATCCTGTGAGGAAGAAAAAGGCAGAAAACCTCAAGTTCCCTGCCAGGGCCAGGGTGCCCAAAGTAGGTCTGATCTACTTTGCATCTTCAGGATTTCCCCTGGCCAGCTTGGTTGCTGTGGGGTGTTAATTCATTAGTCAGCTGTTAGCCACTTCTTCATTGGGAAGAAGTTAAAGGAACAGAGATATCGGTTGCTTGCACTTCTTCTCTAAGTTTTTTCCTTGTTATTATTTTTTATGAATAATAAATTTGAGGGTGCATGGCTGCATAGTCCAAATTATTTCAACCTGAAAACAGATACCAACATTACTTGATTTATAAAGCTCTATTAATGCCATCAAAAGAGGTTTCCTTTATGAAAAGATAGAATAAAAAGGTCAGATGCAAAAAGGAAGAAGGGACTGAAGACTTGGGAAGAATTCAGCTGGAATCTAGAAGGCTTTTTAAACCAGGATTCTGAGCAACAGCTCTGAGACTACCAAAGAAATCTGTTTGCCTGTCCTATCATTCACGCCCCAAAACAAGACTCCAGGGTGGCCTTGATGGCTCCCTCCTGAACTCATCTCCCTCACAGGTAGGGTAGTTTTCCCAAAGACCCTTTTGCTTCAAATTAAGAGCTGGATTCGACTCAATAAACATTGATCAATGACCAATGGAAATGTACTATTTTGCTATATTTCAAAGTTGGTGAGATATGATGGAGTTTTAAAGACAGAACCACACAGTTCTTGCTCCTAAGGAACTTATCTTCTTGTGGGGGAAGACGGTTGGCAAGTTCAAGGTAGAGGGAATCACTAACATTTGGAGGGGGATCTATTGAAGGAGGTGGAGGTGAGAAGGGAGAACATTCTGGGTGTACAGGTAGGAGATGGAGGAGATCTGGCTCTGTTTGGCTCTAGCAGGGAAGGAGCCAGTAGATAAGGAGGGTCTGAAAATGGGCTGGATGAGACAGGAGGTGATCAAAGATATAAAACAAAGGGGTTGATCTTAAGGGCACCCTAAGAGGGCACCCTGAAAATGGAGTGAAGCAGATGGGGATGGGGGGGTAATAGTGAGGTGATCTGAAGGGTAGAATTTGGAAGAAGCAAAAGTTGTAATGGATAGTCTCAGATTGTTTTTTTAGTGAAGTAATAGCCTGAGTGGTAAGGGGACCTCCATTTCCCTACTGAACAAGCCCCTTGTGAAGGTCTTTCCTATTTTCCTATTATTCTTTTACAAAATGAGTGATACCACTTAGACTGCTTAACTTCAGAGGATGAGAGGGCTGAAACAGAAAGGGATCTTCCAGGTCACCAGGTCCAACCCCTTCATTTCACAAATGAAGAGATTGAGGCCCAGGAAGGGCTGACTTGCCCTCTGGAAGTGTCTGAAGTAAAACACTCTCTAAGGTTTCAAATGCTATAAATAGGCAAAATGGCAGCAAAGAAGATTAGTTAAAGGGAAGCCTTCAGTTAGGCTTAGCCTCTGAAATCTACTACCCAAGCAGGTCACTTCCCCTCCTTAGGCCTCAGTTTCTTCATCTGTGAATAAAAAGGTTAGACTTGATGACCAGGAAGGTCCCTTTTCATTTTAAATTATATAAGAGGTATCAATATCAGTAGTAGAGGACATTTCGAAATCATTAAAGAAATATCAACTGTTTTCAAGTTTTTATAAACTATAGAATGCAATGAGGGAATTCATTTTTTAAAAATCCAGATGCAAAACCAAAAAATAGCAGACCTGTGCAAAAAAGTGAGTTCCATAACTGTGTAGTGGTGAAAATAACATTGAATTTGGAGTCCCAATTCTGTTTACTATGGGTATGACCTTTGACAGTTCACTTCTTTAAATCTGAGACCTAATTTCCTCTTTTCAGAAAACTGAAGGGGGCAAGACAAGATAACCTCTAAGTCACCTTCCACCTCGGATAACCTAGGATTACATAATAACAAAACTACTCACCCTGGGCAGTTAGGTGAGACTACAGAAAATTGCATGTATGGTCTATAGACAGGAAGACTCCTCTTCCTGAGTTCAAATCCAGCTTCAAACACATTAGCTCTGTGACCCTGGACAAGTCACTTCACCCTACCTGTTGCAGTTTCCTCATCTGTAAAATGAGCTGGAGAAGGAAACGGAAAACCCTCTAAGATCTTTGCCAAAAAACCCACAAATGGAGTCACTAGAAGAAGCAAGAGTTGCAATGCTTGAACCCCATTTAGTGAAAATATTTTCTACTATGACTAGTTAATAACAGAAGAGCATTATAGAGAAGATTTGAAGTCACAAATGGGATCCAGGACCCAGGAAGTCACATACTAGTTGTCAGGCATGACTGAAAACTACTGAACAACAACACATAATCTTAAATCATTCAACAGAGAGAAAATGTACTAATAATAACAGTAATATTGCCATTAATGCAGAGGGCACTAGCCAAACCAAGCCATTCACATTCGGCTGCAAACCTTTTATCTCAAAATTACAGAACAGACCCCTTAACAACAAAAACCAATTACCCATCTCCTATGCTCCAGGCATTGTCCTAAGTGCTGGGGGTTGTCTTAAGACAAAAATGAAAACCAGCCTCTATTTTCAAGAAGCTTATAATCTACTGGGATTCTTCTTGGGAGAATCTTCTCCATGTATTTTTTTCTATGCATCTGGGGTATACACCTAGAAATCATTTTCCATTAGTTTCTTGTAAATTAAATACTTGCCTATTTCCTATTCTTTTATCTTTGACTTTGAGTGTTTTATGATTTTTTGCATATATGTTGTATGATTTTTTGCATATAAATTTGAATATAAGGTCATGTGGAAACTTTAAACCACATTTCAATTTTGCCATAAGTCACAGAACCAGATTCATTTTCCAAGTTCCTTGACGAGAAGCAGACAAACAAGTGTAACTACTTACCTACCCCTCTACTCTCTCTGCCTCCCAATCCTCTGTCTCACTTGTTCCCTCAACCCTTTGTTTACCCTCCCTCCATTTCTCCTCCTTCTTTCTCACAGTCATTTCTATACACAACTTCTAGCCCCAACAACTGGAAGAGCTCTTATTCTCATCCCCCACTCCAGTCCTCTGATCATTTAACACTCAGATCAAAAGCCACCCCCCCCCCCGAGGGTTCAATCTGGGTACAATGGAAAGAGAACTGGACTTGGGGTCAGAAGACTGGAGTTCCTTCCTGCTTCTTACCCTGAGATCCCAGTGAACTTCCAAGGAGAATAAAGTATACTCACCTATTACTGGATAAAAAGATGGTATTGCATAAAATAAAAATGACTGATCATCCATTGTTCTGTAGTTATTTTGAAGTATAATGAGAATGAATGAGAATGAGGAATGTATTATAAAATGCTTCAATGCTCAATAAAGATGAAATACTACAGTTATTTCACCTCAAAACCACCAGACTATCCACATCTTGACTATCTGACTGCTGGGTTAGAGGTCTGAAGAAAATTCTCTGTATCCAGAATATTAAAGACACTGAGGATTCTGGGTAAGTGAACTTTTTGGCCAACCAGTGATTACTGTTTGTTAAGCAGAGAATCTTCAAAGGCCAACCTTTGTGGGGTGTAATAAACTTGTAATGGACAAAATGTGCTAGGCTACTTTCAGTGTGGCTAGATGAGGGAAGGGAGGGGAGGGAGAGAAGGTGAGACGTGTTTGGAGGCCCATGACCACAATGATTTATATCCATACAAGGTAGGAAAGGGATCCCAAGTTTTTCCTGTTCCCCTTTCCCATTCAGAGGACTACAGAGCAGTGATATCAAACTCTAAAAGAAAAGGATCCATTGTGTATTTATTTTTTATTTATTTTGTAAAATACTTTTCCAATGATATTTTAATGTCATGGTTTAGCTTCACTCGGGCACTTGGGAGTTCTGCAGGTCCTACCGTGCTACTCTAGTTGACACAATTGCCATAGAGGCTAGTGTCAAATCTGGAGTCAGAAGACCTGGGTTCAAACCTTGCCTCTGCCACTTACAAGCTGGCTGTCCAGAAAAAAGTAACCTAACTTCAGTTTCTTTGTCTGTACAATGGGGAGCATAACACCTGTAACACCTGCTTCACAAGGTCATCATGAGGGTCCAACAAACACAAACGGAATTCACAAACCTTCAAAGTGCTATGTGCTGGTTATCATTATCCTAGTCATATGAGTTCTGTCTCCTGGATGGGCCCCTGGTTGATTTTAACATATAAAATGAAAGGGGTGAATGGGAATATTGCCAAGGAAGCAGCAGAGCTGCTTAACTCAGAAATGAGGTTAAGCTGTTTAACTGCCAGAATGTCCTACCAAGCTGAGTACTCCTGAAGACCTCAAAGGCAGGCAGCCCAGTCCAGGTGGAGGGTTAGCTCTTATCATTAGAAAACTGAAATCCATCTCCTTCTAAACTGTCATCCATTGTTCTAGGTTCTGTGCTTTGGGCCAAGTAGAACAAATCTAATCTTTCTCCTAATGATCACACTTGGGATACTTTAAAAAATTTTTTATTTATTTAAGGCAATGGGGTTAAGTTACTTGCCCAAGGTCACACAGCTAGGCAATCATTAAGTGTCTGAAGCTAGCTTTGAACTTAGGTCCTCCTGACTCCAGGACTGGTGCTCTATCCACTGTGCCACCTAGCTGCCCACACTTCAGATACTTAAGGACTTAAACTACCTCCCCTTAATTTGGCTCTAACATATCCATCCATCCCTGGTGCCTTCAGTTGATTCACATATGTCATGTTTTCTAATCTTCTCACTGCTCTGATCACTGTCCTCTAGATAGAAACCCTTAAAGATCATCAATGTCCTTTGTAACATATGGTGGCCTGAATGGTACATGATTTTTGTAATGTTGGCAAAGAACAGCAGAATGCAGTGGGCCTGATGTTCTTTTGAACAACGTGGCACTGTGGAGAGAAGGGCCAGGCTTAGAGACAGCAATACCACAGTTTGAGTCCTGCCTCTGACACCCACTAACTGTGTGACTGTGGGCAAGCCACGATAAAGCTTGGATTTAGAACTGGAAGAGGAAAGGAAAGGGAAGAAGCATTTGTTTAGCCAGGCACTACACTAAATGTCTTACAAATATTATCTTATTTGATCCATATAACTATTCAGCGAGGTAGATGCCATTATAATCCCCATTTTAGGGTTGGAGAAACTGAGGCAGATAGAGGTCAAATGACTTGTTGGGACTCCCCCAGTTACTATGAGTCTGAAGCAGAATTTGAACTCTAGTCTTCCTGACTCCAGGCCCAGAGTATAATTAACTATGGTATCTAGAGGTCATCTAGTCCTACCCCATCATTTCAAAGATGGAGCAATTGATGCCCAGAGGGGATAAGTGACTTGCACAGGACAGCATAAATAATGTCACTAGCAGAATTTGAATCTATATGCTCTGACTTCAGATCTGCCACTACAGTGATTTTAAGCTACTCTATAAAGTCTAAGTTACAAATGGTCTGTATTAGTAAATGTAATTTCTATACCAGGAGTACCCCTAGACCTATGAAATTGTAGCTCCGAACACACACACACACACACACACACACACACACACACACACACACACACAAGTGTTTCTTAATGCGAGATAGCATTATGTATGGCTAACAACATTAAGTACGGTGAGTTTGATTTCCTAGCTGTTACTAGAACATGGTGCTAGAAATCTACACCTTATTCAAAAGGAAGCAGAAAGGTAAAATGGGGGGAAGGATAGGGATAGGTAGCATCAAATAGCATGTGAAGAAATACTTGCACCAGAGAGGGCAAGCATGGCAAAGAGGATTTGAGTCCAGGTCAATGAAAGCAGAAATGGAATTCTACTGCCATCAGAGTATACCATACCATGAGCCACCTGGATAGAAAGAGGAAAGAGATGAAGAGTTTGGAGAAGAGACCACAAGGCTGACATACAAACATGACCTAAGAGTGATGAGGACTGCAATGCTTCTGACATCTGATGGAGCAATTAATAATATTCTGACTTTCCTGAATAATAACTTCCTCTCTTAAAAGGAGAAGAAACTTACAAAGGAAAATTCTGTTCTAGACAAGATTGTTCTTTCTTATTTTTAGTCTTCATGCTTCTTGAACTCTTAGGAGCACCTAACACTGTTGACCACCTCCCTCTTCCTGAACATTCTCTCTTCTCTGGGTTTTTGCAATACTTCTCTCCTCTCACTGGCTCTCTGGTACCAATAATGGCATCTTGGACCAATTCCCAGTTTATTTGACTACATTTATATCTCATCTCTTAAGCATGGGGTTCTACTAAGAAAGATGTTTAGGACCAGAATGAAATTACAGAAAACGTGGATGTGATCAATCACTGGTGCTTACTGAATGTGACTAGAAAGGAATGTACATGGTTTTCAGCTGTTCATAGCACTTTTACAAAAACCGACCATATTCTAGGGCATAAAAAAAATGTTAAATATGAAACATGTCTTTACAGACCACAATGCTATAAACAATATAATTAAAGAAAGGCCTCTGAAGAAAGGATTCAAACTTAAGTAGAGACTAAATAGTTCTAAAAAATTGATGAATCAAAGAACAAATCATAGAAACAATAGATAATTTCATTAAAGAAAATTACAACAAGAAGCTCTTATACCAAAATTTTGGAGTTGCCACCAAAGGAGGCCTTCAGGAAAACCTGAAATTTCAAATGATAATTCACAGAAGACTGAACTCATTGATTCTTGCTTCTGTTCTCCCTGATAAGAAGAATGATCGAGTATTGGAAAAGAAAGAACAGAACAAAAATGGTTAATAGGAAGCTAGCACACAAAAGGAATAAGATGATGGGAAAAGAGCACCTCACTGTCAGAGATGAGCTCAAATCACTCAGTTCATATGAATTACACCCTTGGCTATTATTGACAAACCTGGCAGATGTGATTGGTGACCTATAATCAGTGATGTCTGAAAGAAAGCAGGGAGTGAGAGACATATAGAGGACAGAGAGGGGTGAGTTTTCTCCTGATCTCCAGAAAAGGGGAGAGAATAGAGTCTGTAAACCAGTATGTTTCTAGGACATTTGATTAAAATGATGGATAAAGGTGCGGCTAGGTGGCGAAGTGGACAGAGCACCGACCCTGGAGTCAGGAATACCTGAGTTCAAATCCAGCCTCAGATATTTAATAATTACCTAGCTGTGTGGCCTTGGGCAAGCTACTTAACCCCATTTGTCTTACAAAAATCTAAAAAAAATGATGGATAAAGTGGAGAGTGTTCAGAGGACAACACACAGGATATTGAACTGTCTCTACTTCATGGTATATGAGGTTATGTTTAAGGAATTGAAAATATTTAAGCTGAAAAAGAAAAAAATATAGAGACATTAGAGCTGCCTTCAAGGGAAAGGAATAAGCATTTATTTAGTACCTACTGTTTGCCAGACTCAGTGCTAATTGTTTTTATAAACAGCATCTTACTGATGAACTGTGTGTATTCCTACATGGGAAGATGATACTGATAATACTCATATGAACTTTCTCATTTATTAGACTGGTTAGAAAGAACATATATAGTCAAGGCACAGGAAGGAGCTGAATTTGAAGGCATAATCTATTGTAAAAATGTAGACAATGGATGAAAGAGAAATATACTGGGAGAAAAGGCTAGGAGAGGTAGAACAGGCTAAGATATTTCATGTAAAAGAGTCAAGAAATAGCTTTTGCAATGGAGTGGAAGGGGGGGAGGCGAGGGGGAATGAGGGAGCTTTCATTCTTATAGGAAATGGCTCAGAAAGGAGAAACAACATACATACTTAATAGGGTATAGAAATCTAGAGGAAAAAGGAGAGAAAGGGGATGGGAGAAAAGGGACAGTGGGAGGGGAGGGGGGGATGTTGGTGATAGATGATAGGGTAGATCATGGGAGAGGGTAGTCAGATACAACACATTTTCTTTTTTACTTTTTGCAAGGTGGTGGGACTGGGTGACCTGTCTGGGATCACGGGGCTGGGTGGTTGTTGGGTCTCTGGGGTGGGATGTGGGCTTGGGGCTTCCTGGCCCCAGGACCTGTGCTCTGTCCTCTGCACCACTTGGCTGCCCTATAGCACACTTTTGAAGAGGGACAGAGTGAAAGGAGAGAGAAAATAAAATAAATGATAATGGGGAGGAGTCAATTGGAATTACAATCAGCAACAGAAACTGTGAAAATAAAAATGTAAATGTAAAAATAACCAAATAGCATCTTACTTGCTCTTCACATCAACCCTGAGGGGTAGATGCTGTGATTATTCTCATTTTGCAGTTGAGGAAACTGATGCAAATGGATGTGAAGTGACTTGCCCAGGCCATACAGTTAGTTCTGAAGCCAGATCTGAACTCAGGTCTTTCTATCTCTAGGCCCAGGGCTCTATTCACTGTAGTGCCATCAGCTGCCAGGATAGTGGAGCACAGCTTGAAAGGGCTTGGAATTTGGAGTTAGAGAAACTGAATTTAATTTTGACTTTGCCACTAATTGCCTATATGAGTTGGGCAAGTCACTTGATCTTTCTGGATCTCAGTTTCCTCCTATGTAAAACTAATGGGATTGAACTCAATTGTTAATGTCCTTTCCAATTCTCTATCTGTGACAGCATTTTCCTAACTAGGTATCTGAAAGACTATCATGTGGAAGAGAATTTCATTTGGTCTATCCCAAAGAGTAGAACTAGGAATGATGGGCAGAAGTTACAAAGGAGCCATATAAGTTGGATATGAGAATGAGGGCTGCCTGTTCAATTGGGGAAGGGGTTATCTCATTGGAAGTCTTCCAGCAAAGGCTACATGTCCACTTGCCAAGGATGCCTCATGGAACATTCTCTTTTCCAAGATGGGTTGGATTGGCAGTCTTTGGGGGTCCCTTTCAGTTTTGAAATCCTGAGTTTGGGATGATTGAATGTTGGGGTACCCGAATTACTCCCCTGATCAACACTGAGGTGACAGTTCATCCAACCCCCAACATAACTTCAAAAGAACTTGCCATTGATTAGTAACCCTTATGGCAGATAGGACATAAAGCCTTGTTTCATTCAGAATCTACTACTGCAAGTAGACCAGGATGCTAAGAAGGAAATTAGCCTTACTGACCCAAGCTTCTTCCATCCCTGAGACAACTCAGGAGCAGGAAGCTTCTCTGCAGACTTTCTCCAAATGCAAACGTGGCTGGCAGAAAATTGAAGTGGGGTATTTGTATATACATATGAGGAGGCAACAATTACAATCCAGATATATTTTAAATTTAATCTTTTTTTTGTTTATTAGTATTGTTACTAAGCAATGCACATTCAGGGGAAAAAAAGGAAAAGAAAAACCTAATCAGTGTGCATTATGCAACAATCAGACAAAATACCCCTAATCCTCTGTCATTCTTTTCCAGGGGGCCCCTGGGTACTCATTAAAGGTTAATTTATTTAAATCTCTCTAACACTCATTTCAATCCATTTTAATAAACTAATGAATCTTTGGAACTTTGCCTAATCAGCTTACACTTTTCCTTCTAAACCAGTCTAACAAAATGGTTTTTTTCCAAATCCATTTTCTTAACAGGTGTCTTCCCTCTTGAAGTCTAGGCCTGACAGGCAGATTATCAAACTGAAAGTCCACCATTCACCCTAGCCCAAAGTCACCGCCACTGCTGACCCAATACCCTTAAGGTATATTTGCATTCTCTAGGATTGGGGTCCAGTGAAATAACTATCCCTTCTGAATGGAAGTAGTCATTTTACAGTTGAATGGGAATGACAATTATATTAAAGTTTCTAACAACTTCTGAGGCTGCCAAAAGCCCCTTGGGCCTATTAAAGAACATGTTTCCACTCTGGCTGATGCTTATTAGTCCAGGGTGTGGCTCCAGGTAGATGGTTAATAAATGTTCATTGATTGACTGATCGGTTGGCTCTGTCAGACTGGAGTAGTGAATTGTGGTAAAACACTGGAGGCAGAGGGGAATGAGAGAATTTGAAATAGTGGTGTGAAGGAAACAGAGTTCTGGACCACTGGTCACATCTACCTAAATGAACGTGCTCAAAATCAGCTCTCATTTCAAGTCTGGAAATCCATGACTGGGGTCCCTATCTGGAGGTCAGTGAGGAAGGAATGAGAATAGCACAAGGAGTTGGGAAAATGAAATTCAAGGGCCAGCTGTCAATTCCAAGAATGTGGGCAAACCGTTTCATCTTTCTGGGCATCAGTATCTTTTTCTCTGCAAGTTGGGAATAAAATGTGCCCAACTGGCCAGTCAGGATCTTTGTTTTTGGTAAAGTGGTAAAGAAATAAGGGTTACTTGAATATTCACTTTTTAAAAAGTTCTCTTATGTTTTTTTTTCCTATCTCCTGGTTTTCTTTCTTTTCCCTTAGTCCTAATTCTTCTTAGACAAAATGACTAATATGTAAATATGTTAAACACAAATGTACCTGGACAACTTTTACCAGACTGTTCACTGCCAAGGGGAGGGGGGGGGAGGAAGGGGAAGGTGGTAGAAAAATATGGAACTTAGAAATTTGCAAATAAACAATTGCTGAGAAACTTCCATAGTATGTGATTGGAAAAAATATAGGAAAATATCATGAAAAAAATAAATAAGTTATTTTAAAAAATTTCTACTGGGCAAAGTTCCATGATGGCAGCAACATCTGTGCCAATCATCGCTAAATTTCCTATTCCCCTGCCTCTTAAGTATTAAGCAGAACACTTTGCCTACACTAAAGCAAGCAACAGATGTCAGCTGACTTGAAATCCAATAAAGCTTAACTGGATAAGATTCTTACAGTTGCAACAACATGAGTCTTTGAAGACAATATTTACACCTCCTAAGACTATAAACTCTCCTGGATAAAATGGCACTAATACAATCTTTTCTCCCAATTGTGCTTCAGCTCTTATGAAATTAATGTAAAAGAACACAACATAGGCAAGAACCATAGAGAATGAGAAAGACCCCAAAGGAAACAATGGGGCCCCTGACGAGGTCACAGATCCACTGGTACATGGAAGGAGGAGGCAATCAGAGCCCGAATCATAAGTGGTGCCCACTTCTATGTCCCAAGATGCTATTTAAGGCATATTTGAATCCAAGGACCAGATGAAAACATTTTCAGGATTGTTCCTCTACCTGTAATATCTCAGAGGCCATGGGGTGGGAAGGAAAGCACATTAGACTGAAGGTAAAAAAATGCTGGCTTGAGACCAGACTTGAACTCTAGCCCAATGAACTGGGACAAACTGTTTTACCTCTTTATAACTTTAATTTCTTACTTTGTAAAATGGGAATGATAACAATGGTGGAGACAGAATGGTATGGTACAAAGAACCCTGACTCTCGAGTCAGAAGATCTGGGTTTAAAACCTACCTTTGATGCTTTCTACCTATGGGACCTTGAATAGGTCAGGCCATTTAGCATCCCTAGGTTTCCTCTATAAAATAAGGGGGTTGAATGAGATGCTTTTTGAGGTTCTTTCTTGCTCTTAGACCTAGGGGTCGGTGAACTTGCATCCCGTGCCTACCCATACATAGTGATTGTTGTGAAATAGGTGCAACAGAGGTCCCTTGGGATAGTGAGAACAGGGTTAAGTCCTGCCTCAGCTACTTACCGGATAGGTGGCTTAGGGTCACCTAGTTTAACATTCTCTAAGAAAATTCCTCTTGGTGTTTTAGTGGAGAGAAGCTGCATACCAGGAAGTACAGGTAAATGCTTTACAACTGTTAAGTTGGGGATGGGGGTGGGATGTACTCACAACACACTAAGTTTAATCTGCATTATAAACATTTTCTCCATCACTTTCTTAAGTCTAGCAGATCAAAGAATCAAGCCCAGGGATTTGTAGCATTTGGATTTCTGAGGTGGAAAGGCACACACTGAAAATTTATGGCTCAGTCCCCTAGAGCACTTCCCTGGTTCTATTCTAGGAGTTTCCCACAGCTAATGAAATTGCAGGTCCAAATCCCCCCCCCCCCAATCCTGGAGAAATGTGGCGGCATCATCATCATCATCATCACAAACAACAACCTCATTTTCAATCATCTTCATCCTCATTGTGATTATTATTATTATTAGTTTTATTTTTAATGATAGCAATGTCCCTAGTTACCTAAATTTGGCTAAAATTGAGACTTCCCCCGCTAAGTTGACCCACCCCAGCTGCCTAAGTCAGCCACTCCTCTCCCTTTGCAGTGTCTCTGGAAAAAAGCTTCACCATCATGAGATCACATACTCACAGCTGGAAGAAATCGTAGTAAGCCAGTCCAACTCCTCCATTTTACACAGGACAATGAGGCCCAGAAAGGGTAAGTGACTTGTCCAGGGTGACACAGACAGCAAGAGTCTGGGCCCCTGACTTCCAATCCAGTACTTCCTCCTCTGACCACACTGCCCCTCCTTTGCAGATGGATATTTAATAAAGGCTTTTCTGAGACTGAATTTCTTTTTTTTGCTCCCCTCCCTAGATACACATGGGAGGCTGGGAGAGAGACAGCAGAGAGGCTGCTTATCAAGTCTGACCTTTGGATAATGACTTCAGCTTTCCCCATCTGAGCCTACTGCTGTTCTGCCTTGTGGCCAACAGAATGATTTGGTTTGAAATGACAAGATGTCTCCAGTTCCTTCCCAGCAAGCAACCAGCACAGCTGCGGCTTTAAAAAATGGCTTCTTCTGAATGTCAGAGTCCCTACGAATGCCACTGAAAATGTGGGCTTGCTCTGGGGATTTAGTGAACAGAAGGGGTGAAACTAGGGTGGGGAAAGTGAAGCATTTTCCCAGGGGGCCACATGCAGAGGGTGTAAGCAGGACTTGCAGTCCTTCCACAGGACTTAGCAGCCCATCAGAAAGAATAATTAAACAAGGGAGCTACGAGACGGTAGGGAGCTACGAGAGGGTAGGGAGCTACTCTCCTGACCTGCCCACGAATTTGAACTGTGGTTTCAATGGCCATGGTCTTATGCCAACCACCCTCAAATGAGGGCAAACTTTATGTTGCTTGCATTGGGCTCCATTTGGGGTACTTGGCCCAGATTCCTGGTCTTTAATCATTCAATCAATAAGCATTTATGGTGTGCCTAAGATGTGCCAGGCATATAAAAGCACTGCATAAGCTGGCTGCTGTTCATTTTTGCTGTTGTTATAGGACTGATCCTGCAGCCAACTTGCAGAGTGACTTTGGACAGCTCACTTCCCCTCTGGGTGTCAGGTTTCCTTTTGCATAGAATGAGGTTGGACAAGGTAATCATTAAGGTCCCTTCTAGCTCCATGTATAGGGTACCCTAAAAGACTAGGGCTCCTGGAACGACACCAAGGCTCTGATTCAAGCAGAGAAGTCCATCTTTTGAAGTCCAGGCTGAAGAATTCAATTGTTTTTTTCATTTGTAGTGTTGCCTAATGATTTAATTATTGAGGAATGATTTGTGAGAGGAAAGATTTAAAATGAAATACTCAGCAGGGAAAGCAGGGCGTTCAAAACAAACTAACTTATTTCAAGTAGGCTGCAGCCTTAATTGCAATCCTTCCAAATTGAACACTAATTAAGATCAAAATCTAAACAAGTTAGGATTTAAGTCAACAACACACCCACAAGCTTGCAAATGCACGGTAGTTCTACAAGGATTACCTGAAAGTAATGACAGAATTCAACAAATAATCAGATTTGGCAAAGTCATGTTGGGATAGAAAAGGGAAAGGGGAAAGGATGCAGCAGAATGGGTAGGTGACTCACTGGGTTATGCAGGCCACACAGATAAGTTGCAGAGGAACTGGAGAAAGAAGGAGCCAAGGAAGAAGAGAAAATCCACTGAATTCCATCTCTTTAACACTACGGCCCCCAAATAAGGGTTTTTTTTTTCTGAAGCATTCCAATTGCAGGTGGCCCAAAGAACAAACAGAAAGGTACATGATGGATGGAAACAGGCAGTGAAGTGCCTAGGGTTGCCAGTGAGGACAGGAATATAAGAAGTGATGCAAAAGATCTCACTGAGGACACACCATTATAGGAAAAGCAGGGGGGCCAATTACCCAGTGACAATGGTACTCAGTCACTGGGTACTAGAGAGGTCTTCACCTAGACTAAAAAGACCAGAGGAAGACCTCCAAGGCTTCAGGAAAGACTTGGAGGAAGAACTTTCTTAAGGAAAGAACCAAACAAAAATAAGACAGGATGAGAAAGGGGAGAGGGAGTGCTCATGAAGAGAGCATCCATCTAACCATATGGGGCCCCTCACTAAGTATTGAAGGAGATAGAAAGGTGACTTAGACATAGTCAAACGTACTTTTTAAAATTTAATTCCTACTATGAGAGACCTAGAACTGGAAGGGACCACAAAGACCATCTAGTCCAACCCTCTCATTTTACAGAGGAGGAAACTGAGACCTTGGAGAGGTCCAGGGTCATGCAGGCAGGAAGCAGCAGAGTCAAGACTTGAATTCAGGGCCTCTGATTCCAAAACCAATGCTCTTCTCTTGTACCATGATGTTGTTTCTTGTATCTCCTTCTGGGGCTCGTATATTATGGGAAATTCAATTGGGACTACAGGAATTTGTATAATGTGATAAAGCAAAATTTTTCAATAAAAATTTTGAAGTATAAAGAATGTCAACTTTACTAAACTTCATGGCTATTTTCAAATTCTGAATCCAAATGATATAACAAAGTAAAAAGCTTTTACAATGGCCTCTTCATATTTTTCCTCTATTTGAAATCACTGGCCTTGATGGCCTCTGAAATCCACTCTAGGTCTATATGTATCATTGGGTAGCCACTTTATCTCTCTGGGTCTCAGTTTCCTCATCTGTAAAATTGGAAGATAGGCTTTGTTTTTGGTAAAGTGGTAAAGAAATAAGTCTCTTATCCTGACATATATGCAACTTTAACTTATCCTTGGGTTGTTTTCCATTTGTTAAAGTGCCCTCAAATCGGTATCAGTGATAGTCTGAGTCTTATTGTCCTTTAAAGGTATTCCTTTATCTAGCCGTAACAATTAACCATATCCATATTTAGAGAAAAACCTGCTCCCTATGTATAGAAAGGTCTCCCACCTATTATAATGGTAGCCCCCACCTTTCCAACTCTCTCTCAGAGACAAAATACCTTCCTAACAGGAACCCTTAGCTTAGACTCAGTAAGACAAGCATTAAGATTCTGATTTTAGTAGTACTGATAAATAATATCCAATAATTATAATTGACATTTTGATGGTATTTCAAGATTTGTAAAGCAACTTTATCCATATTTGAACTTGATACCAGACCTATATGTTAGGTACAAGGTACTACTATTCCCATGACTGTGATAACAAAGTTACTGAGTGTCAGAAGCAGGATTAAATTCTATCCTATGAGTGTCCAACCTTTTAGCTCTTCTTGGTTGCATTGCCCAACAAAAACTTGTCAATGCCTCATATGGAAATTAATATTTACTTCTAACTGTAATGTAAACCATATTACCAAAGAATATAATAATAAAATGTAACAATGCAATGAAGTATAATAACATGTATAAAGTAAAATAATAAAAATAATGAATATAATGCTAAGACATTTACTTTTTAAACAAAATATAACAGCATGCTATTTTTAATGTGAACACTGAGCCTGCTTTTTTGATATCACTACATCTATATCTGGTTTGATAGAGGTTGGAGCTATGTGAAGAATATTTTCAAGATACCCATCTGCAATTTTTGTTCTAGTTTTACTTTTTCTATGCTTTATATGGGAAAAAAGTTGCTTGAAAATATGCAAAACCAAAAAAAAAAGAAAATATATGAAACCACCAAAAGAGACATCATGAATAGGAAATGTCAGATATTTTTCTTTAGATAGGTACAACATAAAAGTCTAAGAAAGACACCTGAATAAGTTTTTCTTTAAGTTGCATATCTTATTGCAACTCTAAACATTCTATTTGCAAGTTTGCAGGCAATGTATTAATATCAACTGAGAATAGAGTAGCAAATATACTGAAATGCAGTTGGCCTTCTAAAATCCTGAAACTCATTCTCAAAGGCCTGTGACAAAAATAGCAATTAATGCTACAATACAACTAGATCAAGTTGTCTGTTGCAATTATAATGAATCATATAACATTTAAAAACAAAGATACGAATTCCTATATGCATATCTTTTATTAACCCCCCCCCCCAAAAAACTTTGAAACTCCAGCCATTTATGAGGCCTCACACAATGTTAGTTATGTGAAAAAGTTGAATTGTGTTAGTTAATGGTTAAGCTGGTCTGTGATATTGCATCACTGGAGCAAGCTTTCACCCATTCCTTCATTTTCCAATTACATAACACAGGTTGTATGGAGGGACTTTGAGGGCCCATGCGGTTTGTGGGCCATGGGTTAGACACACCTATTCTATCTTCTGTCCACTCTGCCTCATATCATAGAAGAGGGAACTGAAGCTTGAGAAGGGGATATAATGAGATCAGAGTCACATATCTCCTAAATAGTAGAATTAAGAAAAAACAGAACACTTCTAAGTCATTTACATTAGCAACAGAGATAGATAGGGACTGGATCTGGTCTTTGATCTGCACAGGAAACTACCCCTACCTTCTCTACAATCTCTACTGTGTTTCTCTGAAAATAAGACTAAACTGGAAAATAAACCCTAGCCTGATTTTTTTTCTAGGATGCTCACAATATAAGCCCTACCTTCAAAATAAGCCCCAATAAGATTTTGTCAGTTAGACAGATGCATTTAGTATGGACACACTGAATTATAAAATAGTAATATTAATATATGTTTAAATATAAATAAATAATATTATTGGAATTAATACTTAAATGATAATATAAATTATAATCAAGTATTTGTAAATATCCAAGTAGGTACCTTTGGATGAGAGGTAAAAGCCTATGTTAACAGATGAACTCAAAACTTATTGACAAATGATCAATCAGAGTATAAGACACAAGTAATATGAATACTTGTTAATTCTTGGATGTAAAGAAAGCCCCACCTCTAATCATCACCAAGGACAAGAAAGATAAGACTGAATGTGTTTCAGGCATTTATGTTCTACAATGAAAAAGCCTAGTGCATATAAGCAGTTATAAGGAAGTGGGCCGATTTAATACTGCCACTTGTTTTGCGAGGTGGTGAAAGAAGTTCACTAGTCTGAGATTCAGCCAGGATTCATTGAGCCAAAGACACGAAGAACTTCCTTGCAGAGGAGAGAATAGATCAAATAATGATTCCCATAGGAACGACTTCCTATCTTCAGACATCCTCTGAAAAGAAGCCCTAATGTGTCTTTTGGAGCAAAAATTAATATGAGAGCCATCTTATTTTCAGGGAAATGCTGTAGTATATAAGAGGCGTTTGGGGCACCCACAAAACAAATGACATTCCCAGGGCCACACAACCAGGATGAGTCAGAGTTGGAATTTGAACCCAAGCCTACCTGGTTGTGTAGTCAATTCTCTACATCTCATCCCTTTGTGCCACTTGAACAGTACCAATATCACTCACAACTCATTTCAAATGCTCGTAATGACCCAGTGGCTCTTTCTATTGCTCATTATTTGCTTCTATAAATTGGCCTAAAACCCAATTAAAAATGGGTCTTATAAAATATGATTACATTTTTTTCATTTCGCTAATCCTTTCCTTTCTGAAGATTACCCAGGTTTTTATTAACTGATTATTTGACGCTTCTGATGTATTTCCCTACTCCAAGTGAACAAGCCATAAAATATGTATATATGTATTATATTGTGTATACAAAAACATACATACATATCAATGGCTCATCACTTCTGCAGTTGACCAGTTACAATGTCAGATTATTTTCTTGCCCATAGCAGGAAAGCCCTGTCATTCAAAAAAAAAATCTCTTAACCAGTGACAAAGAGCACAAAAGAGTCAGGGAATGACAAAGTGTGTCATGACTGGTGGCCCCAAAAATGACTTTGAAAGTCAGGATGTCAACAAAATAGAATCAACCTGATTAGTAAAATGGAAGGAACCTGAAGCAGGACCCTCAGTTAACAGGGTAAAGATTAATGAGGGGTAATAATGTTAATGAATAATGAACTTCTTAGAGTCAAGCCATAATATAATATTAGCATCACTGGTGGGAATACATAATAATTGGACTGAGATATTGGGGCAGCTAGTGATACAATGGATAAAGCATCAAGCCTAGAATCAGGAAGACCTCAATTCAAATCTAGTCTCAGACATCCAATTCTGTTTTCCTCACCTGTTAAATGTAGCACCTCCCTCCCAGGGTGATGAGAATCTAATAAGATGATAATTGTAAAGGGCTTAGTATAGGGCCTGGCACATGCTAAGTGTTATCTAAATATTAGCTATTAGCATTCTTATGATTACGAAAAGGTAGTGTAGTACAGCATACAGAGAACTGGCTTTGAAGTCAGGAATACAAGAGTTCAAATCCGCCCCCAGATACCCCCTGGCTCCTTGGTTGAGTTCAGGGTCTTGGCCACCTCTCTTCAGACTCTCAGTTACAGAGAAGAGACTGACCTACAATGACTGGTAGAGAGCTCCCTATACCAAGGAAATCAGAGAGCTAGTCCCTATCTCTAATAATAAAAAATCATAACGGTCTGTCTTGGATCCAGCTCTCTCTCCACTCTTTCTTGATGATACCATCAATTCCTTTGGATTTAATTTATCAGCTCTTTGTAGATGCAGCCTAAATCTGTATGTCTATCCCTAGTTTCTCTCCTGAACTCAAATTGCATGATTACCAGCTACCTACTGTAAACAGATATATGAAACTCAACAAATCCAAAACAGAATTCACACCATTGCCATTTAAACCTCCCCTTTCTCTAAATGTTTCTATTTTCATTAATGGAGAGACCATACTTCCAGTCTCTCAGGGTCACAATCTCTTCCCATTATCACCAAATAGTTACCAATATATTGGTGATTGATTGGCCCATTGTTGATTCTTCTCAATTCTACCTCCACCACATCTCTCCTGTCTCTGTGATCTAAAGTCACATGGCCTCTATTGGAGCTCAGACTCTCATCACTTTTCCCCTGACTTATTGCAGTAGCCTCCTAAGTGGTATCTCATCCTTGTATCTCTCCCCTCTCTAATACATCCTCCACACAGCTACCCTAACTGACATTCCACAAACACAGGTCTAACCAAGTTACTATAACCATCTCTTAGCTGCTAACTCTGACCTTTTCTCAATTCTCATTCTTGATTTCTCCACAGTCTTTGTTTGACACTGTTAATCACTCTCTCCTTCCTAATACTCTCATTTCTCTAGGTTTTCAGGATACCACACTTTCCTGGTTCTCCTTCTACCTACCTGACTTCTTCTCTATCTCCTTTGCTGGACTTTCTTTCCTCTAACTGTAGATGTCTCTCAGGACACTTTTTCTTCCTCTATACTACTTCATTTTATGATCTCATCGATGTCTATAGATTTAATTATCATCTCCATGCTAACAACTCTCAGATTTATCTATCTTGCCCCAGTCTCTCTGATAACCTTTAATCTCACATATCCAAGATGCCTTTCAGATATCTCAATGTGGATATCTAGTAGACATATTAAACTCAGTATGTTCAAAACAGATATCCTTTTCCCTAAACTCTCTCTCCTTTCTACCTTCCCTCTTATTTTTGGATGACATCACCATCCTTCCAGTCCCTCAGGCTCCCAACCTGCAGGTTATACTAGATTCTCAAGTCCATATCCAAACTGTTGCCAAGGTCTATTGTTTTCACCTTGGCAGCATCTCTCTACTACATCCCTCTGATACTGCAACCCATCCAGAGGGCCCTCATCACTTCGTGACTGGATTATTAGAAAAACTGCTGGTGAGTATGCCTGCCTCAATTCTTTTCCCACTCCAATCCATACTCCAGTCAGTCATTAAAGTGAGTTTCCTAAAGCACAGGTCTAATCCATTTTACTTTCCTATTCAATAAACTTCATTGGTTCTCTATCACCTCCAGGAACAAATACGGAATTCTCAGCCTGGCATTCAAAATCCTTCATAACCTAGCCTTTTTAGTCTTCTTATCCCTATTTTGATCCAGTGACACAGGCTTCATGAATGTTCCACAAAGAAGACCCTCAATCTTTGTGCCTGAAACCACATTGCTAGATCTCACTTCTGGGATCACCTTCTATTTATACTTTATACAGCTTGCATATACATAGTTATTTGCATTTTAGTGAGAACCCATTAATATGTTTTTGCTTTTCTTTGTATTCCTAAGGATTTAGCCTGGCACATAGTAAATGCTTACTACATGTTTTCTGAGTCCTCAAAAGAATTTTGAAATAAGAGAAATACAAATCAAACAATCCTGAGGTATTACCACATACCCCCAGAATTGGCAAAGATAACAAAGAATTGGACTAGTCCATGTTGGAAAGGCCGTGGAAAGATGAGTACACTAAGGCATCGCTGATGAGCCTATGAACACTGTAGGCCCCACCATTCTGAAAATCAATTTGGAAATATATTAAGAAAACAACTGTAATGTATCTGCCCCAGAGATATATCCAAGGAGGTTAATAATAAAAGTCCCTGGTGCACTAATATACTTATAGTAGTACTTTTCATGATAGGCAAAACCTATCACAGGGAAATTGCTGAACATTTTGTGGTACAAGAATGGAATGGACTACTATTGTGTGCTAAGTGAAATGATGAATATGATGAATATAAAGAAATACAGGAAGACTTATATGAACCAATGCCGAGTGAAGTAGGCAGAACCAGGAGAATTATTAAGAAAAGGAAAAACAACAAAATAACTGAAACTGAAAACTGTGAAAATATAATAACCAAACCTGGCTTTTAAAGAAAAGAATATGAGGTTCTATGGGGACCAAAGGAGTTGTACCCCTTGTACAGCTTGGCTTTACTACAGTCAAAAACAATTAACTAGGGGGTGAGGGGGTGGAGTGGGGGGATATACCCCTTTCATCCCCAGCACCTCCTCTGGGCTTTATGTTCATACCTCTCATGAAATTTTCTCTCCAACTGGACAGCTATCTCATCTTTTCAAGGAGATAGCACAGAAAATTAAGTTGACCAAAAGAAGTCCAACATCTCATTTTCACCGACTCTTTCGACCTCTGTCCCCATGAGTCTCTTTTTAGTAGAGGGCTAATAAGCTGTATAGTTGACTGATTAAACTGTCAGCTTCTCTTCTATCCTAGCCTACCCTCTGGTAAAGTTAAAACAGGAAAATCATTCACAGGCAAGCAGAAGGATGCAATGGGGGACAGCCTTGGAAGGGCAGTTACTCTCTGATTTCCCACCCACCCCTGCCCCCCATAATGTTTGTCCTTTGTTCTTGAAGAAGACCCTAACATCAGGGAGGTGATGCCATGACAAGCACATGAATAGGATTTGAGTGAGATGGGGTTGTGCTAAGTCACCAACCTCACTGTCTCCTCCAGAGTCATCTGGGTCCAGTGACCAGATATGAATCAGAACGACAGAAGATAGCCCTGGATGGGAAGTAATTAGGATGAAGTGACTTGCCCAAGGTCACATAGCTAGTAAATGCCAAGTGTCTGGGGCCAGATTAGAACTCGGGTCCTCCTGACTTCAAGGCCAGTACTCTATCCACTAAGCTATGTAACTGTCTGTCCTGCCCCCTGTAACATTCTTGCCAAAGTGGTTGCCCAGCTCAAGAGTAGACTTCCAGTGAGGGAGAACCAATGACTTCCCAAGGTGGTCTAGAGTCAGGTCTCATTGTAAGCAAGTTTTGCCTTCCATGGAGCTGAAACCTTCCTCTTTGCAACTTGTCCTCTCACTTGACTCTGCAGTACAGCAGGACAAATTTAATCTGTCCTCCTTTAAAAAGACAATTTAAGAACTTGAAAACAGTTTTCATGCCCCTCCTAAGTCCCTACATCATGTCCCAAGCATTCTCTTCCCTATCATCCTCTAAAATGATCAAGGGAATGAACAACTCCCAAATTGGACAATTTAAGAATCAAAATGTAAAAATAACTTCAATTCTCTCATCACTTTTCTCAGGAGTTTCATCAAAATTGTGTATATTATCCCTAAGATCTAGTATGAGGAAGGTATCATTTGAAAAGCATTCCACAGAAGAGTGGGTCAAGGTCATTGGTAGAGCTATTATCTCCATCATGTCCATTGTGTTTCTTCTTCCTCCTCTTTTCTGTTTCCACTGTCCTTACTCTTCTTCTGCCTGAGGCCTGCTGAGGGTACCTACAGCTATTGCTAGAGCTCCTAGTGTCATACAAGCTGCCAGTATTTCCAGTTTACTTTCTCCTTGTGGAAGGCTGAATTAATATCCAACAACAATTTGCTAATTTTCATTTAGGCTTTTGGAAACTAGTTAACTGTTCAACACTTAAGACTAGTACCCACTTGTCCATAAAAAAAGAAATCTCTCCATACCTTCCTAACCTTCATCTTCTCCTCATAAATTCCACTAAAACTTTTCTGAACTTTTTTCCCTTTTCCCTTTGCTTCTGGCCTACTGCTATTTAGTCCTCCTTAGGTCTTTAAGAGTCTTGTGAGGAAACCTCAAAACACTAGAAAAAGTAAATCTGTCAGTAACAGTTGGTTGCCAACTTTGAAGGAGGTGTCCACTGAAGTGTCTGGTGGATCTGTGCCCTAGGTTACTTAACATTTTTTTTTATCAATTATTTGGATAAAGATATAGATAAATCATGGGACAGCTAGGTAGCTCAGTGGATAAAGCTCTGGCCCTGGAGTCTGGAAGACTTACCTTCCTATTTTTGTTCAAATCTGGCCTCAAGACACTTGCTAGTTGTGTGACTTTGGGCAAGGAACTTCATCCTGGTTGCTTCAGTTTCCTCAACTGTAAAATGATCTGAAGAAGGAAGTGGACAATCCCTCCAGGATATTTTCCAATAAAATCTCAAATGGAGCCAAAGAGTCAGCCATGGCTAACAGTGACAACAAAAGAGATAACATGCTCATCAGATTTGCATATAACACAAAATTGGGGAGGATGGTTAATTTACTGGATGAAAGTAACAGGATTCGAAAAAAGCCTGACAAATTAGAATATTAGACTGAAATTTATATAAAACCTTATACTTAGATTTTGAAGAAATCTACCTCTTCAATACAAGGTAGAGAAGGTAAGACTAAGAGTTGTCTGAAAAAGATCTTGTGGCTTCAGTGGGCTGCAAGCCTCATGTGAATCCAGAGTATAAGGTAACCATAAAACTAAAGCAAGCTCAGGCTATCGTAGGAGGACATAGGACTGTCAGATGGAAGAGGAAAATTTGTTGTTGTAGGCTCTAAAAGGCAGAACCAGGAAAAATGATCAGAAGTTGCAGAGAAGCAGATAGAGAGGCTCAGCTTCAGGAAAATTTCCTAACAATGACAGTTGTCTGTCTTAAATTGGAATAGCTATCATTTTAGGGAGTCTTATCATTGACTCCTCTCACTAATTCTTCAAGCACAGAGATGCCAAGTATGTGGGGCCTCAAATTCCTCTGGTCTGCAGAACCAGATTAAAATGTAATTGGGAAATATTTAACAAAAGAAATAAAAATACAAACAAATCTAGGTGATGTCAATTTGTGGTTTTCTGAGTCAATCTGCTTTCAGATAGGTCCCTTTTTTCATTTGGAAAACTGCCTACTTAGCAGCTTTGGAGTCCAGGGAGTACTTGCTGGACTATTGTTTAGATTACACAGCCTCTGAGTTCTCTTCCAACTTGGAGAATTTCTAAATTGGCGATTCTGTGTGAACTCTTCTTATCCAAGTGCTCAACTAAACTTCAGACTAAAGTTTAACAAAGGTGATGAGGAAAAGTTATTCAGTCTTACTGAGTGAGAGATGTAGGAAGTTGGGAGGAACACTGGACTAGTAGGGCAAGTGACATGGGTCCTAGGAACCCCCATTCTCCTTCCAAGGTGAGTTTTCTAGAACATAGGTCTGTTCAGTGAGCTTCATTGGCTCCCTAGACTCTCTAGTATCAAATATCAAGTCTCCTGTTTGGCATTTAAGCCCTGTATCTCCAACCTGGCATCCCACTTTCCCTACCTCTCCTGCACACAATCTAGGATCTACCACTCTGGCCTTTGGTTCCTCAAATGCAATATTTCATCTCCCACCTGTGTACCTTTGTACTTCTTGTCTGGCCCCTTTGTCAGGAACACCATGCACCTTCACCTCCACCTCCACTTCCTGACTCCACTGGCATCCTCCAAGACTTGGCTCAAATTCTACCTTCTATAGTTGATCACACTTTCCCAGTCCCCCAATCCTTCTATCAGCTGCTAACGTCTTCCCCTTTCATATGTTTCACTTGTCCTGTGGTTCTAATTGTTTACATGTTGCTTCCCTTGCTAGTCTAAATTCCCTGAGTGTTAAACCTGTTTTTTGCCTCTCTTTGTATCCCCAACAGTTAACACACAGGACCTGGAAAACAGAAAGAGCTTAATAAATGCTTATAGAATGACTCCATATGCAATCTTTGACAAATCATTTCCTCTCCTAGGCTTCAGTCTTCCTATCTGATAAGTAATGGAGTTTGCTTAGTTCTTTTCTAAGGTGCCTCTGGATTGTCAGTCTCCAGGATTGTTAAAATCTTGCTAAGAGTCCTCAGTAGGTTTCAACTTTAGAAAGAGATCTAGTCCTCAAGATGATTTGAGGAGGGACAATGACAACGTAGACTGAGTCCAGAGGAAAGCTGTCGGGATAGGAAACTGTAAACCTTATCATAAGCAAATCACTTGAGGGAACTTGGGACATTCAGACCAGAAGAGGTGACTGAAAGGAGACAAGATTAAAGGCTTTCAATATCTGAAGGGCTCTCTTGTGGAAGAAGAATGAGGCCTGCTTTGCTTGGCTCCAGAGGCCAAAAGGAGCAACAATGGATGCAAGTTACAAGGAGAAACAATTTCTTGCTATAAGGAAGAATGCCTTTGCATTGCAATGGAAAAGGCTGAGTGAGAAAGTAAAGAGCTTGTAGCCTGCCACTGGAAGTCTTGGGCAGAGGCTGAATGACTATTTTATTAGGGACATATTATGAAGAAAAGGTTCATGTTTTTGGTAGGAGTGAGACTAGATAATTTTTCAGGTTCCTTCCAACCCCAATCTCTGATTTAAGCCAAGTGAAATCACCATTATTTATTTGGAGAAACCTCCTAATGTCAGAATTCAAGCCAGAAGGGACCAACAAGGCCAACCTCTTCATCTTCCATAAGGAAACTGAAACATAAGGAACTTGCCAGAATTGCTCACCATGACATAGCTAGTAAGTGCCAGAGGCAATATTTGAAAAGAAGCTGTCCTGATTCCTAATTTAGGCTTCAATCCACTATGCCACTTCTAGAAAGCTTTCTAATCACATGAGCTCTTGTTATTCTGGTCCTTCATTCTTTGCAAAGTGCACCCTTACAACACTTCTGGTTGGTTTCCAGATGAGACACAGGGAGATAATGGGAGATATCCAAGGTATTAAAGCAAAGTTGGATAGCCTTCCTCTATGTCCAGCTCTTTCCCACAGTACCATGCTTCTCTGCCATTCACTAGGAGCATTCAGTAATCTCCAACTTTCCCCTAGATTCCTGGAAGCTGTACTGATCAGATGATTCGTGAGTCTGTAATTATTTGTAATTGGTTTGGAGAGAAGCTTCCAGTTCTTTAAAGCATGGTTAATCAGGAAAGGACCCTGGGGCTCATCTAATTTGATTGCTTGATTTTACCAGAGGAGAAAACTGAGGTAAAGAGAGATTAAAGGGACTTGTTCAAGGGTGACACAGCTAATGAGCAAGAGTTAGGACTAGAACTGAGGGGATGGCCTCCCAGTCTAGCAAATCTTCCAGTCTAAGAGCAATGGTCTTGGAAAAATCTGATTCCAGGGTCCAGTGCTGCTACCTGCTGAATGTGTGACCACAGAGAAGAGCCTTTTCCTCTTTAAGCCTCAGTTTCGTCATTTGTGCAATGAGGTATTTAGCATCAATCTCTATTGCCACTTCTGGCGCTGACACTGTGTGTGTAAGGTTGGAAGCCACTGCAAACTCCATCAAATTAATACATGCCTCCCCATCTTAATGCTCTCTAGTGGTGATGGAAGCATGGGCAGGCTCAGCATGTCCCTGGAGCAGCAGATTAGGAATCTTGGTCCATCCCCTTCACTCCAACTGAAGCCAGGCAAGCAGAGGAAAAGCTTTGCTGTCTTTATCAGGAGTGTACAAATTACTTGGGGGTTGGGGGGGAGCACAGTGCTTTCATTTGAATTATGTTGTAGAAGGTGGTCCAGTCTCTGCCTAGCCAGGACAGAGAACCACTAACAAATGGAAACCATTTATCAGACAGAAATTTCTCAGTGGTAAGAGTATCCTGACAGTTGGATGGGGAATTATGGATCACTTGTTACTGATAAAAATTGTTCCTTTCCTTTTATTAAAACCTTAGGGGAAAATGCATTTTCTCCCCAAATGATTTTCTTCTCCTTCTGCAAATAAATAATATTAACAACGGACATTATACAGTACCTTAAGTTTGGCAAGAGTGCTGAAGTTATGTAGATTATCTCATCTGAACCTCACAACAACTTTGAGAGGGAGATACTATCCCCATTTTACAGATGAAAAAACTGAGATTCAGGACAAGTTACATGATTTGGCCATAGTCCCAAAACTAATGTGTGATAGAATTGGGTTTAGACTCCAAATGGAGTATTCTGCTCACACTGCCAGACAGTCTGTCCCCAAGGCCCAGCAAGGATTTGGCTTTTATTTGTGGCTATAACATTCCGTTCCTTGGACAAGGAAGATACACACACACACACACACACACACACACACACACCCTAGGGCCAAATTAGGAGAAAGTAGTAAGAGAGGTGAACTGCAAATAAGGTACTAACAGGGAAAAGCATGGTAGAAATGGCATAAAAGGAACCACAAAGGATCAATTGAGCACTTAATAGTATTCTGAGGGCTCTGATGCCCTAGGCCCCTGCTGCTTCTCTGATATCCCTCTGTAGTTAAGAACAGAGCAACTCAATTAGATAATCATTAATTAAGCACATCTGCAGCAGGCACTGGACTTGGTGAAGCTAGAAAGATAGAGACAACACAAATAGAATCATAAGACTTTAGAGTGACAAGGAACTTCAGAGACTAAATAATCTAACTTGTACTTAAACAAAAACCCCCTCAAGTAGATATCCATTTAAATATCTCCAGGGAGAGGGAAGCCACTACCTTACAATACCCACCTGGGGATGGCTGGAATTGTTAGACAGTTTTGCCTTGCTTACACAGAAGTCTGCCTAACTCTAATTCCTCTCTGAACCACTCCTCTTCCTGAATTGGTCACTTGCTATGTTCATCTTGAACAAGACCCACCTTCCATGAACTCAGTTTTCCCATCTGTAAAATAAGGGATCTATATATGTTCTCTAGGGCATTTTCAACTCCTATGATTTCAAAAATCCTATGATTATATTATTTGGCCATATGGCTGTTTAGTGGCAAAACCAGGATAAAAACCAAGGCTACAGCGTAGCTCCTTATTATATGAATGCATATGGAAGGCATGCAAAGACTTTGTTAACTGGACCAAATCTCATATAACAGTTCTTCCTCCATATTTGGGATAAGAAGGGTAATCCATTTTTGTAGGAATCAATTTGCTATGGCTACCCAATAGGGTCTTCAATATCCCAGACTGGAAATGTAGTTGCTTTTTTCACAAGAACCAATAAGAAATGATGATACAAGTGATGAAAGCCTCAGGTGAAAAGGCCCATGGAAGTGGTGTTAGGTTTATTAACACAGACACACTGCTTCAGTTACCTACAGATATCAGGAAATCACAATTTGCTTTATCCTTTTGTGGGCCCTGCATGAGCTGTTCCGTTACTAGAAGGGGCTGATTTATGTGGAGCCATTGAAAATACAATGAACCAGTCAGAGCAGCTTTATCGAGTGTTGATGCTGCTGTGCCCACTGAAAATGATGCCTATAACACTGTTGGTTGTTTCCCAAACCCAACCTAAAGCAAAAATGAGAATTTGGTTTGCCAAAGAGTATGTGGATATTGCAGCACTGGTATCTCTTGGGGTAGTAAAACTATATTTGGGCTGACACTGGAATCAAGGCCAAAGATGGTTTGTCTTGGGTGGATTTTGACTGCACTTCAACTGATCAATCAACCAACAAACACTGATGAAGTTCCTCCTTTGGGGCCACATACTGTGCTACTCACTGAAGATAGAAAGATGGAAATGATATAGTCCTTGCGCTGAAGAAGTTGACATTCTATCAGGGAAAATGATCCACATTACACATAGACAAAATACACACAATATATAAAATATATACAAGGATATTGTTTTTGGTCAAAGGAAGCACAGCCAACTGGGACAGTTAAGAGTTTGTGCTTCAGAAGCTTCAAAGAAAGGAAGGTGGGCGTGAAAGTAAGAAGTGAGGGTATCCTAGGAATGGTGGGGGAGGGGAGGAGAAGGAACCTGTGCAAAGGCACAGAGAGAGGGAATGGATGCCACATATGGGAAAAGCAAACAGACAAGTTTGGCCAGATTGCAAAAAAGGGAAGAAATAAAAGATCATCCTAGAAAAGGAGGTCAGAGTCAGATTGTGAAGACTTTGACATGCCAAACAGAGGATGTTGCATTTTACCTTAGAGGCACAGGGAGCAACTAGAGTTTTTTGAGCAGGTGAATAATGTGGTCAGCTCTGTGCTTTAAGGAAAAATGTTGTTTTGGCAGCTCTGTGGAGAATGGATTGGAGAGGAAAGAAATGAAGCAGGGAGACCAATTAGGAGGCTACTGCAACAGCCTCGGTGAGATATGATGAGCTCCTCAAGTAGGATGCTGGTTATATAAATGGGAGAAATATTGTAGAGGTAAAACAGACAAGACTTGGCAACTAACTGGACACAGGGGTAATGGAGAAGGAAGAATGGAAAATGAGTTCAGTGATTGTAAACATTATCAAAAGGGATAATTTCTAGATAGAAATAATGAAACTAGTGAGGGGATTGGGTTAGGAACAGGAGAGGGGAAGACAAACAGAAGAGCAAATTCAAAATACTCAAAAGAGAGCTGGTCTGGTTGTCCAGAAGTAGAAAGACTAGAGGATCTAAAAAAGATGATAGCTGAAGCCATAGGAGCTGATGAGATGAGATCACTGACACGGAAAGAATAGAGAAGGGAAGAGTACTCAAAAGAGAAATCGGGAGGATATCCATCAGGTAAGAGATTCGCACCAAAGAAGGGCCAACTCCCTAGATCAGGGGCAGGTGGAACCTCCAGCCAGAATTGATATGGCAACTGCAGATGAGATTTGAAATTTAATGAATATAGTAGCTTTTGGGGGGGGGAATAAATTAAATGTCTGACAAATATAGACCACAAATGATGTTATAAGTATCCAAATGACTCTTGGCAGAAAAAAAGGTTCCCTACTCTTGCCCTAGATAAATGAGATCATAGCTATGACAATGTAAGTGTGTGTGTGTGTGTATGTCTGCATGCTTGTACCCTACGCAGAAGTACAGACACATGAGTTCATTATGGCTAAAATAATTGCTGTCAGCCCCTGTGTGAGTAAAAAAAATTGCCTTAGTCCAACACATGTAGCAGATATACTTTTCGTCCTAAGAGCAAAGCATATTTTCCTAATATTTTATAACTGGATTAGCAACCTATGGTCATTAGTGACACAAAAATGACTGTTATTGGGGATAATAGAGAAGTCTAAAACACTGTTCTTCTCAGGCAATAAAGAGTTAGCAATTATAACTTTGAATGTGAATGGGATGAACTCTCCCTTAAAACGTATGCAAATAGCAGAGTAAATTTGAAACCAGAATCCTATAATATGCTGCTTACAAGAAACTCATTTGAAGCAGAGAGATACATATAGAGTAAAGGTAAAAGGTTGGAGCAAAATATATTTTGCTTCAGCTGAAGGGAAAAAAGGAGGGGTAGCAATCCTTATTTCAGACCAAGCAGCTGCAAAAATAGATAGCATGAAAACAGATAGGGAAGGAAACTATATGCTCCTAAAAGGTACCTTAGACAGTAAAGTGATTTCAGTACTGAATATGTATGCATCCAATGGGATAGTGTTCAAATTCTTAGAGGAGAAGCTGAAAGAACCACAGGAAGACACAGACAGCAAAACTCTACTACTGGAAGACCTAAACCTCCCACTCTCAGATTTAGATAAATTGCATCATAAAATAAACAAGAAAGAAGTTAAGGAGGTAAATAGATTGTTAGGAAAAACTAGATATGATAGATTTATGAAGGAAAATGAATGGGGATAGAAAGGAATATAACTTTTCTCTGCAGTACATGGAACTTATACAAAAATTGACTGTGTACTAGGGCATAAAAACCTATTATTCAACTGCAGAAAGGTGGAACTAGTGAATACATCTTTCTCAGATCACAATGCAATAAAAATTATATGCAATATTGGGCCAGGGATATACAGACCCAGAACTAATTGGAAACTGAATAACCTCATTTTAAAGAATGAATGAATCAAACAACAAATTATAGAAAGAATTAATTATTTTATCCTAGATAATGACAATAATGAAACAACATACAAAACCTATAGGGTTCACTCAAAGCAGCTGGGGATATATTATATCTTCAAATGCTTTCATGAATAAATCAGAGAAAGAGGAAATCAATGAACTAAATATGAACCTAAAAAATTAGAGAAAGAACAAATTAAAAAACCCCAATTAAATAACAAATTAGAATTTCTAAAAATTAAAGGAGAAATTAATAAAATCGAAAGTGAAAAAACTATTGAATTAATAAATAAAACCAAGAGTTGGTTTATGAAAAAAATAAAATTAATAAACCTCTGGTAAATTTGATTAAAAAAAGAAAACCAAATTACTAATATCATAAATGAAAAAGGTAAACTCACCACCAGTGAGGAGGAAATTAAAGAAATAATTCGGAATTATTTTGCCCAATTCTATGCCAATAAATTTGACAATCTAGGTGAAATGGATGAATATTTACAAAAATATAAGTTGCCCAGGGTAAATGAAGAGGAGATTAAATACCTAAACAATCCTATCTCAGAAAAAAGAAATTCAACAGGCAATTATTGAACTCCCAAAGGAAAAAAGCTCCAGGGCCTGATGGATTCACAAGTGAATTCTACCAAACATTTAAGGAACAGTTGGTTCCAATTCCATATAAACTCTTTGGAAAAATAGGGGAAGATGGAACTCTCTGCCTAACTCTTTCTATGAAACCAATATAGTGCTGATACCTAAACCAGGACAAGCTAAAATAGAGAAAGAAAATTATAGACCTATCTCGCTGATGAATATCAATGCAAAAATCTCAAATAAAATCTTAGCAAAACGATTACAGCAAGTTATCACTAGGATAATACATTTTGACCAAGTCGGATTCATCCTAGGAATGCAGGGGTGGTTCAGTATTAGGGAAACTGTTAGTATAATTAATTATATCAACAACAAACCTATCAGAAATTATATGATTACATCAATAGATGCTGAAAAGGCTATGACAAAATGCAGCACCCATTCCTACTAAAAACACTAGAGAGTGTAGGAATAAATGGACTGTTCCTTAGAATGATAAGCAGTATCTATCTGAAACCATCACCAAGCATATTCAATGTGGAGAGGCTAGAGGCATTCCCAATAAGATCAGGGATGAAACAAGGGTGCCCATTATCACCACTACTATTCAATATCGTATTAGAAATGTTAGCTTCAGCAGTAAGAGAAGAAAAAGAAATAGAAGGAATTAGAATTGGAAAGGAGGAGACAAAACTCTCACTCTTTGCAGATGACATGATGGTCTACCTAGAGAATCCCAAGAAATAATCCAAAAAACTACTGGAAACAATTAGCAATTTTAGCAAAGTTGCAGGATATAACATAAACCCTCATCAATCCTCAACTTTAATATATAGATATAGATATATATATATATAGATAGATATATATAGATATAGATATGGATATGACTAGCAAGATACAGCAGGAAGAACTAGAAAGAGAAATCCCATTCAAAGTAACCTCAGACGATATAAAATACCTGAGAGTCTATTTGCCAAGGCAGACTCAGAAACTTTTTGAAAACAATTATAAAACACTTCTTACACAAATTAAATCAGATTTAAATAACAGGGCAAACATCAACTGCTCATTGATAGGTCGAGATAATATAATAAAAATGACAATTCTACCAAAACTAATCTACTTAGTGCCCTACCAATCAAAATTCCAAAAAATTACTTTAATGAGTAGAAAAAGTTTTAAGTAAATTCATAGGGAGAAATAAAAAGTCAAGAATTTCCAGGGATTTAATGAAAAAAGTGGAAAATAATGTGGCTTAGCCCTACCTGAACTAAAATTATATTATAAAGCATCAGTCATCAAAACTGTCTGGTATTGGCTAAGAAATAGAGTGGTGGCCCAGTGGACTAGACTAGGTGCAATAGCAGGAAATGATTATAATAATCTGCTGTTTGATAAACCCAAAGAGTCCAGCTATTGGAATAAAAACTCTTTGATAAAAACTGCTGGGAAAATTAGAAGTTAGTATGGAAGAAACTTAGATTAAACCAACACCTCACACCCTATACCAAGATAAGATCCAAATGGATACAGGATTTAGACATAAAAAACACAATATTATAAGCAAACTAGAAGATCAAGGAGTACTTTACCTGTCAGATCTATGGAAAGGGAAGCAGTTTATGACCAAGGAAGAGATGGAGAATATCATTAAAAACAAACTGGGTAATTTTGATTACATTAAATTAAAAAGCTTTTGTACAGACAAAACCACTGTAACCAAGATCAAAAGAAATGTAGTAAATTGGGAAACAATTTTTTGCAACTAGTATTTCTGACAAAGGACTCATTTCTAAAATATACAGAGAACTGAGTCAAATTTTTTTTTTTAAAAAAAAGCCATTCCCCAATTGACAAATGGTCAAAGGATATGCAAAGGCAATTTGCAGGGGAGGAGATCAAAGCAATCCATAGTCATATGGAAAAATTAATCTAAATCATGACGTATTAGAGAAATGCAAATTAAAACTTCTCTGAGGTACCACCTCACACCTTTCAGACTGGCCAATATGACCAGAAAGGATAATGATTATTGTTGGAAGGGTTGTGGGAAATCTGGGACACTATTACATTGTTGGTGGAACTGTGAAGTTATCCAACCTTTCTGGAAAGCAATTTGGAACTACGCCCAAAGGGCAACAAAAATGTGCATACCCTTTGATCCAGCAATGCCACTATTGGGTCTATATCCTGAACAGATGATGAAAAAGGGTAAAAACATCACTTGTACAAAAATATTCATAGCAGCCCTGTTTGTGGTGGCAAAGAATTGGAAATCAAGTAAAAGTCTTTCAACTGGGGAATGGCTTAGCAAACTGTGGTACATGTATGTCATGGAACACTATTGTTCTATTAGGAACGAGGAGGGAAGGGAATTCAGGGAAGCCTGGAAGGATTTCCATGAACTGATGCTGAGTGAGATGAGCAGAACCAGAAAAAACACTGTATACCCTAACAGCAATATGGGGGCAATGATCAATTTTGATAGACTTACTCATGCCATCAGTGCAACAATCAGGGACGATTTGGGACTGTCTGCAATGGAGAATACCATCTGTATCCAGAGAAAGAACTGGGGAGTTTGAATAAAGGCCAAAGACTATTATCTTATTTTTTTAGATTTTTTTCAAGGCAATGGGGTTAAGTGGCTTGCCCAAGGCCACACAGCTAGCTAATTATTAGGCATCTGGGACCGAATTTGAACCCAGGTACTCCTGACTCCAGGGCTGGTGCTTTATCCAATGTGCCACCTAGCTGCCCCCAACTATTACCTTTAATTTAGAAAAAAACTGATATCTTATTGTCTGATCTTGCTATCTCATACTTTATGTTTCTTTCTTAAGGATATGATTTCTCTCTCATCACATTCAACTTAGATCAATGTACAACATGGAAACAAATGTAAAGACTGGCAAATTGCCTTCTGTTGGGGGGGTGGGGAAAGGAAGTAAGATTAAGGGAAAAATATAAATCTCAAAATAAATAAAATCTTTAAGAAAAAGAAAATCAATTCTTATGGTTATGGAGGCTAACAAGAAGGATATCACAAAAGTTCCCACATGAGACAATGAAGGTTTGTGCTATTATGTAATTATTCTGTATTATTATATAATATACACATTCTATTATACATGAGAGATGTTGAATCCATAGGACTTGGAAACATATTGCAAATAGGGAGATATGTAATTGGGTATTGCCCTGGGCAGAAAAGATAACGAGTTCAACAAACCCTGAAAATAGGAAAAAAATAAAAGAAATGGTAATAGTCAATGTTGGAGGGATCATAGAGAGACATATTAATGCATTGTTGGTGGAGCTATGAGTTGTATAACCATTTTGGAAATCAATCTGGAATTATATTAATAAAGTGATTAAAAATCCCTAAATATAAAACCACTGCCCTCCTCAACCCACAAATATTTACTCACTGAAAAATCTTCAATGGCTCCCTACTGCCTCTAAGAATACAATCCAAACCCTCTCAGCTTGGCATTTAAAGCCCTCCATAATCTGGATCCTACATACATACAAATCTAGTTTTATTTCAAATAATTTCTCTCTTCACTCTAAACATTCTAACAGTAGCTAGTAGTAGTGAAGCTGGCCTTCTAACTACTACATCTTGTCTCCTGCCAGAGACTGTACTTAACTTCTCTCCTCTACCTTGTCCCTAGCTAGCTTTCTTTAAACACAGATCAGAGAATGGCAGTCTCCTTGCATTCCACTGAATATATTCATTAAAAGTGAATGTAGGGGTGGCTAGGTGGCGTAGTGGATAAAGCACCGGTCCTGGAGTCAGGAGTACCTGGGTTCCAATCCAGTCTCAGACACTTAATAATTACCTAGCTGTGTGGCCTCGGGCAAGCCACTTAACCCTGTTTGCCTTGCAAAAACCTAAAAAAAAATTTAAAAAAAGTGAATGTAGAGTAGCTAGGTGGCAAAGTAGTTAGAGCACTGGCCCTGGAGTCAGGAGGACCTGAGTTCAAATTTGGTCACAGACAATAATTACCTAGCTGTGTGACCCTGGGCAAGTTATTTAACCCTATTGCCTTGCAAAAACAACAAAAAAGTGAATGTAATAGAGGTGCACAAGTTTCACATCCAATTCTTTTTTCTTTTCTTTGAATGCTGAAATGTACATGTTGATGAGAATGAATAAAAATGAAGCCCAGATCAGGTTGGCATCTTCTTTAGAAAGGTTTTTCTGGGTTCCCCACATGCTAGCCCTCTTTCAGTATTGAAATTATTTGGCAGATGTGAGGCTCTGTATTTGCTGAAATATGTTTGTCTTCTTGCACTGATATTCCCAGTGTTTCACATGATGGCTAGCATACAAGAGGCACTTACTTAAAATGCCCTATCTGAGGTGAGCTCCTTGAAGGCAGGGACTATTTCATCTTTGTATTACCCAGAATATTTATCAAAACAAGATCTCCATGAAGTTTTGTTTTGTAACTTGATAATACCATTAATGCATTGCTTTCTTTCAGTTCTCTGGGTTCTAGCAGCCTCTGAGCTATATACACCCCCCTCTTTATTTTTCTATCCTCTATGCCTTTCCATGGTGTTGTTTAGCACTGCTTATGGCCCATAAAACTGAAGAGGGAAATGTTATATTCTTCTCTCTGCCTGCATCCAAGCAGACCAGTGACATTTTAGAGAAAACTGGAAAAACCCTTTCCTGATGAAAATATCAAATCAATGGAGCATTTCCCAGTCTTTTCTAATGTTTTATTTCCCCTATCCTGGACCACCTTTGATTGGGTAGAGAGAACATTTACTTCGATTCTTTATTTAGCTAGCTTCATGGTGCACTGGAGGCACATTTTAGCAAAGACAACCCTTGAGAATTCCTAAGCTCGCCAGTCTGCAGAGTAGATAGTCAAATTTGATCACCTGGGCAACCTTCTCCTTGGTAATTCATTTGCATCTTATTACAAGTCTGGGTCATGTGGGAATGTCCTTCCCTCTTAAATAGATGAGAATTTAAGGAATGTAGGAGTGCATTTTCTTTACCAACATGGATGATCACATGTAAGGCTTAAAGCTATGTTAATCAGATGGCAGGTGTTACATTAACTCCCAAGATCTGCCTTGTTAGTCTGTAGCTGAATACCCTCCAAGGTGGGAGAGAGTCAGCCTTCCAGTTCCTTCCCATAATTACACATCATCAACCTACAACCATCCTTGACTGGCAATTGGATAACCAATTTCAGTCCTTTAAAAGAGATAGGTTCTATGGTTTCTGTTTCCCCAGACAGACCAAGAAGATGGGTCACCATGGTCCCTTGCTAATCATTTTCAACTCTTTTTCAAGCTCAAATTTCTAGATGAAATATTTTGTGCTTGGACTGAATCCAGACATTTATTAAAAGGGTTGACTATCTTCAGGCTGAGGAAAACATGAGTCAGTGGTTTGAGGCTTTGAAAAGAGTATGGAAGAATGTCTTAAAATGCAATGAGATTGTTCAAACCTAGAAGCCCGACACCTCTTTGGGAGGCAGAATTTGGCTAAATGCTAAAGAGATTTGGAGAGGGAATTGCAGGAAATTATCATAGTATTTAGAGACCTTCTAGGCAAAATCCTCAGCTGTGCATATAGAGACAGTCAATGCTTGTTGAAAGTCACACAGTTAAGTAAGAAGTACAACTGGGATTCACAGCTAGAGTCCCAGAACTCAACTCCATCACTCTTGTCAACTTTTGACAAGTATAAAACCCTGCCATGATTTTAAATCACAATGCAATTGATTTTTATCCACCTTTCCAATGTAAAAAACCAAAAGATCCATGTGGAATCAATGTGCCTCTAGGTCTTTTTCTTTTCTTCCGCTCCTGAAATGTTATGTGAATTAGTCAACAATGTCTACATGACATAGGTCTGAGGTTTTCAAGCTCTTGGTGGCTGGAATAACCTCCTGGGCCCCTTTCCTGCCCTTTCTCCTTGATCTGCTCACCTCTCCAACTTTCACAGTGAGTATGCTTATATGGTAATTTGTAGAAATTCATTTTTAGTATGTATTTTTTTCCTTCTTTCTAAAGCAAATGAGCAGGCTACTTGTAAGGAATCTTGCTGAATATCACTATGCTAGGTCACACAGTGCTTAATGGGTCTGTAATAATATTAGCAAATTCTGCATGCAGGTAGGTTACTGGTCTGTATGGGGAAAGCAGCCCATTTTCAGAGAGGCACAGCTAGTTTGAAATGCACCAAAAACCCAAATCCAAATGCAGAGAAACAAGGGCCATTCTCCACTTATGACTTGTGTGTCTGCTTCCAAATCATTTCAACTTTCTGGCTTCCTCCTGTATAAAATGAAGGGTTTGCACTAGATGGTCTCCGAGGTTCCTTTGAGCTCTAAGATCTTATGAGCTCTGCCAAAAGCAAATAGGAAATTATTTTCACTTCAAAGTTGCATAAGCAGAGGGTGAAAGCCTTTTAAATGAGGCTTAGGAAACATGTGGGTTTAAAATTTGGTTCTCAGACATTGGACCTACTTTCACAAGGTACTATTTTTTCTCCTAACCTGGGAGCAATCTAATGGTTTTGAGTGGGCTTATATATTGTTTTCATTCATTCAATCATTCATTCATTCAATCATTCATTCATTCAATCTAGGAGCATGTATTAAGCAGTCTATGCAGAATCACAAATTCTCAGAAGAGGAAGGCATTTGGCTTCATCCAGACTTGAGCAAAAATAATCTAACAATCTCTCTGACAAGGAGTCAGTCAGCCTCTGCTTTTATACCCCCAATATTGGGGAACTTACTGTTTCCTGGGAGAGATTTGTTTGTTAGGTGATAGTTGCAACTTGCACTGGTTGCTCCTACTCTATTGCTTCCTCCACCAGAGAACTTAAATTTCCAGAAATGTAAACATCCTCAGTTCTTTCAAGCAATTCTGATATGGCAAGACTTCCAGGCCCTTCACATCCTGGTCACCCTCCTTAGAAAGTGCTATGCTAGAGCTTTGGGGAAAGAGAAACAGGATAAAAGACAGGTCTCTATGCTCAAGAAGCTTACACTCTAATAGGGGCGCAATGAATGCACAAGTGACAATAATATCATTTGTTGGAAAGTTCAATAGAGAACTGAGGGAGCTTTCCCTACTGGCTTGAAAATGGAAGGGGTGGGCATCAGGGCAGGGGCATGGAGAATGTAACATCAAGCCAATATTTCTCCACCTTTTGGCAGAGATACACCCAGCTATAAGTGGGGTTGGTTTTCTGAATCTGGACCACCATGTTACAGACATATATTGAGACTATCACCAGCATATTAATGTGATGGTTGGATCCCATGCTAATAGAAACTTGTCTATTTTGCTATTCTTGGCACAAAGTTACCTCCTATCTACCTAGAATAGGGGGAGAGCCTGCTACCTTGCCTCACTGCATTTGGTCCCAGCCAACACAACAAATCATGTTCATTGAACTGTGGAGGCAGTTCCTTTTCATCAATAAGTCTGGATGCCTTGACTCCAAACTGCTGCCTCCCTTGGAAAAGGCATATTTATTTACCTTTGGTTTGGAATGAAGAAAGGGTAATATTGTCTTTAACTGTACAAAAGGTAGAGCTGAGCAGGCCTGGGTGAAGCCCAAGTGATAAGCAAAACTGAAGGACACAGGTCTTCTGAGACCTTTACATGTTGGACAGAAGAGTAGAAGCAGTGGATCAGCAAAGGAATAGAAGGCAGGGCCTTCTTGGTCTTCATCATTCCCTAGATGACAGAACCTCAGAGATCACCTTTACTTTTCTGAATGCCTTCTTTTTGGGATGAAGTAGGCATAAAAGCTGTTCTCCCTATCTTCTGGCCAAAGAATAATTAAACATCAGTCACTCAGCCTCTCTCTGTATGAGACAAGAATTCAAAATTTAACATAGCCTCCTTTCCAAATGGACCCAATTGAACCCAAGAAAAGGAATATGCTATTCTCCCTTCATATTGAATGTTTCTTGGCACCTTCACATTTATTGTTAAAGATTATAATAACTCATCTTATAGCTCTTTTGTATATACCTACGCATGCACCTGTTTTCTTCCCACTATCACCTTGAGGAGTTAGCTCGTCAAAGGCAGGAAATGCTCCACTTTTGTTTTTGTATTCCCAGCACCTAGTGTATAGTACCCAGTACATCGTTAGATGCCTAATAAAAGTTTGCTGATTGGTTGACTATTTGTGCTGAGCTAGGAATTTTCCTGATGAGTCAGGTACTTGCTGGGGCCCATGCTGGGTGTGTATGTGTGTGTTTGTGTATGTGTGTGTGTGTGTGTGTGTGTGTGTGCGCGCACGCGCACATGCGTGCACTTGTTATTCAGTTGTGTCTGATTTAGTGACCTCATTTGAGGTTTTCTTGGCAATGATACTGGAATGGTTTGCTATTTCCTTCTCCAGTTCATTTTATAGATGAGGAAACTGAGGCAAACAATTAAGTGACTTGCCCAGAGTCACACTGCTACTAAGTGTCTGAGGCCAGATTTGAATTTAAGAAGAAGAGTCTCTCTGACTCCATGTGTAGCACTCTATCCACTGTGCTACCTAGCTGCCCTATGTGTATGTATGTTATGTGCTGATCTCAAAATTGCCTATTTATTTAGAATAGTTTGACCTATGAATCATTTCATTGGCCACTGCCAGAAGGATGCCCAGAATGTTGATCACTGATTATTTTGGGGTGTTGTGATCTCTTTAACAGATTTTTGAGAGAAATGTCGGTAGGGTTTCCCAACATCTATGTGTTCCAGGGCTTAAAGCAGATGACAAAGTAGAGAAAAAGCAGATAGACTCTTTAGAAACAAACCCAGAAGTAGCAGATGTAAATAGGCATGACAGCAGCCTGAAAAAATGTCTCTTTGCATCTCTTCAAAACTGATAGTGGAAATGGGGAAGGGGGAACAGAATAGAGGAAGACTAATCTTTCCAAATCCAAGCCTGCCTATGCAGAATTTAAGAAGTGATAACTTCTTAGGCTTATGTATAATATGGTTCTCCAAAAATGTTCAAACTGCTTCCAATGCTAGTTTTACTTATTTTCCTTTCTCTCTCATCCCCCAAAACCCCCAAACAGAGAAAGAAATGAGTATCATCATTTAGTGAAGCAGCATACAATTGGCCTGCCTCTAGAGCTGGAGTGGGGCTTAGAGCTCATCTACTTCAACCCCTTCATTTTATATAGGAGTACACTAATACCCAGAGAGAGGAAGGCATTGGCCCAGGGTCACACAGCCAATATGCTAATTAGTGTCCTCTGATCCCAGGTCCTCTGTCTCCAAATCTGGAACTCTGTCCATGGCACTTCATGCCTCTGAACTAAAGGCTGGGAAATGCCATCCAATTTGGCCATAAGGTAGACCATTTTATGGGGAGGAAAAATAGAAATCAGACAGAAAGCAATTTGACTCTTACCAGAGAACAGATAATGGAGGCAAAGAGAGACAGTCCAAGATTACCCCCAAGAGTCTCCTCCTCTCTAGTACTAGTCTGGCCCCATTTAGCTTCCAGGTTGGAGTTACTTAGCAAGCAGCTGGCACAGGAGGAACAGAGGACCCAATGGGGAGTAAGAGCTATAAAAAAAAACCTATTCTGTCCATTTTGACTTGGTAGAATTTTATGTGCACTCTGGACTCTGCATTTACCAGTGGAGGCCCTCAGATCCATAATATGAAGGGCAATCAAGCAAGAGTGGCTACAATTTTGGATGGGAACATTTCAATCTCATAGTTTTTCCCTGAAATGCAGTTGATAGAAGGAAGCATTTTTGTCTTTGCCATTAAGTCCATGTGGCAAATAGCCTTGGAACCAAAACACAGAAATTAATAGAGAGACACCCTTAGCCCATTATTCCAGTTTGTTCAACATTACCAAAAAATCCCCCCCAAATCCCAAACAAAGATATTTCAGGCCAATTGATTCTATTTTGCATTTTTACTTAAAAATATATTTTACAAAACTGTTGAAATATTGCTGAGGCTTTTTTTAAAACCAGGAAGGGATAATACTTGAAATAAAGAGACCTGTGGTTGAACCCTGATTTCCTCCTGTACTATAGCCTTTAGCAAATCTTTTTGCCTCTCGGGGCCTTGGAATTCTCATCTGTAAAAAGGGTAGTTTGTCCAGGTGGCCTCTTTGGTTTCCCTTTCAGTCCTAAAAGTAGACACTTTTATGGGTTGAGGGACAGGTGACTTTGTATATATTCACATGGATGAAGACAAACCATTTAATGCTGATTTTATAGAGAAAAATCCATAGCCTTTGACACCTTCATGTCACTATTACCTCAGTGATAGGTAAGATCAACAGGAATGAACTGGAATAGATGACTCTTTCTAACTGTAAGACTAATTATATTCATTCATTTATTCAGCAAATGTAAGATTCTGGGAATTACTGAGATAAACCAAATTGAAGAACCACTAATTCATCAGAGAAACATAGGAAAGATTTATATCCAGATGAAACAAAGAAAGAGCAAGAGAAGAGAAGAGTGTGCATAATACCCATAATAATGAAAATGAAGACAACAGAATTCAGATCAACTACAATGGCCAATGATCTCCAGTGACTGATGGGAATACACAGAGAAACAGTATGGTGCACTGGAAAGAACCTGGACCTAGAAATAGAAACCCTGGGTTCAGATCCAACCTCTGCCACTTGCTTGAACAAGTCACTTCACTACTATAAGACTCGATTTACTCATCTATAAAATGAAGGGCTTGGGATAGTTGAACTTCAGGCTTTCCTTGAAAAGTGTTTGAGGATAGATAGATGGATAGATAGATAGATAGATAGACAGACAGACAGACAGACATGCCATCAGATAGACCAAATCTGTTGAAAAAAGTGGTAAACTAAGGTTACTCATACCCGTATTTACTCCCAACAAACTGACAAAGATGACAAAAGATGGAAATGGTGTTGGAAGGATTGTAGATAGAAAGGTACATTAATACCCTCTTGGTGGAGCTGTGATCTGGTTCAACCATTCTGGAAAGCAATTTGAAATTATGTTAAGAAAGTGACTAAAAGGGCAGCTATGTTGCCCAGTGGTTAGAGCACTGACCCTGAAGTCAGGACCTGAGTTCAAATCCTGCCTCAGACACTTAATAATTACTTAGCTGTGTGGCCCTGGGCAAGTCACTTAACTCCATTTGCCATGCAGCGCCCCCCCCAAAGAAAATAACTAAAATGTCCATACCCCAGAAAGTCCATTGCTAGTATTGACCTCTCAAGGAGATCAATGATGCAAAGAAAAGTCTTCGATACACAAAAATGTTTACAGCAGTTATTTTTGTAATGGCAAAAAGCTGGAAACAAAGTAGAGGCCCACTAAACAAACTGTAATATAAGAATGTAATGGAATATTACTACTTTATAATAAATTATATAAAGACCACAGAGAAATGCACAAAATATATGAGTAGATGCAAAATAAAGGAGAACCAGGAAAATAATATATGCAATGCTTATGACATATTATGTGACTGTGTGAAAGGAAAGAGCAACCATTACAAATATCAAAACGAATTGCTGAGCAATTATAATGATTGAGCTTGGACCTCTCTTGGACCTCAAGAAGGTCGGTCTCTCTCTCTCTCTCTCTCTCTCTCTCTCTCTCTCTCTCTCTCTCCCTCTCTCCCCTGCCTTTAGAGAGGTGGAGGGATATGGAGTGAGGAACACAGCATAATACTGTCAGATTTGCTCGATGTTCATTAATTTTGCTGAACTGTTTTTCTTTTCTCTTTTATAATCTTTATGATAAGGGATGGTTCTCTGGAAAGGAAAAGGTGAGGAATATATCAGGAAAATGAAGGCGATGTTAAAACCAAAAGATATCACCAAAATATGTAAAAAGAAATTGTAAACTAGAAGAAGGGGAAACTGTATGTGTTGTCAGTTACAATTACTTTTTTTTTAAGGTTTTTGCAAGGCAAATGGGGTTAAGTGGCTTGCCCAAGGCTACACAGCTAGGTCATTATTAAGTGTCTGAGACCGGATTTGAACCCAGGTACTCCTGACTCCAGGGCCTGTGCTTTATCCACTACGCCACCTAGGTGCCCCTTACAATTACTTTTTAAAAGGTTTCATATCATTAGGGACAGGGTGTCCACTAGGAAATGAAAATATAGGCTTTAAGAAAAAGAACCACTCAGAAAAAATTTGGCCTGAATCTGATGCCCTCATTTTATAGATGGAAAAACTGTTGCCCAGAGATGGAATGGACTTGCTGAAGATCACACAATTTGTTACTAGCAGGGCTAGGTTTGGTAACCCAGTCCTCTGAATCCCAGCCCACTGTTCATTCTGTTAGATCACAAAAGTTCACAGGATCATAGACCCTGATGGGGGAAGGTCCTTCGAAGGCATCTGGTTCAACCTGTTCATTTGAGAAAAGAGGAAACTAAGACCCAGAGATTGGGAAAGGACTTGCACCATGTTATACTAGTAGTGAGCAAGTGACAGGGGTAGTACTAGATCCCAGGTCTGTTGAGATCGAACTCAGTGCTCAGTCTGCTACACTAAGGATTCTTTTGAGTTCCATCCAGAAGCAGGAAGGGGAGAGTGGGAATACTCCAGTTACCGAGAGGTTGGATTATGTGGTCTCAGATCCCTTTGAGACCTAGAGTTTAGAGCTCTGCAACTGATAAAATTTTAATTGTTGGGGGCAGCTAGGTGGCACAGTGGATAGAGCACCAGCCCTGGAGTCAGGAGTCCCTGGGTTCAAATCCGGCCTCAGACACTTAAGAATGACCTAGCTGTGTGGCCTTGGGCAAGCCACTTAACCCCATTGCCTTGCAAAAAACAAAAAAAACTAAAAAAATTTTTAATTGTTTAAACAATTTTGAACTTAAACACCAAAAAAGAGCACTTCCATATATACAGAGCAGAACACAAGAGGGCTGTAGATGAATCTCCTTTTCATACTCTTGTTTTTTAAAAGTATATAATAAATTCCCCATTTTTCTTTCAACACTATCCTGCTTATCTATTCTCCCTTCTGAAATTCCTTCTGTCCTCTCTGCTTTTGAAAAAAATTTCTATTAGTAATATCCTTTATCCCTTGCAATTAAAAACTGAAAGCAAAAAAAAAAAACTAACAAACAAAAACTCTTGTAACAAATAAGTATAAAAAAGCAAAACAAATGCACACAATGACCCTGTCCAAAAATGGAAGCCCTCCTCATGCTGCAACTTGATTCTCGTATCCCTTCCTCAAGAGGAGAATCTATATTTTACAGAGAAGGAAACCATGGCCCACAGTGGTGACTTAGATGAATTGTCCATGCACACACATAAGTAATATAGGAGACTAATGACATCAAAGCTACTGGCTTCCTGAATATACTTTGAACCAAGTGGAGCTACTCTCTTTCGTGGAAATTTCTGAAAGGTAGCCACTGAAAACAGACAAATAGATACTGCCCAAGCCCAGTGGCTCTGAATGATTATAAACAGTGTAGGCTGGAAAGAAAGTCAGTCTGCTGCCTCCCATAGAGATGCCCAGGGTGATCTGAGCCCACAGGAAGTCCAAGGGTACTCTCCAAATAGGCTGGACTTCCTGTACCTGTTTCACAGCCCACAAAGTTAAATTAAGGATTAGATTGTTCACTAATATTGCATTTCCTCAATTCTTAAGTGGGAGCCTTTCAGGTCTCCTTGTAAATTATTCTGTTACCCTAGAGAAGGCCTTGTCAGCTTCTGTTGGCTCTATTTTAGCAACAAGTTGGTTGGACTCAAATATCGTGGGATTATGAGTGAGGAAGTCTGGAATTACATACTAGAAAGTGTCCACCATTAAGCTGTGAGTAATACAAATAAAAGAACAAATGTAAAGAACAAATAGTCTATTCTCTCAGTCTTGGCTTACTTGGATGTGGACATGAAAAACAGTGTGGTTTAATCAAGAGAGCCCAAGATTTGAGGGCAGAAGGCTTGGGTTCCAATTCCAGCTTTAGTTTTCTCTTCTGTAAAATGGAAACAATAATCCATTCCCTCTTCCTCCACCCCATTCCTGGAAGGAAAGCACTTTGGAAACCAAAAATTAGTATAGAAATAAGAGATATGAGGAATGGCCATGTTAATTCATAAAGATAAATACCTTTAGGATTCACCAGAAGATTTTCCTTCCCCAGGGACAAAGTCAGTGGAGACTTAGAATATCCCACATTTCAAATCATTACTAAAACAATACACCAAAAGATAAGTAACATGTCACAGGGGAAAGAGCCAGGAAGATTTAGATTCAAATCCTATATTACATACCTGCTGTAATATAGACTGGGCAAGTAACTTCACTTCTCAGTGGATTCTAAGCATCTCTTTAAGATTCAAGGTTACACTTTTCCCAAGGAGCAATAAAACTGGATACCCTTTGCTCTAGCAATACCAATACTAGGTATGTATTCCAAAGAGATCATAGGAAGGGAAAAAGACCCACATGTACAAGGATATTCATAGCAGCTCTTTTTGTAGTAGCAAAGAATCAGAAATTGAGGGGATGCCCATCAACTGGGGAATGATTAAAAAGTTATATTATATGATAGAACATTATTGTTCTGTAAGAAATCTAACAGCAACATGGATCAACCGTAATGGACTTGCTCATTCCATCAGTACAACAACCAGGGACAATTTTGGTCTATCTGCGATGGAGAATACCATCTGTATCCAGAGAAAGAATTGTGGAGTTGGAACAAAGACCAAAGACTATTACCTTCAATTTAGGAAAAAAACCCATTATCTTATTATGTAATTTTACTATCTCATACTTTATTTTTTTCTTTAAGGGTATGATTTCTCTGTCATCACATTCAACTGAGATCAGTGTATACCATTTAAACAATGTAAAGACTAACAAAATGCATTCTGTGGGGGTGGGGGGAGGGAAGCAAGAATGGGGGGAAAATTGTAAAACTCAAAATAAATAAAACCTTTCTAAAAAAAGAGGAAAAAAATCACCTGTGGGTCTGGAGCCTTTTGCCCATTTCTTCCCTTCTCCCATCCCATTCACTGTGTATATGGTACAACATTCACTCATTTTTGGATCAAGTCACTAATGAAGCCATACTATAGTGTAATGGAATCTGGGACACAAATTATCTCATCTGAAGACTCAGAGAGCCATGGAGATCCAGGCCTTCTTCCACCATCAGGGCTATCACGAACTCTCTTTTTCCACCCACCAGATACTTGGAAGAAACACTAAGAATCCCAGACTTGAATTCAGGAGACCTGGCTTCTAGTCACATGATCTTGGGCAAATTCCATTCTTCTATGGGCCTCAGTCTCTTCATATGTAAAATGAGAATCTTGGGCTAGACAATCTAAGGATTATCATAAAACATTAACATTTTATGATATTTAGGAGGGGAAAATGGTGCAGAGAAAAGAATGATCGATTTGGATGCAGAGGAGTTGGGTTCAAATCCTGTCCCTTTCTAAAAGACTATGGGGTCCTTTTGCACAGTTGCTTTTGCTTTACTTTTGCTAATCTGTAAAATGGGTATGTTAAGACATATTATTTGCCTAAGGAGGTTGCTATGAGGAAAGCATTTTGAAGATCTTCAAATGTTAGAGAAATGACTTATTCTCCCTATTTTCTCTGAACTTATAATTTCACTAAAATCCTCCCTTGTTCATTGGGTAGGTCTTCAGCTCACCAGGCTCCAACCATAGATCTCATAAAAAATGTGGTTACCTAATTAGAGCAGCTAGGAAATTCAAAATGGGACATCTCATGTAGTTAAAGAGAATTATGTAAGAAACTTCTGTTTCCCTATTAGGTTCCAATTTTACTAGTCTGTCCCCCCTTCTCAAACAATGAAAAAATAAACTCAAATGCTTTCAGTCGAAAGGATAATTTCATGAAGAAGATAAGCAAGGCCCCTTTCACTAACAGTGACACCAATGTCATTCAATTATGTTTATAGAGTCATCCCTGCCAATCAAAATTGAGGAAAGACAATTTCCTGTTCGGAGCAATAGATGTGATATTGAGCACAACCAAATCAAGTTGTAATGAACATCTAAAGAAAACTGAACCAGTAACTCATGTAGGCAAGGAGAATGGGGCTGTATCCCAACAAGATGGTCAATGGATGCAAAAGAAGATGATTTCTAGTAGGAAAGTTCTGGTTACTTTATTTTGGGAGTAGGAGAGGAAAGGGGAATATTATGGTTTAAATTTAAAGAACAGGCTTTTCAAATGGAACTTGAGAAGTTTCCATTTCTAGGGGGTTAGGCCATATGGCTTTTGGGGGGGGCGCAGTTGCAAGGCAATGGGTTTAAGTGAACTGCCAAGGTCACAGAGCTAAGTAAATATTAAGGGTCTGAGGTTGGATTTGAACTCAGGTCCTCCTGACTCCAGGGCAGGTGCTCTATCCACTATGACCTGTAGCTCCCTCAGGCCATATGACTTTTAAAGTTGCTTCCTGAAGCAATATTCCAGGATTCTGGGAAAGAGCACCCACTTAAAAGTTGGGAAACCTGGACTAGAGGCCTGGCTTTGCCACTAACTTGTGTGCCCTTGGACAAGTCCTTTCCCTTCCCTTTAGTTTTCAAAGTCCTCCTCCCCAAAATGAAGGATTTGTACTACCCAGCTATGGTATTTAATAAGATAATGACAGTCTAGAAAACAAACCAAGTTCTCTCCCCAACCATACCAAGGAACACTTGAGTGGCAAATATTGACAGAAGATGACCAATCTGAACCCCCCACCCCCCTACTTGGTTACACAAGCATAGCAGAACTTAGCCCTGACATTATCATATCAGGTTGTACAGGTCCTACCCATGCTAGACAAGATTTCTTAAATCTCTCTCAAGCATGAATAGTTTTCTCTCGTGTAATCTGGCTTTTGATGCTCAGGTTACTAGATTTATTTAATTAGGAACACAGATCTAAAACTGGAAGCCACCTCAAAGGCACCTAAATCCAAACCCCTCATTTTTCAAATGAAAAAAACCAAGAGACTCAGAGAGATAAGTAAATTATTCAAGGTCACAGAAAAAGTCAGAGGAGAAATCTGGGCCTGAGACTCCCCTAGATTTTCCATTGTTCCACACTGTTTCTTAGAATTGGGACCTGTAATCTCTGCTACCTGGGAGGCTGATTGAGGTCTGGGAGGCAGGGAGGGGATCTCCAGGATGCCTGAAGAGAAGCAAACCATCCCAGGTTAGAAAAGGAGTGAGGGAAAACTCCAAATAATAGGGACACAGGACTTGTGGGAGGTGGCTGCACTTTCAGCCTGGGTACAATCGGGAGAGCCAGTACCCAAAAAATAAGTAGTGTGTTAGGGAGGAGGCAGTAATAAAAAATCAACTATACCCATGCTCTGCCGTTTCTGAAAACTCAATATTTGCTAACAATCAATGTACTCAGAAAGTGTAAAATCCCCCAAGAAGGGGAAAATATAAGTGATAACACTTTTTAAAAACCCTAATAATGGATTAGATTTACAAGAGTACAGTAAAACATATGGGGGAAAAAACTCCCCAAATGAATTCTTCCAATGTATGATTGAGGGAATTGTACTAGATACTCAAGCCATGTTACTTAAATTCAATTGGCTCTGCCCAAGAGTCTGAAAATGGTACCCCAAGCAAATCCATGGATTCATGGAGTGGAGGATAAGCCACGTCTGACCAACTGATGAGGTTAGTACAATCCAGCTGAAATGTATGATGGGTCCATTCACAAGATTGATGAAATCTCTCTTGTGTGCCAGAAGCTCCCTTGGCCATTGGGGAACCAGTCCCTGCCCAGTGAAGGGGCTGGAATACAAGTTACCATATAATGAAGTGCTCCATGCTGAGGGTGGGGGGCAATCAGGAGAAGCCCTTTCCCCCTTCTTTAAATATCTGGCTTCCTTAAAGCCTTCACTCCAAAGCCATCACCTGCAAGAGGCTTTTCCTTCTCCCCCTTGCTACTAGGGCATTTTCCTCAAGCTCCTTTGTATGGATCCAGCCTGTGCATGGGGTCTCCATCATCAAGCCTTAAGTTCTTTGAGGACAAGAGTTTTTTTTTTTTTTTGCTTTTTTATGCCTCTAGAGTTTACCACAACAACTTGTGGATGAATTAAACTGAACCTTGAAGGGAACCAGAGATTCCAAGACGGGGTACTAAGGAAGAACAGATTCCAGGCAGATCTTTGTAAGGGGGTGGGAGCAGGATCCTTAGAGCAGAACTTTTCACCTAGCTGTTTCAGGCTCAGGTAAGGCCTGCAGTGAATCAGATCCTTCCCTCAACAGGCTAGTTCCACCACTTTTTAGTTGTATGACAACGAATAGATCAGGGAGACCCTCTGAACTTTACATTTTTTTTTCCTTGTAAAATCAGGGTAACAATGAGTTGTCACTTAAAATGATATAACCCCTTGTTTAATTTTCTCAGAAGTCACCTAATCAGATGGAAACACTGGGAAAAGTAGATTTGCTTTGAGTACTTGAACTTATAAGGCCTAGATTCACATCCTGGTCCTATGACTTTCCAATTAAGTTACCATATGTAAATTATTGCTTTGAACCTCAGTTTCCTTAGTTGTCAAATGGGAATAATACTATTCATATTACTTCCTCATATTACCACCTATGAGGAGGGTACTTTGTAAACTTGTAAAGCCCTATTGAAATGGAAACTGCTATCATTATTATTACATTATTAGATATATTTAATAGAATAAACACAGATACTAAAAGATAGTACATAAAATGGAAGCACAATTCCTTGGCTAGGTCCTCTCAATCCAAATCTAGTATTCTTTCCATTTATATTAACCTGATTTTAAGTCCTTTGGGAACATAGATTATGAGATTTTCATTTTATCTCCAAGAATTTTATCTCCAAGAATTTTATCTTCCAAAGAATCAATGTTGATTATGTTGAAAATAGTCTGAGTCTGTGTCTCCTCTTCTGTCAAATGGGAAGAATCATTTTTCCCCTTTCTTCCATGGATTTGAACCCCCCCCCCAAGCCTGAAGGCCAGTGGTGCCATTGTTCCAGGAGATTTATAAATACTTCATGTAATTATGGCAAAGGAGACAGGACTAAAACATTTTGGAAAAGGCAGCCTTCAATTTGGGTTCCTTTGGGGAAAGCACCATGCCAGAGTGATCAGTGATTTCCCTGGACAAGAGATGGCATCCCAACAGCTCAACTGGCTTTCACTTGGGGGCTGTGCCAGTAGGAGGATCAGGTGAGAGAAAGGTTGCCCATTTTCATGTTGGGGTTTCCCCAAGATTTGTTCTGCTCCACTGCCTCACTCCTTACCTGCCATAAGCACGCAGTGAGACACATACGCCCAGGAAGTTTTCAGGAGGCACTGAGCAGGGGAAAGAGCAGATGGCATCTTCCTACCTCCCTACCAGACAGTGGTGGGCCAACACTCCTACCATCTGGGACCTCAGTGACGTTAGTACTTGCTCCCTTCAATGATGAAGACCACAGCCTATCTAGCCCTGCCCACCCTTCCCAGCTCTCTGATAGAGAGCTACACCATGTGGTGGAACCCTTCCTCAAATTATTTTGCTATTATGTCACAGGATCCAAGATCTAGAGATAGATGTTTTCTTAGAGTCCTTGGAGCCCCAACTCCCCCAATTTTACAGAGGAGGAAATCAAGCAGAGAGAGAGCTTCAAGATTTGCTAGTGTCTGATATGGGATTTGAATTCAAATCTTCCTGACCTCAATTTCAGGACACTGTCTTCTAGGATGCCATCTCCAGGGTATCAGTGAAAACAGGAGCTGCCCATCAGCTCTCGCCCTATGCCAAGCCCCCCTCATTTTATGTCATGATTTTCTCTGCACCATTTCTCCTGCATAATTATTTGACTGTAATGGGATGTTGCTTGCTCACACCTGCCATGCACCTGCCACACACCTGCCCCGCACTTGGCCACTATCCTTCCATGTGCTTCTCTATTTCTCAGTTCTTCAGAAGCCTTTCAAGGTATGGTTGTTCACACTAGGAATCCCTGCTCCTAGAGAGGTGAGGTTGGAGGATAGCTTAAGCTCAGGAGTTTTGAGCTGCAATTAGCCATTGGGTGTCCACATGAAAGTTAACAATGATAAAGCAAGCCTTCATCAGCAGGGGCCTGCAAGCTGCCTAAAGAAGAACTATGGCCTAGATCAGCAGAAAGAAGTAATTTAGGTAGTGGGATTGAGCCTGTGAGATGTCTTTGCACTGCCAACCTGGCTGAGGTAGGGACATCATAAGACTGATGGGTCACAATCATACAGCATCACTGGAAGAATATCACTTATCTCAAATATCTTGTCATCATCATCATCATCATCATCATCATCATCATCATCATCATCATCATGATAGTGACAATAACAAGAAACCATACAATGTACAAAATGGAGAGCTGGTCTCCTATACACACACACACACATGTATGTTGCATATGTATATACATATTCATACATATCCACTGAGTCCTTGGGATAGTTACTTTACCTTAAAGTGCCCCCAGGCAGCAATCTAAACTAGGAAATTGTAGAGCTATTGTAGGAGAGGGAGTTTCTTCAGCAGGCTTGCCCAAAAGCAATGAAATTGTAAGTCTAGTTCCAAAGAAGCTAGACCATGGGGAGTAAAGGAGAATGGAGGTATGCCCTGGACTTAGAAGCAAAGGACCTGAATGACCTTGAGAAAGTCATCCTTTCTAAGCCTCAGTTTTCACATTTTTTAAAATGTGTATTTAGTAAGGTAAGTCCCCCTTCTTCTATAAGAAACCTTTCCCAAGGGGCAGCTAGATGGCACAGTGGATAGAGCACCAGTCCTAGAGTCGGGTGGATCTAAGTTCAAATCTGACCTCAGAGACTTAATAATTATCTAGCTATGTGATCTTGGGCAAGTCACTTAACCCCTTTGCTTTGCAAAAAAAAAAACCAAAAAAAAAAACCAAAAAACCAAAAACCCATAACGAACAAAAATAAGCCTTTACGAATCCCTTTTTATATTTCATTTTTTCCAAATCCACATACAGTTTTCAACATTCATTTTTGTAAGATTTTGAGTTCTACATTTTTCTCCCTCTCTCCCCAAGACAGAAAGCCATCCAGTATAGGTTATACATATACTATTACGTCCCAAACCCTATTAATTCTATTGCCTTCCCTGTTAATGATTTCCCATTTATCCTGATATCTAGCTTGTTTATAAGACAATGTCTCCCTCATAAAGTTCCTGGAGGGAAGGGGATGTCTTCTGCCTTTCTTTATAGCACTGGGCCCAGTATTTTAATCAGTGTTTACTTGATTGACTTCTTGATTGGGGACATTATTTGCACTACTTTCTTCACAGAGTTGTCATAAGGAAAGTGTTCTGTCTAGCTTAACATGCCAAAGATGGCATGGGGATTCCAAAGTCTGGGGTGCTTTACAATTTATAATCTAAGGTGGCTTGTGGATTATTGTCACTATCTTACTGATGAAAAAACGGATGTGCCCTGAGAAGTGGGGGGGGCAGCCATAAGGGAACAGCTTGGTGTGCCAAATCTGGAGCTGGTAGAGCCTGGAAGCCACCTGGTCCAGTCCCTCCTCTAACTGAGGAACATGGAGGGTGGGCCTAAGGGCTCAAGTGGGTACTACGAGGACCTGAACCCAGGTCCTAAAACTCAAACCCTAGTACCTCTTGCCATTGTTCTCTGCTGCCCAACTAAGACCTGGATAGAGAAATTGTTTCATGAACTACTTATTCTTTTTGTTAATAGAGAAATATTTTTAAATCAAATTTAAAATATTTTTTGAATGTACAATAAAGGGTACATCCTTCAAGGCTGGAGGCATGAGGGTTGTTGCAAGAAATTTTGGTCAATGATAGTCAGTTACCTTCTAATCCTCTACAATTACTGTGTTACAAACTTTTTTTACTTTCTCAACAAAGCAGAACAGGGTGAGCTGAAATACTTCAAAATGGAATAGGGAAATGTGATTAATTTTAAAATTGTCCCAATTCCTATTGTCTTTTATAAAATCACAAATAGTTGTTTTTTAAAAAAAATTATCTTTCATATGACTTATTCTCAGTCACAAGAAGGGGTTAGAAGGGAAAGAGAGGCAGTGGGAGAAACAGAACATCCCAAGGAGGTGCCTTGTCCCAATAAGAAGATGCTGCCTTTTTATCAAGATTTTTTCCCCAAAGCATCTCCCACCAAATGGAGTGGAGGCAGAAACACAGCCACATATTTCCAAGAGGAATCTCCTTTCCTGGGCTCTGTGGGTATGAGGAAGCGGCAGGAAGGTAACAACTCCCAGAGGTAAACAGTACTGATCACACTGATTCAGTAAATAGCTTGCATTTTTGTGATGAATCAATTGCAACAACTGATAGACCAGTGAGGGAAAGAAGAGGGAGCTGAAGAGAACCGAGGACCTTAGGGATAAGGAGATGAAACAGGCCCCTGCCTTGTCTGAAAATCTGGCCCAACTTCCTTTTTTCTGGGTTAATGATTTTAAGTTTCCTTCTCTGAAAAAAAAAATGGGAATAATAACATTTGCAATTCCTACTTCATAAGGCTTCCCTGAGATGAGTTTTAAAAACCATAAAAGCTCTACAAATTGGGAGCTACTGTTTTAGGGGGTTGATAAAAATGACTGCTAGAAGCATGTGGCAAAATAGAGCCAACTCTGAAACCAAAAAGACCTGGGTTCATGCCTGACCTCTGACATATAACAGGGTCATGTGAGACTGGACAAGTCACTTAACCACCAAGTGCTGTTAAAATGTACAACATTCTCCTGGTTTTGCTCACTTCACTCAGCATCAGTTTATGTGAGTCTTTCTGGGTTTTTCTGAAGTCCCATCCCTCATGATTTCTTACAGAACAATAGTACTTTATCACATTCATATACCATAGTTTATTCATCCATTCTCCAATTGATGGACATTCACTCAATTTCCAAATCTTTGCCACCACAAAAAGAGCTACTATAAATATTTTTGTACAAGTGAGTCCTTTCCCCTTTCTTATGATCTCTTTGAGATACAGATCTATTAGTGGTATTGCTGGATCAAAGGGTAGGTTCTTGGTTGCTCTTGGGCGGAGTTCCAAATTGCTATCCAGAATAGTTAGATCAATTCACAACTCAACAAATACATCCCCTCCACCATCGATCATTTTACTTTTCTGTCATTTTGGCCAATCTGATCCACCAAGTGCCTCTGGACAGAAGTGGTATATTGGATGTATTAGATAGCACTTCCTGCTATCTCCTGAACCCAATAAAAAAGTAACTGAAATATTTAACAAAATAAATGAAGATATCACACAATATAGATAGTCCACAGTTTAGAACTAAATCAGTAGCCCCTAATTCTATTCCTGCTTAACACTACTGCTCTAGGCAACTTTCTAGAACTGCAGAGAGGTTTGCCAGCCTTCATGATTAGAAGGAATTCCATTATCTGGAACTCCTGGGACTATATCAAGAAATCCCTAAATCTAATCCTTATCCCTAATAATTATTGATATTAATGGAACTAATATGGGCTCCAAAGAGAAAAAAAATCATCTTTGGAAACTTAATAGCTGGGGAAACAAGAGAGGTTGAAGTGACTTAATTTCAAGTAACAGCAATTTTAGAGGTAGGGCCAAGACTAGAATGGGAATTCCTGACTCCCTATGTCATCTGCTGAGGCTTCCATTGCTAAGTCCATTTCTCAGAAGGCAGATTGTTCATTCAGATTTATGGTAACTAGGATGAGGGAGGCAACTAGGTTGTGCAGAGGATAGAGCATCAGCCCTGGAGTTAGGAGGATATCAGTTCAAATCCCACCTCAGACATTTAATAATTGCCTAGCTGTGTGACCTTGGGCAAATCACCTAACCCCATTGCTTTAAATAAAATTTTTTTAAAAAAGGTAAACAGGATGGGAGGATTTGATCTTTTGGCAGTTAGTATGTTGACTTTCCCTTGGTTCACTGACACACCTCCCAGTAATGGAATCCTGGCCAGGTCCTTACCTCTTCCTGTGTTTCCTTTGCTTCATTTATAAAATAGGGATAATTCTTTCTTCTGTCTACGTTTCCAGGTAGCTATGAGGCCTAACTACATACACAGGAAGGAGCCTTAAAAACCATAAGACCTTGAGGCTGGTGGCATCAAATCCACAGTTAGTAGTAAAGGGGAATGCATTCTCATCCCTGGCTCTTCCAGATCTTTTCCATGCACAGGGTCACCTCCCTGGAGACAGGAAAGCTCATAGAGCCTGTTACTTCCAGTTCTAGCCTTTGGAGTCCCAATGAGAGGGAAAAAAGGCAAATGAGATCACAGGGCCCTGCCAGCTGAGGAGAAACCATTCAAAGTATCTATGCTGAGAACGGGCATGAGAAGGACTCTACAAATGGGACTACAGAAAGATCAGGGGACTAAGAGTCTAGAGATTTTCTCTGCTAGTAACTCCATGTGTGACCTTGAGTAAATCCCATTCCTTCTTTGTGCCTCAGTTTCTTCCTGAATAGAAAAAAGGAATGGCTAAGATGGTCTCTAAGGTTCTTTCCAGATCTAATAATCCATGACTCTATGAAATCCATTAGCAATAACTGATTAGGCACTAATGTTCTGTTGGCTAATTTCAGGAGTTTTTAGTCCAAATGAATTCATGCCCACTTTCTGATTCTGACTCTCATTTTATCTTATTAAGCGCCTACATTAACCCACCATATGTTTCTCCCCCTCCAGTCCTGTGGTGATGTCACTCTTCCATTAATTCAGGCACCTTTGTGTTCTTCAATATTGGCCAATTACAAAAGCCATCTGTGGATTTCCACAGCACTCTTACTGGAATCCCAGAGCATTTCACAGAATTTTAAAAATAGAAATGGATTTTGTTTTCAATTTAAACAGCTTTCTGGGAAAAAGTAAACTTTTATACCTGCAGACATTAAGAGACTAATACTTAGCTGACTGTCTTTGAGCTCTGATGCTGTTACTTCCAGTTCTGGCTCTCAGGACCTCGATTTTGTTGCCTCTAAAAATGGGAGTAATAATACGTGTGTATCTTACATCCTGGGGCCGTCAGGTAAGGTCAGAGCTTTGTAAACCTTCATTTCTAGTAGGATATGAGCTATCATGAATATAGTTTCTTATAAATGACTTTATGATTTATGGATCTCTGATTGGTGTTCAAATCCCAGAGTACTCCAAGAAAATATATTACTAGAAATGGAAAATTCCACCTGGCAGGGGGCAAAAAGCACAGGACTTGGATAGGATACCTGGCTCTGCCACTAACCAGGAAACCAGAAGCGTTTTTTTTTTTTTTTTTTTTTTTTTTTAGGTTTTACAAGGCAATGGGATTAAGCGGCTTGCCCAAGGCTACACAGCTAGGTAATTATTAAGTGTCTGAGGCCGAATTTGAACTTAGGTACTCCTGACTCCAGGGCCGGTGCTCTATCCACTGCACCACCTAGCTGCCCCAAGAAGCATTCTTAAAAAAAAAAAAAAGCATTTTTTCAAGTGCAAAAGAAAGAAAGCTTCTTCTGTCTGATCTGCTGGTTAATCTTGCCTGACATTTTTTTTTCACCCTACCACTTTTTCACCATCCTCACATGGATGAAATACAACAAGTTTCTGGGAGAAAATCTGAAATCTTTAAGACTCAATTTATATCCTATTCAGAAGAAATGAGCCATATAAAAATTAGTAATATTGACAGGAACTACAGGGATTTGTAGTGAAATGTATAAAAACCCAAAGAAAAAGGGAGAGGTACTCTCTAACATTCTCCAAAGAATAAAATTCACCATTGCCATCAATAGCACGTACAATAAAAACTCTTCCAACTGCCTTTCATTTTCAGGGTAAGAGTACTAAGAATAAAATACTGAAGTATTCATTATTGACATATCTCTTCAAATAAAAAATTACATAGAACTTAGTTCAATTATATAGAACCTAGTTCAATCATTCTGGAGAACAATTTGAAAGTAAGTCCAAAGGACTATAAAACAATGTACACACTTTGATTCAATAATACTACTACAAGGTCTATACCCCAAGAATATCAAAGAAAAAAGAAAAGGATCATATGTACAAAAATATTTATAGTAGTCTTTTTTGTGGTTGCAAAATAATGGAAACAGGAGATATCTATCAACTGAGGAATGGCTGAAAAAGTTATGGTATATGAATGTGATGGAAAACTATTGCACTGTTAAGAAATGATAAAGGGGCTGGTTTCAGAAAAACCTGGGAAAGCTCATATGAACTGATGCAGAGTGAAGTGAGAAGAACCAGGAAAACATTGTACATATTACAACAATATCATAAAGATAATCAACTGCAAAAGACTTAGCTACTCAGACTATCCACCACAAAACCTAAAATATTATCCACATCCTGAGAGAGAACTGATGGACTCAGAGTGCAGACTGATGAGTATTTTTCCTTTAATTTTTCTAGCTTTCCCCTCCAGGAACATGGTTAATGCAGAAATATGTTTTGTGTGACTTCATATGTATAATAGGTTTTAATGTATAATGCCTTCTCAATGTGTGGAGCAGGGGTAGAGTGAGGGAGAAAATTTAGAACTGAAAATAAAAATTTTAAAGTCAGACATCAAAGAAATCTGCAAAGTAAAAAAGGCCTATTGTGTATAGAATACTGAGCCAGCTATTAAGGGGAAATTCAAAGAAGTCAAGTCATGGTTCCTATTTTCAAGGAACTAGTTAGAGGGAGAAGGGGAAAAGGAGCATAATTCAAAATAGATCATGAGAAGCATTGAGAAAGTGGTCAGAGTAACAGCAGGAGCATCAGCATCTCTCACTTCCAGATCACTTTGTTCACATTAATCTTGGGAAGTAAAGAGTAGATATGTTGCCCCCATTCTATAGATGTAAAAGTTGAGACTCAAAGGGGAAAAAATCACTTGCTCATAGTCACTGAATTGATTAGGTGAGGTTCTAGGAAGCAAAGATCTTTTAATGGGGGAAGGGAACAGAGAAAACTAGAGAAAGTCAAGAAAGACTTCATGGAGAAGGTAGCATTTCAGTTAAGTCTTTCAATTGATGTAGAACTTAAAACAGAAACAGCAGTATACTATGTCAGATCCATTGCCCCTATGCTCTATGACATCTTTTTTGGCAATGGCTTATGACAGACTAGAGGAGTTCCTCTATATAACATCATTCTTGGAGATTAAAGATGCATATCATGCTCTCCCCTCATACACACAATCTATTTAAAAAAAAAAAAACATGCACCCTAACCTTTTATCTTGGAAGCCAGTTACTACACTACTTGACATGGAGCCAATTCAAAAGAACCTGAAAGCATTTGGAAGATACACCCATCCAAGTGAAAGGTAGTCAGAGAGATGATGAATTGAAAGAAAACGTCCTTCCCTACACACTGCTATGCCCTTTGGTTAGATTTTATGTGATAGGCGTGAGCAGGCTGCAACACATTATGATACACCAGAGAACTATTGTAAGGCCTGTCATCAGAGAAATGTATGACCAGAAAAAAAATGATGGGGCAGTCATGTCGTGAGAATAAGGGGCAATCAATGGACAACCCATGTTTGTTGTACTGGTCCAAGAAAGGCAATAGAATGTAAGGAAGCTTCTCCTCCCCCTCCCCCACCAACACATAGGCAGAACCCTTTTTCCCTTCCTCCCTCTCTCCTTTCTTCCTTCTCACCACCACCACCTCCTTACTCATGGAAAACAGAGGGGCAGATATCAACAAGAACCATACTACATCTGATGTACATTGCTGGGCTATGATCTGCATTGTGGGAGGGGATGGCCACAGATCCATTGGACCATAGCCTGCCCATAAGAGTACTTTCTTAATTAAAAGAGATGGGAAAAGGTAGAGGAAAATAGTCATTCCCCTTCTCTGAGCCTCATTTTCTTGTCTGTAAAACAAGGACTCTAAAGGTCCCTTCCAATATTAAATCTGTCATGAACAGGAGTCACTCCAGCATCCTTTGATCTGATATTTCAAAAGGTCAGGAGATTTTAGGTCCTGGTTCACTTGCCCTTGTTAATTCAACCATTTCTTCTCTATAAAATGAGGTGATTGGATTCAGTGATCACAAAGAGCCCCTGTAATTCTCACACTGTTATTCTAGGATTCTAATCAGATTAAAACAGTTGGTTCTGCTTTTACTATCTTTGTAGTACCTTTCCCTAACCTCAGAGACTACAAGCTCCTTGAGGGAGTTTAACCTGTTCTATTCCCCCAATGTCTAGCTTATAAAATAGGAATTTAACAGTTCTTTGACAAAAGGATGTATCCAGTATAGGGCTTCTGACCATAATGTCAGCTTTCATGGAATGTTAATGAACTCTAAAAGTCATTTGATCCAGTTTCCTTTCCCCATTTTACAGAGGAGGAAGCTGGAGAGCAGAAAAGTGAAGGGACTTTCCTAAGGTCACACAGCTACTAAGTGGAAGTGTGGAAGATCCAGTCTTTTGCCATCCACTTCACACTTTTTCCACTCTATCATCATGCTAAGAATTCTTTCCATGGCCAAAGGGCAGAGAAATAGTACTAATTCTAGAAAACTACATAACTAAACTGCTACCGACCAATACTAAACTGTTGGCTCCTTGAGAGCAGAAACTATGTTTTACCTAAACTCTGTTATCTCCCCCAGCATGGTCTTATGTACAAAGTAATTCTTTGATATGTTGTTGAGCCCACCCTACAGTTGGTCCCAAGTGTAACTAAAGAATGATAGGGTCTAAATGGGTAAGAAAAAGATAAAGCAACTGGAAATTATTTAAAAATTTTTAAGCTTTAGGGTGGAATCTACTGCAACGGTGACATTTCCAACAACCTGGCATGCAACTGAGAAGCTTCTTTGAGAAGTAAGGCACTGATAGCAAGAACACGCCACGCAAACAAATGGTGCATCTCGAATTCAATAATAGGCCACACAATGCTCTCCTTCTTGTCAATTAAACTGTAATGGGGAGCTGGGAGGCACACAAAGAAACAGACCTGCTCCCTGTCTGCCCTCCCCTCCCTGCTGGGCTCTGAATGGAAAAAGAAAAATCCTTTTCTCAGCATCACGATTTATGTACAGCCCCTGGAGACACAAATTAATGTCTTCCTAGACCCCAAGCCCCAGCTGCTTCGAAAAAACCTAAGACAAAGCTTAACTAAGGTTCACACGTCCAGACACAAAGCCCTTGGAATTGCTTAGCTGGGTTTTCCAAAGCTGCCTCCTCAATCAATCAAGGGCTAGAGTTAGCCTAGGTTCCCTGCTCCTCCCCAGACACCCAAAGCTAACATGGATCCACCCAACTCATTGAAAAGGGCCTGAGGCGGCTGGGGGCCTAGCACATAGACATCTGAAGCCTATTTCAAGGAAAGATCCATAACAGAGGGGGACTAGAAACTACACTGCCCCACTGATCAATATCAGGCTGAAGCCATGGCCAATCTGGGAAAGGCCCAATTGCTCCAGTACAGCTTTGTCATGAGCAGGAGATCCAGAGCTAAGATGATGGTGCTTGCATGAAAAAACTTCCGCTTGCCTCTCTTCCCACCTCTGTGAACGTATTTTCCCAGACTTCTTTACTGATTCCTTCCTGCCCCTTCAGCAGAGGTACTGTATATATCCCCTTACTAGATGAGAAGATCCTGGAGGATGTGAAGGAAGTCTCATTTCCAATGGGCATCTGTCTGCTATATTGCTATATTACAAATATCGATTAAACTCCATTACACAGTTAATACTTGATTGCTGAATTCCCCATTTTTATAGACAGCCAAGGTAACTTCAATGCATCCAAAACGTTCACTAAAGCCTACCCCTGCCTCAGGTTATCATTCTAGGCAACTAGATGGCACAGTGGACAGAGTACCAGGATTCAAGTAAGGAAAACTCATCTTCCTGAGTCCAAATCTGGCCCTAGACATTTATTAACTGTGTGATCCTGGACAAGTCATTTCACCCTTCTTGCCTCAGTTTCCTTATCTGTAAAATGATCTTTGAGAAGGAAAAGGCAAACCACTCCAGTATTTTTGCCAAGAAAACCTCAAATGGGATCACAGAGAGTCGGACATGACTGAAAAAAAGACCGAATAACAATAAAGGTGGCTCAGTGAATACAGCACTGGGCCTAGAGTGTGGAAAACGTGAGTTCAAACCTGGTCTCAGGCACTCCCTAGCTATGTGACCCTGGGCAAGTCATTTAATCATTCTTTGCCTCAGTTTCCTCATCTGTAAAATGGGGATAATACTACTACCTCTCTCCCAAGGTTGCTGTGAGGATCAGGGAAGATAATAATAATTATCAGGCACACAGTAGATACTATATAAATGTTTTAACTACTATCAGTATTCTTTTATATTTGTCTTTCCTTTCACAACCAAAAGCCATGGCAGCATAGAGGAAAGAATGCTGGCTCTGGAGTCAAAGGCCCTGGGTTCAGACCCCACCTTTGTAACTCCCTTAATGCTTTTCCTTCTGGCTGGAGATCAGAGAACAAAAGCTTTCTATACCCATCACTCTGACTGCCCATGCTCTCCCTGGCTTCCCAGCCCTTGCATTCTGGCTTCCAATAGCAACCAAACTGCTCTCTTCCAAATTCCCAAATTCAATATGATTTTCAGGTCTTGTTTTTCTTGACCTTTGACACCAGTGGCCATTCCCCTCCTTCTAAACATTTTCTTTCTTTTTTTTTGAAGACACTGCTCTCTTCTTCCTCCCTTTCTAGCCGCTCCTCAGTATATTGCACTAGGTCATCATCCCATAACCAAGAGTGCCGCCTCAGGCTCTGTCCCAACTCTCTTTTCTCTCTATTCTCTCTCTCTCTCTCTCTCTCTCTCTCTCTCTCTCTCTCTCTCTCTCTCACACACACACACACACACACACACACACACACACAAACACACACACACACACACACACACACACCAGCTCCTACAGTTTCAATGATTATTTCTACGCAATTGATTCCCAGATCTAGCCTCTCTTTTAGTCTCGAATCCTGCATCACCATCTATTTGCTGGCTCTTTTGAAGTAGATGTCCTGCAAGTGTCTCAAATATGACACATCCCATACAGAACTCAGCTTTCCCTTAAAACCTACTTCCCCCTTCCAAAGGCAAGGTATTACCCTTCTGATCATCCAGGACAAATCTAAGAGGAAATCTCAACTATTCTCTTTCCCTGATCCTACCCCCACTCCTACCCCATCAGTTGTCTCATCCATGTTGCCTTAACCACATCTCCTCTATCCATCTCTTTCTCACCATTCATAGGTCCACCATAAAAGTCCAGGCCCTCGTCACCGCTTATCTGAATTTCTTCAGTCTCCTCCTAATTTATCTCCCTGAATTCAGTCTCTTACCTCTTGAACCCACCTTCCACATACCCACCAAACTGACATTTTTAAGCATTCATTTGACCATGGCATTCCCCTGCACAATAAAGTTCCAGTGGTTCCCTACTACTTCTAAGACAAAATACAAACTCCCTATGTTTGACATTTAATTGTTGTGTTGTTTAATTGTGTTTGGCTCTTGTTGACCCTGCTTGGGGTTTTTTCTTGGAAGTTTTTTTCTTACTGGACTGGTTTTCCATTTCCTCCGCCAATTTATGTTACAGATGAGGAAACTGAGACAAATAGGGTGAAGATCCACACAGGTAGTGTCTGAGGCTGGATCTGAACTCAGGTCTTCCTAGTTATAGGCCTGGCCTGCATGCCACCTGGTTGCTCTTTGACATTTAAAGCCCTTTACTATCTGGATCCAGCTTACCTTTTCAGGTTTCTCTTCACACACACACACCCCACATTTCAATCAAATTCATCTATCTTTTATTCCTAGTGTGACAGCCCCGCATACTTCATCCACTGGCTGTATCCCAGGTCTAGAATGCCTTCCCCCCTCACCTCTGCTACTTAGAATCCCATTTCCTTCAAGGCTAAGCTCTCCTCCATGAGACCTGATCTCTACAGTTGCTGGTCCCTCTCCTCCAAATGACCATTTCTTTATTTGTGTCCTTGTTATTCCTGCCCCCTCTCCACACTGGAATATTAACTACGAGAGAGCAGTCACTAACTACATTTGAATCTTTGTAGGCCCATCACAAAGCATGATATCTGATACTTTCTAAAATTTTCGTGAACGAATGGTACATGGATAAAAGACTGAATGAATTTATTAAGAGCTCACTCTGCAAAGCAATACAAATGAAAAAATCACAGTGCCTATTCTCAAGTTGTTCATATCCTAATGGGAGAAGTAACACCTAGGGAGGGTTTCAACCCAAGACAGAAAACACTCAGTTCTATCATCTCTAGGATTTATCAAACATGTTTCACATAATAATCCTCATGCTCCAGATGAGGAAACTGAGGCAGAGAGAGGTACAGTGCTTTGGCAATAGTCACACAGCTAGGAGTGCCAGAGCCAAATCTTCTTGGCTTCTTCCCATCAGCCCTTGCTGCCTCTGCTCTACCCTCTTTCCTACTCTCCTTTGCAATGATCACATTCCACCTGGTAGCATGCATATCTGTCAACATTCTAAATCCTACCAATTTCATTGTTTAGCTTCCTGGGGGCAAAGACTCTGGCTTGTTCATCCTTACAGATAGTAGGTTCATTGTTATATATCCCTACATGCTTTGGTTGATCAAATTCAAAGACTAGCTTCGATCCCACTGGCAGGCTCAGGGTCATGTGCTTGAGGCTCTAATCCCACTGATGAACATCTCTAGCACTGAATTTTGCAAACAACACTGGGACAGGAGTCTCTGCCACTAACTCACATGAGGAATTAAACCTGTCATTTCTCTTTTCTGTGCCTCAGTTTTCCCATCTTTAAAGTGGAGGAATTGGGCTAGATGATCTCAGGGGTCCATTCATGGGTCTATCATACCAGCTCAGGCTATACTGAGGAATGTGGGGGAAGAAGCCTGGCTCCAAAGAATCCCAAATTCATGGTCTGAAGAGAAAGTCAGTCAAATAGCTTTTATTAAGCTGACTGAATGAGTGACTCCATGACTAAGCTTTTTTTATAATCAACTCAATATCTTGGGGACCCTAAATTAATAAACTGTTCCAGAGGATATACAATAGAAGAAAACTAAAGAGAACAAAGTTCTGGGGTTTCAGAGTGGGGAGAGTCTTCTGAATAGAACTTCTCAAACATTTTGGACCCCTTTACATTCTGATATGTTAAGCACCCCCCAAAAGTTTTTGGTTTTGTGTGTGGGGGAAGAGAGAGAGATTGAATGATTTACCATATCAGAAATCAAAATGTCTTCTTACTATTATGAAAATAGTTTTGAACTCTTAGACTCCTGGGAGGAGGGAGAGTACCTAGATCACACTCTGGGAACCAGTGCTCTACCATCATCCACTGAGACCCTGGAATTGAGAGGTGGCAGACTGTCTTAGAAAGAGAACAGGATAGGACATCAAGTCCCAAACCTGGTTCTCATCCTTACAGATCACTTTCCTTCTCAGAGCCTGAGTTTCCTCATCTGTAAAGCAAGGATAATGTGTAAAGCAAGAGGTACTCACACTACCTCTCTTAAAGGAGGGCATTGGTCTGAGGAAGTGAGGGGAGCAGATCATGGAGAGACACTTGAGTAGAGATTTAAAGGATGAGTACGGGGGCAGCTAGGTGGCACAGTGGATAGAGCACCAGCCCTGGAGTCAGGAGTGCCTGAGTTCAAATGTTACCTCAGACACTTAATAATTACCTAGCTGTGTGGCCTTGGGCAAGCCACTTAACCCCATTGCCTTGCAAAAACTAAAAAGATGAGTACAAGAACATCACTGGCGGGGGGGGGGGGGGTCAGGGTAGGAGTGAGGAGCAGGGAGAAAGGATCCTAATGGGAAACAACTGTACAAAGATACAGAAGTGAGAGAACTAGGGACTGTCGTGAGGAAAAGTGATTTGTAAACTTTGTCGTTGCAAGTTCTTATGAAGTCCTGATGCCCAGAGAGAGCAATAACTGTTGTGTTCCAAAAGACTTAATATAATAATTTCAAGCAAGTAAAGTCTCAAATTACCTTACAAGTTTTGGGACAGCCTGTAAAGTGCTTCCAGGACCACAAAGCCTTTTCACACATTATTATCTCATTTGTTCCTTACAACAGCCAGGTGACAGGTGATTTTATTCTCCCCTTTTTCCCAATGAGGTAACTGAGGCCTAGAGAAGATAAGAGACCTGTCCAGGACTACCCACTTAAGTTATCTGGTATGGGCAGCAAACAGCTCATCCTGATTCAATGGTGGCCCTAACAGTCTGGCCAAGGTCACTCTGGCCCAGCTTAATGAGACCCAGCCTTCACTACTCCACCGATCTAGAAGTGACTAAACAATCAGGAAGAGAAAGGGAACATTAGGGAGACCTCAAGGCCTCAGACTGAAAGAAGTAGGAAATTTGACAAGGGGAATTTCACAAAGACCTTACCTGGAGGGAGCTGGCTGTCCTTGGGCCAGAAGATGAGGCAAGAGCTACCGTTTAAATGCTGCTACTCCCGCTGCAAAAGCAACACTGCCAGCTCAACAGCCAGCGGGGAAGCAGAGTGTGAGGCCCAACCCTGAACTGGGCCCTGGGGGAGGAAGCAGATGGTCTAAGAGAGAACAATTCCCAGCTCCCCACATCTTTGATTGATAAGGTAGGCAAAGCTTTTCTCAGCAATGACAGCCCTTTCTCTTATGCTGAGAAAGTTCTCAAAATAAAACTCCTGCATGGAATGGTCTAAGTAGATCAAACAAGTCCCAGGCCATCTTGGTAACCCTGAGGAGTCATGCACCCCATGCTCCTCAATACTGCAGGCCTGGGGTGGTATTGATGCTGGGTATTTCCACTGAGCACAGAGAGAGAAGAAGCAAAGAGCTACTCCCATTCATTCTTCCCTAAATAAATTCTGAGGAAAAATTGAGGGAAAGGATAAGAAGGAAGAAAAGGAAAGGTTAATTATCAATTAATCCACTCAAGTTATTAGGGAAGAACCTCTGAGGAAAAACAAATCAAATCAAATGTGCCCTTATCCTCTCCAGTGAATCAGAAGAGCTTTGGGTGCTGAAAAGAAGAACACCATTCTCATCTCCAATACCCCCCACCTTTTCTCAGCACTTTCAGGCCATAGCTTTTGAGGTGGGGGGATCTTTAGGATCCATCAAGTACAAAAACCCTCATTTTACAGCAGCTGGGAAAAACGAGGTACGGGAAGGGGACTAGCATCATAAACTGGGATTCACAGACAGGTCCTCAGACCCTCAATCTGCTGCCCTTTCTACTTCTAATCTGTTATTTAAGGTGTCATCAGAACATTCTCTCATTGTGGGCCTGAATCTCTGGGGGAAAGCAACAAAGGAGGTAAGGAGTATATTCTACAGTTGAAAAGTAGAATCAGGCTGCACCAAACACACACAGACACACTCTGAGAGGGACTAGCCTGATAGTCTTGGAATCCATGAATAAATAAATAACTATAAATAGCCCCATTCTTCTAAAGGAACCCTGAATTTGTCCTTGAACTCCCATGTCTATGAATATACAGTACATACTTCTTAGTTATGTGTGGAAGTAGAAGCTTATATCTATAAGATAGTATTTTTTCAATTCTACCTATAATTCATTATTATATTGCAAAGGAAGTAATTCCATTTGTGACAGATGTGCTTTACATTCAGAGCTGAACTGTCAATTTACTGCATTAGCACAGTGAAGGCTATTGGATGATCCCTAGGCAAGGTCAAAAGACATAAAGCCCAGAGGGAAAAACCCCCAGACAAAGTTGTCTTTTCTTCTGGTCACTACATATAGACACCCATCTTCTTGAAGTTCCTACTTCACATCAACAGACTTAAATCTTAAATGAGGAACAGAGTATAGCTAGATCAGGGACTGTAATATAAGGTTTTTAGCTACAATAAGGGAAAGTATGAATCAATAAATATTGATTGATAATGTTAAGTGCAAACTATAATCTCATACTATAATGGCCAAGTCAAAAATGACTGAGGAGATAAAAGTCACTCTGATTAAGTTCATGCTGTCCCTGAAATTCAGGTTGAAAAATAAGCAATTCGGATTCAGAGAACCTAAGTTTAGATCTTACTTCTGAAACTTATATGTGACCTTGGGTAGGTCCCTTCCCCTTCTTGGCAATTAGCTTCTCCCTTTGTAAAATGAGAGGTTAGCTTACATGGCCTCTGAGGTCCCTGGCAGTTCTAGATCAATGATCCTAAATGTGTTCTTGGGAAAGTCATTTTAACTCTCTGGGACTCAGTTTCTTCATCTGTAAAATGAGGAAAGATGGACAGATGATCTCTGTACTCCCTTCCAGCTCTAGTTATGATTCAGAGTCAGCTTTTGAACTAAAAAAAACCCCAAAATGTTGCTCTTTCTACTGTACCTCACTACCTCTGATCTGTTATTTAAAGTATCATCTTACAGATGGTCTCCTAGGCCATAAGCCTCTACTCTCAAATCCTCCACCTCCACCCCTAAAAATAATTTGCTTAACTAGAATTAGAAAAAGAATGGCATCTGTTCTCCCTTTGGACCTCCTCCCATTTGATCATAAAAACAACAGGTTTCCAATAATGATGATTTGGTATAATAAAAGAGCAAACTGATTATAAAAACAAAAGTTTCTATCCTCCAAGAGTTAAGAGCATCAAATTCAATTGTGTTTAATGTCTACTGTGTGTATTTTATAGTGCTAGGCACTGTGGGAAAAACAAAAGTTTGATAAAGTCTAGTTCCCCCCTTCATGGAGCTTACTGTCTAGTAAGCAAATAAAATGTCATTATAAGCACAGAGTACTGTGGCATATAACGTTTTCTAAAAAGCACAATAGAGAGGTGACAATCAAGTGCTATAAGTTGGAGGGGAAAGTTATTATAGATGTGGGGCTAGTGGGTGTCATGGAAGGAATCCTGGAGAAGGTAGGATTTAAAAGATGAGTAAGATTTGCGAACCAATTATGGAGTTTGAACAAAGACCAAAGACTATTACCTTTAATTCAGGAAAAAAACCCTGTTATCTTATTATGTAATTTTGCTATCTCTTATACTTTATTTATCTTCCTTAAAGATATGATCTCTCTCTCATCATATTCAACTTAGATCAATGTATACCATGGAAACAATATAACAGACTGCCTTCGGGGGGGGAGGCAAGATTAGGGGAAAAATTGTAAAACTCAAAATAAATAAAATCTTTCTTAAAAAAAGATTTGCTAACCAAACAACAGAAATGAAGACATGTAAGGCATAGTAAATGGACTAAGAAAAAAAGGCAAGAAACTGAACCAGTGCTGTTAATTGGCAAGAATCAAAGCCATTCAACTTGGTTGGTGCCAAAGGAGAAGGCAAAAGAGACAACAATGAGATAAGCCTAGGTCAGAAATGTGGCACTAGAGTATTGTGAAATACTGTAAAAGCCAGGAAAAGGGTATGAGTGATGCCATAAGCAAAAGGGAGCTACTGAAGATGCTTGAGCAAAATACAGAAATTGTATCTTCAACAGACTTCAAACTTGAATCAGATATCTATTCCTAAACTATAGACCACAGAATGTCAGAGCTGGAAAGGGCAGGAGATAATATCTTATCCAGCTCTCCAGTTTTCTAGATGAGGAAGCTGAGGCTCAGATGGAACAAGGGATAAGCATACAGAAGGTACTTTAATAAATGTCCACTGCACTGACAAAGTATGTTGCCCAAGGTCCCATAGCTAAAAATTAGGAGAAATGGAACTGGAACCCAGATCTTGCCAAACCAGTGCTCTTTCTACTACACTGTGATTCCCATGAATTCCAAATGACCTCCAATATCAAGAGAACCCCACAGAAAGGACAACGGAGAATGGTCAAACTTCCTTATTTATCAAAGACTTCAAACTTGGAAGCTGCTTTTTTTCCAAAGAGGCTCTACCCTTGACCATCAGGAACTAGGGGGAATGGAAGTGGGAGCTAGCAGCTTGAAGCTGTCAGGTCTAAATTCTTCCCACAATATCATTCCCTAAGACCAAGGCCCTAAATTCAAAGACTCAGAAAGTGCCCCAGAACCAGAATAAATCATAAAAACAAACAATATCAATCCTGCTGATTCTTGTTCATAGCATGAGTAACAGTCCCACCACTGCTGCAAGTTGCCCTGGAGCAGTGGCATCCAAAGAATGCTGGGGCTCAGAAAATGGGCATCCATGGAACACTGGAGTTCAAACCATTGTGGACAACCTGTCTAGAAGAAACGACCCAAAAAACCCCTGCAGTCCTCAGAGCCAGAAGGAAAATACAAAGCCCCACCATCAAGTAAGTGGGAATAGGAACAGAGAGAGCTTCTATCTGATGAAACACCATCAAACAAAGGCATATCTCTAGAGTTGGGACCCAGCTGGCAAGACGTCCAAAGTAAGTGCTCGAAGAGCTAATTAAAACATAGTCTGGCTTTGTCTCCCTAAGATGATCCAAAGTAAAGAAGGAAATGGTTGTTCCCCCTTCCCTCTGCCCCCATCCCAGCAAGAAGTCAAGTGCTAGGCTTGGAAAGTCAAGAAGGTGGTATTGAAGGGTATCCATAGCCACAAAAAAGATCTGAACATCCCCTATCTTAAAGCAACACAATACACTAAAACTTTGAAGGTTGCCCAAATATGCTCAGAAAAGTATCCCCAAGAGAAAAAAGTTTGGTCACCATGTGATCAATAAATTTACCTTGATCACTGAGTCTGTTATAGCACCCTTCCTTCACTATGGATGGTCAAAGTCAACAAGCATCAGATCAAGTAGGGGGTAAAGAAGCTGTGTTGTATGACATAGATTGTGCCAAGGGCAACACAATGATCCAGGTTGATGGAGAAAGATCTTTGCCCAACTTCCTCTGGACTATGATGCTTTGGGTGCTGCCAACCAAACTGGAATTATCTGGGGCAGCTAGGTGGTGCAATGGATAGAGCACTGGCCTTGGAGTCAGGAGGACCTGATTTCAAATCCGGCCTCGGACACTTAATAATTACCTAGCTGTGTGGCCTTGGGCAAGCCGCTTAACCCCATTGCCTTGCAAAAACTTAAAAAACAAACACAAACCAAACAAATTGGAATTATCTAAACTATGTCCATGTATTGTGCTGTACCTACAATAAAAAAGTTTTCCAGTTTAAAAAGAAATCTGAATTGTCGAGGAGTATTGGATTACTGCACCAAGTGGTGGGTTCAGCAAAAGTTTGTTTAATTAATAAAATACTCAAAAAGGATTATTAGTCTATATTACATAGTGTCTAATTTTTCATTTGTTTATACGTAAATATGACTCAGGGCTAAACCCAGAACAGTATACATATAGGCAATTAGTAAATGCTTTTGAATGAATAAATATTTAATTTTTATCCCCAACTCTGAAAAAATCCTCAAAAGAGAATAGAATTGAGTCAATAGGCTAAAAGCCATTGAAATATTATCCAGGATCCCAACTCTTTTACAAAATTCCATTCCCATAGTGTTGGAGATTCACAGGAGACAAAAATCCAAGGAAAGAGTCTTTTCCCATGACCCAGAGTCATAAATGTCTTTACACAGATGCCCAAAGTTTAGGCAAGAAGCAAGAGGATCTAATAGCTCTAATGCAAAGGGGCAGATTTATTGTCACTGAGGTTTCATGGGAGATGAGTATACCTTATTCAAAAGAAGACAGGAAAAAGGATGGTTGAGCAGGGCAGTACAATTTTTCGATAAGGTGGAAGGAAATATAAGAACTGGGAAGAAGGGGAAGGGTGGTGAAAAGCATTTGGGTGATCTTCCACAGAGGGATACCACAGAAATTATTTTTTCAACCAATAAAAAGCAACTCTTACATCCTTATTATATACTAAATGAAAACAGTCCCTGCCCATTGTTTAACATACTAATAGGAAAGATGACACATATAGGAAAGTGGTGGCCAAGGAGAGACTTTTGGTTCGTAATATTGCAGGTAAGTTGAGTGGGCCATGTGAGGCCCTCACCTATGGACTGGGCAGCTGGTAAATGAACAACCACCTTTCTAGACCTATACATTATGCCACTCTTAATGTAGTCTTAAATCATGGGAGATTTGCTAGGGAGACCACCCTCTCATACAGATGATTCATACTGGTGGCACTTTTAGTCCACTGAAACACCCAGATCACCTTCAGATGTATGTATTCCTGTCTACTCGTGTCTCTTGAATCTCCTGGCTTCATTGAAACAGTTTAGTCAGAAGATGTTTCTAGATTTTAAGTCTCATCATCCAATCTGTTAATTCTTCCTCTGCTTTGAGAAAGTGAGGGAATTTGATGAGTATTGTATCTTTATTCAAGTCACTGTTAAAAATGTTAAAAATACTCCACTAGAGAATTTTTGTTTAGGTTTTTGCAAGGCAAATGGGGTTAAGCGGCTTGCCCAAGGCCGCACAGCTAGGTCATTCTGAAGTGTCTGAGGCTGGATTTGAACCCACACACTCCTGACTCCAGGGCCGGTGCTGTATCCACTGCGCCACCTAGCCGCCCCAACATGTGGGTGTCCCACCACCTAGCCGCCCTGAGAATTCTTTTCAAATGAAAACTGAGCCTTTACTGACTACTCTGTGAATCAGGCCAGGCGTTTGTGGTTGTTGTTGTTGTTGTCTTGGGTTTTTTAGTGTTTTCCCTCTTTTTCTTTTTCAACCATAGTGAAACGTAGTTATTTTACTCAAGTTAGCAATACTTCTGAAAGAGGCACAACGTTTGATTCCCCTCACTTCCTCCGAAAATAATATTACAAAATAATCAACTGTGGGGCAATTTACCACAGTAGGAACAGTCCTAACAGTCAAATCTTAAAAACAAATATTTTAAGATACAGGCCTCTAAGAGTAGTGTTTCAGTCACCTCAGTCGGAGGTGCTTTTCCTTCAAAATATGTCAAAAGGATAAAGGGCCCTCCCATCACACAGTCATTGTACCTTCAGTTCAGCCTCATCCTAATCCCCACCCCCATTTTATCTACAATTCAGCCCCATTTCCCACCCCCATTACGCCTTCAATACATCTTCTCCCAATCCTCATTTTACCTTCAGCCCCATCCCAACCACCATTTTATCTATAATTCAGCCTTGTTGCATTTTACCTTCATTTCTACCCCAAGCCCCATTTTATCTACCATTCGGATTCACCCTTAAACCCCTTTGGATCCTCAGTTCAGTACTGGAGCTTCAACACCCTCCCCATCTTCACAATCCAGTTACTGGTAATACAATTTATATCTTGTTAGGTAAGACTGATATGGTAGAGGAAGTGGGTATTGAGTTGGATACTGAACTTGTGGAGGTGGAGAAGGAGGAAATAGAGGTGGTGGAGGAGGAGGTGGTAGATGCAGAGGAAGTGGTGGAGGTGGAGGAGAGGGAGAGGTAGCCCTCGTGATGCAAGCCATATACCAGGACTCATTGTTCCTGGCTGTGTGAATGGAAGACTAAGAGTTCCTCTATCTTCACTAAATTGCCAAGAATTAGAATAGTGGTGAGGCCCAGGGTTAGTTACAGGGAAACTACCATGTGGGGAGGTAGTCCTGGTGGAAAATGATTTATACAGGGCAGTACCTGGGATATGATACGATCTGGGGCAGGAGGAATTGGTGGGAAAAGAGGTCACTGATGGAGAAGTTTGGCTATAAAAAGTAGATGTACCTGCTGCCTGCAAAGTATGTTTCACTGGATGACTTGGTGGTGATGATGGAGGAAGCAGCAGCGGCTGAGGAGGCTCCGGCATCAGTGGAGGTGGCCCTGGTGACAGCAGAGGAGGTGGAGGTGGAGGAAGTGGTGGCTGTGGAGGTGACTCTGGTGGCAGTGGAGGTGGCTCGGGTGGCAGCAGAGGAGGCGACTCGGGCAGTGGCAGAGGAGGCAAAAATGGTGCCGACAACTGAGGATGAGCCTCAGGTAGAAATGGCGGCAACGGCTCAAGAAGAGGCTGGGGCTGAGTTGGCGGCAGCTGAGGAGAAGGCTCGAGTAGAAATGGTGGAGGCACCTGAGGAGGAGGCCCGGGCAGAAATGGTGGCAGCTGAGGAGGGGGCCCCGGTAGAAATGGTGGAGGCAGCTGAGGAGCAGCCTCGGGTAGAAATGGAGGCAGCTGAGGAGGAGGCCTGAGTAGAAATGGCGGCGGCAGCCAAGAAAGATGCCCTGGCTGAGGCGGCAGCACCTGAGGAGGAGTCTGGGGCAGAAATGGTGGCTGTAGCTGAGGAGGAGCCTCTGGTAGAAATAGTGGAGGCAGATGAGTTGGAAGCTCTAGCAGAAATGGCGGCGGCAGCTCAGGATGAGACCCGGGCAAAAATGGCGGCTGCAGCTGGGGCGGAGCCTCGGGCAGAAATGACGTTTGCAGCTGAGGAGGAGCCTCTGATAGAAATACTGGCGGCAGCTGAGGAGGCGGCCCAGAACAAGGTGGCGGCTGGGCATTTTCTAGCCTTGGGGGCAGGATACCATGAGGTTGCAAAATCACTAACTGATTCTCATACTCACTATGATTTTGAGCAAGTGCTACACCTGAAGGGGGGGGGGTTGTTTGGCACCTGACTTTGAATCATGCTGATTAGGAAGAATTATGAAATTGCTATTTGTTCTCGTTTAACATCTAAGGGATTCCTGCCTGACCCTATGAGATGAAGGTGGAGTTAGATACTTTTTAAACAAAACAGGAATTTGAAAAATTCTTTGTGGCCAAGTATAATCCTCATGGCACACCTGCTGTAAAAAGGTGATAGCATCCTGCTATGCTGCCTTTGCGGAACATCGTTCATTTGCAGCTTGTCTGAAGGCTAATCAGAAATCTTTGCTGCTCGGGGGCCAATAGGAGGATGAATCTTTTTGATCACAGAAGATGTTACTACTCTGGTTCTCAAATAGTGGTTGTTAACGTGAGCCTGTAAGTCTCTTTGGGACAAATACTTTCTCTTGTATCTTTGAACAATGCTGCACAAGAAAAGAGAACCCAGCTTATACTTTTCAACTTCTCTGCACAGGATAATTATAACCTGGCCATATCTTCGCAGCCCTTTTCTCATTCAGGAGAATGCACTCGTAGCAAAAAACAGGCTTGAATAGTATAATGTGCCCTTAAATTATTTTTACATTTATGTGGAAAAGGTCTAGAGAATCATCTTTTATATCTAAAATGTTTATCTAAAGCCCCCCAAAATACCTCAAACAAATCTTGACCTATTTCTAAACAGTTCACCCCTCCTATAATCATACCTTTTTTCTTTATATCCGTTGTCATTATCAGGTAGTTTGTGAGAATGCATCCCGTTTGTGGTCCTTTTGGTTCCAGGAACATGTTTGACTTTTCTTTTGTTTTTCTGTTTGACTGCCTTCATGGGGATTTGTCTTCGAAAATCAAGTCTACTGAACGATCAAACCTTGAAAGTCATTCGATATGGCGCCCACTACAGCTCGAGGTGCACTATGGGAGCAGAAGGCAGCAAGACCCGACCCACAATGCATAGCGCTTGCGTGATGACCCCAATTGCAGTAACCCTGACCCCAATCGAATTCAATTGGTGGAAATGAATCAAGGGAAGTTCCGCCCCCCCCCCTCCTCTGATGGCGAAGGTTCAGAACAGTTTGGGTTGGGGGGAGGGACAGAGAAGGAAACAGAACCGGTAGAGATGGTTGCATGGAAAGAGGGTCTACGGAGTGCCCTCTAAAAATAGGAAGATCACAAAGACAAGACAATTTCTCCCTATGGCGGGAGAAAACAGATTCAAGCCAATCAATTTTAAAATCTACCCATTCCACATTTCTCCATCCCTCCAGTGAAAAGAGCAGGAAAGCAAGAGTCACATGCATTGCTGGGGTCAGTGTCCTAATCAGTAAAAACATACAGTTTCCCTTCCAGGTCAGGATCTCAGATTCTGTGATCTGTGCAATAATCTTGCCTTAATGACATCACAGGGATCCCCATTTTGTAGCGCATCCTCCTGGCCTGTTCTTAATGATGTCGCAGGGATCCCCATTTTGTTTCTAATATGTCACTAGCCATCTCTTTAATATAAATTTTATATGTTAAAACATGATTGTACATGTACAAACTTTTGCCAGATTGTTCACTGCCATAGGCAGGGAGGAGAAAAGGGAGGATAATAGAAAAAGGTGGAACTCATAAACTTGCAAATGGATGAACTACCTTTACATGTAATTGCGAAAAATGAAATTAAAAAATAATCTAAAACTAATAATAATACATTTTAGAATTATTTTTAGGTGTTTACAAAGGGATGGGGTTAAGTGGCTTGCCTAAAGCAACACAACTAGGTAATTATTAAGTGTCTGAGGCCGGATTTGAATTCAGTTACTCCTGACTGCAGGGCCGGTGTTCTATCCACTGCACCACCTAGCTGCCCTTTACATTTTAGAATTTTACCAGGAATCCATGTCAGGTTCACTATCCTATATCCATCAGATTCTTAAATCTTCCACTTGGGAAAATCAGAACATTTGAAAATCAGAACATCAATTTGGCAGTTCATTGCCAGAACAAATTACCTTTTCTAATTCTGCTAAACCTTTCCCATTTTCTATGATTTTTCAAAGATTATTACCAGTGACACCCAGTTTATCTGGGTCTCATCAAGAAAGGGCAGTTGTGGGTACTCTCTTACTATTTCCCTACCACTCTTAGGCTTCAACTCCCCACTAACCATTCATTTTGTTCTGACCTTGCAATCCAAAATCAGATATCAAAGATTTAAAACTAGAAGGGACCTTTGAGGTCAACTTCAACCCTCTCATCTGAAGAGGATAAAGAAAGTGATCCCCAAAGAGGTAAAGTCCCTTGCCTGAGGCAGCAAACAGCAGTACCAGGATTTAAAGTCAGGACCTGTGGCTCTGAATTCATCATCATCATCATCATCATCATCATCATCATCATCATCATCATCATATCTCTCTCTCTCTCTCTCTTAAGGGTTTTGCAAGGCAAATGGGGTTAAGTGGCTTGCCCAAGGCCACACAGCTAGGTCATTATCAAGTGTCTGAGACCGGATTTGAACCCAGGTACTCCTGACTCCAGGGCCGGTGCTTTATCCAGGAACTCAAAATTTTTAAAAATCAAGTTTTAAAATTTATCTTAAAAACCCTTTAGCTCACTTTGATCTATACTTTATGTATTTGAATATGACTATCTGAAGCCAGAGGCACTATTGCCCTTTCTTGTTTTGATGCTTATGAATTTATAAAAGTTTTTAAGGATATTTCTTTCAAATTATAGTTACTGTGTTATCTAACTTTAGAAATATAGAAATATAGAAGTAGTTTTCTTTCTGCCCCTTTTCTTTCAATTTCAATTCATAAGATTATTAAATTATAAACAAACATTTTTGCCAGCTCTTGTTAGGTCCATTCTATCCCTGTTTGTAGGCAGGGATGTAAGTTGTGTGTTAAGCTCTGATCAAGGAAACCAAATCCCACCCCCAGCTACTATTTTCTTAACTAGTTGTTTACTTCCCAAATCTTCATCTCTTTTGAATTCCTTATCTGCAATTGGTGGCAGTGATATCCCCATTGACAAAGTTCAACTTCTTGTCCAAGAAATCAAGTTTCTAGGGATCCTAAAACAACGTCAGGGCAGGATGCAACCTCAGAGAATATATGGTCCAAATTCCTCATTTTACCTGATGATCAGAGAAATAAATTCTCCCAAGATCACACAAGTACTAAGTGGAACAGTGAACTTATTCTAATAATGATGCCCATGAATGCCATTAATGAGAGCTAACATTTTTAAAGGGCTTTAAAATGAGCAAAACACTTTATATACATCATCTTATTTGGGTTCCATGACAACCCTATGAAGCAGCTACTACTGATATTATTAACATTTTACAGATAAAGAAACTGAGGTTGAGAGGTTATGTGACTTGTACATAATTTATCAAGTGTTAGAGACAAGATATGAACCAAGTCCTCCTATCCTCTAAATTCTATCTGCCTCACACTATGCTTGGTCTCCTCCTAACCAACTTGTATTCTGTGGTCTCTGAAGGGGTTGTGACCCAGCCATTGTCTTATGAGACTCACACTTAGAAGGAGGGAGAAGATGGATACTCAAACAATTAAACCACAAAGCAACTTTTGAAAAGACAAGAGAGAAATACAAAGTACTCTACTAGTTCAGGGGAGAGAGATCAGTCTTAGTTGTGGAGAACAGAAAGGGCTTCCTGTGGAAGTGTCACTTTAAATGGGCTAAGAATAGTTCACAATTAAACAGATGAGGGCACTGGAAGCAAGACTACGATTGCAAGTGGAAGGAAGAGTGAATGTCTACTATGTGCGCAAACATGGACCGTATTGGAGGAGGGTAGGTGCAGTATCAACACAAAAGAAGAGACACAAGTAACTTAGTCTTGCTGGGGAGATAAAACAAATAAGATAGGTATGGAGTTTTGAAAAAAAGGGTGCTATGGACGTTCCAAGGGACCAGCTCAGGGTAATTCTCTCCTGAATGATCAATTCTAGTTTGAGATCTTAGTAGTTGTAGACCTGAGAGAACCTCTAATAAAGTTCAATAACAGCAGTTGGCTCTCCCCACCCAGTCCCTTCAGTATGGGATATGGATAAGAAGAAAAAACCTAATTATCTAGCAAAGCCACTTGCACTCAGAATTCCCTGTATTTTTTTTAAGAAAGATTTTATTTATTTTGAGTTTTACAATTTTTCCCCGATTCTTCCTTCCCGCCCCCTACCCCTACCCCCCACAGAAGGCATTCTGTTAGTGTTTACATTGGTTTCATGTTATACATTGATCTCAGTTGAATGTGATGACAGAGAAATCATATCCTAAAGGAAGAAATATAAAGTATGAGATAGTAAAGTTACATTATAATATAATGCTTTGTTTCTAATTTGATGGTAATAGTCTTCGGTCTTTGTTCAAAGTCCATAATTCTTATTCAGGATACAGATGGTATTCTCCATTGCAGATAGCTCAAAATTGTCCCTGGTTGTTGCACTGATGGAATGAGTTCGTCCATCAGGGTTGATCATCACCCCCATGTTGCTGTTAGGGTATACAATGTTTGTCTAATTTTGCTCATCTCGCTCAGCATCAGTTCATGCAAGTCTCTCCAGGCTTCCCTGAATTCCCATCCCTCCTGGTTTCTAATAGAACAATAGTGTTCCATGACATACATATACCACAGTTTGTTAAGCCATTCCCCAATTGAAGGACATTCATGTAATTTCCAATTTTTTGCCACCACAAACAGGGCTGCTATAAATATTTTTGTACACATGATGTTTTTACCCTTTTTTATCATCACTTCATGGTAGAGACTCAATAGTTGTATTGCTGCTGCATCAAGGGGTATGCACATTTTTGTTGCCCTTTGGGCATAATCACAAATTGCTCTCCAGAAAGGTTGGATCAGTTCACAGCTCCACCAACAATGTATTAGTGTCCCAGATTTCCCACATCCCTTCCAACATTGACCATTGTCCTTTCTGGTCATATTGGCCAGTCTGAGAGGTGAGGTGGTATATCAGAGATGCTTTAATTTGTATTTCTCTAATAAGTAATGATTTGGAGCATTTTTCCATATGACTATGGATTGCTTTGATTTCCTCAGCTGTAAATTGCCTTTGCATATCCTTTGACCATTTGTCAGTTGGGGAATGGCCTGTTTTTTTGAAAATTTGACTCAGTTCTCTGTATATTTTAGAAATGAGTCGTTTGTCAGAAATATTAGTTGCAAAAATTGTTTCCCAATTTACTACATTTCTTTTGATCTAAGTTTCTTTCATACTAAATTCCAATTTTCCCAACAGTTTTTATCGAAGAGAGAGTTTTATCCCAATAGCTGGACTCATTGGGTTTATCAAACAGCAGATTACTATAATCATTTCCTGCTATTGCACCTAGTCTATTCCACTGATCCATGACTCTATTTCTTAACCAATACTAGACAGTTTTGAGGACCGGTGCTTTATAATATAATTTTAGATCTGGTAAGGTTAAGCCACCTTCTTTTGTACTTTTTTTCATTGAATCCCTGGAAATTCTTGACTTTTTATTTCTCCATATAAATTTACTTATAATGTTTTCTAACTCCTTAAAGTATTTTTTTTGGAATTTTGATTGGTAGGGCGCTAAACAAGTAGTTTAGTTTTGGTAGAATTGTCATTTTTATTATATTAGCTCAACCTATCCATGAGCAGTTGATGTTTGCCCAGTTATTTAAATCTGATTTTATTTGTGTGTTAAGTGTATTGTAATTGTTTTCAAAAAGTTTCTGAGCCTGCCCTGGCAAATAGACTCCCAGGTATTTTATATTGTCTGAGGTTAATTTGAATGGGATTTCTCTTTCTAGCTCTTCATGCTGTATCTTGCTAGACATATATAGAAATGTTGAGGATTTATGAAGGTTTATTTTATATGCTGCTACTTTGCTAAAGTTGCTAATTATTTCTAGCAGTTTTTTAGATGACTTTTTGGGATTCTCTAGATATACCATCATGTCATCTGCAAAGAGTGAGAGTTTTGTCTCCTCCTTTCCAATTCGAATTCCTTCAATTTCTTTTTCTTCTCTTATTGCTGAGGCTAACATTTCTAATACAATATTGAATAGTAGTGGTGACAATGGGCATCCTTGTTTCACTCCTGATCTTATTGGGAATGCTTCTAGCCTATATCCATTGCACGTAATGCTTGTTCATGGTTTCATATAGATACTGCTTATTATTTGAAGGAACATACCATTTATTCCTGCACTCTGTAGTATTTTAGTAGAAATGGGTGCTGTATTTTATCAAAAGCTTTTTCAGAATCTATTGATATGGTCAGATGATTTCTAGAATTCCCTGTATTGATTGCCTTTCATATTCTAACAAGACAACAAACCTGAACAAGTACATCTGTTCTTTTTCTGAGACTTCATGGTGACATGGAGGTCACTCTCATTATGCCAATGGAGCAGGTCCTACTAACCTACAAAGGTTTCAAGTAGACGCCCCAAGAGAGACTGTTAGTTAACCATGGACCAGCTTGAGTGAAGGTTATCACCAGAAGGATGGCCACAGATTTCTTAAAGTACTATGACAAAAATGTCTGTGATTATGTTAATCATTTCTGATCCAAAACAAAAAATAAATGGAAAAGAAAGTTCTTGGAGCTTATTGAGCAAGTGAGTGCCATGTTCAGATCTGAGTCAGCTGTTTGGTGGATAGATTGTAAAAATAACAAAATTTGGCAACTAGATGGCCATATGTGGCAAATAAATGGTAGCATTTGAGGACAATAATAAGACTATAATGGTGATCAGGAATATTGTGATATATGCAGCTGAAACTGGGAAGTTCTGAATAGTGGCATGTTTGGGGGAAAGATAATAATTAGATATGTTAAGTTTGAGATGCTTAGAGGGCATCTACTTTGAAATATCCACTAGACAGTTGGTGATATGGTACTGGTGATGAGGGATAGGGGTGGTGAAAGAGTAGGAATGGATATATAGATCTTGGAATCATTTGTATAAAAATGATAACCAAATCCATAGGAGTTGATGAAATCATGATATGAGAGAATACAGAAAGAAAAGAGGGCCCAGGACAAAGCCTTGGGCGACACTCATAGTTATTTGGCATGATATAGATGAAGACTCAGCAAAGAAGACTAAGGAAGAGCAAGCTGGCAGGTAGAAGTAGAAGCAAGAGAGGAAAACAACAAACACCCAGGGAAGAGAGAAAATTTCAGAGTTAACAGTGATTGACAGTGTAAGAGGTTGTAGAGAGGTCAATAAGACCTCTCTTGGGGAAGGGGTTCATTAAGAGCTTGATTATTAAGAAATCATTGATAACCTTTCTGAGGTTAATTTTAGTTCAGTGTAGAAGATCAGAAGCTGAGTTGCAAGGAGTAAAGAAATTATGAGGAGGGGAAGTAGAAGTCATGGAAGTCGACAGATTTCCAGTCACATGGTTGTGAAAGGTAGGGAAACAAACAGGAATAGTTAGCAGAGGTGGCAGGATCAAGTGAAGATTTTTAGGACAGGGAAGACCTGGGAATGTTTGTAGATAAGAGGGAAGAAGTCAATAGATAGGGAGAGCTTAAAGATTGGGGAGGGGAGAGAAGTTGAAGCAATCTACTGGGGAAAGGAGACTGGAGGAGATAGGTCTAAGAGTACATGTTGAGAGACTGGCCTTGGTAAGAAGGGCCACCTCTTCATCATAGATTGAAGTAAAAAATAAATGAATATGGAAAGATATCAAGGAATTTCTTATGTAATTTAGAAAAGAGGAAGAGTCAGAGCTCATAGAAAATTGTCTCATTTTTCTCAATAACGTATGAAGAGAGATCCTCAGATGAGAAAGGGGAAGGGAAAGAAGTCTGATAAAATTGTGATATAGGAATGTAATGCATTGTCCCATAAGAAGTGAAGAAATAGGAAGAATTCAGAGAAACATGGGAAGTCTTATATGAACTGATACATATATATCTGAAACAATATACATAAAAGAACACTTAAAATGAAGCCAAATACTACATGAGTATAATGACCACTTTTTTTAGGTTTTTGCAAGGCAATGGGGTTAAGTGGCTTGCCCAAGGCCACACAGGTAGGTAATTATTAAGTGTCTGAGGCTGGATTTGAACTCAGGTACTCCGGACTCCAGGGCCAGTGCTCTATCCACTGCACCAGCTAGCCACCCCATAATGACCAGTTTTGAACCTAGAAAAGAGATGGTGAAATACACCTCCCACTTTTTTACAGAAAGGTAGCACCCCATAATGACCAGTTTTGAACCTAGAAAAGAGATGGTGAAATACACCTCCCACTTTTTTACAGAAAGGTAGCATTTATGAGTACTAATAATGATGCCCACCCCATAATGACCAGTTTTGAACCTAGAAAAGAGATGGTGAAATACACCTCCCACTTTTTTACAGAAAGGTAGCTTATGAGACTCACACTTAGAAGGAGGGAGAAGATGGATACTCAAACAATTAAACCACAAAGCAACTTTTGAAAAGACAAGAGAGAAATACAAAGTACTCTACTAGTTCAGGGGAGAGAGATCAGTCTTAGTTGTGGAGAACAGAAAGGGCTTCCTGTGGAAGTGTCACTTTAAATGGGCTAAGAATAGTTCACAATTAAACAGATGAGGGCACTGGAAGCAAGACTACGATTGCAAGTGGAAGGAAGAGTGAATGTCTACTATGTGCGCAAACATGGACCGTATTGGAGGAGGGTAGGTGCAGTATCAACACAAAAGAAGAGACACAAGTAACTTAGTCTTGCTGGGGAGATAAAACAAATAAGATAGGTATGGAGTTTTGAAAAAAAGGGTGCTATGGACGTTCCAAGGGACCAGCTCAGGGTAATTCTCTCCTGAATGATCAATTCTAGTTTGAGATCTTAGTAGTTGTAGACCTGAGAGAACCTCTAATAAAGTTCAATAACAGCAGTTGGCTCTCCCCACCCAGTCCCTTCAGTATGGGATATGGATAAGAAGAAAAAACCTAATTATCTAGCAAAGCCACTTGCACTCAGAATTCCCTGTATTTTTTTTAAGAAAGATTTTATTTATTTTGAGTTTTACAATTTTTCCCCGATTCTTCCTTCCCGCCCCCCTACCCCCTACCCCCCCACAGAAGGCATTCTGTTAGTGTTTACATTGGTTTCATGTTATACATTGATCTCAGTTGAATGTGATGACAGAGAAATCATATCCTAAAGGAAGAAATATAAAGTATGAGATAGTAAAGTTACATTATAATATAATGCTTTGTTTCTAATTTGATGGTAATAGTCTTCGGTCTTTGTTCAAAGTCCATAATTCTTATTCAGGATACAGATGGTATTCTCCATTGCAGATAGCTCAAAATTGTCCCTGGTTGTTGCACTGATGGAATGAGTTCGTCCATCAGGGTTGATCATCACCCCCATGTTGCTGTTAGGGTATACAATGTTTGTCTAATTTTGCTCATCTCGCTCAGCATCAGTTCATGCAAGTCTCTCCAGGCTTCCCTGAATTCCCATCCCTCCTGGTTTCTAATAGAACAATAGTGTTCCATGACATACATATACCACAGTTTGTTAAGCCATTCCCCAATTGAAGGACATTCATGTAATTTCCAATTTTTTGCCACCACAAACAGGGCTGCTATAAATATTTTTTGTACACATGATGTTTTTACCCTTTTTTATCATCACTTCATGGTAGAGACTCAATAGTTGTATTGCTGCTGCATCAAGGGGTATGCACATTTTTGTTGCCCTTTGGGCATAATCACAAATTGCTCTCCAGAAAGGTTGGATCAGTTCACAGCTCCACCAACAATGTATTAGTGTCCCAGATTTCCCACATCCCTTCCAACATTGACCATTGTCCTTTCTGGTCATATTGGCCAGTCTGAGAGGTGAGGTGGTATATCAGAGATGCTTTAATTTGTATTTCTCTAATAAGTAATGATTTGGAGCATTTTTCCATATGACTATGGATTGCTTTGATTTCCTCAGCTGTAAATTGCCTTTGCATATCCTTTGACCATTTGTCAGTTGGGGAATGGCCTGTTTTTTTTGAAAATTTGACTCAGTTCTCTGTATATTTTAGAAATGAGTCGTTTGTCAGAAATATTAGTTGCAAAAATTGTTTCCCAATTTACTACATTTCTTTTGATCTAAGTTTCTTTCATACTAAATTCCAATTTTCCCAACAGTTTTTATCGAAGAGAGAGTTTTATCCCAATAGCTGGACTCATTGGGTTTATCAAACAGCAGATTACTATAATCATTTCCTGCTATTGCACCTAGTCTATTCCACTGATCCATGACTCTATTTCTTAACCAATACTAGACAGTTTTGAGGACCGGTGCTTTATAATATAATTTTAGATCTGGTAAGGTTAAGCCACCTTCTTTTGTACTTTTTTTTCATTGAATCCCTGGAAATTCTTGACTTTTTATTTCTCCATATAAATTTACTTATAATGTTTTCTAACTCCTTAAAGTATTTTTTTTTGGAATTTTGATTGGTAGGGCGCTAAACAAGTAGTTTAGTTTTGGTAGAATTGTCATTTTTATTATATTAGCTCAACCTATCCATGAGCAGTTGATGTTTGCCCAGTTATTTAAATCTGATTTTATTTGTGTGTTAAGTGTATTGTAATTGTTTTCAAAAAACTCTGGTTCTCAAATAGTGGTTGTTAACGTGAGCCTGTAAGTCTCTTTGGGACAAATACTTTCTCTTGTATCTTTGAACAATGCTGCACATGAAAAGAGAACCCAGCTTATACTTTTCAACTTCTCTGCACAGGATAATTATAACCTGGCCATATCTTCGCAGCCCTTTTCTCATTCAGGAGAATGCACTCGTAGCAAAAAACAGGCTTGAATAGTATAATGTGCCCTTAAATTATTTTTACATTTATGTGGAAAAGGTCTAGAGAATCATCTTTTATATCTAAAATGTTTATCTAAAGCCCCCCCAAAATACCTCAAACAAATCTTGACCTATTTCTAAACAGTTCACCCCTCCTATAATCATACCTTTTTTCTTTATATCCGTTGTCATTATCAGGTAGTTTGTGAGAATGCATCCCGTTTGTGGTCCTTTTGGTTCCAGGAACATGTTTGACTTTTCTTTTGTTTTTCTGTTTGACTGCCTTCATGGGGATTTGTCTTCGAAAATCAAGTCTACTGAACGATCAAACCTTGAAAGTCATTCGATATGGCGCCCACTACAGCTCGAGGTGCACTATGGGAGCAGAAGGCAGCAAGACCCGACCCACAATGCATAGCGCTTGCGTGATGACCCCAATTGCAGTAACCCTGACCCCAATTGAATCCAATTGGTGGAAATGAATCAAGGGAAGTTCCGCCCCCCCCCCTGATGGCGAAGGTTCAGAGCAGTTTGGGTTGGGGGGAGGGACAGAGAAGGAAACAGAACCGGTAGAGATGGTTGCATGGAAAGAGGGTCTACGGAGTGCCCTCTAAAAATAGGAAGATCACAAAGACAAGACAATTTCTCCCTATGGCGGGAGAAAACAGATTCAAGCCAATCAATTTTAAAATCTATCCATTCCACATTTCTCCATCCCTCCAGTGAAAAGAGCAGAAAAGCAAGAGTCACATGCATTGCTGGGGTCAGTGTCCTAATCAGTAAAAACATACAGTTTCCCTTCCAGGTCAGGATCTCAGATTCTGTGATCTGTGCAATAATCTTGCCTTAATGACATCACAGGGATCCCCATTTTATAGTGCATCCTCCTGGCTACTTAATGATGTCACAGAGATCCCCATTTTGTAGCGCATCCTCCTGGCCTGTTCTTAATGATGTCGCAGGGATCCCCATTTTGTTTCTAATATGTCACTAGCCATCTCTTTAATATAAATTTTATATGTTAAAACATGATTGTACATGTACAAACTTTTGCCAGATTGTTCACTGCCATAGGCAGGGAGGAGAAAAGGGAGGATAATAGAAAAAGGTGGAACTCATAAACTTGCAAATGGATGAACTACCTTTACATGTAATTGCGAAAAATGAAATTAAAAAATAATCTAAAACTAATAATAATACATTTTAGAATTATTTTTAGGTGTTTACAAAGGGATGGTGTTAAGTGGCTTGCCTAAAGCAACACAACTAGGTAATTATTAAGTGTCTGAGGCCGGATTTGAATTCAGTTACTCCTGACTGCAGGGCAGGTGTTCTATCCACTGCACCACCTAGCTGCCCTTTACATTTTAGAATTTTACCAGGAATCCATGTCAGGTTCACTATCCTATATCCATCAGATTCTTAAATCTTCCACTTGGGAAAATCAGAACATTTGAAAATCAGAACATCAATTTGGCAGTTCATTGCCAGAACAAATTACCTTTTCTAATTCTGCTAAACCTTTCCCATTTTCTATGATTTTTCAAAGATTATTACCAGTGACACCCAGTTTATCTGGGTCTCATCAAGAAAGGGCAGTTGTGGGTACTCTCTTACTATTTCCCTACCACTCTTAGGCTTCAACTCCCCACTAACCATTCATTTTGTTCTGACCTTGCAATCCAAAATCAGATATCAAAGATTTAAAACTAGAAGGGACCTTTGAGGTCAACTTCAACCCTCTCATCTGAAGAGGATAAAGAAAGTGATCCCCAAAGAGGTAAAGTCCCTTGCCTGAGGCAGCAAACAGCAGTACCAGGATTTAAAGTCAGGACCTGTGGCTCTGAATTCATCATCATCATCATCATCATCATCATCATCATCATCATCATCATCATCATATCTCTCTCTCTCTCTCTCTCTCTCTTAAGGGTTTTGCAAGGCAAATGGGGTTAAGTGGCTTGCCCAAGGCCACACAGCTAGGTCATTATCAAGTGTCTGAGACCGGATTTGAACCCAGGTACTCCTGACTCCAGGGCCGGTGCTTTATCCAGGAACTCAAAATTTTTAAAAATCAAGTTTTAAAATTTATCTTAAAAACCCTTTAGCTCACTTTGATCTATACTTTATGTATTTGAATATAACTATCTGAAGCCAGAGGCACTATTGCCCTTTCTTGTTTTGATGCTTATGAATTTATAAAAGTTTTAAGGATATTTCTTTCAAATTATAGTTACTGTGTTATCTAACTTTAGAAATATAGAAATATAGAAGTAGTTTTCTTTCTGCCCCTTTTCTTTCAATTTCAATTCATAAGATTATTAAATTATAAACAAACATTTTTGCCAGCTCTTGTTAGGTCCATTCTATCCCTGTTTGTAGGCAGGGATGTAAGTTCTGTGTTAAGCTCTGATCAAGGAAACCAAATCCCACCCCCAGCTACTATTTTCTTAACTAGTTGTTTACTTCCCAAATCTTCATCTCTTTTGAATTCCTTATCTGCAATTGGTGGCAGTGATATCCCCATTGACAAAGTTCAACTTCTTGTCCAAGAAATCAAGTTTCTAGGGATCCTAAAACAACGTCAGGGCAGGATGCAACCTCAGAGAATATATGGTCCAAATTCCTCATTTTACCTGATGATCAGAGAAATAAATTCTCCCAAGATCACACAAGTACTAAGTGGAACAGTGAACTTATTCTAATAATGATGCCCATGAATGCCATTAATGAGAGCTAACATTTTTAAAGGCCTTTAAAATGAGCAAAACACTTTATATACATCATCTTATTTGGGTTCCATGACAACCCTATGAAGCAGCTGCTACTGATATTATTAACATTTTACAGATAAAGAAACTGAGGTTGAGAGGTTATGTGACTTGTACATAATCTATCAAGTGTTAGAGACAAGATATGAACCAAGTCCTCCTATCCTCTAAATTCTATCTGCCTCACACTATGCTTGGTCTCCTCCTAACCAACTTGTATTCTGTGGTCTCTGAAGGGGTTGTGACCCAGCCATTGTCTTATGAGACTCACACTTAGAAGGAGGGAGAAGATGGATACTCAAACAATTAAACCACAAAGCAACTTTTGAAAAGACAAGAGAGAAATACAAAGTACTCTACTAGTTCAGGGGAGAGAGATCAGTCTTAGTTGTGGAGAACAGAAAGGGCTTCCTGTGGAAGTGTCACTTTAAATGGGCTAAGAATAGTTCACAATTAAACAGATGAGGGCACTGGAAGCAAGACTACGATTGCAAGTGGAAGGAAGAGTGAATGTCTACTATGTGCGCAAACATGGACCGTATTGGAGGAGGGTAGGTGCAGTATCAACACAAAAGAAGAGACACAAGTAACTTAGTCTTGCTGGGGAGATAAAACAAATAAAATAGGTATGGAGTTTTGAAAAAAAGGGTGCTATGGACGTTCCAAGGGACCAGCTCAGGGTAATTCTCTCCTGAATAATCAATTCTAGTTTGAGATCTTAGTAGTTGTATACCTGAGAGAACCTCTAATAAAGTTCAATAACAGCAGTTGGCTCTCCCCACCCAGTCCCTTCAGTATGGGATATGGATAAGAAGAAAAAACCTAATTATCTAGCAAAGCCACTTGCACTCAGAATTCCCTGTATTTTTTTTTAAGAAAGATTTTATTTATTTTGAGTTTTACAATTTTTCCCCGATTCTTCCTTCCCGTCCCCTACCCCTACCCCCCACAGAAGGCATTCTGTTAGTGTTTACATTGGTTTCATGTTATACATTGATCTCAGTTGAATGTGATGACAGAGAAATCATATCCTAAAGGAAGAAATATAAAGTATGAGATAGTAAAGTTACATTATAATATAATGCTTTGTTTCTAATTTGATGGTAATAGTCTTCGGTCTTTGTTCAAAGTCCATAATTCTTATTCTGGATACAGATGGTATTCTCCATTGCAGATAGCTCAAAATTGTCCCTGGTTGTTGCACTGATGGAATGAGTGAGTCCATCAGGGTTGATCATCACCCCCATGTTGCTGTTAGGGTATACAATGTTTGTCTAATTTTGCTCATCTCGCTCAGCATCAGTTCATGCAAGTCTCTCCAGGCTTCCCTGAATTCCCATCCCTCCTGGTTTCTAATAGAACAATAGTGTTCCATGACATACATATACCACAGTTTGTTAAGCCATTCCCCAATTGAAGGACATTCATGTAATTTCCAATTTTTTGCCACCACAAACAGGGCTGCTATAAATATTTTTGTACACATGATGTTTTTACCCTTTTTTATCATCACTTCATGGTAGAGACTCAATAGTTGTATTGCTGCTGCATCAAGGGGTATGCACATTTTTGTTGCCCTTTGGGCATAATCACAAATTGCTCTCCAGAAAGGTTGGATCAGTTCACAGCTCCACCAACAATGTATTAGTGTCCCAGATTTCCCACATCCCTTCCAACATTGACCATTGTCCTTTCTGGTCATATTGGCCAGTCTGAGAGGTGAGGTGGTATATCAGAGATGCTTTAATTTGTATTTCTCTAATAAGTAATGATTTGGAGCATTTTTCCATATGACTATGGATTGCTTTGATTTCCTCAGCTGTAAATTGCCTTTGCATATCCTTTGACCATTTGTCAGTTGGGGAATGGCCTGTTTTTTTGAAAATTTGACTCAGTTCTCTGTATATTTTAGAAATGAGTCGTTTGTCAGAAATATTAGTTGCAAAAATTGTTTCCCAATTTACTACATTTCTTTTGATCTAAGTTTCTTTCATACTAAATTCCAATTTTCCCAACAGTTTTTATCGAAGAGAGAGTTTTATCCCAATAGCTGGACTCATTGGGTTTATCAAACAGCAGATTACTATAATCATTTCCTGCTATTGCACCTAGTCTATTCCACTGATCCATGACTCTATTTCTTAACCAATACTAGACAGTTTTGAGGACCGGTGCTTTATAATATAATTTTAGATCTGGTAAGGTTAAGCCACCTTCTTTTGTACTTTTTTTCATTGAATCCCTGGAAATTCTTGACTTTTTATTTCTCCATATAAATTTACTTATAATGTTTTCTAACTCCTTAAAGTATTTTTTTTGGAATTTTGATTGGTAGGGCGCTAAACAAGTAGTTTAGTTTTGGTAGAATTGTCATTTTTATTATATTAGCTCTACCTATCCATGAGCAGTTGATGTTTGCCCAGTTATTTAAATCTGATTTTATTTGTGTGTTAAGTATATTGTAATTGTTTTCAAAAAGTTTCTGAGCCTGCCCTGGCAAATAGACTCCCAGGTATTTTATATTGTCTGAGGTTAATTTGAATGGGATTTCTCTTTCTAGCTCTTCATGCTGTATCTTGCTAGTCATATATAGAAATGTTGAGGATTTATGAAGGTTTATTTTATATGCTGCTACTTTGCTAAAGTTGCTAATTATTTCTAGCAGTTTTTTAGATGACTTATTGGGATTCTCTAGATATACCATCATGTCATCTGCAAAGAGTGAGAGTTTTGTCTCCTCCTTTCCAATTCGAATTCCTTCAATTTCTTTTTCTTCTCTTATTGCTGAGGCTAACATTTCTAATACAATATTGAATAGTAGTGGTGACAATGGGCATCCTTGTTTCACTCCTGATCTTATTGGGAATGCTTCTAGCCTATATCCATTGCACGTAATGCTTGTTCATGGTTTCATATAGATACTGCTTATTATTTGAAGGAACATACCATTTATTCCTACACTCTGTAGTATTTTAGTAGAAATGGGTGCTGTATTTTATCAAAAGCTTTTTCAGAATCTATTGATATGGTGAGATGATTTCTAGAATTCCCTGTATTGATTGCCTTTCATATTCTAACAAGACAACAAACCTGAACAAGTACATCTGTTCTTTTTCTGAGACTTCATGGTGACATGGAGGTCACTCTCGTTATGCCAATGGAGCAGGTCCTACTAACCTACAAAGGTTTCAAGTAGAGGCCCCAAGAGAGACTGTTAGTTAACCATGGACCAGCTTGAGTGAAGGTTATCACTAGAAGGATGGCCACAGATTTCTTAAAGTACTATGACAAAAATGTCTGTGATTATGTTAATCATTTCTGATCCAAAACAAAAAATAAATGGAAAAGAAAGTTCTTGGAGCTTATTGAGCAAGTGAGTGCCATGTTCAGATCTGAGTCAGCTGTTTGGTGGATAGATTGTAAAAATAACAAAATTTGGCAACTAGATGGCCATATGTGGCAAATAAATGGTAGCATTTGAGGACAATAATAAGACTATAATGGTGATCAGGAATATTGTGATATATGCAGCTGAAACTGGGAAGTTCTGAATAGTGGCATGTTTGGGGGAAAGATAATAATTAGATATGTTAAGTTTGAGATGCTTAGAGGGCATCTACTTTGAAATATCCACTAGACAGTTGGTGATATGGTACTGGTGATGAGGGATAGGGGTGGTGAAAGAGTAGGAATGGATATATAGATCTTGGAATCATTTGTATAAAAATGATAACCAAATCCATAGGAGTTGATGAAATCATGATATGAGAGAATACAGAAAGAAAAGAGGGCCCAGGACAAAGCCTTGGGTGACACTCATAGTTATTTGGCATGATATAGATGAAGACTCAGCAAAGAAGACTAAGGAAGAGCAAGCTGGCAGGTAGAAGTAGAAGCAAGAGAGGAAAACAACAAACACCCAGGGAAGAGAGAAAATTTCAGAGGAAACAGTGATTGACAGTGTAAGAGGTTGTAGAGAGGTCAATAAGACCTCTCTTGGGGAAGGGGTTCATTAAGAGCTTGATTATTAAGAGATCATTGATAACCTTTCTGAGGTTAATTTTAGTTCAGTGTGGAAGATCAGAAGCTGAGTTGCAAGGAGTAAAGAAATTATGAGGAGGGGAAGTAGAAGTCATGGAAGTCGACAGATTTCCAGTCACATGGTTGTGAAAGGTAGGGAAACAAACAGGAATAGTTAGCAGAGGTGGCAGGATCAAGTGAAGATTTTTAGGACAGGGAAGACCTGGGAATGTTTGTAGATAAGAGGGAAGAAGTCAATAGATAGGGAGAGCTTAAAGATTGGGGAGGGGAGAGAAGTTGAAGCAATCTACTGGGGAAAGGAGACTGGAGGAGATAGGTCTAAGAGTACATGTTGAGAGACTGGCCTTGGTAAGAAGGGCCACCTCTTCATCATAGATTGAAGTAAAAAATAAATGAATATGGAAAGATATCAAGGAATTTCTTATGTAATTTAGAAAAGAGGAAGAGTCAGAGCTCATAGAAAATTGTCTCATTTTTCTCAATAACGTATGAAGAGAGATCCTCAGATGAGAAAGGGGAAGGGAAAGAAGTCTGATAAAATTGTGATATAGGAATGTAATGCATTGTCCCATAAGAAGTGAAGAAATAGGAAGAATTCAGAGAAACATGGGAAGTCTTATATGAACTGATACATATATATCTGAAACAATATACATAAAAGAACACTTAAAATGAAGCCAAATACTACATGAGTATAATGACCAATTTTTTTAGGTTTTTGCAAGGCAATGGGGTTAAGTGGCTTGCCCAAGGCCACACAGGTAGGTAATTATTAAGTGTCTGAGGCTGGATTTGAACTCAGGTACTCCGGACTCCAGGGCCGGTGCTCTATCCACTGCACCAGCTAGCCACCCCATAATGACCAGTTTTGAACCTAGAAAAGAGATGGTGAAATACACCTCCCACTTTTTTACAGAAAGGTAGCATTTATGAGTACAGAATACTACAGGTACTGTCAGAGATAGCCATTGTGTTGACTAGTTCTAACTTTTTTTCTGTTACAAGTGAAGGGCAAATGTGAGCTCATGAAGTGAAAACAAAAAGACATCAATAAAATATTAATTTTCTTTTAAAAAAAGAGATATCAACCTGAATAAGTGTAGTCACTGTGAAAGGAGAGAGAAAGACCTAAATGTGACATATTTCACAGACAGGACAGGATTGCCATTGATTGGATACTATGAGCCTGGGTAACTGGGAAGATGGCACTATCATCAACAGAAATAGAAACATTAAGGAGAGGGGTATGTTTAAGGAACAAGTTGATCAGTTAGTCTTCAGATTGGTTGATCCTAAGACTGTGAAGGTGGAAATGTCTAGCAGTCAGCTGAAAGTGTTCTAGGAAAGGTTGGGAATGGACATGGAAATTTTCAAGTCATAGTCACAGTATGGGAATACCAAGTTTAAAAATCTAAAGAGAGAAGTGAATAGAGCCTCAGAAGGAACCCAGAAGAACTACCCTCATCAAGAGGATGAAAGATGAGGAGGCAGTTAAAGTCAGACAGGGAAGAAGAGACCCACAAGAGATCTGGGTCATGGAAGCTTTTTATCCAAGCTGCCATTTATTATTCGCTAAAGCAAGGCTAGCAAGAGGCAAGACATTCTCCATTGCTTAACATGTTTAGTTTGACATCTCTCCAAGCAATTCAAGGATCTATCAGGGATGGAATCAAGAAAACTGTTTTAAGCTCTCCAAGAGCATCTATTTTTTTTAAAAAGGATCTATTTCTTAAGGCATACAATAAGGATATTGATTAATATGCTAGTATAAGATGTTAGAATTATGCTAAACAAAAAAGTAAGATGGAAACATCCTACGGAAAGACAATTCACATTTGAGAACATTAAATGTGTATACCACTTGTTCTAGAAAACGGATATCATCTTAGCCATAAAAACAATTGGAGCTCTTTGCCCTTTCCTAAAAGATTGCTGACATATGTGTATGTTTTGTCATGTGTGTTGTTCTGACTCAGTTTACTTTAGTCAATATCAGTTCATTATCAGTCTTCCCATATTTCTCTGAGTTACTCATATCCTCATATATAGTCATATATATATATATTTACATACTATATGATATACACACACATATGCTGATGAATTTAGATGAACTGACCGTTAAGTGTATATGTGTGTGTATTTGTGTGTGTTCTATTGACAGATACAATTGACTAGGAACTGACTGAAGCTGCCAGAGCATCCTATTCACAGGTCAATGAAATGCCTGGGGCTAATCAGATATTGTCACTTCCAACCTCTGATTATTTTGAAGATCTCCTAAACTCCTCTCCAGATAGTCCCCAGTTTTCTTTGCAGACTTTTGCTTGTTATGCAAAAAAAATTTAGCAGGGATGCTGTGAGATGCCCAACCACTCTCAACCACAGCCAAGTCATTCTTTCTGCCTAAAAATCCTATTCTGCATTTGTGTGTATGTATATATGCATTTCTACATCTATCTATCTATCTATCTATCTATCTATCTATCTATCTATCTATCTATCTATTTATCTACACACATATACACATATATGAGAAACTTGGATAAGCCCTGAAAATTAACAAAGACCTCAGTCCAGAATTCACTAGAAGGATATACACAATGGTTAACACTTAGTAGGCACTTAATGAATTCTTGTTAACTCCTGCTGATTAAGATTGGACTAAATGGCATTTGGTAAATTGTACCACAGTTTAATGCTCTCATGCTTCCTGCTGCTGTAAAACCCCTTGTTTTTAAAACCTGTATTCTCCTGGTATCCAGGTTGCAAAGGAAGAATGACCTCTGTACTTCTATTCCTTTAACTGCTCCCTTGTTGAAGCTGGATTCAATTGGAGATCTTGAATCTCATTTAGACAAGCTACAATTGGATGTAATCCAGTTACTTCAGGAACCATATAGGTCTTAATGCACCATAAGGCAGAAGGCCAAACTGTTACCTGTTCCCAATAGCAAGAAAGAAAGAAAGAAAGGAAGGAAGGAAGGAAGGAAGGAAGGAAGGAAGGAAGGAAGGAAGGAAGGAAGGAAGGAAGGAAGGAAGGAAGGGAGGGAGGGAGGGAGGGAAGGAGGGAGGGAGGGAGTGGGGCTCTACTCTAGGTTGGAAGACCTTCCATCACAGAGTCTGTCAAGTCAAGTCAAGCCAAGCCTGAAACTCAGAATGACCATCCTCAGAGGTCAACCTCAGAGCTTAAGCCGTCTAGTTTTACTTTAAATCATAGACAAAGATAAGAGTGGAAAATAACAGGGAGGTGGAAAATTAGGGACTAAAAAACCCTAAGGTTTTACCTCACATACCTTTACAACTTAATTTTTTGGGGGAACTAGTCAATCTTAGCCTTTTCTCATCTCTCTCTTAACTAACTTAATGACTGAATGTGTTTCGCCTCAGTCAAACTGTGACTTGGAAAGGCCAAAGTCTCCCACTGCATCCAGGGCCTCCTCCACTTATCCTGATTCCTATCTGACTACTGGACCCAGAGGATTCCGGAGGAGAAAGTGAGGCTTGTGTCTTAGCACAGCCCTCCTCATTCAAATCCAATTCATGTGCTTGTCGTGATAACACTTCCCTGATGTCATGGTCTTCTTCAAAAATGAAGGGCCAATAGTGTAATAATCAGGGACAATTTGGAGCTGTCTGCAATGGAGAACATCATCTGTATACAGAAAAAGAACTGTGGAGTTTGAACAAAGGCCAAGGACTATTACCTTTAATTTAGGAAAAAACTGATATCTTATTGTCTGATCTTGCTATCTCATACTTTATGTTTCTTTCTTAAGGATATGATTTCTCTCTTATCACATTCATTTTGGATCAATGTATACCATGGAAACAATGTAAAGACTGGCAAATTGTCTTCTGTGGGTAGTGGTGGGAGGGAAGTAAGATTAGGGGAAAAATCGTAAAACTCAAAATAAATAAAATCTTTAAAGAAAATGAAGGACAAATATCAATTAATCATCAAAAAAATCCTTAAACTTACCTTCCTTCCTCTAGTGTTTTGTCTTACCCCATTAGATCATAAGCTGCTTGAGGACAAGAAGTGTCTTTCTCTTTTTGTATGTGCTTAGCACAAGTATCAAGTACGTAATAATGTTTAATTGACTAAATAGAAGAGGTTCACCCAACAATTTGCAAGTCCCTTTGTGGGGCTGAATGGCCCCACATGCAAGTTGTTCAAACACTCCCTTAAGGAAATTTCAATGAATTTTTCTTTGATTTCCTCCTCTCCTAGATGCAAGATCCAGGTGATCATTAAAAAAACAAATTCTACCCAGAGTTATTAGCTGCAGACATTTTTGTAAAGTGTCATCATCATATTCAAGAAGGACAATAATGCCACAGAGATGAAGAAAGTCCCTAGCAAAGGAACCAAGATGAAAGAGGGCATGAAGGTTAGCTTTTTTTTTTTTCAGATTTTCCTAAAGAAATGAGGACTTCTTTATCTGGAAGGATAAAGGCTGAGGTTGAAATCTGTAAGACCGATGTGAGTGATAGTGGGCGACCAAATTCCCTGTACCAGAACCTTGAAAGAGGTAATTTTCACTTCATCAAAAATAAAGACTACTTTATACAACAGGGAGTAAATATGTGAAACTCATGACTACCAAAGGTGGTACAGATAGGAACAATCACAGGATCCCTATAAGCTATATATATATATATATATATCCCCTTGGGTTACAGATTCATTAGGGGTTGTTAAAAAAAACAACTAAATTCTTTCCTCCTACCCCCCACCCCCCACCCCAAAGGACATAGCCATCTTTCTTCGAGTAATTTCAGAGGGAAGTTCTTCCTTCACATGGACCCCTGTCCAGAGGCACAATAATGAGCAGCATGAATCCTAAGTATTTACCCATTTGACAATTCTTATGTTATTACCAATAAAATAAGATACCATTGGTGAGGAAAGGGGGGGAGGTTACAAAAATCAGGTTTTATCTGGAAGACATTTCCGTATTTAAGGCCTTAAAAAAAACAACTTTAAGTTGCCATTTTCTTCCTTCCCAAAAGGTAAAAAGACCTTGGATCCCCTTATTTGTACCTCCACTGAAACCCCTGTAATCCCAACCCTCATTGCCTCTAAATAATAACCTAAAATTGCCATCCTAGAAGAGGGAAGGCAGACAAATGATATGATACAGTTAACTGTCAATTCCTCAGGATTGGAATTGTGCTTATTTTTAGGTACTTCAGGCCCCATGCTTCTCCTTCTTTGTTCATCCCCCTAATTATTAGCAACCATGATGGAGAGAGAAGATATGGAAGGGAGGAAGAGCAGAAACCAGCTGGAGAGGATCACAGAATTTGCAGTAGAGATCGTCCTTGTCCAATCCTCAACTCTGACAAAAGAGGAGTCCGAGGCTCAGAGAGAAGAAAGAACTTAGTTAAGGCCAAGCAGGTAGACCATGAAAGAGTAAAACCCAGGTCCTCTGGCTTTCCAGAGATTTGCCACTGCTGGAGCAGGGGCTGCAGGGTTGGGTATTGTCAATGGTGAGGAGCACATTTTTTCCTCTTCAGTTTCAAAGAGGCATCTGCTTTGAGAATGAATTAGCCTTGTTTTCTTAAACATTCCATTTTTCCTTCTCCCTGTAGACAAGGACACATATCTTTTGTTTGGTGTAAATGGAATATAGTTTATGATCTAAAAAATATATTTTTTTCAGGATTTAGTTAGAGTGACACAGACCTTGAGAATTCATGTAGTTAAGGGAGAATTCAAAGGTCTGATGATACAAGTCCATGTTTTCTGCTTCCTGTTAAAGTATCAATTTTATCATAAATATTTATAATTTCAGTTATTGAATTAAATGAGTTATGATATTTTCAGTTATTCAATATATTCAGTTTTGAAGTAAATTATAAGAGAGGGAAAGAAAAAGGGCAGGAAGAAGGAATAATTCTCACTTTACCTGAACTATGGAAGATTCTATTCTCTTTATTCTTAAATTTTAATTTCTCACTGATATCATCCATTTTTTGTCTTCAAAACATGCTCTCACACTGATATACAGGATTACATTTAAATATTGCCATTTCTACTGTATTATAAATTAAATGACAACAATAAAAAAAACACTCAGAAAACAAAATGGAGCTGCCTTTGCTTTCCAGCTTTTCTTTCTCTCTCTCTCCCTCCTTGCCCCTATCTCTCCTGTTCTTTCTCCCCATTTTTTCTCATTCTTTCATTTTCATTTTCTCTCTCTGTCCCTCTCTTTCCCCAATTCTCTCTCTCTCCTGTTTTTTCTGTCTCTCCTCTCTCCCCCTTTCTCTGACTCGCTCTCCCCTTTTCTCTCTCTCCCCCTTTCTATCTCCCTCTCCCCCAGCCTCATCTTCCCTCTCTCTTTCTCTTCATCTCCTCTTTCTGTCCCACCTCTCTCTTCTTTCTCCATCTCTTCCCTTCTCTTTGTCTTCCTCCCCCTTCTCTCTCTCCTTCCTTTACATATCCTCTCTCTTCCCATTTTTATCTCCCCTTTTCTCTCTCTCCCCCTTTTTCTCTACTTTTCCCCTTTTCGTTCTTTACTCTATCTCTCTCTCTGCCATTCTGTCTGTTTTTCTGTGTCTGTCTTTTTTTCACTTAATAGTATTTTATTTTTTCCAATTACATGTAAAGATAGTGTTCAACATTCATTTCTCTATGATAGTTTCAAATTTTTCTCCCTCCCTTTCTTTCCCCTGTCCTCCCCAAGACAAATGATCTGATATAATTTATGTATGTACAATCATGTTAAATATATTACCATATTAGACATGATTTGAAAGAAGAATCAAAACAAAAGAGAAAAAAAAACATGATAAAGAAAAAAACAAAAAGAAATTTTAAAAAGTAAAAATAGTATGCTTTGATCTGCATTCAGACTCCTTAGTTCTTTCTCTGGATGTGGATGGCATTTTAGATCTTAAGTCTTTTGAAACTGTCTTGGATCACTATTGCTGAAAAGAACTAAGTTGATCATAGTTGATAATAGCAAAATGTAGCTGTTAATTTGTATAGTGCTCTCCAGGTTCTGCTCACTTCACTCAGCATCAGTTCATGTAAGTCTTTCCAGGTGTTTTTGAAATCTGCCTGCTCATCATTTAAAAAAAAATATATGAATATTTTATTTGTTTTCCAAATATATACAATGATAGTTTCTACCAATCACTTTTTTGCAAGGTTTTGAATTTTACAATTATTTTTTCTCTCTTCCCCACAACAGAAGACAATCTGTTATAGTCTTTACATTTGCTTCCATGACATGCATAGATCCAAAGTCAATGTGTTGAGAGAAGAAACAGATCCAAAAGGAAGAAAGAAAACATTAGAGATAGCAAAATTCTGTAATACATAGGACAACATTTAAAAATTGAAAATAATAATCTTTGGTCTTTGTTTAAACTCCACAGTTCCTTCTGTGGATACAGATGGCATCCTCCATCACAGATCCCCTAAAATTGTCCCTGATTATTGCACTGATGGAATGTTACTCATCATTTTTTTACAGAACAATAATGAACAATACATTCATATACCACAACTTGCCCAGCCATTCCCCAATTGATGGGTCTCCACTCAATTTCCAATTCTTTGCCACCACAAAAAGAGCTTCAATAAATTATCTCTGTCTTTCTCTGTGTCTCTATCTTTTTGACTTTGTCTCTGTCTCTGTCTCTTTGTTTTTACTCTGTCTCTCTTTCTCTTCAGCTTCTCTTTTTATAAGTTTTAAGAGCATAGAACATCCCTGTAAGCTAGCTACTGAATTAGGTATTCCTTGGAAATTGCCCCAGTTTCTTGAATTCTAATGGAAGAGAACCAGGTCTTCCACTAAACAGCAGTTCATGTGACATTTTGCAATTCATCTGAGAGAAAGGCCTCTTGGTGAGGGTCACTGAATGTCAGAATTAAGCAGACAAGAAGGCACCCTCCCAGAAAAAGAAGGCATGGTTACTGCTTTTCAAGCTGCCACCCTAAATGACTAACCTCCCACTCTCTAATGTAATGATAACCCTCTATTTCAATTCTTCTAGTACTTGCTAGAATCAACTGTGTGAAGGTGAAGGAGATGATATCTATATGGTTTATCTCAAAAGACACTGTTACCTACCAACAACATTGGCAGAGTCTCTGGACATCAAAATATTCAGCTACCCTTCTAAGAGAATCATCCATTTAATCTATTATCCAACATGCCACAAATGAAATATAGCACCTTAACCTTCACTTTAGGTGTAACCACCGCAACCTGCCAACACCCCTGCCCATCATCTGGGGTGTCTGCATAGAAATCTACAAGAATTGCAATATAGAAAATCCCGAGATGAAATTAGATTTCTTAAGGAATGCGACGATGACTGCTGAAATGCTAACCCAGTTAAATTAATTCACTGCTGAAGGATGCCCTCACCAGACACCACCCACAAAAGCATGTATCCTGTCCAGATGGAGAACATACCCAAATGAGACTAGAAGGTACAGCTATCTATTGACTGTGTTGTTATTGGCCAGATAGACACACATCATATACCTCCATTGGTCTGTTACAGAGTTGTGAGTCAACAGGGTCAAACAATCCACCCATGACTCTGTTGTGCATTTCAACAGGATAGATTCCAATAACAGAGCTTGATAAGTAAAGGAAGAGAACCTGTATCCAAAGACAGACACCACTGCAGTCATTTATTTATTTCTTTTGTTAAAAACAAGTACCATACCCACAGAAGGAAAACTTGGTGGTTGAGAGTATAGAGCTCAAGATCTGCCTCTACCAATAGCTCCCTTACAAGACTTTACACAAGACACCTTCCCTCTCTGGGCTTTACTTTCCTCCCCTGTAAAAATGAGGTTATAGCAAGTGTTCTTCAAGGTCCTTTTCAGCCTCAGTCATCTATGTTCCTTAAAACATTAAATGTGAGGCATTTTACTCAGAGCCCTAGGCCATCGAAATCCTTCTCCTTGGTTTCTCTGGGGAATTTGATACCAATGACTATCCCTTCCATCTTGAGATTTTCTCCTCCAGAACCATAGAAGCTCAAAGTTAGAAGACATTTCAGAGTCCGTCAAGTCCAGAGGAGTCAAACTCCAGGCTTGATGAGAGCCCAACCAGATTAAAATTTCATTGAGAAATGTTTAATAAACCAAATAAAAATCCAACATGTCATTTTAATTGGTGGTTTTCTAAGTCAATATGCTTCTCACAGTTATCCCTTTCTATTTGAGTTTATCCCACAAGACTAGTCTAACTCATAGCTGAACAAGAAGCCCAACTACAACAAATCCAACAAGTGACCCTTCAGATTCCTCTCTACTCTTTCTCCTCAGAGAACAATAGCCCTAGAAAGTAGGGGCTTCATGTACTTTTATTCATATTTTCCAAATAAGAAGAGTAGTAATGATTTGCTTATAATCATGGAATATTCAAGATAAAATTTGAATCCAAGTCTCTTGACTCCAAATCCAGTTTTATCCACTATGTTTCACAAATTGAAATAGGAAATACAGTTTCAAATGCAAATTTTAGGACTTCTGACCAAGATGGCGGAGAGAAGATAGGCACAGTTCTAAAGTCTCCTGATCTCTTCCCCATCTATCACATGAAACAAATCTCTTAAAATAATCCGACCCATAAAACCCAGAAAGAAAAGCCAGGAGAAAGAACATCTACCTCGGGATTTGTCTCCGGCAGCAGCTTTGGCTGAATTATCTAAAAAAACACTACCTCCTTAAAAAGGGGGACAGGAAAGAGACGGGAGGAGAGAGGGGATTGAATGGAGTAAATCTCAGTACACTAAGAGGTACAAAAAACCTATGGTAATAGAGGGGAAGAAGGGAGCAGAGGAGAAACACCTGAATCTTCTTCTCATCAGACTTGGCTTAAAGTCAACCTACACATACTCAGTTAACTTATAAAACATCTAACCTTTCAAGTATTAAAAGGGGAAAAGGGGAGGGGGGAATGGAGAAAGGGAAGGGGAGTGGGGGAAAAAGGAGAAATAACAAAGGGAAGGAAAGGGAAAAAGGGAAAGGGGAAAGAAGGGGGAGGGTGAGATATAGGAGGGCAAACACACTGAAGGGGGTGGTATTCAGAAACAAAATACTGGGGAATATGGATAAAGGGGGGAAAAGGGGGAAAAATACAAACAGAGGGAGGATAGCACGGAGGGCAATAAAGAATTAGTAATCATAACCTTGAATGTGAATGGGATGAACTCTCCCTTAAAATGTAAGCAAATAGCATAGTGGATTAAAAACCAGAATCCTACAATATGCTGCATACAAGAAACTCATTTGAAGCAGAGAGATACATATAGAGTAAAGGTAAAAGGTTGGAGCAAAATATATTTTGCTTCAGCTGAAGTAAAAAAAGCAGGGGTAGCAATCCTTATCTCAGACAAAGCAACAGCAAAAATAGATAGCGTTAAAAGTGATAAGGAAGGAAACTTTATCCTCCTAAAAGGTACCATAGACAATGAAGTCATTTCAATATTGAACATATATGTACCCAGTGGGACAGCACCCAAATTCTTAGAGGAGAAGGTGAAAGAACTACAGGAAGACATAGACAGCAAAACTCTACTAGTGGGAGACCTCAACCTCCCGCTATCAGATCTAGATAAATCAAATCATAAAATAAACAAGAAAGAAGTTAAGGAGGTAAATAGATTGCTAGAAAAATTAGATATGATAGACTTATGGAGGAAACTGAATGGGGATAGAAAGGAATATATGTTTTTCTCTGCAGTACATGGAACTTATACAAAAATTGACCATGTACTAGGACATAAAAACCTAATGATCAACTGCAGAAAGGCAGAAATAGTGAATACATCTTTCTCAGATCACAATGCAATAAAAGTCATATGCAATACTGGGCCAAGGAGATATAGACCCAGAACAAATTGGAAATTGAATGACCTCATTTTAAAAAATTAGTAGACCAAAAAACAAATTATAGAAAGAACCATTTTATCCTAGATAATGATAATAATGAAACAACATACCAAAACCTATGGGATTCATTCAAAGCAACTCTCAGGGGATATATTATAGCTCTAAATGCTTACATGAATAAATTGGAGAAAGAGGAAATCAATGAACTAAACATGCAACTAAAAAAATTAGAGAAAGAACAAATCAAAAATCCCCAATTAAATACCAAATTAGAAATTCTAAAAATTAATGGAGAAATTAATAAAATTGAAAGCAAAAAACCTATTGAATTAATTAATAAATAAAAACCAAAAGTTGGTATTATGAAAAAACCAATAAAATTGATAAACCTCTGGTCAATTTGATTAAAAAAAAAGAAGAAAGCCAAATTGCTAGTATCATAAACAAAAAAAGGTGAACTCACCACCAATGAGGAGGAAATTAAAGTAGTAATTCGAAATTATTTTTCCCAACTCTATGCCAATAAATTTGATAATCTAAGTGAAATGGATGAATATTTACAAAAATATAAGTTGCCCAGGTTAAATGAAGAAGAGATTAAATACCTATACAACCCCATCTCAGAAAAAGAAATTCACCAAGCCATTATTGAACTACCTAAAAAAAATCTCCAAGGCCTGATGGATTCGCAAGTGAATTCTACCAAATATTTAAGGAACAATTGGTTACAATCCTATATAAACTCTTTGGAAAAATAGGGAAAAATAGGGAAAGATGGAATTCTGCCTAACTCTTTCTATGAAACCAATATGGTACTGTTACCTAAACCAGGAAGAGTTAAAACAGAGAAAGAAAATTATAGATCTATTTCCCTGATGAATATAGATGTAAAAATCCTAAATAAAATCTTAGCAAAACGATTACAAGTCATCACTAGGATAATAAATTATGATCAAGTAGGATTTATTCCAGGAATGCAGGGTTGGTTCAATATTAGGAAAACTGTTAGTATACTCAATTATATCAAACAACAAACCTATCAGAAATCATATGATCAGATCAATAGATGCTGAAAAAGCTTTTGACAAAATACAGCATCCATTCCTATTAAAAACATTAGAGAGTGTAGGAATAAATGGACTGTTCCTTAAAATAATTAGCAGTACCTATTTGAAACCATCAACAACCATTATATTCAATGGGGAGAGGCTAGAGGCATTCCCAATAAGATCAGGGGTAAAACAAGGGTGCCCATTATCACCACTACTATTCAATATTGTATTAGAAATGTTAGCATCAGCAATTAGAGAAGAAAAAGAAATTGAAGGAATTAGAATTGGGAAGGAAGAGACAAAACTCTCACTCTTTGCAGATGACATGATGGTCTACCTAGAAAATCCCAAGAAATCATCCAAAAAACTACTGAAAACAATGAGCAATTTTAGCAAAGTTGCAGGTTATAAAATAAACCCTCATAAATCCTCAACTTTTCTATATATGTCTAGCAAGAAACAGCAGGAAGAGCTAGAAAGAGAAATACCATTCAAAGTAACCTCAGACAATATAAAATATTTGGGAGTCTATTTGCCAAGACAGACTCAGAATCTTTTTTAAAACAATTATAAAACACTTCTCACACAAATTAAATCAGATTTAAATAACTGGGCAAATATCAACTGCTCATGGATAGGTAGAGCTAATATAATAAAAATGAGAATTCTACCAAAACTAAACTATCTGTTTAGTGTCCAACCAATCAAAATTCCAAAAAATTACTTTAATGAGTTAGAAAAAATTGTAAGTAAATTCATATGGAGAAATAAAAAGTCAAGAATTACCAGGAGCTTAATGAAAAAAAAGTGCAAAAGAAGGTGGCTTAGCCCTACCTGATCTAAAATTATATTATAAAGCATCAGTCATCAAAACTGTTTGGTATTGGCTAAGAAATAGAGTGGTGGACCAGTGGAATAGACTCGGTGTAAAAGCAGGAGGTCATTATAGTAATCTGCTGTTTGATAAACCCAAAGTGTCCGGTCATTGGGATAAAAACTCCCTCTTTGATAAAAATTGCTGGGATAATTGGAAGTTAGTATGGAAGAAACTTAGTTTAGACCAACACCTCACACTCTTTACCAAGATAAGATCCAGATGGTTACAGGACATAGACATAAAAAACAATACTATAAGCAAATTAGAAGATCAAGGACTAGTCTACCTGTCAGATCTATGGAAAGGAGAGCAGTTTATGACTAAGGAAGAGTTGGAGAACATCACCAAAAACCAATTAGATGATTTTGATTACATTAAATTCAAAAGCTTTTGCACAGATAAAACCAATGTAACCAAGATCAAAAGAAATGTAGTAAATTGGGAAACAATCTTTACAACTAATGATTCTGACAAAGGACTCCTTTCTAAAATATACAGAGAACTGAGTCATATTTTTAAAACAAAATGCCATTCTCCAATTGACAAATGGTCAAAGGATATGCAAAGGCAATTTACAGATGAGTAGATCAAAGTAATCCATAGCCATATGAAAAATGCTCTAAATCATTAATTATTAGAGAAATGCAAATTAAAGCTTCTCTGAGGTACCACCTCACATCTTTCAGATTGGCCAATATGACCAGGAAGGATAATGATCATTGTTGGAAGGGTTGTGGGAAATCTGGGACACTATTACACTGTTGGTGGAGCTGTGAACTCATCCAACCCTTCTGGAGAGCTATTTGGAACTATGCCCAAAGGGCAACAAAAATGTGCATACCCTTTGACCCAGCAATACCACTACTGGGTCTATACCCTGAAGAGATGATGACAAAGGGTAAAAAAATTACTTGTAAAAATATATTTATAGCAGCCCGGTTTGTGGTGGCAAAGAATTGGAAATCAAGTAAATGTCCTTCAGTTGGGGAATGGCTTAGCAAACTGTGGTATATGTATGTCATGGAACATTATTCTTCTATTAGAAACCAGGAGGGACAGGATTTCAGGGAAGCCTGGAGGGATTTGCATGAACCGATGCTGAGTGAGATGAGCAGAACCAGAAAAACACTGTACACCCTAACAGCAACATGGGAGTGATGTTCAACCTTGAAGGACTTGCTCATTCCATCAGTGCAACAATCGGGAACAATTTTGGGCTGTCTGCAAAGGCGAGTTCCATCTGTATCCCGATATGGAGCTGTGGAGTTTGAACAAAGTGCAAGGACTATTCCCTCTAATTTAGAAAAAAACAGATATCTTATTGTCTGATTTTGTTACCTCTTAGACTTCTCTTCTTTAAGGATATGATTTCTCTCTCATCACACCCAATTTGGATCAATGTACAACATGGAAACAAAGTAAAGACTGACAGAGTGCTTTCCATGGGGGGGGGATGGAAGCAAGATTGGGGGGAAAGTTGTAAAACTCAAATAATATCTTTAATAAAAATAAATTTAAAAAATTTTACCATTAAGGAATTATTCAATCTTGAGTGAGTATATTTCCTTCCTAGGGCCTCAGTAGTTTCCCCTTTTACAAAATAAGCTTACATGAGATGATCTTGCAGATCACTGACTACTTGATATCTTATATTCTAGGGCCCATACTTTGCTTCACCTGCCCATCTTTAGGAGAACTTGGTTTTGGATGCTTATGATCTCAGGGGCTTAAGCAACACTTCCTTGGCACATGGGATGCAGTAAGTGATGTGTGCCTGTCTCTCTGTTTATCTATCTGCTGGTCTTGATTATTAGCACAGCACCTTTCACAAATCACTCTTCTGATAAATGTTTGTGGAATGAAGGCTCTGTGATTTCCTCAGAATGGGACCTCCTTCCAATAGCCCCAATGGGACCTCCCTTCCCCTACACCTTCTGATGGTGGGTGCTGGGCCTAAAGAAGCCTAGGTCCATCCTGCCCTTGGATTCATAGCTTTTTCCCACCTGATGGCATCTGTCAGAACTTCTGCTCTGCCAGTCCAGCCTATGAGGCTCTAGAGCACTGGGAGGAAGAAGCATTTTAGGCATAATTACAACTGTCAAGTAATAAGGAAAAGATATAAACCAGTCATGACAAACCCCTGTGAACAAGTGAATGACCTCTAAGTCACTGATTATAATGATTTTTATAGGGAAAGGTAGTCTTCCCTAAATTGAGAGAGTTAAGATATAAAAGCTCCTTGCTCCAGAACACATCTAAAATGAGAACACATTTAATTTCGCACCTTCTACAAGGCAGGGATTTAATGAACATTTTGTAAGAACATCTGTTTGTTATTTATCTTTGTCTCATTTAGCACATCGGCAAATCCCTTTTTTACCATCAGAATAGAATCAAAATCACCATTTCATTATCCAGAGCTCATAATTTTTCAACTTCAACTTGGGATGGAGACACAGATGTTAGTGCTTGGGAGGGGGGGAGGTGAGGGGTAAAGAAGTACAGAAAAAAAGAGGAAATAGAGAAATTCCTCTTCCCTCTTCTCTCCCATCTGTCTCTGCTCTCATATACTGACCAGAGCCACAAGATTTGCTCCTCAGGACTCAGAGTCCCTAGGATTCCTCAAATCCCTTTCATCCATAGTTTATTCTTCTTTTCTGAGTATGTGTCTGAAACAAAGTAGGATTTTCTCTAAATGGACTTGTATGTTCCACAGGAAACCTTGACAAAGAAAACTTTATTAGAGTTGTTGAGTACACATCCTTGGAGAACTGGAGTGGGGAACATAAACTGTTAGTTGTTTTTCAATGCTCCTACCCTAGCAGATGGAGAAACTTTTCTCCCTGTAGTAGCAGACTTCTCATGGTAAGCGCTCTGGTCTTGGTGCCAAAAGCCCTAGATTCAAGTCATAGCTCTGACAATTGCTGTGGTGTGGCTTAGAGCGAATCATTTAATATCTCTAAACTTTAGATTTTCTTCCTCTGCAAAATGGGGATAAGAAATATTTGAACTACCTATTATCTAGGCTATTACAAACTATACCAAACCATAGGAACTGGATAAGTTTTCTAAAATCTGTACAAGTTAAAAGAAAGGGTGGGCATCAAGAAATCTGGCTACCAATAATTTCTCAGTAGCCAAAGTAATACACATGGGCTGTGTGCTTATGGACAGTATTATCTATGACATTTCTACTTGGAAATTCTGCCAATCAGCTAATAGGGGAGGGCAGGGATCTGCCAATCAGCTAATGGGGGAGGGCAGGGAACATCGCTAAATTATCATGAGAAATGGGAACTTCCAAGTTTTTCAACCAAAGTTCAAAAGGATGCACCATTTCTTTTCTGACTTAATAGGGATAAAAACAAGTAGCTTTTATAGTCTCTCCTTTGAGCCTCAAAATAATCCTGTGAGATAGGTCCTCGATTCACAAAGAAGAAACTGAGACTCAGATAATTTGTTTTCTTTTTCATTTTCATTTATTTATTTAAGGCAATGGGATTAAATGACTTGCCCAAAGTCACACAGCTAGACAATTATTACATGTCTGAGGTCGGATTTGAACTCAGGTCCTCCTGACTCCATGGCCAGTGTTCTATCCACTGTACTACACAGCTGCCCAAGACTCGAGCAACTTGTTCAAGGTCTAATAGGATTTGGAATCCAGCCATTCTTGGCAAGTCTCTTGTCAGTACCATCCTCCCCTGGGGAAGTGAAGGCCCAGTCAATGCAGCTTCCCTTGCAATTTAGTTGTTCCCTGCAACACCTGGTCAGTACAGGAGACCATCCCCCAGGAGATAACCCATATCCCAATATGTGTGCCTTCTTCCTATTCCATAGTCCAGAGTTCCTTTCTCCCTACTATCCTGATATCTAGAATCATTCTGATTCTAAAGAGGGAGAAGAAGGAAATCGGGAAGAGCACCAGCATGTCCAGCTCACCTTCTTTCCTTTCTTTTAGTGCTCCCTTCTCCCCATTTGCTTATTGTTGAAGTTGTGGAGCTCAGCTAGGCATTGATCTGACTAAATGAGTCAATCCTCTAAAGAAATATTTGCATTTTAAACAAATAGTGCAACTTAAAATCTTTTCCCACTTATAGATGAATTTGGGCTATCTCAACTTTTTTTTATCCTGCTCTGCTTATTCTACAGCTGATAGTCACCCTCACCTCCACAAAACATCACATATAAACTTGAATATTTAGTGTACAGGGATTACTTGACTGGATATGGGAGCAGGAGCAAAGAGGAGAGTAGAGAGGACTATGAGCCTGACTGTCTGGAAGCATGAAAGGGGTAGCTTTAGGGGAGGACAGTGAGGTTCATTTTAAACATGTTGAGTTTGAGATGTCTGCCAGACATCTAGACAGTGGTGATACAATACTGGAATTTAAGAAAGAGATTAGGGCAAGATAGATGGGAGATGTTTAGGAACAACTGCTTAAAGGTGACCTATGGGAGTCAATGAGATCTCTAAGAGAAAATGTTGAAAGAGAAGAGCCCTAGTGAACACAAATACTTAAAGGTCAAAAGATGGATGATACAGAAAAAGAGAAAGAATGAAACATTCATACAGGTAGGAGAACTGGAATGAAATCACTGTCTTAGAAACAAAGAGAAAGAAAGGATCCAGAAGGAGGGGCTAATCAAAAGTGTCAAAAGCAGCATTGATATTGAAGTAAAAAATGCTAGGCTAAGAGGGTTGAACTGTATTCTTTTTTTTTTTAGGGTTTTTTTTTTTGGCAAGGCAAATGGGGTTAAGTGGCTTTCCCAAGGCCACACAGCTAGGTAATTATTAAGTGTCTGAGGTCAGATTTGAACCCAGGTACTCCTGACTCCAGGGCCGGTGCTTTATCCATTGCACCACCTAGCCACCTGGTTGAACTGTATTCTATGGGTACCTGGGAGCCCTTGATGAATTTTGAGAAGTAGTAGTAACATGACCAGCATATTACAAATAGTGGGCAGCAAATCAGAATAATAAAGTAGTGATCCTGCATGTTAACAAGCTGAACTAAGCCACATTTGTCTGACATATATTCAGACAAACAAATGGCTAGCAACATCCTAAACAGAGGGCAGCTGGAACAACCATGGTGATGATGCATGAATGTCCACTTGGCCATAGCCATGGTGCAGCCAACACAATGTCTGAAATGCTCTCTGTGACCTCCATGAAAGTCAAGAGTCTGAGAGAACACAGGCTTTGTAGAACCAAGACAAATTATATGTAGAGCAGGATTTATCAACATGTGATCCATGAATTTAACAAAAATTCTAATGATGACTTCAATACATTTGATTTTCTCCATCATTCTCTGCATTTTATTTTGTGTATTTAAAGATACTGATTCTGAGAAAGTGTCCATAGGCTTCACCACACTGTCTCCCCAAGGGGTCCCAGGACACAAAAGGGGTTATGGAGCTAAAACTCTCAAGACCTTCCCAGAATATGAGGGGCTCTCCTAGGGTACATTAGAGCCTGGGGTATGACAGGGCTTTAGTAAATGGGATATGCTACCCAGAGATGTGACAAAGAACATCTCGACCTGGGGCAAAAGACATGAAACATGCTTTCTAAAAAGGGAGAGAATGACTGGGAAGTTGCTGTGCTGGGGCATGGGAGGGCTGCTTCCCCATCCCCTTGGCCAATACTACCTAACCACTCTTGACAAGTAAGTGTGAAGTCCTGTGGTTTCTGTGTTGGTGAAGAACTGCAAGTGTTGCCAATCACTCTAAAATTTTATGCCCTGTTGCCCTACCCATGTTATGTCTATAGGTCTAACAGGAAAGTTAAGACTTGAGAGAAACATAATTTAGACCTTAAAGAGTTAACTGGTAACATCATATTCTTGAAGTGGGATTTGTCACAAAGAAACTGATAATCACCTCTCCTTAATACTTTCTCATACCCCTCTCCTCCTGCTCCTCCTCCTCCTTCTTCCTCTCCCTCTCTCCCTCTCTGTCCCTCTCCCTCTCCCTCTCCCTCTCCCTCTCCCTCTCCCTCTCCTTCTCCCTCTCCCTCTACCTCTACCTCTATCTCCATTATTCAAAGAACCATCTCAAGGATACTGGGGGCTTCAATAGGATCATTTGATTATGAATTAGAAGGACTGAGGTCAAATCTCAGCTTTGCCCCCTCCTTGTTATATGACCTTGGACAAATCTCTTCCCCACTCTGCACCTCAGTTTCACCATCAGTAAAATGAAAGAGTTGGACTAAAAAGGATCTCTTAAGCTACTTCCAGCTCTGATATGTGGTGATTCCAGCACGATTTTAAAAAGTCACTTGGAATAATAATAGGCATCATTGTTAATTATTACTAATCATCTTCTTTTATTATATTAATGATGAGAATAATAAGACCCAAACCCACAAGTCCCATCAGTGATGACTGCTTCCTTCTGAAATTACCGGACTAGATACTAAGGTCAATAAGCAGTGCTAGCTCAGGCCACTTTTAGAACTTAATGTATGGCCTCAGCTCCAGCCATTTGGTGCCTGGCCCAGCCCCTCAGAGATGCTGCTGTCAATCTAGAGCTTCCAGAGAGCCATTTCCTAAATGTTAAGAAGGATGGCATTCTGCATTATACTGAAGCTTGCTAGGACTTAAATTGAGAACACCAATCAAAGAGCAATGGTCTAAGCTCCATCCATCTTTTCTGCCCTACCCCCCCACCCCAATCCTTCCATTGGATTTTAAACAAGAATGGCTCTTTTGGCTGCAGATTTGAAATTGTTTAAATTGTTTGGCCTAACTCCATGAACAACATAAGGAACTTGGCACTACATTCCACAATGCTTTTCTCCTCTGTCAATATCCTTAACCTGGGAAACCTAAAGTAGAAGCAATTTGGCTAGTGGTCCACATTCCGATCTGAATTTGAAAGGACAAAGGGGAGGAGGCTTCTGCTCACTTTTCACTTTAAACTCCCAAGCATGGTTTTATACCAAAGGAGGGCCAGCTAGATACTGGAAAGGAAGCCACTCACCCTTGAGCTCTTCCAAAGCAGCATCTCCACACTCTCCTTACTCTATTCCCACCTGCAATGGATTGACAGAATGGTCATTCTTAGACAAAGATCTGGTCATGTCACTCTTCTGTTGAGAAATCTTGAGTGGCTCCCTCCCTCCCAATTAAGGTTCAAAATTTCCAGGCAGGAGTTTAAGGCCCTCCATAACCTAGCACCAACTTAATCAATGAGTACCTATTAAGCACCTACTATGTGCCCAAAGTCACAAGGAAAACAGCCCTTGACTTCAGTAAGCTTACATTCCAGGAGAAGAAACATCTAAATAAATACTGTAGGTATACACAAGATACATATAAAGAAGATGCAAGTAGGTCACATGAGAGGTCACATGGGGGGGGACTGAGAAAGGACCTGAGCTAAGTCTTGAATTAAACCAGTAATTCCAAGAGGTCAAGGTGAGGAAAGAAAGCATTCCAATCTCAGGGAACAGTTTTCTTGGCTAAATCCCTATGCTTCAAACAAAATGGCTATTTCTGTGCATTCCAGCCTCTGGGCCTTTGTGCATGCAGTTCCCATTGGCTAAAATGTCCTCCTACCCAATCTTAAAAGTTCAACTTAAATTTGACTTCCTCTGTGGAAACTAGCCTGAGCCCTTTACTTATTAAATGAGCTCCCTGCCCAGCCAGCTCTAGCCCTCACAAAACACTTTCTTTTATATGTTTATCATATCCTGTGTAATACAACGCTGTGCTAGCATTAACTGTAAGAAAATCCTGAGGGCACTGATTCTCAAGATATGTGAAAGAGGGTAAGATTTCAAATATCTGGGGAAAATTCTGTACTTTTTAAATTATGCCTAAAGACAATTAATAACATCTAAGAACTTATCTGTCTACTCTCCATTCTCTATGAAATCTTGATGAAAATAATTGCTACCCATAGATTTTTTTGAGGAGAAGGGCAATATATCTTGTAGGTTATTCTGGCAGCAGTAGAGAGGGGTGACCTAAATGTCCATATCTCTGATTCCAGGGGACAGAGTTCTTCTATTGCTCTAGAATGATTTCTATGGTATCCTCAGTGAAGGTATCCAGGGGATGTTGAAAGCTAGAGGAATGTTCCTGGAATACTAAGCAGAACCCCTGCAGAGAATTTAGGGGAGGCTTGAGACAAGTGCCATGCAAGGATGTTAGAGAAAGTATACAGCAAAAGTGTCAAATTCAACAGTCTGAAAAACTCCCCAGTGCAACCTGAACCAATTAAAATATAATTGGGAAATGTTTAACAAAATACATAAAAATTCAATACACCAGAGATAGCCAGTTGGGGTCAATATGCAGTTTGCAAGATCCCTTTTGATTTGAACTCACCACCACTGTTCTAGAGAACTCAAGGAACTCTCTTGGCACCACTGAAAGGAGCAGACATATCAGTGAACCCCCAAATCCATCTCCATAGCCTATTGACACCACTGCTGAACTCCCAAATCTATCCTCATTAGTTTTAGTTTGTACATATCGTCTCCCCTCCCCTACCCACCAGGGTCAGGTATAGGTATTTGTTAAACTTTGAATTTTCCCCAAATGACCTAGTAATTCAATTCAACAAGTATTAAGTGCCAACGATGCAAGGCCCTATGCTGGGTGCTGTGAATGGAAAGAAAAAAACAAATAAAAATAGCTCCTAATCTTGAGCACCTGACCTCTGACCGAGGACTTAAGAATAAATAGAAAATACCAAATCATTTCAAGAGGAGAGGGTAACTCAGAGGACTCCAACAGGACCTCATGTAGGGGGTGGTGGCTCATGAGCTGGGTCATTAAGGAAACTAGGGATTGGTTCTAAGAGTCAGAGGCAAGGAGGAAGAACATTCCAGATGTGGCTGGACACAGAGGCAAGTGATGAGATGCTATAAATTAGGAATAGGGAGCAGGCTAGTTGGGTTAGGATAGAACATTTGGGAAGAAAAGTAATAGAAAAAAGTGGAAAGATGGGTAGGTGAGAATCAGATATGGACAGTTTTAAGTACTAGCCTGAGGGTTTTGTATTTCATCCTAGAGATAATAGGGGGGCACTGAAGGTTTTTGAGTAGGGGAAAGGGTGACATGTCCTGTTCACTGTTTAGGAAAATTCCTTTGGCAGAGCTGAGGGGAGACACTGTAGGCAGGAAGGATGATAAGGAGAGTCTTAAATTGTCCAGGCAAGAGTTGATGAGGGCCTGAGAGAAGGGGACAGATGGTATACAACATTTTGGAGAGCTAAGGAATTGAAATGTTAAATTGAATAGAGAAACTTACCATCCTGTCTCAGACCTCCAAAATGGGTAAAGAATTTCAAGTCACACATCTCACCTACTGGTAAGTTAAAGGTCGATTCCCTCACTAAAAGTACTTAATATAATGTTGCTTACTCTGATCCTGGGAGCTCAGACACGCATTCAAAACTTATTTTAAGATTCTCCATTCATTGACTTCTGAAATCTAAGTTAGAAAACCCTGGCAAGGTCAACTTGGACTAGAATCTTCCTATAGATGCTGACTTGGGGATTCATGCCTTCAAGCTGTGTTATAAAGGTCTAGACAGGGTCTTCTAGCCATAAATCTCCTTTATCTAAGGTTGGTAATGAATCCTGTAATTCATCGCTAGTTCCCTGTTATGGCAGATTAGCTTCAAGCTAGACTCTAATGGGAAGAGATGGACTCTTTCTTCCAAGCTTCTACTCTTAACACAGGCCTATCAAGTTGATAAGCATCCAATTGGTCTGAAGACCAATTGTGAGTTCTTTCCCCCAAAATCTTCATATAAGAGAGAGAGAATTAATTTCTGGTTTAAGTCCTTAGTGACCATTCCTCTCTCTTGTGGTTAAAATACACCAAAGAGCTAGGAGCTCCTACTTGTGAGGATTTGTGCTTCAGACAGGGCCTCAATTTAACAAACATTTAGAATCTATTATGAGTAAAGTCATGTACCAAGTACTAGGAATACAAAGATAAGAGACATGGACTGTGAGAAGAGATAAATCAACTATTCTCTTTATTTTAGAGATGAGAAAAGTAAAGACGAGAGAGGAAAATCACTTGCCACCTTGTTAGTAAGTGACAAAACCAAGATTGGAAAAATCTAGCTCTTCTATTTTCTCCATTACACCCTGTTGTTCCTTTAAGGAGTTTACAATCCAATGGGAAGAAGAGTCATGAACACACATAACTCACACAAGGGAGAGAGAGGTGAGGCTAGCCTTGAGGACAGGGCCTATCTTGATTTTGAATTCAAAGGCAGAGAACACACCATAGGGCCTAGCATAGAATAAATACTGAATAATGGATCCAAATGCCTGGACCTCTCATGCAAAGTGTTGTGAGATCACACTGAGATTCTGGGATTTGAGGAAGGAGGGACTGTTTTGACCTGGGGGAAGTAAGATGTTGGGAAAGGCTTTATGGAGAAATAGCATCTAAATACTTTTTGACTGACTAAGTTGGGTCATAAAAGGAGAGGGAGGGAGGGGTTCATTTGGGGCACTAGAGAGGGAAGAGTACTGACTGATCATGGGGATGTAATGTAGCCCCATTTAACCAGAACCTATAATATACAAAATTGGAGAATTAAACTGGAACCAGATTCTGGAAGTCTCCAAATACCAAAGTCTAGGTTTTATATTGTCTTTGGGTAACAAAAGGCAATGGGGAACCTCTGAAGATTTTTGAGGAGAGAGGCATTATATTTCGAAGGTTATCCTGGCAGTAGCAGAAGGGGGTAGCCTAAATAATCTCTGATGCCCTTCATAAATCAAAGCTTCTCTGATTCCAGGGGAAAGGGCTCTTCTATAGCCCCAGAGTCATTTCTATGATGGTCACATTTCTGCTGAGATCTATCTTCCATCCCCCTGTCAATCTGACCTTGTTTTTTATTACTGACAGTACTTTAAAGTAGCCAAGAGTGGCAATATCTACACACTCCTTGAGCTGTCTTCCTTGTATTTACTCCATGCTTCATTCTCATAAAGTGCTCTCTCTAGGCCCCTTAAGCATTTCTGTTGTTTTCTTTCAAAATTGGAATGCTCTAAATTAAAGGTAGATACCTAGCTCAATTAAAAAAAAAGGCTACCTCATGATTTTGCTCTTAAAAAAATCAAAGAACCGTGCCTATGTTGATTATGATCTCAAAATCATATTGACTTTTCCAATGGCATATGACATTGTACAATCTCAATAAAGCTTATAATCCAATCTCACTTGTGGATAACCAAACACAAGAATCAAATCTGCTTTAAGTTATCTACTTCAGGGCTGTCCAATCTAATTTTTAAAAGTTTTTAATTGAAATAATAAACAATATATTTTGATTTGCCATTTAGTTTGAGAGCTCTGCAGTAACTCGGTTTTGTTTATTAAAACATTTAGTAGGGGTGGCTAGGTGGCGCAGTGGATAGAGCACCAGCCCTGGCGTCAGGAGTACCTAAGTTCAAACTCGGCCTCAGACCTTTAATAATTACCTAGCTGTGTGACCTTGGGCAAGTCACTTAACCCCATTTACCTTGCAAAAAACCTAAAAAATTCATTTAGTAAACCTCACATAAAATTACAAAGCAGCTGCATGTGGCCTGTGGGCTACATTTTGGACAGCTCTGGTCTACTTACTTGCAACAAAGATGAAATATAATTCACTACTGTAAAAACCTTGGTTGATAATCAATGACTCGAGAGGAAAGATGACTTAAAACAGGTAAAGAGCTGATCTTGAGACTAAGAAGACCTGGATTTGAATCCCAATTTTGACACATGATGGCTCAGTAACTCTGATTGAGTCACTAAAACTCTCAGTGGTCCCCAAGCAACTCTCTAGATGAAGTTGCAGAGATGATGCTAACTGACATTGATGGACATCTCCACCCCCAGGAGTTCTCCATATTAGTGAAATAGTAGGTTTAGTCCCTATGTTGATTAGTCATAAACTGCTTTCATTTATATTAAAAATGATTTTTTTCAATAATTATAGACATGTGTGCTTATTGCACATTAAAAACAGAAATCAGACAGAGTGGGCAAACGCCCATGGTGATGACAGAATTTTTCATGGTAGCGAGCTAGTAGATTTTGCCCCATTGCAAAAAGTACAGAGAGTGAGAAAAGGTTCTTGCCATTATATTTATTTCTTTTAAAATAATTTTTATTTTTATTCTGAACTTAAAATACAAAAAAGCATTTCTATATATATACAGCAATATACAAAAAGAGAATCCAAGTGAAACCATGAATCTCCAGTCCATAGGATTAGATGTTTTAAATTTATTGAAGACATACACACCTGACTTCTGAATGTCCTTCTCTCTTCTGTCAGCAAGGGTCCTCCTTTTCTGGTGTCACAATTGAAATTCCCCATTCTTTCCTCCCCATCCACTCTCTTCCAAAATGGAGAGAAATCAAACATTGATTTAGTGCTTCCTGTATGCCAAGCACCGTGATAAATGCGGATGACTCAAATAAAGGATGGATAAGAGTTCAGAAATACTTCCAAATTGTCTTTATGATGCTTTGTATAAATTGTTCTCTTAGTTCTACTCACTTACCATTACCCAGGATTTTAAAAAAATAGTCTCTCATCATTCTTACAGCATAATATTTTTCCATTACATTTATATACCACAGTTTGTTCAACCATTCCCCCAACTGTCTAAGGCTTCTTTCTGGATCCTAATTCTTTGCTTTTTCTCACCCCCATTTTAATCTCCTCTTTAGGATCAGAGAGTTGGTCTTGCTCACAATTATTCTGTCTCCAGTATTAGCCTCCTCTGAACCTATCCCTCCTTGTTTTCTTGTGGAGTTTGACTAATGTCTGTACTTTACTGTGTGTACTTTCCTTTTTTCATTTCAAATAAGATTTGATTTTGGTTTCAAATAAGATTTAAGATTCCTTTGTCCAATTTTCAAGTAAGGTTCTTTTGACGTTTATCCCCCACCCCATGTCTTCATCCAATTTTCAAGTAAGGTTTCAAAAGAACCAAGTGTTCATCCCTCACCCCATGTCTTCCTCCATATTCATATATGTGTGTGTGTGTGTGTGTGTGTGTGTGTGTGTGTGTATTTTTTTCTTTTCACAGTCCTCAATTATAAGAAATAGCAGAAATAGCAAATTCCACTCCCTCCTTCCTCATTTCTATATTAATGTATTCCTTTTACCTTCTTTAAATCCTAAGAATATAACCAATAGCCACTCCCACCTTTCTAGGTTTCTCTGATGTTTGCATTTCAAAGTTTTACTTAACTCTGGTCTTTTCACAGAATGATTGAAAGTCTCCTATTCCTTTAAAATCCTTTTTCCCCCTCATAGGATGATACTCAGCTTTGTTGGTAAAGTTATTCTTGGTTGTAAGCCTATATCCCTTTTGTCTTTTGGAATAGTATATTCTAAGATCTCCTCTTATTTACAATACAAACTGCCAGGTCTTGAATAATCCTGACTGAGACTCCTTGGAACTTGAATCACTTCTTTCTGGATTCTTGCAGGATTTTTTTTTCTGATTATGGGAACTCTGGACTTTGACTATAATGTTCTGGGAAGTTTTAAATTTGGAAGGTTTTTTAAAAAAACAACCTTTCAGAAGGTTATATGGTAGATTTTGTCTTGATTATGACCTTTGGTTCTTTTTTTTAATTAAACTTTTAAAAATTTATTTACACATCACTAAAATAGTCTTGTTGTAAGAGTAAACATAATCCCCCTTACCCCACAAAAATAGAAAAACACCTCACAAAAAATAAAGTGAAAGAAAGAGAAAAAAAATTGTATTTCAGTCTGTGTCCAAATACCATCAGCTCTATCTCTGGGGTGGAACGCATTCTTTAATATAAGTCCATCAGAGAAGTTGCTTCCATATTTTTTCACACAGTTGCTATTGCTGATTATATTTCCCTCCATTCATTCCTTCCCATTCCCATTTATTCTATTTTCTGTCTCTTTTTACTTTGTTCTTCCTCAAAAGGGTGCTATGGGACAGCTGAGTGGCACAGTGGACAGAGCACAGGCCCCAGGGTCAGGAGGACCTGAGCCCAAATTCCACCCTGTAAACCCAACAACCACTCAGCCATGTTGTTCCAGGCAGGCCACCCCATTTCACCACCTTGCAAAAAACCCCCCAAAGTGTATTTTATCTGACTACCATTTCCCACAATCTTCCCTCTCCTCTATCACCTACACCCCCCTCCCCTCCCCCGTGCCCTTTCTCCTATCCCCTTCCTCTCCTTTTTCACTCTATGGTAAGACAGATTTATATACCCTATTAAGTGCCTATGTTGTTTCCTCTCTGAGCCATTTCCAATGAAAGTAAAAGCTTATTCATTCCTCCTTACCTTCCCACCTTCCACTCTATTGCAAAAGCTTTTCCTTGACTCTTTTACATGAAATATATTAGCCCATTCTACTTCTCCTTTATCTTTCTTCAAGTACATTCCTTTTTCACCCATTGACTCCATCTTTATAATTTATTAGATCTTCATAATCAGCTCCCTCCTGTGCCTTGTCTATATATACTCCTTTTAACTGCTCTAATAAATGAGAAGGTTCATATGAGTATTATCAGTATCATCTTCCCATGCAGGAACACACATAGTTCATTATCATTAAATCTCTCATAATTTACCCTTCTTGTCCACCCTCTCTGTGCTTCATCTGAGACCTGTACTTGAAGATCAGACTTTCTGTTCAGCTCTGGACATTTCAACAGGAACATTTGAAATTCTCCTATTTCATTGAATGTCTATCTTTCCCCCTGGAAGAGGATGTTCAGTTTATCTGGGTAGTTGATTCTCAGTTGCATTCCAAGCTTTTTGCTTTCTGGAATATTGTATTCCAAGCCCTTAATGTAGACACTGCTAAATTCATGTAATACTGACTGTGACACCATGATATCTGAATTGCTTCTTTCTAGCTGCTTGTAATATTTTCTCTTTGACTTGGGAGTTCTGGAATTTCACTATAATATTTCTGGGAGTTATTTTTTTGGATCTCTTTCAGGAGATCAGCGGATTCCCTTAATTTCTATTTTTACCCTCTGTGCTAGGATACTTCAGGGCAATTTTCCTGTAGAAAGTCTTTAAAAATGAAGTCAGGGCTCTTTTCCTAGTCATGACTTTCAGGTAGCCCAATAATGTTTAAATTGTCTCTTCTGGATCTCTTTTCCAGGTAAGTTGTTTTTCCAATGAGATATTTCACATTTTCTTGATTTGTCACCAAGTCATTGGCTTCCTTTAGACCCATTCTACATTTGAAGGAGTTGTTTTCTTCAGAGAGCTTTCTTATGTCCTTTTCCATCTGGTCAATTCTTTTTAAGGTATTCTCCTTATTAACTTTTTGGACTTATTTTTTCATTTGACCTAAACTTATTTTTAACATGAGTTTTCTTTGACACTTTTTTGAGATCTCCTTGACCAAGCTATTGACTTTGTTTTCATGTTTTTCCTGCATTGCTCTCATTTTCCATCCCAATTTTTCCTCTACCTCCCTTACTTGATTTTCAAAATCTTTTTTTGAGCTCTTCCATAGCCTTAACCCAATTCCTATTTTTCTTGGAGGTTTGGATATAGAAGTTTAGACTTTGTCATCTTGTGGATATGTGTTTTGATCCTCCATAGTACCAAAGTAATTATCTATGGTCAGGTTTTTTTTTCTGCTTACTCCTTTCCCCAGCCTATGCCCTGGTTTTGAGGTGATTCCTGAACTTTTGAGTGTTATTAGGGCACCCTCACAAGAACCTCAGTTCCTTCAAGGTCTTATGAGAGGCACTGACAGATCTCCAAGCCTGTGCTATGGTCTGTGGATGACCCCAAGCACTGCCCCTTGTCCTGTGAGGAGCTGTGAGGAAGGTCCCTGCCCTTCTATGGTAGCATGGGGGCCCAGACTGTGGCCAGGGTCTGCAAATGATCAAAGCACAAGAGTCCTGTTCCAGGGATAGTGGGGAGACCTTGACAGTCTCCTCCCACTCCCTTACCTTCTGTGGGCTGAGCATTCTGGAAGTAGTTGCCTGGTGGTTCCTTGCTGGGTAGTTCTACGGGTCTGCTTCCATTTTCCGGAGCTGGGGTTGCGCCGAGGGCCATGCTGACCTGGGCTTCGAGTTCACCCTGGTAGAAGTTTCCCCACTCATCTTCCAAGTTGTGCTTGTTGATCCCTGAGTTGGGAGGTCTGGAAACTGCTTCTGCTGCCACAAGTCAGCACCCCTAGGGACCTAGGTGCCCGCTGGGCTGTTCCTGGAAGTCAGGAGTTCATTCATTCCATCCTAGTGTGAACCTGGCTGCAGTGCTGTGCCTTCTGACCTGGGTGGAACAGAGCCTTCCCATGGATCTTCAAATTACCTTGGACTGGAAAATTTTTTCACTGGGTCTCTCTGTGAGTTCTGCCTCTCTAAAATTTAGTTAGAGTCATCATTTTAAGGTTTTCGGAATATTTTGGAAGGGAAATCCTGCCCTCACACCACTATCTTTGAAAGAACATTCAGTTTTTATTTATGTCTTCTTGAAATAGAGGGTCCAGGCTTTTTTTCAACAAGGTTTTTAGGTAAGTTCTTCAATTATTTCAACTTAAACAGTTTTCTAGGTCAACTTTTTTATATAAGATAGTTTATATTTTCTTTTACATTTTTAATCTTTCAGTTGTTTTGTAATGGTTTTGCTGCATTATGGAGTCACTGATTTTTATTTGATCTATACTAATTTTTAGGGAGTCTAATACTTAAGTAAGTCTCCCTACTTTCTCTTCTAAGTTATTTATTCTCTTTCCAATTTTTTCTTTTAAAGTTTGGATTTTATTTTTTTCTATCATTTACCTGATTTTTTCTAAGTATTCATGAATTCTTCATGGAAAATTCATTTTTTTCCTATGAATCTTTCCCATAATTGTTAAGGACTTACTCCTTCTTTGGGGAGAATTCTAGATTTATAATAATTTTAAATCTGATCAGGGTATTCTTTGTTTTACACATCTTTTCAGTTTTTGTTCCTGAAGGCTTTTGTGCCAGTCTCCATCCCCTGCTGACATTTTGGTGTGTTGGTCATCATTCAGTCATATGGGTTCCTGTACTGATCTCCCAGGGCTGGAATCTTTATGTCCAGAGTTACTGTCTCAGGACCTTTGAGTCCCTGGGTCTGGATTATCAGGTCAACAACCTGGGGCTTACTGACCATACTGGGGTTTTCTTGGGAAAGTCATCTACTCTTGCTTCCTCCAGACCCAGAGCCCCTATAAGCTACTAGTTTCTCTAAGTCATCTCTGGTTGAGCTAAAAGGTTTGTTGGCACACTGTCTTTGCTAGGGCCTATTGCTTGTGAGCTTATGATTGACTTGAAAGTAGTCACTAATTGGAGCTTCTCTTTGAATTTCTGGATCATTATTCAATCTGGTGTGGATTTCAGGTTTATGCTGGAGTAGATATGTGGGAGCTAAGAGGTCTTCCTTTATTCAGGCAGCATCCTGGCTAATTTCTTCTGTTAAATTACTTTTAACAGAAAAGGTTAATGGACTTTCAAGTTTTTCTTTTTGTTTGTTGAACTTTCAAGTTTTTCAAAGTCTTTATTGACAAATTTCCCTTCTCTTTATTGCAGATCCCTGACAGAAGGGGGATATTCCTAGATTCCTATTGACCAAGCACCTTGAATAGAGTAGGGCACATGATGAGAACAAGAGAAATGATGACTATCATAATAAGGATGATGATAGCAGCAGCTGCTTATGACTAACCCTTTATGGGTTATGACAAGTCATGAAGGAAACAGTATAACTCTGAGTAGCTACCTTTTCCAGAGAAGGAAACTCAATTTCAGAAAAGAGAACTGGAAATATGGGAACCATGGTTTCTCCCCCCCCCCCCCAACCAGGTTTCTTGATTCCAAAGTTGGAGAGCACTTCTTGTCATTGGCTATTAGTATAAGGGAAAATAAACAAATTGATCATGAGTCACATGTCAGAGTAAGAAGTAAGGAGGACACAGGAATGGAAGGCAAGAAACCCAGATTCTGATCCTGACTTGCCCACTAACTGTGAGGGATGGGAAGGGAGTCTAGACCTGTGATTCAATAGTATGAGGAAACTCCTAGGCAAGGAGCCTCTACCCATGTAGGTTAGCCCCTTCTCTGCAATTGCTAGTATTACAGAACTGCTTTGTGCCCTCAGAAGTGACATGTCTGAGGCCATATTTTCAGTATATCAGAGGTGCAACTTCAATCTGATTTTCCTGAGTTCAAGACCAGCTAGCCACCATGCTCTGTTGCTTTTCATATTAGATCTATGGTGTGGGTCAATTCCTAGCTTTTACCTGATTTCCTCATCTGCAAAATGATATGGCTGAACTAGATCCTTTAAGTTCCAACTAGCACTGAGGGGCCAAATGCCATTTCAATTAAGCACTATCCCCCAGTTCACACTACCAGTAACATTCATGGAATGAGTAATGATGAGATAGGCACTAAAAATCTTTCTAAAAGGCTGGAAATATCGCTATTCTAGGTTTTTGTTTTTAGCAAAATATTCCACAGGCTAGATGACAGTCCAGCCTCACACACATTTCAGATCATAAAATTCAGCTTATATATAACCTTTCCCGACCCATTCCAGTTGCCAGTGTTCCTCATTCTATAGATAATAAATTCTTGGCAAACAAATGTCCCACAAACTGGACATTTTGACTACTTCTACCCAATGTGATAACAGTGGATGTTCCCAAAAAGGAATAAATAGCCAAAGACAAAATGCCTAGCTAAAATATAAATGTGGTTCTAAGTACTATTTAGGGGAGAGGAACTAAGAAAGGAGAAGCAGGGGCAATAAGGATTTGATTGAACTCCAGATAGGTTTAATTTCCCAAATTTGTTCAAATTTAGGGCTGCAATCTTCTCTCTATATAGTTTCCAAAAGTCAAAAGAAATCCCCCTGCAGAGAACATCAGGCCAGCCCTAAGAGGCACTTGACAACACACCTATGTTCAATTTCCATTGGTTCTGCTCAATACAACAGGAAATGTTGGGAACAGGTCTATATTGGGGCGGGGCGGGGGGGGGCGAAGAAAGGAAGGCTTTTGACCACAGCGGGGAAAAAGCAAAAGCAAGTGGCTCTCTAGGAAAGAAGAAAATGGATTTCAGGCTGCCTAAAAAAATTTTATACCTGAAAGAATTGAGGTCTAGGCAACAATAGCAGGTCAAGTAGACAATTATTTACCATATAGTCTTGGCAGAAAGTAATATTCAAATACATTCCTATTCCCAGATTTTTAAAAATATTATAGATCCTGATACAGGCTTTTTCCTTAACCCTCCAAGAGAAACTAATGTAGAGAACTTGTTCCCCAAGAGAGGCAAGAATTGAACCAGAATTGCTCTGTAAATTACAAGGTAACTACCTAAAGAAAAAGAAAAACACAATGAGAGAAAGAGCCCAAGTTTTTTTGGAAGTCATATAACTAGAGTTGCTTTTACATGGAAACAGAAGTACAACCCTGAAACATAATCTCAAATTAGTAATACCTTGTAGATAATAAAATCATATTTATTTAAAGTAATAATCCAAATATAGACCTGTATGAGATGCATTGTTGACAGAAGGAGGGATGAAGACATTCTCAAAGAGAGAAAATTTGCCAGCTTGGGCATTATATCCCAGCTCTGCTGCTTAGAACCTGGGTGACCCTTGGCAAGTGACACCCCCTTCCTTGGCTTTGGTCTTCCTCTCTGTTAAATGGGGAGGGATCCTTAGAATCTTAGGATCCTGGCATCAAACAAAAAAGGCAAGATTGCAAGGGGTATCTGCTCTAAAGTGGGAAATAACAAAATAGTAATGCCTGGGACATCTTGAAAGCTATTCCACTGACAAAGCCCTTTGTGGGCAATTACCCAAGGTGAGGTAAGGCACTTCCAGGATTAGCCTTATTTTACAAATGTAGCAAGAAAATGTGAGAGGGTCTAAATTTTACTTTCTTGGTGTCACACAGTTAGTTAGCTGAAGAAGTAGGATGTGCTTCTTAGCTCTTTGGACTCCAGATTTAGTGTTTTTCTTTCTTCCCCCGTTCCCCAGTCTATGTGCTATCCATCCATCAAAAAACAGCTCAAATATCACCTTCTTCAGAAAGACCCCATGACACCTTTCTACTTACATCTCTTAAAGTCACTAAGAGCTATGATCTTACATTTCTTATGGTCACTAAGAGCTATGATACAGAAATACAGAATGATGAATCTAAGAGCGAGAAGAGACCTCAGTGGCCCTCTAATCTGGTCCATCCCTGAATAAACTACCTCTCTACAACACACTTAACAAATTGGTCATTTAGTCTCTACTTTCCTGTGAAGGAAGGGAAACCCAGCACTTTCTAAGACAACCCATACAGAAATACAGAATGATTGAATCTAAGACAAGAGACTTCAATGGCCCTCTAGTCTGATCTATCCCTGAATAAATCACCTCTGTAACAAATGGTCATTCAGTCTCTACTTGGAACTCCTGAGTGAAGGAAAGGGAAGATAACTCATAACACTATGAGACAGATCTCACTATGAAGAAGTTTGCTCACACTTCTGTCATCTGCTTGCCTTAACTTTGTTCCTAATCTTTTCCCACTGATGCCAAATACAACAAATGTGCTACCTCTTCCAAGTGATAGTCTTTCAAATACTTGAAGATCATTATCCTTACCTACCCTCAACAGGCTCTACTCTTCTCTACTCCAGGCTAAATAGCCTCAGTTCTTTTAGGTTTTTTTTTTTGCCTCAGTTCTTTTAATCAAAACTCAGAGGGAATTAGGAGATGCCATGAGTAGAGTCAGGAAGACATTGGTTCAAATTCTACTTTAGACAATGCCTAGAAGTGTGATGTGTGCCCCTGGAGAAGTCATTTAACCTGTTTGAGCTTCAGCTTCCTCATCTATACAATGAGGAAAATACTAGCACCTACTTCACAGGCTTGTTTTAAGGAGCACATGAGGTAACATACACAAAAGGTTTTGCAAATGTTAAAATGCTCTAAAAATGCTTCTTATTCCTCCTCTTCTTATTATTACTGTTTTAATGACAGGATCCCTAGCCTCTTCATCATGGTTACCCTCCTATAAGTAGCCCCTGTGTGCTTCTCAAGTTCATTTGAAAAGGTAGCGCTAAGAACTGAACACAGAACTTTTGGTGGGATCTGCCCAGGGAAAAGCAAATGGAAAACTCCCTAGGCCTGGATCTTGTGTTTCTTAATGCATTATTATACTATTGGAACTTTCAACTGATATGCTATACAGGGAATTTTCTAGCTATATACCCCAATCACTACTTGTGAAGCTGTTTTTTGGATCCAGGGTTAAGCACATCATTCAATAAGCTGTAATCTATAAAGAGCCATTGGTATCCTTACTGTCAGTCATTTCCCCTGAAAGTTAACTCTCCCAGAATCAATCATGTTATTGGTAAATATGAGAATCTTATCTTTTATAATTTCATCAAGCAACCAGAAGGGTTCATACAAACCAAAAGGTTAAAGTACAAGACCTTTGACATCACTGGTCCTGAATGAACAACAACAGCACTTCTATTCTCCAGATTCTTGCAGACATCATTGACCAACTCAGCAATCAGGTATGACATTTCTTTAAGTATTTGAGAACAGAGTCAGCTTGATAAAATCTTCAGACTCCTCAGAATAAAATTTTTTTAAATGCATTGTAAAAATACATGGGATCACAAAGGAAACAAATAAGATTGAAATATACTTATAGAATTTTTTAAATTCATGAAATCCAGATTAAGAACCCCTAATACCATTTAACATCAGTTTCCACTACCTTTGAGTTCTGTTCTTTCCTTCCCAGTCCAAAGGCCATCCTTCTTTAAAAAAAACCAAGAAAACAAGAGTAGTCCTGCCTTTTCACTCTGTTTTCTCACTGCATTCACCCCAAAGTCTTAGGCCTTTGCTCTTTCTTTTGCCCCCAAACAACTGAAAAGACCATAAACATGTCAAGTTCGTTGGCATCATGTCTCACTAAACAATCTTATTTAAACTTTGCATCTCTCCTAGCACCAGAGGCTCAACAAAAGGTTATGTGATTTGTCACAGGTCACAAATCTAATAAGCTGTAGAAATGGATGGAAACTCAAGGTTTCAGGGCTCCAAGTCAAGAGCTTTTGTCACGCGAGATCATAGCTAAGGGTTCCCCCTGTTAAACCCACATTCTGAGATTTCTGTAGGGCTCCAACCTTTTACAGTCTAGTTTGCTTTTGTTTTACAAAATGCACTTTAATAATAGCAATACAATCTCATTTGAACCTTAAAAATGGCTCTCTATCTGTATAATACAGAACAAAGCTACAGGCCATTGTTAATCTAATTCATGGTCTTTTGCAACATATTTATAAAACTTTTCTTAAAAGGTTACATGACTATATTGTTTCAAATATTGAATAATTAAAAGTTATAATCCCTGTTCCAGGATCATGTTAAAATTTTACCATGTTTTAAATTTAAATTAATCATATCACAGTGTCTGACTAAGGAAAGAATAGTATTCCAAGAGACAGGAAAACCCAGGTTCTGGCTCTCCACCAACTATTTGGGAGACTTGAGACAAATCTCTCCCTCAAAGAGCCCTAGTTTCTCCAACTGTACAATGAGGAGATTGAATGAGATCATAGCCAAGGGTTCCCCTGTTCAGCACACATTCTGAGATTCTGCAGGCCTCTAACCTTTTACAATCTAGTTTGCCTTTGTTTTACAAAAAGCACTTTAGTAACAGTAATACCATCTCATTTGAACCTTAAAAGGCTATTTTCATGAATGATATTTTAAAAAAATTGTTTTTAACCCACTCTGGAAACATCAATCTACTCTTCTCAAAACAGCATGGCATAGCAGAAAGTACATTGGATTTAGAGACAGACAACCAGAATGTGAATCTCAACTCCCCTCCTCAGAGTTAAGTGGCCCAGTGACTATATGGAAAAAATCACTTCTCCTGTAGGGCTCAGTTTTCCTCTCTATAAAATGAAGAAGTTGGACTAGAGAGCTTCAAAAAAATTTAATAAACATCTACTTTGTAACAGGGCCTTTGCTTGACTCTAGGTAGAAAGAGACAAAAACCAAATAGTCCTTGGCCTCAGGAAGCTTACATTCAGCTGGGCAGATTTAGTATGTCAAAATTAAAGCTTAAGAATATGTGAAGTAATAAAACTCAAGAATTTAAAGGGGAGAGCTGCTGATGGGGGGTGAGGAGGAGAAGGGGATGTACTTAAGGCATGTCTTAAAGAAAACTAGGGATTTCAAGAGGTGGAAGTGAGGAGGAAAATAATTCCAAAGAAGGAGTAGCTGGAAGGCTTGACTGAACAACAAAGTACAGAAAGGGAAGTTAAAAGAAATAAAAAGGAGAAAAGTAAGTGGGAGCTAGATTATAGAAGGCCTTCAATGTAAAGTTTAGAATGCTGTTGGGCTTTTTTTTAAAGGTAATACAGAGCCATCAGAGAGTTATGAGTGAGAAGTTAACACAGTCAGATCTGTGTTTTAGAAATACCAATTTGGTCGCTGGGTGGAAAATGAAACTCTGTAAATGATGTCTAAGGTCACTTACAACTCTTAAAGCCTGTGATATTCTGAGTGTCAATGACAGGAGACAGGAAATAATTCATGTTATACTTAAAGGTCACCCTTTGGGACAGGAAAGACTGGTGTATGGACTGTCACTCATGACCAATGGGTCCTGTCTTAGCCACTTGTTGGAGGGTTGCCCATGTGTCCAGCATATTGAAAAGTACCTGGACCAGGTGCTAAACTGCTCCCCAAGTGCCACCCATGTCCAGTCCACTGGAAATGCATTTAAGTGAGGGATCTGGGAAGAGGAACTCTCTTCTTTCTTTTTTTCTTCCCTTTGTAGGATGACTACTTTCTCTCTCTAAGCTAGAGCCTAGGCTGCTAGAGAACTATGGCTTCTTCTCTTATGGCTGTTTTTTTTTTCCTTTTCACACTTTCCCTCAGGCATCTCACCTAAAACTTTGTTATTACCCTGTCCTCAAGTCACTTTCAAGCAGCCTGCTATCTCTCCAATAAAAAGGTTTTAATCTATGAATTCTGCAGACTTGTAAAATAAACCCTGAGCTATTTCAATTCCAGGACTAATTGTGAATTCTTTCACTTTCAACAGCTCTCAATCTTTATTGGTGGTACCAATTTTTCCAGCAACATCATGATGGCAAATTCCTAATATCTGAATAATGAATCCAATTTCAGGACAAAAAGCAGGAAAATCTGACCTAGTACCATCCTGATATTCTAGCTTATCTCCTTGTATGGATGAATAAATATTCTAGTGAAAATTCACTTGAACTTTGAGGACTTATAGACTCTTGTGTTCTTTAATTCAAAAATCTTCATTGGCTCCTTAGTGTTTCTAATAGAAGACATAAACTCCTCAACCTGGCATTTAAGACCCTCTACCTACCTACTTTGCCAGTTTTCCTTCATGAAATTCCCCTTCCCACTGGCCAATCCAGTCAAACTGGCCTGCCAGCTATTCCTAGCCCTCATTTCTCATCTCCTACCTCAATTTTCCCCCATGTCTAAAATGCTCTTAGTCTTCACCCAGTCTCTTGAAATCCCTAGATTCCTTCAAGGCATTACTTGGGAACCACCTCCTACAGGAAGCCAAGCTTAATCTCTCTGGTCATTAGTACTTCCTCTACAGTGAATTTACTTTGTATTATTTGGTATGTACTTTGAATATACTTATCTGTGTATTCCAGGGATGTGTAGTGAGGGGGCAGCAGATGAGGAAGTGATATACCTGGCAAGAGTTTAGTGCATGCACCAGGTGTATGCATTCAGCCCTTCACAATCAGAGATGAGGCTCAGCTCTGCCTCACCTGCTGCCCCCTCATCACACGAGGGACGGTTGTACTATTTGTTGTATGCTCCCAACCCGCAATAGAAGGTTAAGTGCCTTGAGGTCAGAGGCCACTTGGTTGTTTTTCCTTTACCTCCCCAGCACTTCACTTAGTCACTTGCTAAAGTAAGTAAATGCTTGTTGAGTTGCCTTGTTAAATCAGATCACATTTGGAAGCCGATGTTAAATTCTGGAGCCACATTTTAAGAAGAACATGACAAAATGGAGTGGGCCTACAATGCGAACAAGGCTTTTGATGCAGTGCGTGGGCAGAGAAGGAGGGAAGAGATAAACTATTACTATCTTGAAGTCATGGCTTGTTATTGAGACCATGGCAGAAACATAAAAGTCAGGTCTAAGGAAGGAAAGCATCTTTGTCTGACAGGATCAAACAAAACTTTTGTGGAATGACTGTCAGATCAGAGGTTTTCCTGCCTGACTGAGGCTTCCTCACCTGGTAAAATATGCTCCCACCTGTGTCACAGTATGATTAACCCCTCCTGGCTTTTTGGTTTTCATTTTCTCTCCTAACTCAGGTCTTCCCCTTCTTTGGCCCAGGTGGGTATAGACCATCCCCCGTGGGAAAGGAGATTTTGTCTAATTACGGGTATGTGTCTGCCCTGCCTCAGGGCAGAAGGAAACAGCTGTCATCTGGCCAAGGATTACACTTTTTCTGGATGACCCCACAGGACAGATGTAGAAGGGATGGAATGGTGGGAATTGTGGAAAGGCAGATTTGGGCTTGATAGAAAGGGAAAACTTCCTCCAAATTCAAACTGTCTAAAGTAAAATGTATCACCTGGAAAGGTAAGATGTTTCCCTTAGCTCAAAATGACACATGGAAACTTAAGAGTTTTAACAGACCTCACTAGCTATTTACTCCAACTCATGGGACTATGAGAGGCAGAATGGTACGGGATAGTCCTGAACTTGGAAGTCAGGAAGAACTATCCAAAAACCCTGCATCAAACATTTATCAGTTAAGTTGCCCAGAGTAAATCATTTGACTATGCTATACCTCAGTTTCCTCATCTGTAAAATTGGGGGGGGGAACTAGATGGCCTCTAAGATCCCCTCCTACTCTTAATCCATACTCCTATGATTCTATAGCTAAACCCAAATCTCCTTAACAACATACAAGTGGTCACTCAGTCTTTGTATGAATGTCTCCTAGCGGGGATTACATCATCACTAGTTCAGAGACATTGCAAAAGAAATTCCTGTTTAAAATGGATTAGAACAGATGCCCTCTGAAGTCTTTCCCAAATCAGAGATTTTATGCATGTTTGCTCCACAGCATGTTTTCCCACTGGAGATAAAATTTACCATCTAAAATGCTATCGGCTGACACTTTCCATCCATCCATCCATCTATCCACTCCCCCATCATTCATTCAGCAAGCATTTATGAAGTGTCCACTCTGGGCTAAGCTAGTCAAAATACAGAAACAAAAACCAAGCAGGTACTACCTTTGGGGAGCTTACGTCCTGCTGGGAGAAAACAAAACATGCAATTGATATACAAATAGAAAATATATATGAAGTAAATTCAAAGTTATTGGCAGGGTGGCACTCTAAGAGGCAGAGGTAAGGAGGGGGTTTACTTCATGAATGACAAAGACCTGTGTTTGAAGATATGGGAAAGGAAGATAGAATGTTATGAACTAGAATTAGAGAGTAGGAATGATGTTCCCAAAGTGATTTAACTATGCATGTCCTTTGACCTGTAATATTGCTACTGGGTCTACACTCCAGAGAGATTAAAGAAAGAAAGGAATATATATATATATATATATATATATATATATATATATATATATATATATATATATGGCAGCTTAGTTTGCAGTAGCAAACAATTGGAAACTTGAGGAATGAATAAGTTATGGTCCATGAATGTGATGGAATACTGGGTTTGTTTGTTTTTTGCAAATGAAGGGGATGGTTTCATAGAAGCCTTGTGCCGAGTAAAGAGGTCAGAACCAGGAAAACAATTTATATGATAGCAACAAGCAATAATTGTAAAAAACAATCAACTTTCAAAGTCTGGCTCTGATCAACATGATAATCACCCACAATTCCAGAGGACTCAAAATGAAACCTGCTGCTCATGATGGATTCAGAGAGCAAATTAAGGCATATATTTTTGGACAGGGTTAATGTGGAAATTTATTTTGCTTGACTATACACACACACACACACACACACACACACAAGATTTCAACAAGGGGTTATATTTTTCTTGTTTTCTCTATAGGAGTGGGAGGCAGAGAGAAAGAGATGTGGATCTTCATTTGTAAAAGCAAACAAACAAACCCAGTAAAATCTAATTTTAAAAAAGAAAATAAATGGGGGGGGGGGAATCCAGCAAAGTGGATCAGCTTGGGTGGAATGTAGACTATATAAAGGAAAAGTTAAAAAGAAACACTAGAAAGGCTAGAGTCAGATCCTGAAAGGCCTTAAATGCCAGACAGAGGAATTCACATTTTTTCCTGGAGACAAAAAAGAACAACCAGAGCTTTTTGAGCAAGGAACTGACATGGTTAAACCTGTCTTTGCTTTGGGAATATCAATTTGGCAGCTGTGTGGAGAATAGATTAGATGAGAGAGACCTGAGAAAGGGAGACCAATTAAGAGGCTGCTGCATCAGTCCAGGGGAGAGGTGAGGAAGGTATGACCTGAAGTAATGGCTACCTAAGAAAGAAACAGATACAAGAGAAATTGAGTGTGAGGGAAGAAGAATTGACAAGACTTGACACCTGATTGATTATGAGGGTGGTGGTGACAGAAGAGTTAAAGATGCCTGCAACAATGTGAACCTGGGTTACTGGAAGGATGATGGTCTCTTGACAGAAATAGGGAAGTTAGATAAGGGGGAAGTTTTATGGGGAAAGATAAGGAGTTCTGCCTTGGATGATATGAATTTTGAGGTGTCTACAAGAGATACAGCTGGAGATGGGGGACTAGAACTCTGAAGACTGAAAATGGAGATCTGGTAGAGATGATAATGGGAACAAATAGGAGGGGGAAGAGAGGACTGGACAAGATAGGCCCCAGGGCAGGCTCTGTGGGTATAGAAACAGTAAGGGAATAGGATACAGATGATGATTCAGCAAGGAAAACAGCAACAAAGAGAGGTAGAAGGAAAACCAGAAGTATCATGAAAACCCAGAGAAGTCAAGAAGCATGAGGACTGAGAAAAGCCATTGGGTTTGGCCAGTGAGAGATCATTGGTCTTCGAAGTATTGGTCAATTGTGCTGATCTGATTTTCCCCTCTCCTTGTTGTCTTTAAAAAATTCAATTTCTTACATGGAATGATTCTTGTGGAGGGAGAGAGATACTGGGGAAAACAGTGAGGGTGTAAAAATCAAAAGACATCAATAAAAACATTTTTTTAAAACATAACTGGTAACCTTGGAGAGATCAGTTTCATTTTGAATGATGAGATGGGAAGCCCAATGGCAAAGTATAGAGAAGTAAATGAGAGGAGAGGAAGTGAAAGTTTCTTCTAGAAGTTTGCTTATGAAAGAGCAGAGAGAAAATAGCCTGAGGGGGTGGTGGTGTCAAGGGAAGTGTTTTCTCCCCCTCTCCTTGGAGAGAAAACACTGGGGCACTTTTTTATAGGCAGAAAGGAAAGAGTCAGTAGATATGGACACAATGAAGATAGGAGGAGGAAAGAAGGTAGGGGATGATTGTGAGGGTAGTCTGTTAGAGGAGAACATGAGGGTATAAGATTACAAATAGAGGTAATGGCCTTGGAAAGCAGAAAGGTAACATCTTCAACAAAGACTGAAGAAAAGGAGGAGAGAAAAAAAGGATGATGTCAGTGTGTTCTGAAATGGATAATAGGAGAAAAATGGGAACCAATATCAAATGGCCAACAGCCAAATACCCTTTATACTACATTATATTCCCCCATCCTCCCCACCATTTTACATGTATTTCAAGAACACAGTCTGTAATAAATTTCAAAATAGTATAAACTATTCTATTCACCATTCATACATGAAGGGGGCTACTGGAAATTGTGCAGGAGACCTTTGGGTTAGGCTGTGAAGAGAACACAGCAATGAACAAAACATAGTTCCTGCCCTAAGTCTAGTGGGGAGAGCAAGACAAAGGCACAAATATAAACTGAAAAGGTGAGAACAATACAAATTGCTCTATGGGAGTCCATGGGAGGGAAGATTAAAAAAAAGGCAATGGATCTATGGCAAACACTGGTAGTACCAGGTTTCACATTCTACCTTTCTCTGATAAACTTCAAGGATGAGTGAATTTATTAGTACAGCTGTCACTTTCCTCCTAACTGCAGATGGAAACCTTTTCAGGCCTCCTCAGGAGGTGGTCTCTCAAAGTGCATTGGGGATCATTTTCTGGTGAGAAGTCACCACATGTTTAACAAGGGTGGCTTTTGACCTTGGTTGGGCCAGCCAAGGCTGGAACTGTTCTGACATAGCCCTCAAGATCCCAGGGTCACTTCCCTGCCCCAGCAAGGCACTGGAAAAGGGGAAGAAGACTTTCAAGTGAGGGCCATCAGAGACTATTCAGCATTCACTTCTATATAGCAGGAAAAAAAGAAGAAATTACTCTTTGGAGTAATTCATTTTAAATTGAATAAGTAAAATCAGGAAAACTCATCTGGCCCATGAGCAAACTAAGGAAGGGAGAACTCCAGCCTGATCCTTGAAGTTGACCCCACTAAAATAATGCCTCCTTTAATTTGTAACAGATATGTAGTGAGATTCTAGAAGGCAGTGGGGCAAAAGGGCCAGAACCTTGGACCAGAAGATCTAGGTCTTCCTATAATCTCTGCCACTTCTGAGGAGTGGAAGCCTTGAAGCACTACAGAAAGGTCTGCTGCTACTTCCATTACCCCAAAACAAGGGCTCATCCTTTGAATAAAGGTGACAAAAATTAGGATTCATCATTTCTGGCTTGAGATTAAGTCACAATAACTTTAGATTTCATCATGCAGCTAGAAAAAATCAACAATAAACAAACAAGCAGGTAGCAACATGCCAGTTTTGTGGCTTTTCAAGAATGTTTCTCTAATGGATAAAAATCATGAAGCATTTTACATTGAAAAAAACCACACCTATCTTACTTAACATTACTGGAAGAATTTTAGAACCAGAAAGGACTAGTTGGATCTGCTCCAATGCTCTCATTACCAGGGGAGGTAGATGAGCTCCAAAGAATGGAAGGGACTCTTCCAAGGTTCCATAGCCTGGTGAGCAAAGCAGCTGAAGCTGACACTCAAATGAAATCTTCTTCCTCCAGCTCCTCTGCCCATCTCGCTATAACCCAAATTTCCCAATTTGTAGCTTAATGTTCTTTGTAATGAATCAACCTCCCACCTCTCTATAGTGGATTTCTTTTTTACCCAAATCTGTGATTTCATCCATGTAGGGAATTCCCAGTGTGGAAATCCTTTCTACCAAGGCAGTTTGTGATATTTCCTACAATTTAGTCTTAGATTTGCCCAAGATACTAAGACAGAAGTGACTTGCCCAAGGTCATGTAGCCAGTCTGTATCAGTGGCTCAGTGTGAACACAGGTAAAGGACTTCTTTTAAAGAGATCATGAACTAGAAAGGACCTCCAAATGAACCCCCTCATTTTACACATGAAGAAAGCCCCCAGAGGTGAACTTAGTCCTCTGGGTCATAAGCAGTACATATCAGAGGCAGGATTTGAACCTTGATCCTGTGCCAACTGTCCTCTCTCTCTAACTGTGACGTTCTGACAAGCACTCCTCTCCTTTTTTCCCCAGGTCTTCTTGTCTGAGGCCTGCCCCCTATCACTGCCTGATCCTGCCTCTCTCCTCTCCAGCAGAAGGAAAACTAAAAACATTTGCAATTTCGACATTAAGAACACAGACCAAGAACACACCCACATGAAAACCATAAACATGTTGTCCTGGACAATGTGTTCATTTAGGTTTTATCTCTTTACTTTGGGGAATGGGGGGGGGGAGGGGGAGGAGGAGAGTTAAGAAGGAGATGTTCTTTTCTTTAATCAGAACAGAAAAACCTCAATAACCTCTCACATGAAAAAGTACAGGTGGCTTTTCTAGAGTTATGTGTGGAAAAAAATAAGGCAAAAACACCCCCAGCATCTAGCAAGAATGATTCTCTAATACTTGGCAAAACAAGCCAACCGATACCCAACGACCAAACTAGTGCTGTAAATTCAAACCAATTGACTGTGCCGGAGGCGACACAGTCCCACTGTCACTTTAATTGCATACAATTCCACTCAGCAGCTGCTGGTCCAGGCACCAGGGTTCACTGTAGGCTCTTAAGAGTAACCTTGAAATATTGTCAGTCAAACTCCTCTCCACATCACACGCATGCTGTCCAATTAATGAGGAGGGAAATCACCCATCAAGCCAGTCATCCAAACAGAAAGTGATCTGGGAGCTCTTAAGCTACGAGTGCAATATTTAAGCCCTATAAAACAGGAAGGGGTTGGGGTAGAGGGTGCAAGCGGGTCCTATAAAATAAACGATATTAAAGATTATCCAAACATCTGCTCATAAGAATGGAACTTCATCAAGAAAAATAAACTTGCTGTGACTCCCTAGAGGAGAAAGGGAGCTATGAATCCTTTCAACCTTTTGTAAGTGCCAAACATTCTTCCGAAGAACCTTCAGGTTCTCTACTTCTGAAGACCACCTGGTCCCTAGCCGCTTGAAAAAAACAGCAGAGCCACGAAGGGGTACACCCCCACCACATAAGTAAGAATACAAAGTTTGGGACAAATAGCTTTCTGCTCTTACCGTAAGGAGCCTTGGATTTTGCTGGAAAGGAACCATAGGAACCATCTAGCCCAACACTCTCCATTTCACATAGGGGAAACTGAGGCTGTCATGGGGGAAGGCCTGCCCACACAATACCAAACTCAGTCTTCTGCCTCAGAGCCCAGCCTTCTCTCCATCACAACACCAAAGCCAACCTTTCTTCCTCTCATGCTCCACGAGTAAAGAGAAATAAATCCATGCTACAGATGTTGCTCTGAAGTTGTTCCGGTTCCAAGTTCATTTGCTCTAAAAATGTATTCCACATTTATAGCAACCAATTAGCAAACGCAAGGAGTTAGAAAACCGAAGAAACAAAACAAACCCAAGAGCTCGAACTGCTTCGGCATCACCTTTGGATGGCAAGGCATCAAGTCTTTTGTGCAAACTTCTCTGGGTACCAGCTACTACTACTACCAGTTGCAGCTAACTAGAAGACGAGAGAGATTCAATAGGAGACCACAGCAGAGTAGCGTGCCCAATTGAGGGATGGGGGGGTGGAAATGCCACCAGAAACCCAGAATTTCAGACAAGGCATCTGTTGTGGATGTCTCGGCCAGGGACAGGCAAGCTTTAGAGAGCAAACGGTGGCCAGAGAGTCATCATCCAAGTAGTTAGCATTCAGTCCAGGTCATCCGGAGCAAAGAAGGGAGGGGTGGATGCCCTTTGGGGGAAATGGGAACATTTGGGCAAAATCAAGAGCACATACTATACCTGTGTATTGTACCAGGAACATCGCCTTGCTCTTCGGGGAAACTAGTCCACAGCAGATTCTCTGGCCAATTATCCTGTTCCCCCCACCAAGAAAAGAGCTTAGAAGCACCCTGAAGCCCTACAACAAGCACACATGTGCACACACACACACACACACACACACACATAGACAGACAGCTACACCCCCCACCTCCACCACCACAGCCACCACCACCATTCAGCTTGGATCCGATGCTTCTGTTGAGCCAGGATCCAGCCGAGCTACTGAGCTCGAGCAAGAGAAACAAGGGTGGTGGATTCTGACGCCACTTCTACTACACTTACACAAAAGCAGTCAGGGGGGAGATCCAGGAGCCTTGAAGACAAGGGCTGGAACGAGCTTTTATGAATCGCTGATCCTGCATGTGTCACCATCCATCTCCAAAAGACGGACACTTATAGGCTGCCTGAGGAGTGGGGGGTGGCGGGGAGGGGGGAGGAGGCTGGAGAGCAGGTGGAGATGCAATTAGCAGTGTGTTCATCGGAGAATTCGTAAGGGATTTCATACATCAGTGCCTAAAGAAACAGCCTGCAGTTGCCAAATCAGAACTTGCCCATTTGCATGCCTTGGAAGAAACCTTCGCTCCCAGCCCCAAACAAAAGTCAAGCTTGCCCACACTCACAGGGCAGGCAGGCAGGCAGGCAAGCAAGCAGGCAGAGAGTGACCCCTCCTCTTCCTTCTGTCCCCCAGCCACCTTTGTTCTTAGCAAGGCAACACGCAGAAAGATCATTTGCTGATTTCCCCTGAAGAATTCTACTTAAAAGGCTGGAAACAAAAAAGAAGGGAAAAAAAGAGTATAAAGACATGAAAGTTGATTGGCCGTGGCGTCTCTAAACACAAAGGCAAGCCGCTAATTATTGCGGGCCAACTTTTCCACCCCAGAGCTGCTCCCCAGCCACACTTGTCACACCTACGGTGAGTGGCTCATGCCACTCGTGCATATATTTGAAAGCAAAGGAAAAATCCCATCAGCCAGAAAGCAAATCCCTAAAAGTCCAGATGAAAAGCACAGCCGTGCTCAAATCCCTAACTCGCTCATTTTCCGAGACACCTTCAGTAAGGCCCCAGACAATCAGTGACTCTGTTTCCTAATTTGCTAGCCAGAGACAATAACATGTTTCCTACCAGCTTCTCAGTTTGCCAGGGCCTGGGACTAAATGGCTCTTCCCCAAGCACCTGGTCTTCCTGACACGACAGGAAGATTTTTTTCAAAGCAGAAAGCATGAGATCTGAAAAGACACTAAAGAAGCAAGTCACAGAACCTCTCTGTACCTCAGTTTTCTCACTTGTAAAAAGGAGTTGACTGACGATTTCTAGCCATCATCATTAATGTTCCCTTCTAGCTCTAGGTCTAGGATCCTATGGTTATAAAAACATGAAATAACAGAATGTGTTTTTTTTTTTTAAAAGCACAGGGAACAAGTAAGTTAAAGGCCTGGATTTGAATCCTAGTTTTTTTTTTTTTTTTTTTTTACTTTTATTACCTCCCTAACCTTGGATAAGTCACTTTCCTCCCCTCTGTGGTCCTCAGTTTTCTAATGGATAAAATCAATAGTCTATATCAGAAGAACCCTAAGGTGCTTTCCAGCTCTGACATATTGTGTTCCCCAATGTGAGAATCAGGTGAAAGCTCTTCCCAAACTTCGAATCACTTTGTCGAAATAGTGAAATAGCACTTAACGATTGCTTTAATGAAGGAAGGTTTGGCAGCAATGGAGAAGGGGGGGTGCAATGAGAGAGGATTGGAATATGGAGGAATGGAGATTTCAAAAATGTGGTCACAACGGCTGGCAGAAAAAGCATTGGACCCTGACTCTGAAATCTGAAGACAAATCTCCCTGAGCCTTACTCTCCGCCTCAGTAAAATGGGATAATGCAGGTCCTAACCATTTCAGCTGGCAGCTAAAAGCCTCCAGGGGAGAGAATGCTAGGTCAAAGCAAGTGATGAGAAAGCCAAAGCTCTGCTGTTAGCTGCCTTGTGCCATTTCCAGAAAGCCTTGTCATTTGCTTGGCCTCCACCATCCCTCTGGTCCGGGGGGGGCATGTCTTTGTGCCTAGCTTTGGCACAATCTAGTACATTAACTTTACCCAGGTATTCCATCTTGTTTTGCTGCCCAGCATGAAGGAAAATGCTCTGGCTCCAATTTTCTGGATTTCAAGTCAGGAGTTTAAAAAAAAATCCCAAACCGTGCTTTATGTGGCCCCAGGCTGCCTTGATACTATATATACAGTGACCAGCTGGCCTGAGCCAGGACGCAATTTTAGCACATGAACTCCTGGGGAGGGTACACCTGGGGCACTGAGTGATCCAGGCAGCGTTTCGGGACCACTGGTCCGGCCAAGCACCCCACGCCCCACTTTCCATCTGCAAAGTGGCTACCCAAGTGTGTATCTGGATCTGTGGGCCAATTTGGAAGTGACCAAAGGCAATGGTGGGGGGGGGGGTTATAAGAGCAGGATCGCATATCAAATCCCCTTGGCCTTTGGTCGTGCCATCTGTGTCCTCCAGTAAGTTCTCAGCCCACTTCTCAGGAACAACAACATCCCCCCTGGCATTTAAGGAGTTTCGCCACCAACCCTAAAGGGTCCCAGGCAACGAGACACAACAAAATCTGTATTTTGGCATCATGGGGTATATAAATCCCAAAGAATTGAGTAATTACAATCTGGCAGTAATGTGTTCTTCTTTTCAAAAAAGATATAGCAACTGGAAGTCCAAAGTATTCCATATATACAGGAATCATATTTGATTCAAGCCCACAGAGACATACTAAAGTCCTCCTATGTTATTGTGGCCTTTCTTCCAACTATCCCACTCCCACCTTCTCCTTGAAGAGGAGGGTAGGTGGCTATGGCAGCAAAGAAAAAAGCCTTAGGCTTGAGGCAACAGGAAGTATTCCAGCTGTCTAACCCTTATTACAAGATAGCTAGATAACTCAGTAGATATAGTACTGGTTCTCAGTCAGAAAGACCTGAGTGCAGATGTGACCTCCAACACTTACTAGCTATGTGACCCTGGGCAAGTCATTTAACCTGTTTGCCTTAATCTACTGGAAAAGGAAATGACAAACCATTCTAGTATCTTTGCCAGGAAAGTTTTGGGGTGCTAGGTCATTTAACACTGTTGGCCTCAGTTTCCTCATCTGTAAAATGAGCTGGAGAAGGAAATGGGAAACCACTTTAGTATCTTTTCCAAGAAAATCCCAAATAGGGTCATGAAGACTTGGATAACAACTCAACAGTAAACACAACAATAAAACGTTGTGACTAGCTTTGTGACTTTGGGGATGTTACCTGTCTGTCCTTGAGCTTCTTCATCTGTTAAATGGAAATGATGAAGATGTTTGTTTTTCATTCTGGAAGAAGACCAATATTATTGGAGAGGAGAGACCATGACATGCATGTGAACTGGATTTGAGGGAAGGGATGCTTGTGCTAGGTCACTAGCCTCATTCTCTCCTTTGGAGTCATCTGGATCCAGTGGCCAAATAAGAATACTTGAATTGCCTACCTCTCAGGGATGCTGGGAAGAACCAAAGGAGATCATGATTGTGATTGTACCTTGTGAACTGTAAAGTAACAGAAGCAGGGTGAGCTAGGGGTTATTTAACCTGCCAGTGTGAGATAAAGATATAGTTATTCCCACGTTCTGCTTCAGATACTGATGTGACCTGTGTGACCCTGGGCAGATCTCTACACCTCTCTGTGCCTCACTGTCTTCATCAATAAAAGCAAGAAGCACTTGATTAAGCCCCCTTCGATGCGCCAGGTTCAGTCCTGGTAATACAAAGATAAAGCTGAGATGAGCCCAGCACTGGGAGGAGCTTCCATTTCATCCAGGGGAGAAATGTATATAAATAGAAGTCTATACAGAATAGATATAAGGTCAGGGAGGGAAGGCAGAGTTCACAAAAACCTTCCCAAATGAGATGGAGCTCTGGGGCCAGGCTGGAAGGAAATAAGGAATTCTGAAAGAGAGGAGGGGAAGGAGCACATACCAGGCACTAGGTAAGCAACTATCTAAAAACTGATGCCCTGACCCAGCAAAGAAATCTGACCTATGATTCTGATTGTATTCTAGTGAACTGCATCACAAGGCTTAGTATCTTTGGGCCCATGATAAAGCCAGGTCTGCCCCCATCTTGGTCTGCCTCCCTAAGGAGGGCCTGGGAACTTTGTCACCTTTAGTGGTCACTCTTCCCCTTGTCTTTTAGTCCCGTTTATCTCAAGAATAGCAATATTGAATGGGATTTCCTCCATCCAAGAACATGTCTGCCATTAGAAAAAGAGCTCCCATAGGAAACACCTCCAGCTGTGGATATTCAGAATAGTCAAGAGAAAAGGTTCTGAGGACAGAGCCCTCAGTCAGTGTGCTAAAACCTGGGAGCCTGGCTCTGAATCATGTTTTTAAAGAATTGAAAGAAATGCTACATTTTGATTTGGGGTGAGGTAAAAAAGTTGTCATTTTTTTCTCATCCAAATTCATGGATTCCTTGAAGTGTGTCCACAGGCCCCCAGGTCTGAAGGTTCCCTGGTCTAGAGGCAAGGTGAATCTTGGCACATGTGGCTGGCTGCCTTTGTAGTCATTCAAGGGCTGGCACCACCTTCACCACAGAAGGGCAATGATGGGAGTAAAGGACTCAAAGACTTTTTGTATTTTTCTTAGTTTCTTGAGGTTGATGTGGCCCATGAATTCATTATTTAGTGATGAGTCTCTTGGTATTTAGAGTAATTCAGTGGTTTCTAGAACTGTAGGATTTAGAGCTAGAGAGGGCTTCCTGTTGTTTAGTTTCAGTTCTTTTTGACCCTTCGTGATCCATTCTGGGGTTTTCTTGGCAGAAATACTGGAGTATCCTTCTTCAGCTCATTTTACAGAGGAGGAAACTGAGGCAAACTGGGTTACGTGACTTGCTCAGGGTCAGTGTGCCCGGTAAGTATGTGAGGACTCTTCCTGACTCCAGGCCGGCACTACCTGCTCAGAGAAGGTCTTGACAATTCCCTAATTCAACCTTCTTGCTTTACAGATCAGAAAATTGAATCCCAGAGAAGGGAAATAGCCTGCCCAAAGTCATGGACCTAGTGAGTCATGGAACTTGAATCTAAATTGAGGATCCAGGCTTCTTCCTACAGCTATGCTGTCTCCTTTCTATTAGTATCATAAAATCAGAGGTAGAAGAAAGCTGCCTCAGTTTCCCTATCTGCAAAATGGGGATCATATGAACCCCTGCCTCCCAGGATGAATGTGTGGATCATACCAGATAATATGTGTAATGTGTTTTTGCAAGCCTTAAAAAGTGTTCTAGAAATGTTAGCTATCGATCTTAGTGGTTATTTCAAGCTCTTCCAGGTCCCACTCCAAGCAGTGTGCCCTGCTACACTGGCTGACTTGCTGCCTGACTTAGAGAACATTTCCTGTATGGCAACTGGAGTCAGAAGCTCTGGGTTCAAGGGTCAGTTCTGCTACTTCTCTAGCAGTGTGATCCTGGCAAATTGCTCTGCCTCTCTGAGATTCGAGCTCTTCTCCTCCCAAATGGGTAGAGTAGGACTTTCCCCCAGTCAGCTCACAGAGTTCTTGTGACAGAAATGTGTGCTCTTATTACACCCTGTCAGACAGTTCACATTGCAGACAAACTGGCCCCGAGTCCAACACTGCATTTCCCTCCCTCCAGGCTTTTGCCCTGGCCTTTCTAAATCTCCCTAGTTGTTAGTGATTTATTTTGTGCAGATCCTGGCCCTCAATATTCTTCTCTGGGAATGTGTTGTATCCTCCCAGGAGAACTAAACTTTCCAAGGGCAGGCCCTGTCCTGCTTCAGCCTTTGTGTTCCTAAGTGCCTGGGCCTGGTCACTAGATGCTTGCTGATTGCCTAACACTCCTCACTAGAGGAGAGGGCAAGCCTTTTACCTAGGGGCCCTCACTTGCTTCCCTCTGACCTCAGATGAAGTTAACAAGTCTGGGGAAGCATGGCAGAGGAGGGAAGTCAGGGACTATAAGCTCCCATTGAGAGGGAAGGGCAAAGGGACCAGACATTTTGCCATCTGCATATCCTGCCTCTGGCTAATATGAGGGAATTCCTCCCCAAATCTAAGGGCCAAATTTCATTTTTTCCCAACATCTCTCAGAAAAGGGCCATGCAAACTACAGGGAAAAAGTCAAAGCCAATGGCTTGATTGTTCCCTTTTTGCTTTTCAAAGCAAAAAGAAGCTCAGATGGTGAACATGCCTGCTGTAATGTCCTTTGAGACAGTGGGAGAGGTGAGCAGCAGCTTCTAGGCAGATTAGCCAGAGTTGAAAGGAAGGCACCCAAGCATCCTGAGGAAAAACACAATGCTGCAATGTCTCCATTATCCTGATTACAGACAGCCAAGTCCAAGCACGGAACTGCCAGTGCCTTCCCAGAAACCATTATCAAACCTGACTGATCTGTGCAAATGAATTTATATAGGTTAGCCACCAGTCTTGAGTCAAAGAGACTAAAATCCCTGTGGGTCAGAGATCTCAAGCTGCCAAGGCCCTCCATGGTCATTTACCCACCCTCTCTGTTTTTCAGAGATGGAAGGTGGGGCCTGAGGAAGGAAGGGAAGCTTTCTAAGGTTATATACAAGACCCTAAATCTAGAGTTGGGACCTCCCAGGTCATCTAATCTAACTCCTTTATTTGACAAATAGGAAATTGAGGCTGAGCTCTGGAAGGGACTTGCCTGAGGTCAACTAGATAGTATGAGGTAGAGCCAGGATTCAAATTCAGGTCCTCTGACTCTACATTCATTGCTGTAGCCACTGCATTACCCTGCCTCCAGCAACTTGAACCACACTGTGAGTCCTTGCCAAAAGCCGGGTAACATAAGGAAAGGAGCACTTAACCCATCTCTGTGCCAGACTAGCCATGTGAGCTGAGGCCAATTCTGTGGGCCTTAGCTTCCTCATTTCCAAATGAGTGCTTAGGACTGGCTAGTTACTTAGCTATGGGACCCAGCCTTCTCTTTAAGTCTCAGTTTCCCAGTCTGTGCAATAGACAAAACACTCTGCACTTCCTATCTCATGAGCTGGCATTTTTTGAGGAAAACTCTCTTATACCCTATGAAGCATTATAGAAATGTCAGCTTCTCTCCCCTGGTCTCCTCTCATGCTTGATTCCCAAGGGTCATGCCAGGGAAGAACAAGCCTGGAAAGGGCAATCCTAGTCAGGCTGGTCCACAATGTGCAGCATCCTCTTTGGTAATGGACATATCAGTGGCACCTTATGTGTATATAATGGGTCCTAGGAGCCCCTCAACAAAAAAGGGAGGGCTGCACAATAGCAACTATTATCCCCAGTTTATAGATAGGAAACTGAGGCCCAAAGAGGTAGAGGTACATGCCCAGGTTCATGTGGCTAGTAAGGGAGGCAAGATTTGAAGTTGGGCTTTCCTGCCTTCAAGTCCAGGACTCTCTGCATTGCCCCACACCCAGGAAATCACAAGACTTTTGAGTATAAAGGACATTACCATGTAGCAAATCATTTTGTCTAATGGTCAGTATTTTTAATGCCCATTCAATGGCAATTGCAATTGTTCTGTGCCCAATTATTGGGCCTGATCATCTGGGGTCAGGGATTTAATCAGACAGTCAGCCACCAAGTATTTTCTTAAACATTTCCTATGTACTAAGCAAGGGAGAGCAAATGGAAAGAGCTAGCTCTTCAGTCTCAGAGAATGAAGAGATGGAAGACAATCTCAGAGGGGAAGGCGCCAGCAGCTGGGGGGTCTGGGAAAAGCCTCCTGGAGAAGGGCAGTCTTAAAGGAAGCCAGGGAAGCCAAGAGCCAGAGGAAACAAATGGGGAAGGAGTCAGGAGATGGAGTGTGGTGGGTGAGGACCAGCAAATAGGAATCAAGTCAGCAAACATTTATTAAGCTCCTACTAGGTACCAGGTACCGTGTTCAGGCTTGGGGAGAAAAAGAAAGGCCAAAACAGTCCCTGCCCTCAAGGTGCTTATAATCTAATGGAGGAGGGGAGATAACTTGCAAACATCTATGTACAAACACAACATCCCCAGCAGACATTGGACTCCACAGAACTTGCCTTTCCTGTAAGTAGGCAGCATGGTACCTTTGCCACACATGTATGACCCTTCATCTTTCAGGGTGTTGGAGGCTACTCCCTGAGCCTGGAAGTTGCACCTTTAGAAGGGATTCCCTCATCTGGGACTTCACTTGTCAATCAGCTCCTAAGTCTAGTCTTGATGGCAATTCCCTCTCCTTGTTGTCTAGTGAGCTTAGGGCAGAGAAGAAAGGAATCTTGGGCTCAGCAAGAGCACCCCACAGGAACAACCATCACTGCTTCTCTGCTCAAGTTGCAGAGTGGCTTCCTCACAATAAGCCATAAAGTAGGTAATGTTCCAAATGGCTATCATCCTGAAAAAGTTGGTACTGAAGTTCCAAGAGGACCACTGGCTTGCCCATGGTTACACAGCTGCTGAGTGTTGGGGCTGGACCTAAACTCCAAGTTGTCTGAATTCCAATCCAAGCCTTTGCCACTGCACCAGTCTGACAAGGGTTTCTGGGGGCCCTGGACTGTCCCCCTCCCCCTTCCCAGATTATACAGCTGTCATGTGGGACATTAGCATATTCATGAGTTCCCTCCCCCCCTTGCCTGGGCACCAAGATGCCTTGCCATGTGCTCTGTTTAGCAGCCCAAGCCTGCCCTGCTGCAAGTGGCCTGAGTCTTCTCCATGGCTCCCACTGCCCAGCTGGAGCTCCGTTGTGCGTTTAGTGCAGTGGAGGAGCAAACCAAAGGTTAATCAAAGACACACGTGTTCTGCCCAAACAGATCCAAGGCACACACAGAACAGGGGCTTAACCACAGAGCAAACACTCAGAAATTGGATGGTTCCCTTGAATTCAAAGAGCAAAATGTTCTGCCTGGCCTCCCCTCCCCTTTCTCTACTACCCTTTACCAACACTGCACCCTATGCCCACCCCCCAAGCTGGCCTTTGGAGGTAGGGGAGAGAGAGAATAAAACAGAAAAGCACCCCTCCCACTGGAGAAATATTAAGCAGCAGGAGTTGTGTCCAGACTGTGTGGGCACCAGAGGGATACAATAGACCAGAATGCTATTCTTCTCTGCCCTGCCCCAGCTTACCACCTTAGACTGGCACCATCTTTCCCTAGGCTTCAGGCCTGCACCACCAATGGCCTATTAGACTTTTTCCACCAGACATTACTGTAGTCATCTCAAACCCAACATGGCCAAAACAGGATTCATTATCTTTCCCTCAAATGCCCTTCCCAATTTCTGTCAAGGACACTATTATCTTCCAAGATGCCCAGCTTCAACATCTTGATGTCATCCTTGACTTCTCACTCTCTCCCACTTCATCCAATCAGCTGCACACCTCATCATTTCTCCCTGCACAATATTTCTTATACCCATTGCCTTCCCCCTTCCAGGTACCTCTCCCCTGAACCATTAGGCACAGAGCTCCTGATGGGTCTCCCTAGCCCAAGTCTCTCTCCTCTCCAATTCATTTCCCACATAGCTGCCAAATCGATTTGCTTAAAGCACAAACCTGACCATGCCAATCCCTTTCAATAAACTTCATTGGCTTTCTTTCACATCTAGGATAAAAACAAACTCTGCCCATCATTTCAGATCCTTCACAATCTGACTCTGATCTACCTTTCCAGCCTCAAACATGACTTCCCCTCACATACTTCATAGGTCAACCAAACAGGCTTTTCCCCTGGTTCTGAATTGGCATTCAATGTCCAATTTCCCTCACTTTCCACAGACCTTCAATCCCTCATGCCTTCAATGCCGCAATCCTAACTCTAAACACCGCCCCCCACCCCAGATCCACTCCCAGGCCAAGTCTTCTTATTTCTCCCTTCACAACATCTCTTGAAAACATTCACACTCTCATTACCTCTCACCTGAACTCCAGAAATAGTCTTCTAATAGGTATCACTGCCTCAAGTCTCTCCCCACTCCACTCCATTCTCCACTGTGCTGCCAAAGAGATTTGTTTAAAGTGCAGCTCTGGCCCCTTTCCAACTCTGCTCAAAGCACTCCCACCTATGGGATCAAAGATCATATCCTTTGTTTGGCATTTACACTCATTCCCAGCCTGGTTCCTGGCAGTCCCCTACAATCCAGCTCCACTGGCCTAACCAGAGTTCTCCAGAACTCTTACTCCAGCTTCAGGCTCAGCACCTTTGGGCTGAAGGCTATCTATCACCCAAGCCTTCAATATTCTCCTTCCTTACTCCTGCCTGCTGGCTCTTGTCTTCCTTCAAAACTCATTTCAGGTAGTGCCTTCTGTAAGTCTGTGACTCATTTCAAATAGCACCTCCCTCATCTCTCTGACTTCCCCAGACAGAATGCCTTCCATCTGTTCTGAATGTGGCACATGTGGACAACAGGAGCTATTTACATGTCTCCCCCATGTGAAAGTGAGCTCCTTGACAGCAGGGGTGACTTTAAAGAAATAATTCAGCATTTATCTTATCTCATTTGATCTTCACAACAACCCTGGAAGGTGGGTTCTATTATTATCTCCCATTAAGATATGGAAATGGAAGTGGGCAGAAGTGAAGTGACTTGTCCAGGGTCACAAAGGTACCAGGAGTCTGAGGCCAAATTTGAATTTAGGTCTTCCTGATTCCAGTCTTTTCTGCTTTTCTTTGTACTTCAGTGCTTAGCACAGGGTCTGGCCCAACAGGAAGGGTTTAATTGAGACTTGTAGACTAAATGATTAATGAAAATTGAAGCAATGGAATTATTATGTAGGGGAAGAGTGTAAAAGGGGATTGGAACCAGATTGCTGAATGCCAAGCTCAAGACTTTTAGACTCTATCCTAGGAATAACAAGGGTTACTAGCCTGTGATTAACAAAGATTCTGAAAAAGAATGTGACAGATTTGATCACAAAATGGTAGAATTTGAGAGTCATCTAGTCCAACTCCCACATTTTACTAATGGGAAAACTATAGCCTAGGGAGGGAAAGTAACTTGTCCCAGCTGATTGGTGGAGAGGCTCCTCCACTACATCACATGATGAGAAGAGTTGCTTAAGTTAAATGTTTGGGAATGGCAACCCAACCTAGGTGAGTCACATACTCACATTTTCTATCCTTCAAATAACTCTAGTCTTCTTAGTTCTTTCACACGCCTATTTTCTTATTTATTCTACATATAGAATATTTATATAATTCTCCTATTTATTTTACAGGCCTGTATGTTTTCTTATTTATTTTACATATATATTCTTATTTATTTCATAGGCCTGTATGTTTTCTTATTTATTTCCTATTTCACATATTTATATTTTCTTATTTATTTCATGGGTCTGTGTGTTTTCTTAATTGTTATGTTTTTATATATATTTATAATTATTTATTCCATAGGCCTGTGTGTTTTCTTATTTATTTTAAATCTTCACATATATTTATAAATTTTCTTATTTATTTCATAGACCTTCGGGAATTTCCAATCTTGAATTTAGCCTCTCCTCCAAATATGACACCCATCACATTTCCTCAATCTAAGTGAGCAATAAATATATTCTGCTCTCCTCCCTGCCCTCCCCATCCTGTCTTTGGAAACATGAACCTTCTTGCCAGGTCCCTCTAAGACCCAGCTCCTTCCTGGAGTTTGAGAGCTAGCATTTGGTTATGCAATATGCAGAGAAATTCAGAAGGGATTAAATTGTTCTGAGAGACCTTCAAGGAAAGGAAGAAAACTGAATGGAGTAAAAGCAGGACTACAGTCCCTGCTAATCATTCTGCCTCTTAGATGAGGTTTGAAGCTTCTCCAAGACACTTTCAGTTAGAAGGCAGGATCTTGGCTGAAAGATATTGAGACTAGCTTCCCTGGTGACCTTGGGTATCTGGAGCCCTGAGCATACAGTCTTCAAAATTTCTTCTTATTTTCACCCTCCAAGTGTCAATGATCTATCTGTAACACAGAGGTCCTGCTGGTCTGACAAAAGAAAAGCATGGGAGGAGACTATACTGGGTCTCCTATTTGATTCAACATTTATTAATCACCTATATAGTTCCTAGAATCTCCCATTGAAAGAGCTTTTAGAGGCCTTCTGATCTGACCTGAACCTGAACAAGAATGCCAGGCCCTGTGCTTGGCCCTGGGGAGGCAAAAGATGTGAACAGTTCCTCCTCTAAAGTAGCGTACAATTTCATTGGCCTTTTATTGTCCAGGGAACTGCATACACGGCCCAAGAGGAAGGGAGCAAGGGGAGAGAAGCAAAGGAGTGCTCAATGGCACCTTCTGCCTCTCCTTACCTTTTGCAGCTTGTTTTTCCTAAATTCTCCATGTTTTTTCCCCAATTCTTCACTATTACTTTCAACCCATTCCATTAGCTCTGCACAGAACAGTGAGTGAAGGGGCTTCCAATAGTCCCCCATGCTTTGGCTTGCGATTTTGCTACAGGATCAAAGATTTAGGGACAGAAGGGTCTTTAGAAGTCAGAGCATTCTAACCCCCTCAATTTATAGCGAAAGGAAGTAAGTAAAGGACAGGAAAGTGAAGTGATTTCCCCAGGGTCACACAGAGCCAAATCTGACCCTCTTTTCACCACACGCTTCTATGTGTATGTGGGGGGGGGTCCCCTCGGTTGCTAAAAGTTACACCCCAATCTCCACCACACATCTGCACCAGATATAAGTAAATAAGGGATTTAGCAGAACCTCCCATTTTTGACAGAAAAACCAAGAAGCCAACAGCCAAAATGGGAATTGAAATTCCCAGGTATCTTGATTAGCAGCCACTGCTGCAAAATCAATGTTTTGACTGGTCTGATGGAGGGAGAAAAAGTGTAGGTGAGGGAGTTGGCCTAGTCTACTTTGATCTTCTAAACTGCCCCACCAGTAAAGACTTCATTTCTTTTTTTAATACCTATAAATCTAATAGCCCAGCCCAGCTGGAGGAAGATTTAAGAGCCATCACATTGGGCTGAGGGGTCTGCCAAATCACTGCAGCAAGAGACAGACAGAAACCCTGGAAAAGCTGACACTGTCATAACTCTGGCCCACACAGGGCCCAGCAGCAAGCAGGGCAAAGCCCCTGATTCCACACTGTTGGGAAACAGAGAACCAGATCATCCATTTACCAAGGAACCCAGAAGCTGGGGGTTCACTGTTGCTTCCAGGGAGGAAAATCACTGAAAACTTCATGCACTGTATATTTGGGTCAAGTCTTCCATCATGACTGGCCACTCTGTTAGGGGTGTAGTTTGTGATAGTGGCAGTGCTCCGTGTTGTTTTCCCCCTGGTCAGGGAAAGGGGTGAGACCAGATTTGAACCCAGGTACTCTTGACTCCAGGGCCGGTGCTTTATCCACTACGCCACCTAGCCGCCCCTTCCATCAATGATTTAAAGGCATAAATGGCATGCTCAGCAAATCTGTAGCCAGTCATCTATGCTCAATCCTTTCCCAGCTCTGTTCTCAGTTTTCTGTACTCTTTTGCCTTGAGCCTTCTCAAGGTTGAAGATACCTTCCCAGGACCACTATTTCAGGAAGTTCTCAGGCTACACCTCTTCACTTCTCTCCCTGCTCTCTCCAGTGTTTTCTTAACTATTTCTCCCCTTTTTTGTCTCTGTCTTACTGTCAGATGGAAGGAGGATGAGATGTGTTGTCTGGTCTAAGAGGGCAAAAATAGTAACATAGACAGACCAGTGTTGTAAAGAGACCTCCACTGGCTGGATGACGGGGGTTTTGTAGTAGGTATGATATCCTCATGGTAGTAGGTAGCCTTGCATCTCTCCCATTCTCTGATTGTGTGACATGTAACTCATCAGTCCGGCTACTTCCTCCCCTGACCTAGGTCACAATTTCTCTGTTACTCTACTTAAGATAATCTTTCAAAGATACCGAAGTCCAAAACCTGATCATTCCACAGACAACCTGGGGACAAGACTCTCCTAACTTTAACCAGGCTGGTCTGCACTGGCCTGGGCTAGGTCTCAGTGGACAACACACAGACCCGTCAACTGAACCATACTCAAAGTCACTCTAGTGCTTGCAAGCCTGACAAAGTCTTAATGTGACCCAGGTCTCCTCCATGCCAAGATGGCATCTAAATCTGACTTTAGTGGAGTATTCACTATAAGTGCTGCAAACAATTGAGGTTTCATTATTCATAAAGTAATTTTTGGCTCACCAAAAACTGGCCACTGCATCCTATACAACATCCTAGGCAGCTGATTATTACCTCATTTTGATTTATCTCAACTGTTATTCATTAAGCCCCTTCAATGGTGAGGGCTTGTGCTTGGACTTGGGCCTACAAAAAAAAAAAAGAAAAGCACCATTGTTGCCCTCCAAGGGTGGGGAGAGATATAAGACATAGAGGATCAAGTATGGGGAAATGAAGGATGTAAAAGGGGCACCAGTGAGAGTCAGATAAAGTACTCTGAGAAAAAAATCTCGGGACAAGATCACTTTGTAGTTGGATGGGAAAGGGCTAATCAGGGAGGACTTTAATGACTAGACACCTAAAGTGAGTCCTGAAAGAAGAGGATGAGGAGTGAGAACACAGAAGATAACACAGCATAACACAGAGCATCTGAAGGGGGAGCTGGGTGAAATAAGGCAAAGAGAAATCTAATTTGTAAGCAAATAGATCACAGAGGATCTTTGAGGTCAGATTAAGGATTTTATATTGAGAAATAAATATAAAATAATCCATTGTGCATGAAAACTATCTAACTCCCATCTAAATGCTACCTCCTACCACCTAAAAAAAACTAGAATGGTTATTAGCACTCTCTCCCACTTCAAACCATCTTGTATTTATCTGTGCACATGTATAGTCACCCAATAAGAATGTAAGCTCCTTGAGGGTAGGAACAGTTTCACTTTTAATTTTGTAGCTATGTGAACTTGGGCACGTCACTTAACCCTGATTGCCTTTCATTCACAGGGCCATCTCCAGTTGTCCTGATTCCTTCACAGGGTCATCTCCAGTTGTCCTGATTCATATCTGGTCACTGAACTTACTTGCACATATAATACAGCCTGTAAATGCATAAAGATTATTTGTTGATATGCATCTATTATTTTATCTACATTTTTTGATCAGAAAGTGTTAAGCACCTACTACATTCTGGATACTAAGCTATACAAAGAAAGAAAAATATCCACTGACCTCAAGGAACTTAAAAACCTAGTGGAGGAGATGTAAATAATTAGGTACATTCAAGATATAAACAGAGGAAATCAAAGTCTTAAAGGCACTGGCAATTGGGGAAGGGGGCAGAAAATTTCCTTTCTACTGGAAAATTCTGTCAAAGGTAGGATTGGACATAAATCTCAAAGGAAATCAAAGAAACTGAGTCAAAGATAATAAGGAAGAGCATTCCAGGCATAGGTCATGGCCAGTACAAAGGTATGGACCCCAGAGCTGGAGTACTGGGTCTGGAGAGCTATAGCTAGACCAGTGGAACTGGATTGTAGGGAGTAAGGAGGGGAGGAAAGTGGGAGAAGATTGAAGGAGGAGGAGGAAGGTGCCAGGCTGGGAACAGGTGCAGATGCCAAACTGAGGACTTGATATTTGTTCCTACAGGTATCACTGGAGTACACTGAGTAGGGAGCTCAGATCTGTAAGTATGAAAAATCATTTTGGCAATTGAGTGGAAGATGGAGTAGAGTGGGAAAAAGCTTGAGACATGTTAGAAGGTGAAAGTGCAGGTAAGAGGTGGTAAAAACCTGAACAAACAGAGAAGAGATGTTGTAAAAGCAGAAATGACAAATTTGGTAAAGTATTCAATCTGTGGTGTGAATTAGAATGAAGAGTTTCCATGGATTCAAATATATCTTGATACTAATTCCTCAGTCTTTTTATCTAGGCAAAAGGGTCTCAGTACCCCCTTTCCACTCTTTTTGTTTTTTGTAAGGCATTGGAGTTAAGTGACTCGCCCAAGGTCACACAACTAGGTAATTATTAAGTGTCTGAGGCCAGATTTGAACTCAGGTACTCCTGACTCCAGGGCTGGTGCTCTCTATCCATTGTACCACCAAGCTGCTCCCTCCCCTTTCCACTCATAAAAATTATTGACAACTTTCTCAAAGGACTTTTATGTGAGCTGTATCAACTGACATTTATCATATTAAAAATGAAAATGGTAATAATAATAATTTACTCTTAAACAAGAATATTTTATTAGTGTATAAAAATTATTTGTACAAAATAAGAATAAATAAATTAATTAATTTAAAAAATTTTAAAAAATGAAAATGGGAGCGGCTAGGTGGCACAGTGGATAGAGCACCAGCCCTGCAGTCAGGAGTACCTGAGTTCAAATCTGACCTCAGACACTTAATAATTACCTAGCTGTGTGGCCTTGGGCGAGCCACTTAACCCCATTGCCTTGCAAAAAATAAAAAAATAATGAAAATGTCTTGGAATTATGATGAAAATAATTTTACTTTGGGGACCACTGGGTTGCTTGAATCTCACTTTAAGAACTGCTGATCCAACCCAAATCTCTCTGCTGAGCTCCAGTTCCACAGTACCAACTGCCCATTGGACATCTTTTACTAAATGTCCCAAAGGTATCTTAAAACTCTTGTCCAAAACTGAGTTCATTATCTTCCCCCCACCCCAATCATTCCCTCCCCCAAAGGTCCCTGTTAATTTTGAGGATAGCACCATCCTTCTGGTCATCCAGGTTTAAAAAAGAAGAGTCACCCTAGAATCCTTATTATCACTCACCTCACAAAGTTGATCTTTTGTCAGCTCTTTCTTGTCTTTATTATCTTCACAACATCTCGTATACATTCAGGAAGGTGCTGATAAGTGTTTTATAACTGGCACTCTGAGAGGAAAAGAGTCCAGAGTCATCTGAATTTCCTTATTCTGCAGTAGGCCTTTCCTAGCCCCACCACTTGTGGAGTTTCTTCTCTATCTATCTCTTGTATGTAGAAGGTCATTTATGCATATTGATTCCCTCATTGGAATGTAAGCTCCTCAAGGGCATGGATTAGTATCCCCATTTCTTGGCACTGGACCTGGCATTTCGTAATGCTTGATGGTGATGATGGCAATAATAAAGAGATAAGATGATGAGTAATTGAAGAAAATGAGTGGTATCCTCAACAATAATTGCCAAGCTGAACAGAGGGGAGCTGGTCAGGGGTTCTGGAATGGACATACTAAGCTGGAGAACTCTGTGAGTCATTCAGTGGGAAATGAACAATAAACAGTTGGTGCAGAGGCATTGGAGCTAAGGAGGGAGACTAGTCACGGATAGAAAGTCTGAGAATCATCTCCCTAGAGATGAACTCACGGGAACTGATGAGATCACCAAACTAAATAGTATTGACAGAAAAGAGAAGAAAAGGGGAAGTAATAAGAGCAAGGAATAAGCATTTATATTGTGCCTATTATGGGTCAGGCACTATGATAAGAACTTTACAAATATCTTATTTGATCATCACAACAAGTCTGAGAGGAGGGTGCTATTATTACCCCCATTTTGCAGATGAGGAAACTGAGGTAACCAGAGGTGAAGTGACTTGCCCAACTTTTAAGTATATGTGACCAAATTCGAGGTCAGGCCTTCCCAATTCCAAGCATACTATTTTATCTACTGCACTACCAAGGTGCCTTTAAAGGTTCAAGCAATAGCCTTGGGCTAGGTGGTGCAGTGGATAGAGCACCAACCCTGGAGTCGGGAGTACCTGAGTTCAATTCCGGCCTCAGACACTTAATAATTACCTATCTGTGTGGCAAGTTACTTAACCCCATTGCCTTGCAAAAAACCTAAAGAAAGAGAAATACCCTTGAGGGTTAGACACAGATAGTGGATGTGACATGGATGAAGATCCAGCAAAGGAGACAGAAGTGCAGTCAGACAGGAGAGAGAGAACCAAGAGTGAAACAAAGAGACAGGTCAGAGTATTTCAGGATGAGATGATTAAGAATGTGTCAAATGAATGTCAAAAACTGCAGAGAGGTCAAGAAGCATGAGGACTGAGAAAAAGGCCATTCGACTGGTCAATTAAGAGCTCATTGGTACCAGTGGAAAGCAGTTTCAGTTGATTGATGAGGTCAGAAATCAGATTTTAGAAGAATTGTAGCTTTAGAAGAGAGTAAGAGGAAAGAAAGTGTAAGCATGTACCAAATACAGTTTGGGTTTTTTTTTTCTCAAGAGTTTCGCAGAGAAGGGGAAGAAAGGGATAGGACTACAACTAGTGGGAAAGGTAGAATTGAGTGAGGGCTTTCTGAGGATGAGGGAGATATGGGCATGTTTGTAGGCAGCACTGAAGAAGCAAACAGAAAAGGAAAGACCGAAAATTAGGGATTGAGGATGGGGAGAGGGGTGGCAGTTTGTTAGAGAAAATGAGAGGAAATGCCCAAGGAGAACTGTGTTTGGATTAAAAAAGAACAAAATGATTAACAGGAAATTGAAATCCAATATAAGGAGATCCTAAAAATCCTTACAAGTATTTGATGGGTTGAAATCAGGAGTCCCATCCCAAAACTGGGGGAAGAAAACAGGAGGCTTTGATTGCTGAGAGTAATCTTTCCAAGACCAAAAGGAACAAGAGAAGTGCTACAGAACTGAAGCATGACAAGTATTGCCTGATTTTGATGAATATTTAGAAAAGGAAGTGGTAGTCTCAAATAACTAGTTTAGCTTCATCAAGAACAGGTTATAACAGACTAGTTTCATATTGTCCCTTGACCAGGTTACTAGACTAGATCAGGGAAATTCCATGGGCATACTTATACCTAGGTTTTAACCAAGTATTTGACAAAGTGTCCCAAGGTATTCTTGTGGACAAGATGAAGAAATGTGGACTAAGAAATAATATAGTGCAATGGATTCAAATCTAGATAAAGGACTAGACCTGAAAGAAGAGTTGTTAATCATTTGACAACAAAGGAGGATGAGGTCTCTAGTGGAGTTCCCTAAGGATTTGAAATTTTTCTTTTTTACCAATGATTTGGGTGGAGGTACAGGAGAGCAAGTTTATCACATTGGCAGAAGACATAAATCAGGAAGTGATGGCTCATGAATTTGATATTGGAGTCAGGATCCAAAAGAATCTCAGGCTAGAGAAAACATTGTGCTAAATCTAATAAGATGATTTTGGGGGACCAGACCTGTGATTTCATTGGTATGAGGAAGTCCTAGTGAGGAAACTCGCTCTACCAAAGCAGTTTGGTACCTACTCTAACTCCTAGTCTTAGATTCAAGAGGGGCCTAGTGTCAGGAAATCAATATATGTCAAAGGTAGGACCTAAAACAAGGTCTTACCGACTCTGCCACCAGCTCTCTATTGACTGTTGCCTTTCAAGATGAAATTTAATAGAAATAAGATAAATATCAAGTCTTACATTTAAGTTAAAAAATCAACTTCAGAAATACAAGAGAGCTACAAGGGAGTTCATCTAAAAAAGCTCTAGGGATTTTAGTTGACTACAAGCTCAATATGAGTCAACCATATATATGATTTTGTTGTTCGATTGCATCCAAGTCTTCATGATCCCATAAGACCATACTGTCCATGGGTTGTTTTTGGTAGATACTGTAGTGGTTTGCCTTCCCTTTTCCAGTAATTTAGGCAGACATAGGTTAAGTGACTTAACTAATTAGGGTCTAAGGCCAGATTTAAACTCAGGTCTTCCTGACTATCCACTGCTCTATCCACTGAGTTACCTAGATGCCTCTTATAACCATATGATATAGTAGACAAAAGTTAAAACAATGTTATACTCTATCTAGAAAGCTCAAGATCCTAAATGAGGGACATAACTTGTTGGATTGTGAGCTCCTGGGGGCAAGGACTGTCCTTTGCCTTTCTTTGTATCCCTCAGAGCTTAGCACAAAATCTGGAACAAAGTAGCAGTTTAAAAACTGCTTATTGACTGACTGCCAGTCTTGCTGTGAGGCCTTTCAGTCCTATTCAAATGACATCTAGGGCATTATGCTCAGTTCTAGCACCATAATTTAGGAAAGATATTGGTAAATTGGAGGAGATAGTGCTATATCAAGCCATATATAAGGACTGGTTACAGGAATCTGGACTGTTTTGCTTGGAGAAAAGAAGATTTAGAGGAGACAGGGCAGTCATCTTCAAATATTTTTTTCCTTTTAAAGATTTTATTTATTTTGAGTTTTACAATGTCCCCCCGAATCTTACTTCCCTCCCCCCACCACCCATAGAAGGCAATTTGTCATTGTTTCGATAGTACACCTTGATCCAAATTAAATATGATGAGAGAGAAATCATATCCTTAAAGAAGAAAAATAAAGTATATATCTTCAAATATTTAAAGGGCTATCATTTGTAAACTAGATTAGACAGATTAAGAAACAAAGGATGACTTTTCAAACTCTGTGCCTACCTGCTTGCAGTCAGCCTACCCTCCCTACCCCATCCCCCATTTCCCAGCTTCTGTTTAGGAGTTGCCTCCTTCCATTTGAATAGAAGTGTCTTGAGGTAGGGACCATCTTGTTTTCTTGTATTCCTATGCCCAGTACATCCATAGGGCCTGGTTCATAGTAAGAATCGGAACTATGAACAGTTTGGAACTATGCCTCCAAAGTCAATAAATTACACAAAAATAAGATAGAGATGTCTTAGACATAGGTATCCATAGATTCATGGATATGTATATAAGTATATGTTTACTCACACATACAAACATATGATATACATTTATAGGATGAACTGGGAGTAATCTCAGAGGGAAAACACTGATATTAATACCTTCAAAAGGCCTCAGGCAGAGAATAGAACTTTGGCTGAAACCTGAAGGAAGGAAGGGAAGCAGGAGATAGAGATGAAGAGAGACACCATTACAGGCACAGGGGATAACCAATAAAAATGCTTCCAGTTGAGATGTAGTGTTGTGTTTGCGGGATAGCAAGGCGTCCAGTGTCATCAGGCTGCAGAGTCTGTGAGAGATTGGAAAGGTTATGAAGGACTTTGAAAACCAAACAAGATTTGATATTTGATCATCAATATAACAGGAAGCCACTGGGGTTTATTGAATAGCAGAGCAATGTGTTCAGATTTATGTTTTAATATCAATCTCACAGCTTGGTGGAGAATGGATTGGAGTGGGAAGAGACTTAAAGGTAAGGAGGGCCACCAGCTGGCTACTTTAATAGTCCAAGGGTGAATGGATGAGCCACCTCAAACTATGGTGGTAGCATGGCAGAGGAGAAAAGGGGAGCTCTGCAAGAGATGTCAAGAAAGTAGAAAACAACAGAACTTGACCACTGAATGGAAATAGGGTGTGAGGGACAGTGAAGAATCAAGGATGACACCTAGGTTTTGAATCTGGGTCACTAGAAGAGAAGTTAGGGATGGATAAGTAAATTGGAGTCATCTGCATACAGATGATTTTTTAATTCATGGAAGCTCATGAGATCACCAACGGCAATGGTCTTAAGAGGTGGTGGGGTCTTCAAGTCGAAGAAGGGTTCACTTGAAGGGCTCCAATTTAAAGTTAGATGTCCACTTGCTAGGTATGTTATCAAGGGGATTTCTGTTCAAATACAGTATGGGCTCAATGGCTGTTAAGGTTTCTTCCAATTCTAAGCTTCTCTAATTCCATGAAAAACTACTACATTTATAAGGGTGAAATCACATAGTCCCCAGTCATATGATCACCCATGCAGTTGTGATCTCAGACATATGTAATGCACTATCATAATGCTAAGGATATAGCATAGGCTCATTCTATAGTCTGTAAACAGGGTTACCAGTTGATTTCAACCAAGGGTTGTCCCTGGAGACATATTAATAGAAACATACATCTATATGAAATTAAAAAAAATACATTAACCACCAACAGCAGTTCCCAAGAGATGCATTCAATTTTATCATAGCTTTAAGTAGCTCTCAGCTAAAATTCCCTTCACAGAGAATTTAAAAACACAACAGCACAGGTCTGTTCTAGGTCTGATGTGTGAAGTGCTAGGTACACAACATCCTATGTTGTTTGAAGAGGTCTCTAAGATCATTAGTTCAACAGAAATCCCCGACTTCTTGACATGGCCATCCCCTCTATGTGTACCCTTGATTCCAATCCCTCCCAGCCCCCCCCCCACCGTCAAACTCTCCGTACTTACCACTTCCTTCATGGCTATCTTTAAAAATGCCCATGTCTCCTCTATCCTTAAAAAATCCTCACTTGATCTCAATAATCCCACTAGATATCATCCTATATTTCTCTTCCTCTACTCTATTAAAACTCCTTGAGAAGGTGATTTACACTAGGCACCTCTACTTCCCTTCCTTTCACTCACATCTAAACCCTCAGTAATCTGGCTTCTGAAACTCATCATTCCACCGACACTGCTCTCTTCAAAGTCAACAATGATCTCTCTTTTTTAATCGGATAAGATCATGTTTATAAAATGTTTATTTAGTAAGTGCACAGTGCCTAATTAATTTTTTCCTCACTCTCCAACTGATGGACCCACCAACTTCTATTTCTGAATTTTTAACTGAATGAACCTAAAGGGTGCCAGGAATAACTTGATCCTCATCACCATTGTAGCTTACATTTCTATATTACTCAAAAGTTTACAAATCCCATGTAGAATATTATGGAATGAAAGAGCCAAAAGACATTTTAAAGAATATATAATCTAGGGGTTCCCTTCCTTTTTAGCTTCTGTCCTTTTAGTTTTTAGTCAGCCTTCTCATATACCTTCTTAATGTTACAGTAAAGACATTCCGTATTTTATCATGTTTATGCACAAAAGAAAAAATATTAATTTTTCATTTAGATCTAACCATGTCACTATCTTATTTAGTTCTGATGGTTTCCTATGGATTGCTTTAGGAATAAAATAGCTATATTCTGAACAATGATCTCTTTATTGCCAAATCTAATAGTCTTTTCTAAATCTTCCTCCTTCTTCAGGAGGCTTCTTGAAGAAGCCTGAGATACACTTGATCACCCTCTCCCCATGGATATTCTCTCCTCTCTAAGTTTTTATGATAACAATCTCTCCAGTTTCTTCTCCTACTTGTATGACTGCTCCTTCACACCTCCTTTGCTGGATCTTTATCCAGCTTTTAAAAACTGGTGCTATCCCCCAAATCTATAACTAGTCTTTCTTTTCCCTTTATACCAACGAAGTCATCAAACGATAGCCCACTGCCTGTTTCTATGCAGCCCAAGAGCTGAGTGACAAACCACTTGTACAAAAACAAGTGGAGGGGCATATTTAGCCCACAAGTGGTAGTTTGCCCATCCCTTATCTATACCACCATCCCTATGAGTTCAATTATCATCTTCAGGCTGATGATTTCCAGATCGATCAAGCCACATGCCTGTTCTCTCTCCTGAACTTTAGGTCTACATTACCAAATATCTATTGGATAACTCAAACTGAATTTCCCACTGGCATCTAAAACTCAACATGTCCAAAGCAAACTCATTATCTTCCCCTCCTTCTTCTGAATGTCACATCCTTGTAGTCACCCAGGCTCACCTCTCTTATCCTCAACTCCCCCCAACATACTGTATCCAAACAGCTGGCCAAGCCTTTTTTCCTACCTTCCCAATACCACTTGTGCACACCACTCAGATAGCAACCACCATCAAGGCACCTGGACCTTAGACTTCATCAAGACAATTACAATAGTCTTCTAATTGATCTATCCACCTCTTTCCAACTGCCAAGATGATCTTCTTTAAGCACTTGTCTGTCCATGTGACCTCCTTACTAAATAAACTACAGGGGCTTCCTAGTATCCTCAGAATCAAAGAGACAATCCTACTTGGCATTCAAAGCCCTTTCCAACATGCTTATTCCTTCCTACCTTCTTAGACTTCTTCTGCCATATGCCTCTCCACTTAATCTATAGTCCAGTTCCTTGTCATTCCTCACCTCCAGCTCCTGACTTCTATCAAAGTTCAGATCAAACCTCAATTTTGGTATATCTTTTCAGTCCCCCAAATTGCTAGTCATGTCTCTCTGAGATCCCCTTTTGTTTATATTGTATATAGTTTTCCTGTTATGGAAATAGGATTTGCATGATTTCATATGAATAATGGAGATCATGCTACTTGCCTTTTCAATATATAAAAATGAATGTTAAGAAATATATCGTAGGGGCCTCTAGGTGGCACAGTGCCGGCCCTGGAGTCAGGAAGACCTGAGTTCAAATACAGTCTCAGACACTAATTATGAAACCCTGGGCAAGGCACTTAACCCCTAATTGCCTCATCCATAAAAATTTTTTTATTCATCCATAAAATTATTCATCCCCCCATTCATCCATAAATGGGGACAACCTAGAGAAGGAAATGGCAAACCTCTCCAGTATCTTTGCCAAGAAAACTTTGTCCATGATGCTACATACAGTCAGATATGATGAAACAACAGCAGCAATGTGCCAGATTCTATGCAAAGCACTAGGAAAACAAAGATAAAAGCATGACAGTCACTAATTTCAAAGACTTCATGTACTAATAGGGGAGAAAGACATACAAAAGTCTCATTTACACTCCTGGTCCTTAAGGAAAATGACAATATCTTATTAAATATCATTTCCATTGATAAAACAATATCTAATACTGATTTTGAATCATTTGACAGGCCAAGGTTTCTTCCTATATGCTGAGTCCTCTCCTAGGGTCTAACAATATGTATAGGTCTCTTCTATCCTAAAAAGGACCCCAAGATCCCATTATCCCTTTAAACAACTTTTCTTCCTTTCTTATCTTCTTCTACTTTCTGTCTTATCACTCCCTTCTCAATCCCTTGAAATCTGGTTTCAAATCACCAGAGGTGTCTTTGATGGCCAGGCCCAGAGTCCTTTTCTAAATCCTCATCTTTCTTGACCTTCTCTTCTCAGGCTTTTCAAGACACTTCTCTCTTGCTTCTCCTTCTGCTCAACTGACCACCTCTTCTCAGAGAAACCCAAACCTTTGGGTTAGGTCTTCTCTACAGAGTCCTTTGACATCAGCTCTCATGGGTTCACTTTATCATCTCTACCCAAATAACATATATGTGTGTGTATGTGTATGTGTGTATATGTATATTTGTGTGGATATACACACATATACATATGTCTACATGTGTGTCTCCACCAGGGTGTTCTGTGGGCATCTCAAATGAAACAAAACCAAAACAGAATTCATTATTTTTATTTTTTATTTAAAAATTTTCTCAATTAAAACATACAAAAAATGAGCAGTTTCCTAAACATAGAAGACGAAAAGAATTTTACATGACACTGCTTTATGCTGCTTTGCTTTTTTAAAAAAGTACATTGCTAATTCTACACGTTACTTTCAAAACAATCTCATCTGTGTTTTCTTCTAACTCCCTTCTCTTCCATTTATTTTTTGCATCCTTATTTAAATTACGTTTTGGGTTTTTTGATTAACCAGAATCTGCCTTCTTCAACTCTTTAAGTTTATCAAAGTTGTTTGTCTTTACAATGTTATGGTTCTCATAAACACTGTGCTACTTTTGCTAGAAAGTAGGAGGTACCTTGTATCAGTTCTGACAGGACTTCACAAATTTCTCTGAAACTATCCCCTTCATTTCTTACAGCATATTATTATTCCACAATATTCATATACTATAACTTGTTCAACTATTCCACAATTGATAGATATGTCTTCAGTTTCCAATTCTTTAACATCGCAAAAAGAGCTGCTATAAACATTTTTATACGTTTGGGTCTTTTTCTTCTTTCTTTAATCTCTTTGACTGTTCTATACATTTTTAAAATATTTCAGTGGCTCTCCTTTTATCCTTAGCAACATTATTACTAACTCTCTCCACTTCTCAAACTTACCCCCAAATCTAAAAATTAAGAGAAAAAAGGGGGGCCTTATAACAAATAAACATAGTCCAGAAAAATGAGGCCACACAGTAGCCAGACCTATAATAGATTCCCCTTGCTGTACATTGTGTCCATCAACTCTCTGTGAGGAGGAGGGTGTCATGCTTTACCCTAGGTCTTCTGGTTGATCAGAGTCCTTAAATCTCTTGAAGTCATTTTTTTATTTTTTTAATTGAAATTTTATTTTATTTTTCCAATTACAAGCAATGGAAGTTTCCCAACATTCAGATTTGCAAATTAATGAGTTCCACATTTTTCTACTACCCTCCCTTGCCTCCCCCCTCCCCATGGCAGCAAACAGTTTGGTAAAAGTTGTACATGTACATTCATGTTTAACATATTTTGCATAATAGTTATGTCATAAAAGAGGAATAGAACTAAAGGGAAAGAAAAAATCATGAAAAAGGAAGGAAGAAGCCTTGGCCTGTCAAATGATTCAAAATCAGTATTAGATATTGTACATAGTATGCATTCAGATTCCATAGTTTTTTCCTCTGGATGTGGATGACATTGTCCATAGCAGATCTCTCAGGATTGTCCTTGATCTCTAAACTGCTGAAAGGAGCTATATCCATCTCTGTTCTCTTGGTTCTGCTCACTTTACTCAGCATCAGTTCATGTAATTCTTTCCATGCTTCTCTAAAATCTGACCACTTATGATTTCTTAAAGAACAATGTAACATTCATATACCATAACTTGTTAGCCACTCCCCAAGTGATGGGCATCCCCTCAATTTCGAATTCTTTGTCACTACACAAAAGTTGCCAAAAATAATTTTGAACATATGAGACTTTTCCCCTTATTTATGATTTCTTTGGGATACAGACCTAGTATTGGTATAGCTGGATCAAAGGGTTTGATAAATTTTATTGCTCTTTTGGTATAGTTCCAGATTGCTCTCCAGAATGGTTGCATCAGTTTACAATTCTACCAACAGTACTTTTATGTCCCAATTTCCCTACATCCTGTCCAACATTGATCATTTTCCTTTTTGTCATTTTAGCCAATCTGATGGGTATGAGATGGTAATCAGTAATGATTTGGAACATTTTTTCATATGACTATAAATAGCTTTAATTTCTATCATCTGAAACCTTCTTGTTCATATCCTTTGACTAGTTATCAATTGAGGAATGGAAGTAATTTTTCTTTAGAATGTCATTGACTCTTCATCAGTTCCTATTTCCCAAGATCCCTGAAAATTCTTTCATCATTTCTTACAGCACAACAATATTCCTTTAGATTCACATATCCAATTTGCTCAATCATTCCTCAACTGATAAGAACCACCCCCAGATTCTAGTTGCTTTTCTTTTCTTTTTTCCTTTTAATACTGTCTCATTTAAGGATAAGTAAATTTATTTTGCTTCAGAAACTAGCTAGCTAGCCCCTTCTCAGTACTGCCCTCCCTCTTAACCAACCTTACCATCCCTGGCTTGTTTCTATTGAGTTTGATATTCCTAACCAAACTGTTAGTCTATTGAGTATCCATTTTTCATCCTGAAGGATGATCTACAGCTTTGCAGGGTATTATTTTTGGTTGTAAATCTATCTTTGGCTTGTGGTAATCCAAGATCTCTCCTCAAGATTAGAAGCTGCCAGTTCACAAGTGATTCTGACTGTTATTAGCACCTAAACTACTTCTTTTGGGAGGGTTTTTTTCTTTTTCTTTCTTTTTCATCTCTGGATTTTAGATAGGACATGCTTGAGACTTTTCCTTCTGGGGGTCCTTTCATGAGGTGGATAATTTCTACTTTTCCTTTGCCCTCTAGTTTTCCTCTGGGCAGTTGGCATTTATTATTTCTTGAAATAAAAGGGTGAGACTTTTTTTTCAGGGAGTCCAATGATTCTTAAATGATCTCTCCTTGCTCTGCTCTTCAACTCAAGTTTTTCTTATAACTTACTTTTTTCTATTTTTTCTAATTTTTTTAATCTTTTGATTTTTTTCCTAATATTTGTTGCTGTTTCATGGAGTCATCATTTTTGTTTTGTCTGTTCTAGGTTTTAGGGGCTTCTCTTCAAAGTTACTGATTTTCCCAGTTTACTACATTTCTTTTGATCTTGGTTACACTGGTTTTTGTCTATGCCAAAGCCTTTTAATTTAATGTAATCAAAATCATCTAGTATGATTTTAGTGATATTCTCCATCTCTTCCTTAGTCATAATCTGCTTCCCTTTCCACATATCTGACAGGTAAACTACTTCTTGATAATCTAGTTTGCTTATAATATTGCTTTTTATGTCTAAATCCTATATCCATTTAGATCTTATCTTGGTATAGGGTGTGAAGTGTTGGTCTAATCTAAGTTTCTTCTATACTAACTTCCAATTTTCGCAGCAGTTTTTATCAAAGAGAGAGTTTTTATCCCAATAGCTGGACTCTTTGGGTTTATCAAACAGCCGATTACTATAATCATTTCCTGCTATTGCACCTATTCTATTCCACTGGTCCACCACTGTTTCTTAGCCAATACCAGACAGTTTTGATGACTGATGCTTTATAATATAATTTTAGATCTGTCAGGGCTAAGTCACCTTCTTTTGCACTTTTTTTCATTGAATCCCTGGAAATTCTTGACTTTTTATTCCTCCCTATGAATTTACTTACCACTTTTTCTAACTCATTAAAGTAATTTTTTTGAATTTTGATTGGTAGGGCACTAAACAGGTAGTTTAGTTTTGGTAGAATTGTCATTTTTATTATATTAGCTCGACCTATCCATGAGCAGTTGATGTTTGCCCAGTTATTTAAATCTGATTTTATTTGTGTGAGAAGTGTATTTTAATTGTTTTCAAAAAGTTTCTGTGTCTTGCCTTGGCAAATAGACTCCCAGGTATTTTATCTTGTCTGAGGTTACTCTGAATGGGATTTCTCTTTCTAGCTCTTCATGATGTATCTTGCTAGTCATAAATAGAAAAGTTGAGGATTTATGAGGGTTTATTTTATATCCTGCAACTTTGCTAAAGTTGCTAATTGTTTCTGGTAGGTTTTTGGATGATTTCTTGGGATTCTCTAGGTATACTATCATGTCATCTGCAAAGAGTGAAAGTTTTGTCTCTTCCTTCCCAATTCTAAGTCCTTAAATTTCTTTTTCTTCTCTTATTGCTGAAGCTAACATTTCTAATATGATGTTGAATAGTAGTGGTGATAATGGACATCCTTGTTTCACCCCTGATCTTAATGGGAATGTCTCTAACCTCTCCCTGTTGAAGATAATGCTTGTTGATAGTTTTAGATAGATACTGGAAAAGCTACTGATTTTCCCTCTACTTCTTCCCTCCAGAACTTTGATCTGATTTTTAAAAAAATTTCTTGTTCATTTCTTCCACATATTAATGTAGTCCTTGTGGAAATTTCATTTTTTTCTTTGAATCTCTTCTTGCAGTTATCATTCCTTTTAGATGTACAATAATTTAAAAAAAACTGGTCATGGTCTTCTTTGGTTTAGTGTTCTCTCTCTCTCTCTCTCTCTCTCTCTCTCTCTCTCTCTCTCTCTCTCTCCAAGTTCAGCTCTAGCCCTACTGATCAAAAGATCAGGGTGGGCAGCTGGGGTCTTGCTTGGTCTTTCTCTAAGTCATCTAGATTCCTGGGCTCTCAGGGTTAGTCCTCCCCACCCCATCACTGAGATTCAGAAACCCTGTATCTTCAGGGAGAGAGTACTTCAGTGTCCTCAGATGTTCTGTTATCTGCTGCTGCCGCCTTGCCATTGGTCTGGCTGCTGCTGGGGCTTCCAAGGTCCTCACCCAGGGACTTCCCTGACCTCTCCCTGGTAACACTAAGAAGTTGCTGCCTTATGTGCCTGTTCTGGTACAGGTTCTGGGGAAAGCTTCCTTTCCTATTGCATTGGAGTTTCTGACTGACTTTTGGGGTACTGCTATGGTAGAAGTCACTCACAGTTGTGTCTCCTTGGATTTCTGGATCATTATTTAGTCCAGATTTTTTTTTAGGATTTTGCAAGGCAATGGGGTTAAGTGGCTTGCCCAAGGCCACACAGCTAGGTAATTATTAAGTGTCTGAGCCCAGATTTGAACTTCTGACTCCAGGGCCAGTGCTTTATCCACTGTGCCACCTAGCTGCCCCTTGGTCCAGATTGTTACTTGAATAGGTGTTTGCGAGTCAGGGGGGTCTGGCTTTGATCAGAAAGGTCCCTCAGCAAGAGGTCCAGAGTTCATTCTCTTTCCCCCAAACTCAACTTTCTTCCTGACTTTCCAAGTTTTAGTGAGGACATTGCTATCCCTTATAGTCATGCAGGTTCCAAACCTCACCTTTATTTTCCATCCTTCAATCTCCTTTACCACATTTCCCCCATAAGATGCCAAGTCTTGCTAAATCTCTAGGCATAGCATCTTACATCTGCCCCTTGTTTTCAGCACCTCTCACCTGGACTAAATATTACAAAAGTCTTCTAACTGGTCTCTATGCCTTAGATCTCTTCCCCCCCCCCCCATCCTTCATGCAGCTACAAATGATATTACTAAAACCCAGATCTGCCTATGTCACTCTGCAGGTCAGTAAACTCTAGTGGCTCCCTAGAGTCACAAAGGTCAAAGACAAACTCCTCTGTTTGACATTCAAAGTCCTTCCCAAGGAGAGTACAAGCCACTTTTTCAGTCTTAGTATTATATATATTGCTTCCCTTCAAGCCCATTATGGTTCAGCTAAAGTAGCCTTTCTCACAGAACATTCTGGCTCCTGTCTCTATGCCAACACAAAGGCTATCATTGCCTACATGATGCCTTTCCAGATTCCAGCTTCCCTCCCTCCTCAAGAAACCTTGGAATGATTTTGTATATAACTATATGCAACCTGATTAGAAGGAAATCAGAAGGCTGAGAAACAAGTTTTACATGACAGTTTTTTTAATCTGTATCAAATAATTTTAGGAAATGGGGAAAGGAAGAAGGGAAGGAGGGAGAAAAATTTAGAATTCAAAATCTTGAAAAAATGAATGCTAAAAATTGTCTTGACATGTAATTAGGAGGAGAGATGAATAATTTTTCAGAGGACATAGTAACTTCGGTGGACCTTCAATCCATGCCACCAGCTTTCTAGTACAATGATATTCCCCTCACCATATTGCCACCTTGGAATCCTGCTTACAAGAAGGTGATAGTAGATTGAGAATAAGAGAACACAGTAGCCATGGTCTGATTTTTATTATGGAGTACCATGGAGTATAATGGACTTTGAGGTAGAATACCTCCAAGGTCCTTCTACTTCAACCCTGGTAGGGTTTTTTGGGTTTTTTTTTTTACATTGGAAGAAACTGAGACCTAAGGAAATTAGGTGTCTTTCCTAAAGTAACACAACCACTAACAGGGAAGGGCCCAAGCTTGAACCCAGATCATATGACTCCAAATCCAGGACTTTCTGCCTTGCAAAGAGGCATGGAGAACCTGGCACCTGATGGACCTTGAAGGATTGGCAAGAATTCCACATGTGAAGACAATCCTGCTGCTGGAGTTCCAAGTCTTCTGAGATGTGATCCACATAATATGCCACATTTCTAAATTAAAACAAATTTGTCCTGAACACATGGTCACAGCCCAATTCAAGCACCAGTATCAGTAAGACCCTCTCCTCTTCCTCTCCTCTCCCTTTGCCATAGCAGGAAGTCCAGAACAAATGAGGAAAGAGTGGCCATTCTGCTACCATAATACACAGGTGTAACCAGTTGGTGTTTCAGAGAAAAATACATTTGAGATGTCACACAGAACATTAACACTGTAACATACAAACATGGCTATAAATAGTTGCAAACATATTCAAGTAACAGTCTTCTCAAGTCATTTGACAAGCATACATGTATTAAGCACCTACTGTTTGTAGGCATCCTACTAGATAATGGAGCTCAAAAGATCAGAAGCAAAAATGATGCCTGTCTTCAAAGAGCTTATTTTCCACTCAAATGGTCTTCCTCATAGTCTTCTTAGACTGAGTATAACTTCACATCTGGAATGTCAGAACTCTTTGCATTTCCCAAGATCTTATCCTTATTTGGGTTCTCCTAAATAGGCTCCCTTTTTTTAAAACCACTGGCTATGAGTCTGGCACTGTCACCTAGTGGTTTGAATATAAAGTCTCTTGTGGAGATAGCAAAGGAACTACCACATTTATTTCAAAGTCCAGTTCTCCATGTGCTTTTCACTCTAGACCAACACATGCTTCCTCCTTGCCCCTTTCCCATTTGGTCTCTTGCCCAACCTCTAATCTCAATATCTGCAATAATAATTTCATTTTTATGCTCAGCCCTTCCAACTTCTAATACTCAGCTCAAAATCTCCTTCATCCATGAAGACTTGGATCTGGGGGATGGGAGGATTCTAGGGTCACCAAATCAAGGGGGGAGCCTGACTTAGATACTTACTTTGCTATGTGAACTAGATCTCTGTCTCTAGATCTCTGACACTGGAAAAACCTGATGATTTGAAGCTGAGAGCAGTACCCTGCTGGGTTTGGAACATTTACAGACCCAGCTGCCCACATCTACAAAATGCATTTACCTTAAATGTTATGCATATGCATGTAAACACACATATTTATGCAATAAATGTTTAATTTTGTCAGCCTAAACATTTGCCCTTTTATTTATTCTGTTTGTATGCTTTTACTAATGCTTTCTGTCCTGGACCATAGGCCCTGGAATACAAGGGCTCCAGATATTAAATCCACCTTAGCACCATAGCCACCAATTTAATAAATGTCTTGGATAAATAACCATGAAGTTCTCTCCCTCTTACCCTCCTGGAGCTGGGGAAGGAAAGAGACAAGCAGAGAGGATATGGCTAACCTCCATGGATATCCAAGGCCAAAAGAATAGAAAACTGGAGGAAAGAAACAATTGCTTAAAATTTCAATATGGGGTATTCAGGGAAGACTAGCCCCTCTGATATGAGGCCTTGCTGAGTCATTTTCAGGGTTGATTACCTTTGGTGTCCCTCTCATTCAACTCTCACCTATGACTCCAAGAAGCTGTAGCACTGGCAGTGACCACACTCCAGTACAACGGTCTCAGCAGATAGGCTAAACCATATTGAGGGGAACTGACAGGCCTCAAACTTAAGTGTGTGAATATTTGCCCCCCAACAATGAAATAGCCACGAGGGTGGCTAAAGCAGGCACTGTGGCTCGATAGCAAAGATGCCAAGATCTTCCCTCCATGCCTGACCATCAACAGTCAAGTCTAGACTTTTGTCTTGTGCCTTGGCTTCCAATGACTCTGGAAAAGAGTAAGGTTGATGACTTTGTGCATCTCTGCCTCCCTTAGATCCAATTCATGAGCAAGTCAAGATATCACCTTGTGATGTCACTGGTTCTCTTCAAAAACAGAGGACAAGCAACAAGGTTTGTAAAGTGCTTTATGGATATTACCTCCTCAGAACCTCATAATAGACTTCTGTGGGAAGTATTACTACAAACTGCATGTACACATGAGGCTTCCGTGGCTACCTAATAAATGTTTTTTGATTGATTGACATGTACAGGATCACACAGCTGGTTGATTAACAATCTCAGGCAGGAATCAAACTCAGGATTTCCTGACTACAAGTCTGCTCTATCCATATGACATGTTTCCTCTCCATTGGAAGAATTAGAAGAGAAGTCAATAATACCAGGTTCAATTTTGCTAGTAGTTGACAATTCGCAAGTGATTTCTTTTCAACACTACCAAAGAGGCATCATGTATACACTGGAAAAAGCATCGACCCTAGAGTCAGAGGAGACCAGCAAAACCCATCTCTGGAACAGGAGTAGTGTGGCCTGGATCAGTCACTTCCTCTCCCTGGGCTTGTTTCCTCCTCTGGATTCTTTCCAACTTGAGGATGTTGTGACCTTATAAGGTAGGATGGGTGAGTATTATCAATCTCTTAATTTTATAGCTTTGGCACTGAAGCTCAGATAATGGAAGACAAAGACTTACTTTCCTTACCTAGGGCCACAGAGCTAGTTAGTGACATCATCATCCTCATAGCTAGCATTTATAGTGTGCTTTACAAAGGTGATCTCATTGACTCCTCACACCAATCCTTGGAGGGAGGCACTACTGTTATCCCTAAATACAAATGAGGAAACTAAGGCAGAGAGGTGAAGTGACTTGGTCAGGGGCACACAACTAGGAAGCAAGTGAGGCTGGATATGAACTCAGATCTTCCTGTCCAAGGTGACTTGAATGCAGGTACTTGGACAAAGAAGCACAGTGCCCTCTTCACTTCACAACTCACTCCTTGCCCACCATCTCAGAGACATCTAGTGTTAGGAATCAGAAAAAAATACATAGCCGCAGGGGAACCAAAGGCTTCCCAATCTGTGAAAATGATGGTGCTGGAATCAACAATCTCTAAGATGTCTTCTCACTCAAATAGCCTCTTTTGGCTCTGAGGGGTGGAGAAAAGCAGAACTGAAAAGTCACAGAATAAAGAGGTGTGGAGAGTTTTCCAATTCTAGTCTAGTACGTGGACCAGAGTAGGAGCTCCCCGCTCCAGAGTCCCAAGGGAAAGGAGAACTCGGCTGAGGTACATATATTCGAAGAGATTCCCTAAGTGTTTAAGGACAAAGCCCTCAGTAACACTAGGCCCCAGGGACCCAAAGACTTAAAAAGAAACCTCCAGTGTCTTTCAGTCTTCTGGGGTCTTCTATTCTACTAAACTGAAGACAGAAAGAGACCTAGCTGTACTGAGTTGGCATAGATCAGTAAATAGGAAGGTGATTAGACAACTGAGCAGAGATAAAAAGAAGTCTTCTATGCAGGAGGTAGTATGGGAGCGGAACCTAGAGGAAGTTCCATATATTGAGAGGAGAAAGTCAAGAAGCAATGCATATTGAGGATGCCATGCATTCTGGGAGCAGAGGACAATATAAAATAATCTGAGAAGATAGTCAGATCACACTAGGAAAGACTTAAGGTTTGGGATTGAGGAATTTTAATTTTATCTCAGGAGCAACAAGAAACCAGTAAAGGTTTTTGATCTGGGGGGTGGAGGAAGATAATGAAGGCCAAGCCTAGAAGAATTACAATGTAATTGCAATTATAGTTATTGCAATTGTAGTTGCAGGTGATAGAGACAGAATCCATAAGAAAGTCTTTGGAATTGAAAGTGGTGATTCCAAGGTTATAAATCCAGGTGTTCAGCAGCAGAGTTATACCCTCAACAGAACTGAGAAATCTGGGGGGGGGGGGGTAGAGAGAAGGGGTACAATATAATGAGTTATTTTTTAAATATGGTGAATTTGAGGTGCCTGTGGGGTTTTGTGGTAATGCAGGGCTGGAATTCAGGGAAGAAATGGACATAGAGATGTGGGAGTCATCTACATAGAAATAATTGAACCCATGGGAGTTTATGAAAACACCAAGTGAGGGGGCATAGAGAGAGATGAGAAGAAAACCCATGACAGCTCTTTGAGAAATTTCTCCAATTATTGGACAAGAGATAGATAGATAATGGTCCAGCAAAGGAGACCGAGAGAGAAGTATACAGGGGAAAACCGGTAACGTAAGCCAAGGAAAGACAAGTATCAGGAGGAGGGAGTGGTTCACAAAGGTCAGGAAGAAAACGGACTGTGGCATTGGAGTGAAAATATACTTGGTAACCATGGAGAGAGCAGTTTCGATTGAACTGTGGAGTCGGGAGGCAGATTGCTAGTGGATGAAAAGTGAATAATAGAAGTGAAAAGAGTATAGATGAATATTACTAAGCATTCCGAGTGATGAGGAAAAAGAAGGGATTCACAGAATCACAGAATTTGGGAGTAGGAATGGTCCTAGGAGGCCCTTTCGAGTAAGCCATTAGTATATATTTGGCCTAATCCATCATAGGGTCAGGGTCCGGGCTTTGAACAGAAAGAAATGAGGTAGGGCGAAGGTGATGGCCTGGAAGAAGGAATAATGGAGCAGATGGCTCAGTGTATACAAAAGGATGGGTTTGGGGCTAGGAGAAGTGAGGCAGAGGGGGGGGAAAGGAGGACGGAGCAGAATTCAGAATAATGGGGGTAAATGAAGTATGGCGTGGGGGATGGGGGATCTAAGGTCGAAAAATGGTGCAAGTGGAGTGAGATTGGAGGTTCCTGAGATCTGGGCATTTTAAGCAAATGGGAAACCAGGGTGGTTTCGGGAAACGAATGCAAACATTGCCGTTCCTAGGTGGCAGTATGGGGGAGTGGGGTGCAGGGGAAAGCTGGGCTGAACACCCAGTACTTTGGGAAAGGGGGAAGAGTGAACGGCAGCCAGTTACATGGGTGGCAGGATGCCAGTAACTTCCAGGTGCCAGTCAGGAACACCAAGGATTGCTTCTACCCGCTCTGGGGGGGGGGGTGATGGAAAGCAGTGCGAGAGGAAAAGGCGGAGGGTGCCGGGTGCTGTATTAGGGCCCGACGGCACCCAGCACGATGGAAGGGTGTGGGGGGGCAAGGAGTGCGGAGAGAACTGCCATTGCAATGGGGCACAAACGCACTGGCGGGGTGACTTTGGGCAAGTCCCTTGCCCTGGCCGGGCGCCAGATCCCTCCCGCTCCGGGGTTCGGGGCTTCCCACACGTGCTTGGGAGGGGCGGGGGCAGGACTAGAGGCTGGCCTCGCCTCCTCATAGGTACACGTGAGCAAAGGGGGGCGGGGCAGTGCCAAACAGCCTCCCTTTCTTCCCTCTCCCTCGGCGCGACAAGGGGGCGGAGCAAGAGGGGCGAGGCCGGGGCCGGAAGCCCCTCCCACCTGGCCCCGAAGGGCCCGCGTCCCTCCCTCAGTCCCCGGACTGACCTCCAGAGCTCCGGCCTTCGAACAGATAGCCCTTGAACATCTGCGGCGACACGGGCAGGCCCGACAGCTTGGGGGGAGCCTGAGACCCCGAGGCTCTGAGCCCACCGGCGGCCGACCGAAGCCCGGGGCTCGGCTCGAGCCACTCTAGGCTCCGGTGCTCGGCCCCGGCTCCGGCCCCGGCCGCCTCCCCGGGCCCGCTAGCCGCTTCCCCGTCTGCCATTGGCCGCTGGTCACTAGGGAAGCCGAGGCTCTTCGCTGTCGCCCCCTGGGAAGTGTAGTTCTCCCGGGCGCGAGAGGCAGAACTTTCGGAGTACATCCGACCTGGGGATTGGTGGAGAGGCCGCTAGTAAACAGGAGGATTTCGGGAGATGGAGTCCGCACCACGTTGGAGGGTCCTTGTCCCTTCTCCGCTTCCCTACGGAGAGAGCAGAGGGTCAGAAGGCGTTCTGAGTATTGTAGTTTCCCCTCTCATTTGTCAGTAAACAGAGGGTGTGTCTGGCTGCCTGGGAAGAGCAGGAGTCAAGATTCACATTTCTAAAAGGTGCTCTGTTTACAAAGTGCTCTCTTCACCACAACCTTCGGAAAGGTCAGGCTTTTTTTACAGCGGGTGTGTGCATCCCAGCTAAGCCACCTGACTGCGATCTTGGACGAGTCATTTCTCTTCTCAACCTCAGTTTCCCCAAACGTCAAAGAAGAAGTGGGATCCATGCACCTGCACTGTGTCTCTTGCATCGGCCACTTCCGTGCTCCGTAGTTAGCCTCTTAGTTCAAATCCTCGTTCCCTCCAGCCTTTGCAGCAAGCTTGCTAAGCAATCTCCCTGCCCCAGTACAAAGGAATGTTCCTTAAAGAGAACTCTGACAAGGTGACTCCTCGACTCTAGCGGCCCCGTGGCTTTCAGCTTTCTCTAGGATAACATACAAACTCTCCAGGGGAATTATCAAAGCCTCACCCACTTGGACTTACCTTTGCGAGCCTTCTCTCCCGGGAGCTCTCCAAGTGGCCTCTCTCTTCCTTTTCATTTCACTTCCTGTGCTCGCACTGGCTTGCCCCCAAGCCTGGAATTCTCTCTCTCTCTCTCTCTCTCTCTCTCTCTCTCTCTCTCTCTCTCTCTCTCTCTCTCTCTCTCTCCATCTTTCCCCTCTCTTTTGCTTTATGACCCCCCCCAACAATTGCTAGTGCCCTCCCTGCCCAACTACCTTCTGTTTAACCACTTCCTTTCCCCTTAACTCTTAAATTGTATGAAAAAACTCTTCCCAGCCCTGCCATTTCTTCCTGCCTTCACTCACCCTGTTCTGCATATTGGAAAGTTTTTTTTCTCTTCTCTGCCCTTTCTTCTCCCTCCAGCACTTGTTCCTAATCTTGCTACGTGTGGTAGTAAAAATCATTGGAATGATTGTCCTTTCACTATGCCCCCCCCTTCCCCTGCCCTTTCTGGACTGTTGGCATATGACTCTCATTCACTTTCTCTACCTCACAGCCAAAGTGACCTTCAAAACGTTGCCCCTTAAAGCACCTTTCATTTCCTAGCTATCCCTTTGCCCAGTTCCTGTCCATATCCCATGTTAGGAGTGCCAGCTCTATTCACCTTGCTTCCTCCTAAAAACAAAAACCGATTTGGGGGTAGCTAGATGGTGAAGCAGATAGAGAACCAGCCCCTGAAGTCAAGAAGACCTGAGTTCAAATCCTACCTCAGACATTTGATACTACCTTGGGTAAGTCACTTAAGCCCATTCTCTTGCCAAAAAAGACTACTTGATACCTACCAGGTGCTACTACCTCCCTGACGCCTCCTCCCAATTACTCTGCAAAGGTACCATGAAAGGGATCATATTGGGTGAACCCCTTGGAGTAAGCTTATGGGAAGACATGGAAACTCATGGGATCACATATTTAGAACTAGAAGAGACCTCGAAAACATCTAATTCAACTTTTCACTTTATACATGAGGTAGCTATGGGTCCACTGGCAAGTGACCAGGATCACCCAGATGGTAGCAGAGCTGAAGAATGTGATCCTTCCCAGACAGAGCTGATAGTATCTGAACACAGAGTGAAGTATACGTTTCTTTCTTTCACTATATTTTTCTTGAGGTTTCTCTATCCTTGTGGGGGTAATGGGGCATTATATTTACTTTTGCAACAAGACTATTGAAGTAATGTGAAAATAAATTAATTCATTTTAAAAAGAGCAGAGCTGAGTTCTGAACCTAAATCATCTGCCTGGAAGCTCATTCTTCATGTTGGAGACACAGAGGGGCAGGAGTGAGAAAGAAGTGCCCCCACTGAGAAGATCACCCAGACTTTGGTACATTGTACAAAAGAACCTGTTTCAGAGGTAGGGATCAGCTGAGATGTGCTTTTAAAAAAACAGGAACGGTAAGCCAACTCTTTTCTAAGTTGCTGGTGCAAACTCAGAAAGTCCCCAGGAATAACATTCCTCAAGGTCAGCTTGGTTAGCAACTGGAATGACCACAGAAACCTGAAAACTCACTGGCAGTAGCTGCTTCATTTCTAGGTTCACATAGAAAAATGACAGGATTGGAGAGAAATGAGATTTCCCCTACTGCTTTCTCCTTTGCTCAGTTGCAGTAGTAGGGATTCTTAGAGTGTATTGTCAGAGTTTTTCAGGTTATTGATCACTTTTGCTGATTTTGTTTCCTCTTCTTTTTCTTTTAAAAATTATTTGTTCTTGTAAAGACTAGCTAAGGGAAACCCAAGGGGAAGGGTAGGAAATGGAAAATCAAAATCTGTCAGAAATTTAATTAAAACAATCCTATTGCAATCTTAAAAATTAGCTGAAATAGATTAAAAATAAAGCTCATTTTGCTCTTCTTTTGGCTTTGTCCTTCCTTCTCTCTCATTCTTTACGTCATCATGATATCCCCTCCCTTTAGCTATCTGATGACCCCCAGATAGAGATCACTTTCTCATAGCTCCCTTTTCTTTCCCCCTCCCCGAACCACATTTTCTCTTCCCTATTTCTGCTAAAAAAAAAAAACCCTCCCTCCACCTGGAACCTGAAAGGTTATGAGTTATATCAATCTCCTTCCTCCATGCAACTCCCCCCCCACCAAGGTTCTTGACTGGGATCCATGGAGAGATTTGCAGGAGTCTGGATGGGAAAAATACTACATCTTTCTTTTCATTACCCTCTAATTAAAATCTAGCATTTCCTTCCATTTAAAAGCTATTATTTAAAATAAAAGAATTTAAATAAAATAAAATTATAAAAATTTTAAAATTTTAAATAAAAAAAAACTCTGAGAAAGGAGGCTATGGAGGAGAGGCTTCACCAGAACAACTGCCAAAAGGCTCCAGGATACAGATGACTTTAAGAACTCTTGCCCCAGAGTAACCTCCCTAGGCGGTGTGTGTGTGTGTGTGTGTGTGTGTGTGTGTGTGTGTAGGGGGAGATTTTATGTTGCTCAGTTTTGACTTAATCTTTGATCAGGGCTAAGTGGATAACTCTTGGCAAGATTTTGTTTGGGGCCAGGCTACAGGGCTCAGACCATAGAGTACCACAGTGAACAGGAGTTTGAGGTATAATGTGATTAAAAATGCTGGCAATCTGGTCAAAAGGGGCCTTTCCCCATTGAAAATAAAGGGGACACAGAGACAAAAACAACCAGAGTGACTGATGAATCCATATGTGTAATCACTGAGCAACAAAAGAATTGTTCAATCCCTGGGTCCATTCTTATCCAAGATGATTGGGGTCTTCAAAGGTGACTGAGGTCTGTTTAACTAAAGTTGATTCCAACCCCCTTTGTCCTCCTGACTATAAAGCTGTGTTTCTCTGCGAACACACACACACACACACACACACACACACTCCTACAGAACCCAAGCTTTTCATACCTGTTGTTTTAATCTACCCAAATTTATGTTAATAAGCCCCCATTCCCCTCCAAATTTCTTTTTCAAAAGAACAAGTCATTTTGCTGTCAATTACCAATTATGTGACATCACTTGGTAGTGGTGAAAATGGGATAATTTGCCAAGAATAGAAAAGTGGGGTATGATCAAGAAAATGCATTAATGACAGACACTTTCAATGGCCCAAACCACTATCCCCTCTCAAAAACAAAGCAAAATGCCACTTCTGAGGATGGAAAATAGGCTAGCCCCTTGAACTGGAGAGCACAGGATATGGTAGATTAATAATTTGCCCCGTGAATTACAACAAACAGTCTTGCCTGAATTGTCAGACTTGTTATTTCATGGGTCACTGAGAGATCTGCTTCCTGGATGGGTGAAGTCTCCAGAGACTAGAAAAATAGGTAGCTATGTAGTCAGGGGCCCAAGTTAGGTAGAACTCCTGACTGGTGGTTGTTACCTCCATTATGCAGGATTACAGAAATGAAGAGAGAAACCTTCACTGTCAATAATCTGTACCAAGAGGAGTCATATGCACTGGGGAAGTGGCCCCCTGGGACCATTACCTCCTCCCTCCTCTCATCTTCTTCCCAGCAGTCTCTCTGGAAAAAAACAAGAAAGAAAAGGAAAAGAAAAGAACTCCCACTTTAGCAACATCCCCTTGGGAGAGGCAGGATGTCTGCTACCAAAGACATGGGAAATTGTAACAGACAAGAGAAGCTGCTTATACTGGATTAAGGCTCAGGTGAAGCTACTCAGGTCAGAACTGCCCAGAGCCTCAACCTGTTCTTCTATTTGTCTTTCTTTCATTTCAGGGGAGGGAGGGGCTTGAATTGACATTACCAAAAATGAGGAAAATAAGAAAAGAAGGCCATTGAAGCATTTCAACAAATGCACAGAAGAGAACAGAACAAAGATCAGTCAGAGGCAAACACAGATGAGCAAGACAGCTTTGAAATGAACATGTTGAATATTAGAAAAGTAAACTGCACAGAATAGAAATTCACAGCTTTGTGATCAGTGTTCTTTTCTCTGTTAAGGACCTGGAGACAGGAAGACCCTATTTCAGATTCCTTTTAAGCTGAATGACCTTGGATGAGTCACTTAATCTCGATTTCTTCAACTGTAAAATGAAGATGATCATAGCACTTACTTCACAAGGTTGTTGTGATGATCAAATGAGATAGCACAGTCATGGTGATGTTTTGGTTTGTTTGTTTGATTTTGGTACTTGAAGAAGACCATCACATCAGGGAGATGATGCCATGACATGCAGATGAATTGGATTTGAGTGAGGGGAGGCTGTGCTAAGTCACCAGTCTCACTGTCTCCTCCAGAGATATCTGGGTCCAGTGGTCAGACAGGAATCGGGATGACAGGAGATGGCCCTGGATGTGAGGCAGTCAGTGTGAAGTGACTTGTACAGGGTCACACAGCTAGTAAGTGGCAAGTGTCTGAGGCTGGATTGGGACTCCTATCTTCTCCTAGCTTCTTGACTCCAAGGCAAGTGTTCTATCCACTGTACACCTAGCACAGTCATAGTGCTTCCCTAAACCCCATTCAATCAAGGGGGAGGGATTCCAGGTAGCCCTCCTTCCCCATATTTTACAGAGGAAACTGAGGCCAAGCAAGGAAATGACTTACACTAAAGCACACAGCTAATAAATAGCTGATTTGAGCAAATATTAACTGAACCACTAGACACAGGTGGAAGTAGTAGTAGTAGTAATAATAATATCTAAACATTTATATGTTCTTTAAGGCTTGTAAATACAAATATTATCTCATTTGATCCTCACAATAACCCTGTGAGGAAGGCGCTATTATTATTTCCATTTTTTTAGATAAGGAAATTGAGGCTGAGAATTTAAGTAAATGTGTTAGGAAACTAGGAGCCAGAATTCAAACTCAGGCCTTTCTGACCCCCATGCCCAGTGTTCTATTCACTGCCCCCAGTGGGAAGATTTCAATCTCTTTTATTTCTGCTTTTGTTTATCAATAATCTTCCTATATCATGATGCCCAATTGGGATGCAGTTCTCCAGAGAATCAACTTTAAAAGTTTACATACATATATATCTCTCTTTATACATATAACTGTGAGAGTATATATGTATATGTGTATATGTATGCATGTATATGTACTATATCCATACACATATAAATATATGTAAACATATATACTCATACACTATATCTATATCTATATATATGAAATGAGGACCTCCATGAGTTTGGCCTTAAAAATTATAATTCGATTAAATATGTGTTAACCTTCAGAGTTTGTCCTAATAAGGGACAAACATTAACCACCATGACTTGGCCTCAAAAAAGAGCAAAATATAGTTAGGTTAAGGGGTGGCTAGGTTCCATAGTGGTTAACGCACTGGCCTTGGAGTCAGGAGTACCTGGGTTCAAATCTGGTCTCAGACACTTAATAATTACCTAGCTGTGTGGCCTTGTACAAGCCACTTAATACCATTTGTCTTGCAAAAAAAAAACATATTTAGGTTAAGATATACATTTGCTAATATTTTTCTAAGTTCACTGGTTGGAGTGGGGCTGGCTAGAGAACCAGACCCCCAGCATGGAGTCTTGGAACAGGGCTCTTCTATATTTCCCTATCAGAAGGCAGGATCTGAAAAGCTACTTCTCCATCAAGGAAGGGAATGGCCTTCAATTTAGGATTGGGCTGGATATCAGACACATTTACAAGGAGGTACCTCTGGAAGGACTAGCCAGGAGGGATGGCTCCTCCCAAACCCATGATCTCTGAGCCTTATCAGTTATGCCACCCATGGACCATTAATGGGGATTAGAGGTGGTCAATTCATATACAAATGAAATCTGTTATGATTACACTTAGGTGAAAGTTTCTACAAATTTCTGCCTTTACTACCTCCAGAAAGTAAACACAATGCATTGTTGGAGTTTTATCATATCACTCAATTTGTTAATTGTCCCAAACAGTGATCCTGTTCTTGTGGTATGATTGTTCCTCTCTTTAAATCCGGCATCCTCATTGCCAGTTTGCATTAGCTCCTAAGGGTTGGCAATTAATTTTTTAAAAAATTGCCCTAGGGGCAACTAAATGGCATGGTGGATAGAGCATTAGCCCTGGAGTCAGGAGGCCTGAGCTCAAATCTGGCCTCAGACACTTAATAATTACCTAGCCGTGTGACCTTGGGCAAGTCACTTAACTCCATTGCCTAGCTAAAAAAAATTCCCCTAACCTTTTCTTTTTATTATGATTCTAGAGATTGTGATTCCCCTCTCCTGGATAATATATAGATATAGATATAGATATAGATATAGATATAGATATAGATATAGATATAGATATATTTAACATTTGTCCTTCATTTTCTAAGAAGATCATGACATCAGGGAGGTAATACCATGACAAGCACAAATTGGAAGTGAGTGGGGGGCGGGGACTGTGCTGAGTTATCAGTCTCACTCTCTCCTCCAGAATCATCTGGATCCTGTGACCAGATAGGAATCAGGATGACTGGCAATGATCCTGGATATGAGGCAATCAGGGTGAAGTGACTTGAACAAGGTCAAGTGCTCTACTCCAAGGCCAGTGCTCTATTCACTGCACCACTTAGCTGCCCCACTGGATAAATAATGATATTATACAGTTAGTAAGTGTATAAGAAAGAATCCAAAGTTTGTTCTTCCTGATTGTCCAGCTGGTGACAGTTCCATTTCCCACATACTAGCTTGTCTCTATTGTTTCTTCTTCCTGTGTCAGGGACCCACAAGTTCTCAGTATCCTATCTCCCATGCCACAGGCACCTTGGAGAGAATCATGAATCATAACATGTTGTTGGAGCCACAACTGTAACTAATTTTGTGATACTAAGCCAGCACTGGCCTCCTTTGGGTGGACGAAGAATAATAGCTCATATCTCTATAGGTTGCTGGGTTTATAAATCTCTCTCCTTATAAAAGCCCTGTGAAATTTTCAGTGTAAGAATTTGGAAGAGATTAATCAGTGGTGTTCTCTAATCAACTTGATGAGGTCATAGGAAGATGAGCCTTTGTTTGAGACTTGGATTGCATCTTCCTATGGAGGGTAGAGACATGCCTATTTGTCACTGGAGATATGAGATGAATTGATTAGCTTAGATGGTAGTGGATCATGGCTCCTCTCTGTGCCATGGCTATGAAAAAGGGGGAGGGGTCAGTTGTAGAGGCAACCCTCTTCTAACAGCAGAAGAGAGAACAGTAAAAGCAAGAGAAGAATATGGAAGGTCGGGGGAAATTGTGCCTAGATACAGATTCTCTGATTGTTGCTCTTGTTCAGTCTTGGCCCCATGAACTTGTAGGGGTTTTCTTGGTAAAGATACTGAATTGTTTTAACATTTCCATTTCCAATGTGTCTTCCTTTTACAGATGAAGAGCTGAGGCTAATAAGACTTAAATGACTTGTTCAGGATCACACAGCTAGTAATTGTCTGAGGCCAAATTGGAATTCAGATCTTCCTGGCCTAGTGGTCTATCAACTGCACCATCTATAATAATAATTAATAATAATAATAATAATAATAATAATGATAGTCCTTCATTCTCCAAGAAGACCACAACATCAGGTAGGTGATACCATGAAATATACGCATGAATTGGATTGGCGGGGGGGGTGCTGTGCTAAGACACCAGCCTCATTTTCTCCTCCAGAGCTATCTGGGACCAGTGGCCAGATATGGAGCAGGATGACTGGAGATGGCTCTGGATGGGAGGCACTTAGGGTGAAATGACTTGTCCAAGGTCACACAGCTTGCAAGTGACCAGTGTCTGAGGCTGGATTCAAACTCCTGTCCTCCTGACTCCAAGGTCAGGGCTCTATCCACTGCTCAATCTAGCTGCCCCACCATCTCTCATAGCCACCTTGGGACAGAGGCACATTACAATTGCCTGTGTTCTCATCCAAGTAGCCCAAGAGAGTTCATGAACCTCAAGTTCTTGGCCCCAGTCATGTAGAAGTAGTGGCTTAATCTTTTGTTCTACCGCATAGCAGCCGTGAAGAAGAGAATCACGTAGCCAAGTGATGCAAGTTTCTGAATCCCAGCCTCCTATACAAAAGAGAGGAGAGTTCCTGGGCAACTCAGACCTTGGAGATTTGAGAGTTCAGAGATCTTTTCTAAAGAGAGAATCAGAAGTTGCTGGATAGCAATGGTTTCTTGGAAAGAGAAGAAGAACCCGAAACCAGCATCCATTATTCTAGTGAGGACAAGAGGATTACACATGTAGCCCCCAGTACCAGAGGAGCACAAAAGAAATAAGGGCCACAAAATGAGGGAAGCAAAAACCCTGGACTTTGCAGTTATTTGTATGGTGAAGTTTTGATGGGAAGGGCCATGCCTCGCTAGCAATCCCTAATTCATTTCCTTTCAAATGGAAGTACAGACCACAAATCTGGAGCAGTAGAGGACCCAAATGGGAATTGTGGTACTCACTGCTGAAGGAAGACAATTGTGGCTATGGTTTATGAGCCACCGTGATACCTTTATGAGTTTTCTAAATTTTTTGCAAAGTGAAATAAATGCTGTTCTGTATGTGATATACATTGTGACCTTTTGTACTTGTGTGGAAACTGGAGAGCAATCCCTCTTACTCACATCTATGGAGATTTCAATGTATATGGTACTCATGCCATAGTTGGCATTTTCCCTGAATAGATTCTGAATGGAGGCAAACAAAAGGCAGAGAGGATAATTTTTGTAGCTGCCCTCAGATTGAATCTAATTCAAATAATCCCAGAGATTACGATATTGGGCAATGTATCATATAATATCATCCCCATTTTCTAAACGAGAAAATTGAATGTCAGAGTAGTGAAATGATCTATTCAGGGACAAACAACTATAAAAGATTAGTTTGAATTTGAACCCAGGTCACCCTTGATTCCAGGTCTCTGGGCTTCTTACTGCATAGGACAAAGTATGAACATCTTGATTTAATTATGAAAAGTTGTTCTCCTATCTCTGTTCACTTCACTCTGTATTAGTTCATCCACGTCTCTTCATCTCTGTGTTTTTCAAATATGTTTCCTTGGTCCAGTAATATTCAATTACATTCATATTTCTCATTTTGTTCAGCCATTCCCCAACCACTAGGTCTCCGGGTCTTTGATACCACAAAAACACCATGATTTGGTATACATGGTATTTTTTTGTGGTCTTTGGTCTCCTGGTGGGGTCTTATGACTTGCAGTGAGATCAAGAGATCAAAGAGTATAGATTGTTTAATCACTTTTCTTGTACAATTACAAATTAGTTTCCATAACGTTTGGACCAATTCCCAGCTCCATTAACAGGGTTTTTGTAGGTCTGTCTTCCCATAGTACTTCCACAACTGATTTGTAAGTTTTGTCACCATTATGAATCACTGGGAATGAAATGAGTGGAAATGCAGGGTTATTTTAATTTGTATCCCTCATTAGTTATTTTGATTTGTTTTTAATATGGTCATTGATAGTTTGAAATTCTTTTTTGAAAACTATTCATATGTTTTAACCATTCAAGCATTAGTGAATGATTGTGGGTTTTTATATTATATCGATGTATTTTAGATATATTGGGACAAGTAGTTGGCTCAGTGGCTAGAAGGCCAGGTCTGGAGCCACAAAGACTCATCTTCCTGAGTTCAGTTCTTAGCCTCAGACCATTACTAGCTCTGTTACTCCAGGCAAGTCACTTAATCCTGTTTGCCTCAGTTTCCTCATCTGTAAAGTGAGGTGGAGAAGGAAATGGCAAAGTACTCCAGTATCTTTGACAAGACAAACCCTTTTGGAGTCACGGAGAGTCTGATATTTGAACAACAACAGCTATCTTGAATATAAATCAGAATCTTATCAGTGATTTAGGGCAGCTAGGTGGCACAATGGATAGAGCACTGATCTTGGAGTCAGGAGGACAGGAGTTTGAATCTAAACTTACTTGACTCCTACTAGCTGTGTGACCTTGGACAAGTCACTTAATCCTGATCGTCTCACATTCTGATCTATATCTGGTCACTGGATGCAGATGATTCCAGAGGAGAAAGTGAGACTGGGGACTTAGCACAGCCACCCCTCACTCTAATCCAATTCATGTGCCTGTCATGGCATTACCTTCCTGATGTCATGGTCTTCTTTGAGAATGAAAGACAAACATTATTATCAGAGACATTTTAAAGAAGGATTTTCCCCACTGTTTCTCTGTTAATTTTGGATACAGTGATTTTGCTCACAAGGAAGCTTTTCAGCTTTTTGGTAATTTGGTAGTGCTAATTCTCCCTTCATCCAAGTTTTGTCTCATTGCTTCCATTTAGATTTTTACATGAATGTAATATTTTTGACGATCTTTTGTTTCCCTTAATTAATTTTGTTGTTATCTTTTCTACTTCTATAAAGTAAACCCCTTGGTACCTCAATTGACATATTTATGTAACTGAATTCAGATATCATGATTTATATTATTTGGAAAGAGCACTAGATTTAGAGTGAGAAGGTCTCATTTTGAATCCCCCACTTCTGACCATAGGCAAGACATTTCTGCTCTGTTGACCTCAGTTTCCTCATTTGTAAAATGAAGGCATTTGAATAGATGACCTCAAGTTCAAAATCTGTGATCTTCTGATGCTACTCCATTGTTTGGTCATGAATTCTTATCCAAATAGAAAATAGGAATAATCACAAATGACAAAATAGATCATTCTGATTACAAGAAATTGACAAGGTTTTGCAAAAACAAAATTAACTCAACAAGTGTAAGAAGGGGAAAGGTTAATTAGGAAAAACATCTCTGACATGAGTCTGATTGCCAAAATATGGAGAGAGTTAATACAAATACTTATAAGATCAAACGCCTTTTCTAAAGGGGATGTACAAACACTTCACAGCAGAATTTTAAACTAATTACTGTTAATAGCAATTATATCAAAGATTTTTCCAGATCTCTTAAAGTAGAAATGCAAATCAATGCAACTCAGAAGCTTTACTTCATCACATCCTGCAAATTAACAAAGATGACAAAAGATGCAAATATAATGTTGGAGGATTTCTCAGAAGATAAGAATGCTGATACCATGTTGGTGGAGCTGTGAATTATACAAAAGCAATTTGGAATTATACTAAGAAAGTGACTAAAATATCCATACCCCATGCAGTTCAATGATAAAAAATAGAGTCCCCACATACTCCAAAATATTTTTAGTTTTTTTTTTTATTTTTTTTGCAAGGCAGTGGGATTAATTGGCTTGCCCAAGACCACACAGCTAGGTAATTATTGTCTGAGGCTGGATTTGAACTCAGGTACTCCTGACTCCAGGGCCAGTGCTCTATCCACTGCGCCACCTAGTTGCCCCGACCAAAATATTTTTAACAGTACTTTTTGTGATGGCAAAGAATTGGTAACAAAGTAGACTCTCATCCATTGGAGAGTGGCTGCACAAATTGTGGAACATGAATGTAAAGGACTATTACTGTGCTATAAGAAATGATGTTTGTGTGTGTGTGTGTGATGAATACTGAGAAGTATGCAAAAGATCTTTATGAAACTGTTAAGCAAAATAAGCAGCACCAGAAGAACAATGACTGTAGTATAACAATACAAATAGAATGGCTTACAATAGTAACAGATTAAACTGCATATTATTAATTAAAATTAATTGAATTAATTAAAAATTAATTAATTTAAATTAATTTATTAAAAATTAGAATGATCATGCTTGGTGCCAAAGAAAAGTATCTCCCTTCTTTGAAGAGATGGGGTATTATGGGTATTGAACACTACAGGTAACATTGAACTTGAATGATACCTTGGTTAATTTGGCTGAAATAGTTTGTTTTCTCAGGAGGAAGATAAAAGGACATGCTGGGAAATGTAGGTGATATATGAAAGCAAACCAAAAAATCAAGAAATTTTTTAAAAAATTTCAACTCTTCCCTATTTTTTGTTTATGATATGATCTTTTATAGTTAGGTTGAGTTTATATTTTGAGCTGATTGTGATATATGGTGAAAATTACTCTTTGAAGACTAACTTCTTAAGTGGCCCCCATTTTCCCTCCTCACTGTACTCCCACCCCAAAGTTCTTGTGAAATAGGAAAGTCTCCTCCATTATGTGCTGTTTAGGACTTTCTCAGCTGGGTTACTGTTGGTGATGGCTCATCTAATTGCATTTTGATGAGGTGCTTTTCTATTTTTTTTTAACCAGGACCAAATAGTTTTGAGGATTAAATCTGGTAATGCTATGTTCCCTTCATCCAAGTTTTGTCTCATTGTTTCCCTTTAGATTTTTACCTGAATGTAATATTTTAAGACCTTTTGTTTCCTTTAATTAATTTTGTTGCTATCTTTTCTACTTCTATCAAGTAAACCTCTTGGTAGCTCAATTGACATATTTATGTAACTGAATTCAGATACCACGGTTTTTATTTTTTGAACCCAAGAGGAATGAATATCCTTCCAATTATTTATGTTGCCCTTTATTATGGCAAAGAATTTTGTAGCTATATGTCATGAGTGATGATGATGATCATGATGTTTGTTCTTCTTTCTCTAAGACTGTGACATAGGGAGATGATGCCATGACTTGTATGTGAATTAGATTTGAGTGAGGGGAAGTTATGCTAAGTCACCAGCCTCATTTTCTCCTCCAGAGTCACCTGGATCCAGTGGGTAGGTCTGAATCAGGACAACCAGAGATGGCCCTGGATGTGAGGCAATCTGGTTTATGTGACTTGCCCAAAGTCACACAGCTAGTCAAGGTTCTGAGACTAGATTTGAACTCCCATCCTCCTGACATCGGGACTGGTGCTCTATCTACTGAATCATCTAGCTGTCCCAATATACCTAAAATATTTTGATGCTAATATAAATACCCACAATCATTCACTAATAGATGAATGGTTAAAAGATATGAATAAATAGTTTCCAAAAAAGAATTGCAGGAGCAGCATGGTGGCACAGTGGATTGAGCACTAACCCTGGAGTAAGGAGGACCTGATTTCAAATCCGACCTCAGACACCTGATACTTATTAGCTGTGTGACTTTGGGCAAGTCACTTAACCTTGTTGCCCCCCCAAAATAAAAAAAAAAGAAAACAATAATTGCAAACTACCAATAATCATATTCAAAATAAATCAAAATGACTAAGAGAGATACAAATTAAAATAACCCTGAGATTTCATTCACTTCATAGTGAAAAAGGTGACAAAACTCCGAAAATCGGTTGGGAAGACAGACATATAAAAACCCCTGTTAATGGAGCTGGGAATTGGTCCCAATTTTGTGGAAACTGATATGTAATTACATAAGAAAAGTGATTAACCATTTATATACTTTGATCTCTTGATCTGACTATAGGGCATAAGCCCCGCCCCCAAGAGGACAAAGTCCAATAAAGGGTATCATGAATAATTTGACAGATTAATGCTGACATTTTCATAGGATCATGCGATTGCATATTTAGAACCCAAAAGGACCTTAGAGGTCCACATTCATTTTACAGATGAGGAAATTGAGAACAAGAGAGATTAAGGGATTTGCCTAAATTGACCCTGCTAGGAAATATTTGAAGTAGAATTTGAATGCAGAACTTCCTGACTCCAAGTTTAGCACTCTATTCACTGCAACCAAAGTTGTCAAACCTTTGGACTATAGGCACCATGTAGCCCATAACACTTGTAAGGATTACTGTTACCAGATTAAAAAGCAGTTTCTATCCGATTTTTAATGTGTTATTGTATTAATTTAAAAAAAGAAATATATAATGGAAGCTAGGTGGCACAGTGCATAGAGCACTGGCCCTGGAGTCAGGAGGACTTGAGTTCTAATCTAACCTCAAACATTTAATAATCACCTAACTGTGTTCCCTTGGACAAGTCACTTATTCCCATTGCCTTGCAAAAACCTAAAAAAACCATAGAAATATATAGACAGATGTGGTTGTCTAGGTCTAAGGTTATCTAAGGTAGCCCTCAGTTTAGAACAGTTTAGAACACTATGACATACTTTTTCTCATTGATCAAAACCTCCAAAATCCCTTTATAGATAACCTTTAATAATTCCATTTTTCTATACCTAAAGAAGATCCCTTGACTTAAAAATCCTAAAGAGATTCCTTGTCCTCACTGGACCCTCCAATCCCTCCCTTCCTTAGTATATTCCCAGACTATCAAATTCTATCCCTGCCCTAACCTTTCTTTCTGAACTTTCCTATTTCCACCCTATAGTTAAGCTGTTTAGAGCTCTCCTCTTGAGTGCCTTGTCCCCTTTCCTAACAATGTTGCAGATTACCAAATTTTGCAAGATGTACCTTCTTCCTCCTCAGTTCCTATCAATAAGAAAGCATCTATTATTTATCATAATAATTATTTATCATTTACCATAATAATTCTTATTATTATGAACCAAGAGCTAGGCAAGCAGGGGATACATGTTGTTTTCAGACATCTTTTAGTTATTTTGAATAGAATTTCTCCTCCTCTCATTTCCTCCTGATTTTAGTTAGTATTGTGTAGAAATGCTAATGATTTGCTTGGATTTATTTTGTACCCTATTTTAATGATACTGTTATCTCAGCTAGTTTCTTCACTGATTCTCTGGGGTCTTCTAATTACCTCATCATGTCATTTGAAAATAGGGATAATTTCGTCTCCTCTTTGTCAATGCTTATAACCTTTAATTTCTCTCTTTTTTCTTGTTTGGGTTTTGGCTTTTTGCTACAGCCAGCTTTTCAAGAGCTCTGTCAAATAATCATGAAGCAAGGTCAGCCTTATTTTACCTTTCTTTGTACTGAGACAATAGCCAGTGTTGCAAATAAAACTAGGTCTTAGTTTTATATATACATATATATATGTATATGTATATGTATGTATCATAATAGATATGTATAAATATATATTTTGATCATAATAAAGAAAGGGCCCTTTTATGTCTGTGATTTTTAACAATCTCCTTTTACAGAGAAAACACACAAAGTGGAGTAGCATAGACATAGTAGCAAAGCCCCCCAGATGCCCACCCTCCTCAGAGTTGCTTTCAAAGTTAGTTCTCTTGATTTTGCTTTTCTACATGCATAGCTTCCATGGAGCAGTAGAAGACTAATCTGACTCCAGTCTGAAAGTTTAGGCTTTTTCTCTGTTTACCTGCTACATTGCCCAGGAACTAGTTCTATTTCTAAGGGTGATGACTGAAGTCCTCTGCCTGTTCCCACAGTTCATGGGAACATTGCCTTTCCTCCTTCTTTGGGTAAATCTCTATCAGATCTTCTGTTTTTTTTTTGTGGGAGTAACAGCTAGGTGGTCACTGTACAGAACCCTTTGAAGATATTAAGGTTTACCAATGGGTTAAAGATCCTTAGAAATTTTTTCCTAGAGAATCCTTGAACCATCAGTGCTTGGTTTGGGATGCAGTCGGAATGAAAAGAAAATTGAGCAAGTTGGCAGGGCACAGTTTTAGACTGTGAAAGAAGATGGGGCTTGTTTCTGTGTCTATCTTCATATCACACATATTAAACATTCTCTGCACAGAGAGCAACCCTGGAGTCATTCATGTCCCAGTCTCTCCCTTCCTGCTTACCTTGTGATTGTCATCCCTCTGAGATCAATCTTCCCTTTGATAGCTTCAAAAGCTTCCACTAATTCTCCTTAACCTCCTTCACTGACAAGTTTTTCTTCCTTGCCCTTTCTCCACTCCCAGAAGTTATCACAGTCTCTAGGAGAGGTCCTGTTGAATGATTTGCTTTCCTGAGGAAATCAGATTTGTTTTACTTAGGCGAGTGACCTTAGACAAGTCACTTCCAGTCTCAGGACTTCAGTTTTTCCATCTGTAAAAACATGGATGGTCTTTCAGGTCCTTTCCATTTCTCATGATCTATGATTCGGGTACAGCTCTAAAGTGCTGTATCTAGAGTCCTCAAAAATCTTAGCCAAGAAATGCTGGCTCTTTTTGTATATCAGAAAATCCTTGAAATAATTGAATCATAATATGGAATTATGTTTAATATAGTTATACATGTATAGCTTGTATTAGAATATTTTCTGTCAGGGGAGGGGAGGGAAGGGAGGAAGGGAGAAAAATATGAAACTCAAAACTTTGCCAAAAATGATTCTTATTTACTATCTTTGCATGTAGTTGGAAAAATAAATATTATTAAAAAGAAATAAATGAATCATAAAATAATTAGGAGGATCTTAGGTGAGGAAGGAGATGGCATATCATAAATAACAATCAGCAGAGCATCTATTAAGCACCCACAACAGGCATACTGTGGAGATACTGCAGATTTGGTTGCAGACCAACATATTGAAGTGAATATTACAATAAAGTAAGTCACATGGATTTCTTGGCTTCCCAGTGCATTTAAAAGTGATGTTTACGCTATACTGTAATCTATTAAGTGTACAGTAGTGTTGTGTCTAAAAATGTACATACCCTAACTAAATATTCTTTTGCTACAAAATGCTAGGCATCATCATGACATCAGTGGTGATGGTTGCTGATTGAAGGTTGAGGTGACTGTAGCAATTTCTTAAAATAAGACAACAATGACATTTGACACATAGATTGACTCTTCCTTTCATTTGAGCACTTAGAGGCCACAACTTTCACGGATCTGACCAAGATCTTTGATACTGACAGTCCTGAACACTTGTGGAAGATCTCAGCAAAATTTGCTTACTCAGGAAAGTTTATCAATATTGTAAGTTTCGTGATGGCATGATGGGTTCTGGAAAATAGACAATGTTCTTCCGAACTACCCCAGTAATCAGGGGAGTGAAGCAGGATTGCATACTTGCTCACATGCTTTTTAGTATGATATTTCTAGCAATGTTGTCACATGTTTCAATGTGTACAAAAATGATAAGCTACCACACTGATAGTAAATTATTTAATTTGAAGGGCAGCTAGGTGGATAGAGCACTGGCCTTGGAGTCAGGAGGACACGAGTTTGAATCCAGCCTCTGTCAATTGCCACTTACTAGTTGTGTGACCTTGGGCAAGTCCCTTAACCCTGATTGCCTCGAATCCAGGGCTATCTCTAGTCATCCTAATTCCTATCTGACCACTGGACCCAGATGATTCTAGAAGAGAAAGTGAGGCTGGTGACTTAGCCCATCTCCCCCCCCCCCAAACAAATTCATTTCATGTGCTTGTCAAGGCATCACCTTGATGTCCCCTTCAAGAATGAAGGGCAAACATCATTCAATTTGAAAAGACTATAAGCCAAGAGTAGAGGGAGAGTTGATGCATGACTTTTTTGTTGCAAATAATTGTGCACTCCATGAACCCTCTGAGGCTGAAGTACAACAGAGTATAGATCAGTTTCCTCCTGCTTGTGCAACTTTTGGCCTGACAACCAAAAACCAGAGGTTTTCTACCAGCTCACACGGTGCCATTCATATGTGGAATCACTGGTTACAGCAAACAGAGAAATTTTGAAAGTTGTGAATAACTTCACTTATTGGTAGTAGGTATCCACTGCCATTCCATTCCAGGGCTGTCCACATAGATAATGAGGTTCATGCAAGCATTGCCAGTGATAGCTCAGTGTTTGGGAGATTCTAAAAGAAAATGTGGGAGACATGACAGACTGGAGATGGATGGAAAGAGTTGATTTGGTTTTAACAGGAATCTCTCTTGGGATTTTCTTAATTTTCCAATATTATTTCTTAGGGACTCTTGAGACTTTTTTTTCCCATTCTTAAAATGATTCCATTTGTCATTATCTTTCATGGCAATTGCCCTGCCTAGTATGAGGCATAATTTTGAGTGTGAAGTTTTGTGTCTTATTGGCTCTCAGCAATGGGATTAATATCTATTAGTTTGTATACATACCAATAAAATCTCTCTGGCTGAAGGAATACTCCTTCTAGCCCTAGGTGACCCTATTTTGTTCAGCCTTAATGTTCTCCCTATTCTGGAGAAGTAAGTTCTGATACATCAGTATCTGTTCATCAATTCTAGGAGCTGTTTTCCATTTGATGTTAGGAGGCAAATGCAGTAGGAAACATACTGTGTAGTGTCCTTTTACCAAGTTTTATTATTTGTGGCTGAAATTATTGGGGAATAGTAACGAGAAGGAGGGTGAAGGGGTGGGAATTGATCTTTCTTTCTTCTCCTTAAACTGGATATTGGGTATTTGCCAATTCATTATTCCTTTAAGGTTAAAAAAAAAACAACTGAGCTTGTATGATTGGTTTTTTTCTTTTGCAAGGCAATGGGGTTAAGTGACTTGCCCAAGGCCACACAGCTAGGAGATTATTAAGTGTCTGAGGCCGGATTTGAACTCAGGTACTCCTGACTCCAGGGCTGGTGCTCTATCCACTGTGCCACTTAGCCTCCCATGTGATTGTTTTTTTTTAAATTGTTTTATTGGGGGGGGTTGAATTTCTGAACTTTTAGAGAAAAATGCTAATGATCCTGTGCCCAACTTTTTTTTGTTACTGTTACATTACAAGAGATAAAACTCATCTTGCAGACTAAAATAAAAAGAAAGTACGAGAGAAGAGTATGAGGGTGCCTGCTAAACTAAAGATCTACAGATCTGTTATGCTGACCTCATTGTTGCATTCCGGTGAAACCTGGACAGTCTACAGTTCCATGCTGGGAAACGGAATCACTTCCATTTAAATTGTCTTCGAAAGATTCTAAAAATCACCTGGCAGAGATAAGGTACAAGACATTCACTTCTCTCTCAAACTGTTCTGCTAAGCATTCTAACTCTACTACATAGAGAGCAACTCTGATGGGTTGGTCACATTGTTCAAATGCCAAATATGCATTTGCTTAAAAGACTATTTTACAGAGAATTCACATAGGGCAAGAACTCACATGGAGGTCAGAAGAAGTGATACAAAGAAACTCTTGAGTTCTCTAAAGAACTTTGAAATTGATTGTGAGACATGGGAGGCACTGGCACAGGACTGCCCAGCATGGCATGCCCTCATCAAAGAAGGTTCTGTGCAGTAGCTCAAAAGAAAAGTGAGATGTGCAAATTTAGAGCCATCCCCATTCCAAATGTACACATGCACGATTTGTGACCAACCTGTGGTAGAGCCTTCTGAACTTATATTGCTCTGATCAGCCACAATCAGTTACACTGTACCTTCCTTCACCCCAATATAGTGATGTCATTCTTGATTCTCTGAATAAGAAAGACAACAACCAATACAGGACATTGTTGAACTATTAATTGACCTAATTTCAATATTGTTGTGTCTCAGGGAATAGGGATGCCCAAGGAGAGGGAGAGAGCTGGAATGGCCAGTCGGTGGAGCAGGGCACATAGAACATTTATCAATTAAGTTTGTGGTCTTATATGGGCAAGACTCGTAGAGTCTCAAAATAATTGCAATAGTATAATCAAAGATATTTGAGCAGAGATCACCATTAACAGATATAATAATAATAATGAAAAATTGGAAATATTGTGAGAATTGCCAGAATGTGACATAGAGACATGATGTGAGCAAATGCTGTCAGGGAAATGGGGTCAACAAATTTGCTTAACACAGGATTGAGACAAACTTTCAATCTGTAAAAAAATACAATTTCTGTGAAGTGCAATAGAGTAAAGTGTAATAAAATGAGGTATGCCTGTATGTGTGAGGAATGGCATTAAGAAGTTTAGAAAGTGATGTTGATGCTAAGCCTTGAAAGAAGTCAGGCATTTTTAAAAAGAGGAGGAGGTGGGGCAGCTAGGTGGCCCAGTAGATAGACCACCAGCCCTGGAGTCAGAAGGATCTGAATTCAAATCTGATTTCAGACAATTAATACTTAGCTGTGTGACCTCAGGCAAGTCACTTAACCCCAATGCCTGAAAAAAATAAAAAGCAAACAAACAAAAAGAAGAGGAGGAAGGGGAGACAGTGAACAGGGAAAGGATTCCAGGCATGCCCAGCCAGTACAAAGGCATGGAGATGGAAGATGGAGAGATATGTATGAGGAACAGTTGAGTTGGGAAATATGAGTGGATTATAGAGTGGGTGGAGGTGAGTAATGTGTACGTAGAATCCATAAATAGCTTTTAATGTCAAACATAGGAGTTCATGGCTGATCCTAAAGTATCTGTTGTGTTAAGAATGTGGACTCCCTCCAAAAACAGAGCTCCACCTATTCATGACATTATTGATCATAAGTTTACAAGGTGCTACTCCATACATTCTTCCCCCATCCCACTATCTGACTCCATTTTATGTGACTTCTCTCCCCACTGGAATATAAGCTTCTTGAAGAATTTTAGAATTGATTATACAGCATGGGAGACACTGGCATGGGACTGCCCAATAGGCATGCCCTCATCAGTGAGGAGGCTGCACTCTATGAGGAAGGCAGAATGGAAGCAGCTCAAAGGAAATGTGACATATGTATGTTTAGAGTACCCCCCCCAGGTGTTCACGTGGATTATTTGTGCCAAAGATGTGTTAGAGCCTTCTGAGCTCATATTGGCCTGATCAGCCACAGTCAGACACACTGTCATTTGTCTCAAACATAGTGATGTTGCTTTGCTCTTCTATATAGAAGGACCAGAACCAACTAGAAGCTTCTTGGAGCCAGGGACTTTGTCTTCCCAGTGCTTAGCATAGTATCTACCTATATCAGACTACTCGTTATTCTAGGGTGTTGGAAGAGAAGGATGGGAAGGGAGAAAACTTTTCAAAAATGAATGTTGAAAATTATCTTTACATATAATTTGGAAAATAAATAGATTAATAAAATTTTAAAGTGAAATTAAAAAACCATTTTTAATGAGTATAATTATAGGTTTATATGGAAAACAAGGGTGGTACAAGAGGGCCTTGAATGCCAGAAACAGGAGCCAGGAAATTGGGATCCAGTTAGTGAACAAGCATTTATTAGGCTCTTACTGTGTGCTGTGCCTAAGTGCTGAGGGTAAAAATAGTAGGACAAAAACAGTCTCTACCTTTAAAGAGCTTACCCTCTAATGAGGGAAGACAACACAGAAGGGGAGTGAGATGAGGTGGAAGTCTGGACAATGTTGAGGAGCTAGTCTGGGCCCTTCCGTAAAATAGAGATTGCAAGAGCAAAGTTGGGAGAGGCAAGAATGATTGGTCTGGACCCTTCTTCAAAATGGAGATTCCAGGAGGAACCAGCCAATGGGAGAAGGATTCTGTGAAAGTAGAGGAAGAAGACAGCTGAAATATGATACAAAATTGGGAAAGTGAAGAATGGTTGGTTTGGGACCTTCCTTAAAATGGAGGTTCTGGAAGGAACTCAGCAATGGAAGGAAGGGGCAGAGGAGTGATGGGGCTAGATTTACTGGTCTGAGCATCATGCCTTCCATGAACTTGCAACTAGCTAGCTAAAGGGGTCTTTGAATGCTCTTTGCTGCTTTCAACTTCCTCTTGCTAATGAGTAGAAAGTGAAGATAGAGCCCCTCTTAGTCCAGCTTCCAGTAGACAAAGCACTATGAGTGGACCCCTCTTATGGGAGGGGCACCCTCTGAGATAATGCCCTCAATAGCAGCCTAGACTTCCCACATGAAGGCCCCATTATGCCCCTTTCTTATTTTTCTGGCCAGTTGGCACAATGTTCTGTGATGATGGGGAGACAGCTGTGTCTGCTGACTGATTTTCGAACAATTCTTCCCCAGGGCTATTGAATTACTTGGGAAACCCAATTAGGACATGCTTTCCAGGCAAGACTAATGCTCCCCCTGAATGGAGTGTTCAAGGAAATGTTAAACATGTTACTTTGTAGGCAGACATGCCAAGGCTGACCCAGGCTCTGAGACATGGTCCAGATGGCACTTTCTTAATACCCATAATTCAGGGAGAGCCAAAGAAGAAGGCATGGAGATGGACCTGCTACAGCTGCAGCTGCAGCTGTATCATTCATTCATTTAGCAAGAGGTTTCTAGGCATCTATTCTATATAGAGAACCTTGCTACTCTGTGGGAGGAGATGGAAAAGGAATTATTACCCTCATGAAGACCCCAGTCTACTACTCATGGGAGCAGTCACCAACAGAGATCACTAGAATAGAAACTTTTTCACAAGTGCACTCAAAAGGTGCAGATGAGTAGTAACTAGGCAGGATCTCCCGGGGGCTTTACCTCAGGCTGCCAACATAAAGATGAGGCATACAGTTCCTCTCTGGGAAGAGGAGCTGTTCAGTCCTGTTGTCACTGCTTTTTTGTGACCTCTGTGACCTCATGCCACCCCATGGCACAAGAGCTACCCCCAACTTGTCCCTACTCCCTCTTGCTGGTCCCTTTGTGATACATCTTCTTCCAGAAACCCTGCAAAAAGTGAGGATGTGACTGCTTTTTCTCTGGAACACCTGCATCTGTGAGCCAACTTCCCCATGTCTTCTCATTCCCCAGACCCAACTGCTTCCTCCAGGCTCCTTTCTCTTGCCTTTCTACTATAATATTGCTTTTCCCTCTCACCTCTGATGCCTCATCAAAGTGACTCAGTTTCATGTCATGGTTACCATAGTGGCCTTAGTTTCCAAGGGTTTCAGAGGCCATCCAGGGAAGCCCAAGCATGAACAAGAATCCCCTCTGATATAGGCAAAAGGGCTCTATTCTCCCTTTGTTTAAAGACCTCCAGTCTTTGGACTAACTACCCAAGAAATCTCTGAATCCTTTTTCCCCTCTACTGTTTGCTAACCATCTTAAACTTGTAAAATTCATTTTTTTGAAACTAAGCCTACAGCTTCATAACTATCTCTATCAAATCTAATTTTAGAGGTGGGTTGATGTGTTCTGGAGAGACACTCCAATCATTTATTAAGCACCTACTATTTGCTAGGCCAAAGACAATCCCTGTCCTTGTGAAGCTCCCAATCTAATGGGATAGATCGAAATCCTACCTGTGACACACATGAACTGGGAAGCCCAGGCAAGTTCTGTCTTCTAACCCCCTCAATCCACTGAAACTGTCCTTTGTCTCAAAATCACCTATGGACTCGTAATAGTCACATCTAATGACCTCTTCTTAATCTTCATCCTTCCTGACCTCTCTGCCATCTTGATACTTTTCATCACCTCTTTCTTGATACTCCCTCCTCTTTGGATGACTTTTATGACCCTACCTTCTACTGGTCCTCCTGCTATCTATCGGAATGTTTCTTCTCAGACTCTTTTCTGGCTTTTTATCCAGGTCCCTCTACCTCCAAATTGTGGGTCAGATAATGTAATCAGTATACTTCAATGGCTCCCTATTACTTCCAGATTCAGATACAAAATTCTCTAGTTGGTATTTAAAGTCCCTTTCACAGCCTTCCTACTTTTCTAGTAGTCTTTTTCTTTTAAAAAAGTAAATATATATATATATATATATACATACATATATATTTGTTTTCATTTGTTTTCTTTCAAGTAAAAGGTTCAAAATTAAACAAAGTAAAGCAGCAGGGGGTAAGTGAGGATAAAAGTGGATCCAGGTTATTCGCTCCATCCCAGGAGTCACTGTAGCACTAGTGACAAGGGACAGGGGGCAGTGTGCCAGATTCTTACTCTTTACTCCCTTCCACATACTGTACAATTCAGTCACACTGGTTGGATCCTTTTCCTCACACAGAAAATTCATCTCCCAGCTGATTGGATTGACAGTACTTGCTTATTTTTCATGCCTGGAAGGGTTTTACTCCTCCCCTTATCTACTGCAGGAATGGAGAAACTTTTTTTCTGCCAAGGACCAAAACTTAAAATTAGTCTGCTATATTTAGTCAAATATTTAGTTAATTCACCCCCCAAAATCTCCTAGGTTTATTGAATTTTGAGTCCCGTCTGTGGTTGCTTTGGCAGTGCCAGATTTCACTAACTGTATCTACTGACTTTCCTGATTTCTTTCAAAACTCAGCCTCTGCAGGAGGCCTTCACATGCCCAGTCCCTTCCTTGAGATTACCTTGCACAATACATGGGTAGCTGTGCGCTCTCTCCCCTATTAGAATGAGAACTCCTTGAGAGTAGGAACCCTATTTGTTAGCTATATGCCCTGGGGTAAAGTCACTTAATCACTCAGCCTCAGTTTCCTGATCTGTAAAATGAGGATATGAGGATAATAATAGTACCTACTTTGGAGGATTGTTATGAAAATAAAATGAGAATATATATATATATATATATATATATATATATGGAGAGAGAGAGAGAGAGAGAGAGAGAGAGAGAATTCTCTGTAAACCTTAAGAGCTCTAGAAAAACTGAAGCTATGATAATGATGATGATGATGATCATCATTAGAATTGTTTGCCTGTTTAGACCAGGTTCACCTAAGTTATTTTGTCTCTTTGTCCTCCGTGGGTCTCAGTTTCCTTATTTGTAAAATTAGGCCATTGGACTAGTTGACCTCCAAGGTCCCTTCCAGCCATAAATCTGAGAACATGTGTGCAACCTAGCAATTTTTGAGGTCTGAAATTTTGTCTTATTTGTTTGCTTGTTTGTTTAGATAGATTTTTAATTACATGTTAAGATAGTTTTCAACATTCATTTTTGTAAAATTTTGATTTGCAAATTTTTCTCCCTCCCTGCCTTCCCTTGTCCCTCCCCAAGACAACAAGTAATCTAATGTTATATGTGTTCAATCATTTCAAACATATTTCTATTAGTCATGCTGTGAGAAAAGAATCAGAGCAAAAAGGAAAAACCATGAGAAAAAAAAACAAAAAACAAATTTAAAGAAGTGAAAAATAGTATTCTTTGGTCTGCATTCATACTCCATTGTTCCTTCTCTGGATGTAGATGGGATTTTCCATCACAAGTCTTTTAATATTGTCTTTGATCACTGTATTTATGAGAAGAGCTAAGTCTATCACAGTTGATCGTTGCATAATGTTGCTGTTGCTATAAACAATGTTCTCCTGGTTCTGCTGATTTCACTCAGCATCAGCACATGTAAGTCTTTCTAGGTTTTATGGAAATCTGCCCACTCATCATTTTTTATAGAACAATAGCACCCTATTACATTCATATACCACAACTTGTTCAGCCACTCCTCAATTGATGAACATCTCCTCAATTTCCAGCTCTTTGCCACTGCAAAAAAGAACTACTCTAAATATTTCTGTCTGTATGGATCTTGGGATACACACCTAGTAGTGGTATTGCTAGATCAAACGGTATACGATTTTATTACCCTTTGGGCATAGTTCCCAATTTTCTCTAGAATGGTTGGATCACTTCACAATTCCACCAATAATGCATTAGTGACACTTGCAATTTCATGAGGAACTCCCAGAGTGAAAAGTCCCTCCTCTGATTCAGATTTGTCACTCCTCTGTGATTTCTAGTCTTAGAAAATAGTGTAGGATGTTGAGAGGTTGTCAATTAGTCAATTAGTAATAAGCGTATGTTATGGTTTTAATTATGTGCCAGGTTCTTAGCTTTAAAGCATGACTAGATTTTAGAGGGCATTGAGTCCAACTCTTTTATTTTATAAATGAGGTTACTGACTTGTCCAGGGTCAGACAGTAGTGTCTAAAGTTGGAATGCACTGTGTATAAAGTCCACTTCTCCATTTCTCTCTTTCCTCCTTCTTGAGACCTGTACCTTCCTCAGTTCTGCTTTCTCCACATTTTCTGGATCCCCCCAGAATTCCCCAGAAACAGGTGGGAAGAGCTGAGAAATCTCACTTTTGGATAGGGGTGGGTGGGAGTGGAGGAATGAATTTATTGCTATTTGGTCCCTGGTAGAAACAACTTTTTAAACAGCTTGGAGCTCAATCCTTGGAAATACACACTGTCCTCCCTAAGTAACACCCCCCCCCAGCCCCACCATCCACCTGTTGGCTACTGGCAACCACTGAAACAGCTGTCATGGGGGGGAGGGAGACACTGAGTTAAGCAGGGACCTCCATTAGTTGATCTGGAAAGGCTAGCCTGGGAAAAAATTGTGAAATAGGCACTTGGAATGAAAGGTCTATAGACTGACCCAGCTAAAATGTACCTCAGAGATCAGCCAAATGAATTCCCTCATTAAAGAAATGAGGACTCAGAGGCCCAGGGAAAGCAAAGGATACACCCAGCTAATTTATGGCAGAGTTAAGACTGACGAGAACCTGAGTATTTTGACTCTGAGCTTGGGGGTACCCACAGGTAGGTGGGGGTGGAGGTGGGGATCTCATGGACACATCTCAGTTACTTCACCTAGCACTAACTTTGAGCCAAATTTAAGTTAGCTGGTCAGAATAAAGTCCCGGTTTGGGAACCATGGAACCATGGATTCGAGCTGTTGACTACCGACAAGTCACTTCTTGGCCTTTTGTGTCTCAGTTCCCTCATTTGAAAAAAGAAGACCATCTGCCTTTTATGATTCTCATAAGCCTGTTGTGAAGAAAGCATTTTTGTAGAAATGAGAGTGACCTTACAACTTGCATAGATCAAGGTCCTTATTAGTGTGGGCATTCTCTCCATTGGACAGAATATATTCTCCATCAGTCCTCCATAGAGGAGCAATCCAATATGCTAGAGACCTTCCTCTGCATCTTTGGAAACATAGCACTGTTGCTCTAGGGCTATCTCTCCATCTGTTGACTTTTCACTCTGGCCATGTGAGAGGCTCACCTCCTTTTCCAGAAGTAATGAATGGAAGCTAATAATAATAATAGTACTACTACTACTACTACTACTACTACTACTACTACTACTACTACTACTACTAAGAGTCAGCCTTACATGGCGAGTGGACAAAGAACCATCCTCAGGAAAACCTGGGGTCAGATCTTACATCTGACATATACTGATTGTGTGATCCTGAAGAAGGTATTTTGCCTCTCACTGCCCCAGATAATTTTCTAAGAAAAGGAATCATTTTTTAAAACACATTTTTTAATGAAAAAAACCTGTATTTTCTCTTACCCCTTCCTTCAATACTCCTCCACTGCCCATTGAAAAAAAAAACAAAAACAAAAGAAAAACTCAGCAAACATGTTTAGCTAAGCAAAACACATTCCTCATTGGCCCATATGTCTTATTCTGTGTTCTGAGTCCAATGCCTTCTGTTGAGATCTGGGTAGCATGCTTCCTTAGCACTCCTCTGGAATCACGATTGGGTTTTGCATTGATCAGAAATTGTAAATCGTTCAAAGTTGTTTGTAAGGGAGTTCTTCATCTTTTGTGTGTGTGTGTCCTAGGCCCTCTTGGCAATCTGGTTAAACGGACGAACTCTTCAGAATCAGGTTTTTAAATAAATGAAGGAATACTAACTCAGTTAAAGGTTAGTGAAAGCAAGGATATTGTTTTCTCATCCATGTTCACAAACCTCTGGAATTTATTCATGGATCTCATAGGGGTTTGTGAAGCCCAGGTTAAGAACCCCTGCATTCCAAGACTATAAATTGCAGAGAAGGCACATTGGTAGAGAGCGTTTTGCCCCATGACTCCTAAGTTGTAAGCTGATCTGGTGACAACGGAGGTTTCCTGGAGCCCAAGAGGAATGGAGAATGTGGGGGTGGTGGGTGGGAGAGGGGGATCCTTGTCTCTGTCACCCGATCTGGAGGTCAGCTTTGGGCCACGAAGGCCATGCCTCTGGGGTTGTGGACTCTTTCATTGGCCTTGAGCCATAAGCTGAAACCCAACCTTTTGGAGGCATGGGGTGCTAATCTCAAATTCCTCTTTCTCTCAGTGTCTATAGACCTAGATTCTTTCTCCCGCCCCCACCCCCACCCTTGGGTCAGTTGCCCAACATTGAGAAACAGATGGGAAATTCATTTCTGGCTCCTAACCTGCCTCCAGAAATAGACTCCTAAGCTGGGGAATCAAGTCTGTCTCTTCTCTCTCTGTTTCCATCCACCCAACAAAGCCTTTAGAGTGGAGATAGTAAGCAGAGAGAGGAAGAAGAGTTCCCTGTCCATGTTGCTGCCAAGGTTACCAAATGTTTTCTTCCCAACATCCAACACAGAGTTGACCTAGATGGGCTCTCAGGTGTCTTCCAATTTGAATCGCCTGCAAGTTCCAACCCACCAGTTCCTGGCCTGCTCTCCCCCCCCTCCCCAGTTTTTGTACAGATCCAAACACCTGGCTGAGTTTCAGCTTCCCACAACCCCACCTCTCTTGTCCCTTCCTGGGAAGGAAGAGGAATTGTTGCTGCGTTAGCTGGGCTTCCTAAGGGTAGGTGAACTGGAGAGGGTATACCTCAGGGGGTGACTGCACACAGCTGTGGAATGAAGTACCATCCATGATCAGCTCAACACAAAGAATTAAGCCTGAGTCCGGAGACTCTCCCTTCCTCCACACTCTAAACCCAGAGGATGGCTCCAGATTATCTGGGGAGTGACAGTGCCAATGGCTCCAGCTACAAGCTGTATTATCACATAAGAGCAACATGGGAATGGAATATGAGGGGCTCAACTGAGACTAAAACTGAGATCTCTGAGCTGAACCTTGAAGACCTATAGAGAGTCTAAGAGGCAAAGGTGAAAGTATTCCCATCTTGGGGGACAGCCCATACAAAGGCATGCAGCTAGGAGATTGACTGGTACATATAGGGAGCAGGAAATAGACCAGTTTGTCTGGATTGTAGACTTTGTGAGAAAGGGGAGCGATACAAAATTGTTCTAGAAAATAGATCGGACCTAAAGCAGGATGGGCCTGATGATGGCCAATGAGAATATGAGGGTAACTAGATTAGTCAATGACAAATCACCATGACAGCATTTATTTAATTCAACAAATGTTTAAAGTGCCCATCATGTATAAATCACTAGGGATGCCCAGGCAAAACCAAAATAATCCCTGCCTACAAGGAGCATCCCAGGCCAGAGACAGAAATGTCATACATAGGAGGCAGCATGAGGAGCAGGCTGTAGAGTGGAATGACTATTGTAGATGGACTCAAAGGGTCTGCATTCAAATACTGGCTCAGATGCTTATCTATCAGTGGAACCTTGGGCAAGTCAATCTACTTGCTTCAGGGTCTACCTCTTTAAAATGAGAGGACTGATCTACATAAATACATGCATACATACATAATATCTAACATATATATGTATGGGATGTATATATGTGTAGACACGTACATCTATATGAATATAGGTGCATATGTGTGTGTCAAAGATTCAAACCAGGCCCTGTGCTAAGTTTTTCACAAACATTTATCATTTAATCCTCACAACAACCCTGGGAAGTAGGTGCTATTATTATCATGCCTATTTTATGGTTGAGGAAATTGAGGCAGACAGAGGTAGGGGACTTGTCCAGGGTCACACAGTTAGAAAGTGTCTGAGGCTGGATTTGAATTCGGGTTTCTCTAACTCTGGACCCAGCCTCACTTCACCACCTAGCTGCTCCTTAAAGGTCACTTTCAGTTCTATAAATCTATAAATCTGTGCTTTAGAGTAGACTAACTTGTTTGGAAGGTAGAATGAATGAAGAGGAATAATGTGAAATCAATTAATCTGGAAAGATGATAGAATGAACTGATGGAAAGTGAATTGAGCAGAGCAAGGAGAATGTACACAGTACAATACTGTAAGATGATCAACTGTGAATTACTTAGCTCTTCTCAGCAATATGATGATCTAAGATAATCCCAGAGGACTCATGATGAAAAATGCTATCAGTCCCCAGAGAAAGAACTGATGGAGTCTGAATACTGATTGAAGCATACTTTTTGTTTTTATTTTTCTTGTTTGTTTGGGATTTTTGTCTATGTTTTCTTTTACAATATGACTAATTTGGAAATATGTATAACTTTTATTAAATTGCTTGCCTTCTCAAAGAGGGGAGGGAGAGAATTGGAACTTAAATTTTATTTTTTTAATTTTAGAAAGGTTTTATTTATTTTTAGTTTTACAATTTTCCCCCAATCTTACTCCCCCCCCCAGAAGGCAGTTTGTTAGTCTTTACATCATTCCTATAGTATACATTGATGTAAATTGAATGTGATGAAAGAGAAATCATATCCTTAAGGAAGAAACATAAAGTACAAGAGATAGCAAGATCAGGTGTTTTCTAAATTAAAGTTAATAGTCCTTGAACTTTGTTCAAACTCCATGGCTCTTTATCTGGATACAGATGGTATTCTTCATCTCAGACAGGCCCAAATTGTCCCTGATTGCTGCACTGATGGAACAAGCAAGTCCATCAAGGTTGATCATCACCCCCATGTTGCTGTTAGGGTGTACAATGTTTTTCTGGTTCTGCTCATCTCACTCAGTATCAGTTTATGCACATCCCTCCAGGCTTCCCTGAATTCCCATCCCTCCTGATTTCTAATAGAACAACAGTGTTCGATGGCATACATATACCACAGTTTGCTAAGCCATTCCCCAAATGAAGGACATTTACCTGATTTCCAATTCTTTGCCACCACAAACAGGGCTGCTATAAATATTTTTGTTCACGTGATATTTTTACCCTTTTTTTTATCATCTCTTCATGGTATGGACCCAATAGTTGTATTGCTGCATCAAAGGGTATGCACATTTTTGTTGCCTTTTGGGCATAATTCCAAATTTCTCTCCAGAAAGGTTGGATGAGTTCACAGCTCCACGGACAATGTAATAGTGTCCCAGATTTCCCACAACCCTTCCAACAATGATCATTAACCTTTCTGGTCACATTGGCCAGTCTAAGAGGTGTGAGGTGGTACCTTAGAGATGGAACTCAAAATTTAAAGAAATGAATGTTGATATTTGTTTTTACATGTAATTGGGGAAGAATGAAATGCTACATAAGCAATTAAAAATGAATGTTAGTGTATAACCTATATCAGAGTACTCACTGAAATGGGGAGGGAAGAGAGGAAGAGAGAAAAAGGTGGAACTCAAAATCTTTCAAAAAATGAATGTTGAAAACTATTTTTACATGTAATTGGAAAAAGAGAAAATAAAAAGAGAAAAATTTTAATGTTAAAATTTGTCTCTACATGTAATTGTAAAAAAGAAAAAAGAAAAAATCAATGAAAATTTCTCTATGTGTAATTAGAAGAAAAATAAAATACTATTTAAAAAAAGAAAGATGGTAGAGCCAGTCTGTTCAAGATCATAGAATCATAGATTCTAGTCATAAAATCCTGGATTCATGGAAACAGAACTAGAAAATATCTCCAAGGCTGTTTCTAAACCAAGCCTCCCACACTCTTGACCCTCCTTCCCTTCTTCCCCTTCTCACTGGGACGCTGGACTCTGATAGGTGACCTCACCTTGTCTTCCCTGGAGCTAGCCTTCTCCCATTAGAATGGGATGCCCTCCTTGAGAGCAAGGACTGTCTTGTGGGCTTACATTTGTATCTGCTGGATTCATCCAATATTAAGTGCTTCAGAAGTGCTTAAGAAGGGCTTTCTCAATCATTTATTTTAGAAGTCATCTAAACCACCCCTCTCATTTTAAGGATAAGGAAACTGAGGGCCATTAAAGTAACTTGCCTAAGGTCATTCACAGGTTTCTAGATTGAGAGCTGGAAGGGCCCTCAGAGGCCACTGAGTCCAAACTCCTTCATTACTTTACAGAAGAAGAATCTGAGGTCCAGAAAAGGTTACTGACTTGGTCATGGTCACACAACTAGAGTCAGAGGCAGAATTTGATCCCTGGACTTCTAAGTCTTCCTGAGTTCAAATTCCACTCTTTGCATCATACCATATTCTCTTTCTTTTTAAAATACCTTTTAAAAAATTTTTATCTTTTTATTTAAGGCAATAGGGTTAAGTGGCTTGCCCAAGGTCACACAGCTAGGAAATTATGAAGTGTCTGAGACTGAATTTGAACTCAGATCCTCCTGACTCCAGGGCTGGTGCTCTATCCACTGTGCCACCTAGCTGCCTCCCCACCATATTCTCTTTCAATGCATATTCTGATAAGGATGAGAATGATGATGCTAATAATGGTTTACATTTATTTGATAAAATAAACAATTATTACGCTCAAACTGTAAACCAAGCCTTGTGTTAGGCATTAAAAAACTCCTTTAACACTATTGTTCTATTAGAAACCAGGAGGGATGGGAATTCAAGGAAGACTGGAAGGATTTGCATGAGCTGATGCTGAGCTAGATGAGCAGAACCAGAAAAGCATTGTTCACTCTAACAGCAACATGGGGGTGATGATCAAGCTTGTTGGACTTACTCATTCCTTCAGTGCAACGACCAGGGACAATTTTGGGCTATCTGCAATGAAGAATACCACCTGTATCCAGAGAAAGATTTGTGGAGTTTGAACAAAGAAGACTATTACCTTCAATTTAGAAAACCCATTATCTTATTAGGTAATTTTGCTATCTCTTATACTTTATTTTTCTTCCTTAAGGATATGATCTCTCTCATCACATTCAACTTAGATCAATGTATACCAACGTAAAGACTAACAGACTGCCTTCTGCGGGGAGTGGGGTGAGGGAAGCAAGAATGGGGGAAATTTAAAACTCAAAGTAAATAAAATCTTTCTAAAAAAAGAAATACTCCTTGTCTTATGGTACTTATTTTCCTTATCAGGGCAGCTAAGTAGCATAATGGACAGAGCATTGGCCCTAGAGTCAGGAGAAGCTGAGGCCAAATCAGATCTCAGATGCTTGTTAGCTATGTAACTCTGAATAAGTCACTTAATCCCAATTGCCTCCAAAGAAATAAAAAATCCATATCTAAACAGCTTTGATTTGTAAATTTTTTTTCCATTTTGAAAAATTTCTGAACTTAACAAACATCAACTGAAACATACACTTTCATATATGCAGCATAATAGAAATAGGAAGTTGTATATGAAGCTGTGAATCACTTTTAAATAGCTGTTTTAAAAAAAAATATATATATATATATATATATATATAATATAACGTATCACTCTTAAAGATTTCCTGCTTATCTGTGATCCCTTCTGATCTTCTTTCTGGTCTCTTCTATGCATCTTATTTTTTAAAATGCATCAACATCCTTCTTTTTTTCTTTTTCTCTTTCTACTACTCAATCCCTAGCCCTCCTCTCCTCTTTTCAGTCCCCCCCCTCCAAAAATGAAAACAAAATCCTCATAATATTTGTTCATAGTTATACAAAAAAATTCTTGTAACACAAAACCATGTCCAAAAATCCATGTCTCGTTCTATATTTAGAGTTTGTTATTTTTCTATTAAGGCACGGGCAGCATCAAGGGTCTTCTGAAGTCTTTTTGATCATAGTTCTTGTCTTTCAAAATTGTTTTGTTTTAAAGTTGAAGTTATATAAATTATTCTCCTGGTTCTGCTCTTTTCACTCTGCATCACTCCAATATAATTCTTCCCAGGTTTTTCTGAAACCAATCCTTTTGTAAATTCTTGTGGTGAGATAATATTCTATTCTATTCATATATCATAATTTGTTTGACCCCTTCCCAATTATGGGCATCTCCTCAGCTTTGCAGATAGTAAGTACTTAGTAAATCATCATTTTTGTAACTGAACTGGAAACAGAAAAGGCAAGCTTTGAATGGTTTGAAAGTGCTATTAGATGGTGCTCAGAATACCAGTTATCCATGCTTTCGGACTTTCAGCCTTAGAGTGCTTTACTATTTACAAAGCACATTCACAACTACGAGTAAAATTGATTCTCACACTCCAAATGCCATGCCATCTCTGCCATCCTGTGGCTGCCATAAAGCACCATATTACTGCTCACGATAGTGAAGCTCCCTTTATCACTACTCCAATTGGAACCAGCCATTAGCATTTGATTGCTTCTTCAGAAACCAGGAAGACAACACAATGGCTTCAGGATGGATGATTCCTTCCTCTTCTACCTCTATCCTACAAATATCACAATACCAAATAGGCCAACTTTGGTCTCGATTCTTAGCGAGCCTTAAATCACTGAATGTGTGTTGCTTCAGCAAACTGAGACCTGGGAAAGATCTTATCTTAAAAAGGCATCCAGGGCCATCTCCAGTTGGCCTGACATATCTTGCCACTGGACTCAGATGACTCTGGAGCAGAGATCAAGACTGGTGACTTTGCACAGTCCTGCCTCTCTTAAATACAATTCACTTGCAAGTCAAGGCATCACTCTCCTGATGTCACTAGTCCTATTTGAGAATGAAGGACAAACAACAAGGATCTCTATCTCTAAAGGAGTTCATGAAAAGTCCATTGAATTTTTAGGTCAGGTCCAGCTTCAGACACTGAGTTTTGGGTGACCTTTGGTACCTTTGTTTATTTTAGTTTTCTCATCTGTTAAATAGGAATAATATATAGTGCCTACACCCTAAGGTTGTTGTGAGGATCAAATGAGATAATATATGGAAAGTGCTTAGAACAGGGCCTGTTACATAGTAAGTGCTATATAAATGTTATTATAATTATCATTGGGCAGCCAGATACACTGCAGTAGATAGACTGCTAGGTATGGAGCTAGGAAGACCCCTCTTTCTGAGTTCAGATACGACTTCAGACACTTACTAGCTGTGTGACCCTGGGCAAATCATTTCATCTTTTTTTCCCTAAGTTTCCTCATCTGTAAAATAAGCTGGGGAAGAAAATGACAAATTTCTCTGGTAGCTTTGCCAAGAAAAGCCCAAACGGAATTATCAAGATTCCGAAATGACTAGAAAATGACTGGATATATTATTATCATCATTATTATTAGACAAGGGAAAATCAGGGAAAATAGGATTCAATAACTCAGTGTTCAATAAACTAGAAAACAAATGACTTAAGAACGAGCTCCTTATTTGATAAAAATTGCCGATAAAACTGGAAAGCAGTCTAGTCGAAATTAGACTTAGATCAACACATTATAACATACTCCACAATATAATCTGAATGGATATATAATCTTAATATTAAGCATCATATTATCAAAAAATTAGAAGAAAAACAGACCATAAACGTCTCAGAGCTATAAGCAGAAATATATTTTAATTAAATGAAAGAGAGAAGCAATTGCAAAATATAAAGTAGATAATTTTGATTATATGAAAATAAAAAAAGTTTCTGCACAGACAAAATTAACGCATCTAGGATAGATAAAAGGTAAAATGGTCAAATGGGAAAAATATTTGTTTCAAATTTCTATGCTAAGGATTTGGTATCAAAGATATAAAAACAATTAACAGTTATAAAGAAGTCCAGAAATAATTTCCATTTGGTCAAAGGATATAAACAAATAGTTCTCAAAAGAATTGCAAATTATTCACAATTATTCAAAAGAATACTCCAAATAATGGATAATAAGATAACTATAAATCAAAACAATCTTGCAGTTTTATCTCACACCTTGAAAATCGGCAAAGATGACAAAAGATAGGAATAGTTAATGTTGGAATGGTTATGGAATAAGAGACACCCTAGTGCTTTCTTTATTGGTGGAACTGTGAATTGGTGCAACTATTTTGGAAATAAATTTGGAATTATGAAAATAAGATGCTAACATGTCTATCCTCTTTGACCCAGAGATTCCATTACTGAGTTTATACTCAAAGGAGGCAATTGACAAGGAAAAAAATTCCTGGGGTGGCTAGGTGACACAGTGGATTCAAGAGGACCTGAGTTCAAATCCTGCCTCAGACACTTAATAATTACCTAGCTGTGTGACCTTGGGCAAGTCACTTAACCCCATTTGCCTTGCCAAAAAAAAACAGAAAACAAATTCCCATACACACAAAAATATTTATGTGAGCACCTTTGTATTGGCAAAGAATTGGAAACAAAGTAAATGTCCATTGATGTGGGAATGGTTAAACAAATTATGAATATAATGGAATATTAATTACTATGCATAGGAAACATGGAAAATGCTACATGCACTGAAGCAGAGTGAAGTAAGCAGAGCCAAGGAAACTATGCACATCTACAACAATGTAAATGAAAAGAGTAGCCATAAAAACTCAAGAACAAGTCTTGCAAAATTATAAAGAACAAGAATGTTCTGAAAGAAAAGGACTGAGAAGAAACTCCCAACCTTCCCCTTTGTAAAAGTAGAAGGTTTACAAGTTTTGCACATAGTTTCAGATTATTTTGATGTAGTAGTCAACTATGTTGACTTTTCCTCCCCTCTCCTCCCTCCTTTTGTTGCCTTTAAAATATTCTATTTGTTATGTGAGATGATACCTTGCAAGGGGAAAGAAGAGGGATATAAAACTTATTTTTAAAAAAGAAGAGAGTGAGAGGGAAGAGGAAGTGAAAGCATTGATTATAAATGATCTTTTCAAGGAATTTTGCCACAAAATGAAAGACAGATTGATAGTGGGAAATAGATGGATCAAATCAGGGATTTTTAAGGATAAGGAATACAAAGGAATACTTGTGGGCAGTCGGGCAACAGCTTGTAGACAGGGAAAGATTGAAGATTAGTGAGAAAGGGGAAATTTGCTGGAGATGACAGAATGGAATGGAATGGAATGACTTGTTCATGTACAGAGGTTTTCCTAGGTAAGAAGAAAGGCCACCTATTCATATGAGACAAGGGAGAAGTAAAAGATGGTTGGGGGAGACATCTGAGTGATGCAACATGAGGGGAAAAGAGGATACTTTCAGAGAATAGTCAGTTTTTTCAGTGAAATATGTGGTAAGGTTCCTAGCTAAGAAGGTGGAGTGAGGGGAAGCTATGGAAGGTTTGAGGAAAGATCAAAGTTATGGACAAACTGCTGTGGTGATTGGGATGGTGAAGTAATATAAAAAGATTAATAATAATAATAATAATAGCCGACATTTAGATAATGCTTGCTATTATGCCAGGCATTAGCTAAGTGTCTAACAATTATTACCTCTTTTGTTCCTTATAATAACATAGGGAGATAGGGACGATTATTTTCATTTTGCAGATGAAGAATCTGGGGCATATCAAAAGTGACTTGACCAGGGTCACCCAGCTAATAAGTATTTGAGGTTAGATTTGAACTCATGTCTTGCTGACTCTAGGTCTGATGTTTCATCCACTTAGGAGCCTGCTTCATATTTATTGCCTTGCTTCAATGAAACCCTAGTGCAAATTATGTAATGTAAATTTATAGTAGACCCAGTTAGCATGGGTTCATGTTTTTCCCTAACTTTGTTAATCAGTCTGTGACTAGGAGCAAAGGCAGTGGATGGTGGTAGAAATTCAAGATTGAGATCTGGCAGGACAAGATAGGATAAAAGGTCATGGGACTCCAGAAAAGAGTAGAGTGGGGAGAAATTTAAGATAAAAGCAAATTTGTTGCCTATGAAGCAGGTACTTCATGGAGCGCAGTGGATGGATTTGATGGCCTTAGAGTGGGACACTGGTAATGGTTGGGGTTAGGTTGAGGGAAATGGGAATAAGTGATCAGACAGTGGCAGACAGGAAATGATTTGAATGCTGATATTCAAGGATCCAGAATCACTGAGTTGGGGAGGGTATGTTTGGTTGGGAATTTGTTTAATCATTGAAGAATGAATTTAGGTAGATTGTGAATATCCCTATTGGTTTGACCTCCAGGTGGAGTCTTCTCAGGGTCTTAGGCAGCTTAATGGAAGGAACCAATGGAGGGAGCTGATGAAATTGAACATCTTCCCTTTCTCCAAAGACAAGGGATTGGTACATTATCTTCTATATACTAGACTTCTAATCATCCTTATCCGTGAGTTTTTGGGTTCATTCCTCCTCCTGTCCCTCACTATGAACTCAGGGTCCAAGGGCCCCATCAACTCCCTTCCCACCCCATTAGGAATTATATTACATATTTCCCAATGCAAAAAAAAATTCACAGTAATTCCAAGGGCCAGTATAATTAATTTTTTATATAATCAATCATTGATTAGATTTCTTGTATGACCTCCTAAGAAATAATTAGATTCACTCCTGCTCTCTTACTTACTGAGTTCTCTTGTCATATTAATCTGTAACTATTAGGATCACATAATGTCATTCATTCATTCATTCATTCATCCATCCATCCATCCATCCATCCATCCATCCATCCATCCATTCATTCACTAATCCTTTCATTCATTTGTTGAGTTCAATTCAATGCAACAAACATTTGCTAAGTATTAACAATGAGTAAGGTACTGCACTTTAGTGCCAGAATTCAAGGTGCCAAGGAATATGTTCTTGAGCAGTTTATAATTTTGTGGGGGAGGACAAGTACAGAAATTGCTGTGATACCAGGAAAAGTGAGATAAGAACAAATGAGAAATCCAGAGAAAAGTGTGCAAAATCTGAGGCATTTCCCCTGGAAGGTTGAGGGAAAGAAGTAGTGAAGAAGGGTGACCTGGGTTTTCTACCTCAGTCTTGTCCTGACTGTGTGACCCTGGGAAAGTCACTTAACTTTTTAGTGCTCCCAGCAGTTCTTTTTTCAAAAGAAATTTATTTTTTGCAATTACATGCAAAGATAGCTTTCAACATTCATCTTTTTGTAAGCTTTTGAGTTGCACATTTTTCTAGCGCCCTCCCTTCCCTTCCTCCTCCCCATGATGGCAAGTAATCTGATAACAGTTTTATATGTACGACCATGTTTAACTTATTTTCCTATTGTTGTTTGTACTTCATTCTGGAAGACGGTCATGATACTAGGAAGGTGATGTCATGACAGGCACATGAAAGACATATGAATGAAGGGATGCTGTGCTGAGACACCAGCCTTGCTTTCTCCTCCAGAGTTATCTGGGTCCAGTGGCCAGATATGAGTCAGGATGACTGGAGATGGTCCTGAATGCGGGGCAGTCAATGACTTGCCCAGGGTCACACAGCTAGTAAGTGTTTGAGGTGAAATTTGAACTCCTGTTGACTACCTGAGGTCAAATTTGAAATCAGGTCCTCCTGAGCATGTCTAGGACTTGTACTCTATTTACTGCACCACATAGTTGCCCCTATTTAGTCATTTTGTGAAAAAAAAAGAATCAGAACCAAAGGGATAAAAAACATAAAAGAAGTTTTAAAAAAGTGAAAATAGTATTCTTTGGTCTGCATTCAGACTGCATAGTTTTTTTCTCTTGATGTGGATGGCATTTTCCATCGCAAGTCTTTTAAAATTGTCTTTGATGATTGAACTGCTAAGAGGACCTGAGTCCATCATAGCTGATAATCACACAATTTTGCATGAACATGTACATTGTTCTCCTGGTTCTGCTCACTTCACTCAGCATCAGTTCATGCAAGCCTTTTCAGGCTTTTCTGAAGTCAACCCTTTCTTTTTCTTTTAAAATATTTTTGAAATGCATGCAAAGATAGTTTTCAATATTCATCTTTTTGCAAGCTTTTGAGTTCCACATTTTTCTACCACCCTTCCTTCCATCCTCCTCCCCATGGCAGTGAGCAATCTGATATAGGACGTAACATATTTCCATATTAGTCACATTGTGAAAGAAGAATTAGAACTAAGGAGAAAAACAGGAGAAAGAAAGAAAAAAGCATAAAAGAAGTTTTAAAAAGTAAACATAATATGCTTTGCTCTTTGTTTAGACTCCATAGTTTTTCTCTGGATATGGGTGACATTTTCCATAACAGGTCTCTTATGATTGTTCTTGCTGACTGAACTGCTGAGGCAAGCTGTGTCTATCATAGTTCTACTGACTTCACTCGGCATCAGTTCATGTAAGTCTTTGCAGGTTTTTCTGAAATCTACCTGCTCATGATTTCTTACAGAACAATAATATTCTGTCACATTCATATACCACAATTTGGTCCTCAATGAATGGGCATCCCCTCAATATTCAATTCTTTGCCACTACAAAAAGAGCTGCTATAAAAAGTGTTTTACATGTGAATCTTTTCCCCTTTTTATGATCTCTTTGGAATACAAACCTAGTAGTGGCATTATTGGATCAAAGGGTATGCGTGGTCCCCAAGAATTTAGTAAGATGTGAATTTGTATTAGTATAATGACTTTACTCATTCATCCCTACACAGATGAAGTAACAGATTTAGAGGAAAAAAATTCTCCTCCTTATACAAAGTCACACTTTTCAAAGCACTTATATATTCATTGTGTAATTTGAATGTAGAACAACCCTGTGAGGTGGGTACTGACTTTAAAGAGCCATGTTGAGGGGGCAGTTAGGTAGAGCAGTTGATAGAGCACCAGCCCTGGATTCAGGAGAAACTGAGTTCAAATTTGACCTCAGACACTTAATGATTACCTAGCTGTGTGACCTTGGACAAGTCACTTAACCCCATTGCCTTGCATAAACAACAAAAATGAGCCCTGTTTTCGTCACTTGGGGTCCATCAATATGGTCTTCTGGAATTCTGAGGTCTACCTGCAATCCCATATTATCTTCAATTTTACATTTCTTCCTTCTCTGTCTATGTCTCCTCCAATTAACCAATTTTTCAATTTTCTTTATTTGGTTATTTCTTCCCATTCAGATGCTGATTAGTTGCTGCTAGTATATTTTTGCCAGTCTGTCTTCATGGCCTCTGAGTCCATTGTATAAAAAGGTCAGATTTCTCTATTTCAATTTCTGCTAATGGCTCTAACAACCTTTAATGGGAATGGAAGAGGATTTCACCTTTCAGAAGGAGTCAACTAACTTTCAACAAGTTTCTCTTTAATTCTGGAAGCATTTCTAAGGATTTATCAAGTGAGATTAGAGGCATCTAATATTCTGTTGTTACTAAGCAACTAAGTTGTTCATTTGGACTAATTCTGTCAACTCTCGGGCATTATCTGTTGAGGTTATGTTTGTGTATATATAAATCAAAACTGTCATCCCAGATAAACAACTTTAGATGGGCATCATTAGTAGACCAACCACATTCCAGTGACTTCAATGTCACTGTCTTTTCATGAGAGGACTACCTAGCTTATTGCTTAACAAACTTTACAAGTGATGGTTTGCCATCACCTTCAGGTTCATCAACTTGGGGACAATTTGTAGATCTGAGGGAAAACCCTGCTCCCAGGACAACATTTAAATTGGCACCCAAGCATTAGTAGAAACCAGAGACTAGGCTGGGTGCGGTCTTGATAACCTTTATATTTAAGTTGTTAGGATAGAAGTGAGAAGGGTGAGGAGAGGTAATTTAGACCTTGGAGATAAAAGGACTGAAGGGCTGAACACCAGATGAGAAATGATGGATAGAATTGATAATGGGTAGCCTGGAAAGGGAGAAATTTGGTAAGGATAAGAGAGTCTCCTATCTATCTCCAACTATTGCTTGAGTTCCTGTCACCAGGGAGATGGAGTGTACTTTTAGATGAGAAGATCATCAAGATAGAGCTTTTTTTCTTGTTCCCAAAGGACAGAAGAGATACGTGCATCCAACATACCTTTTCCTACAATTGTTTATCATAGACATAGACTACAAGGGCTGTTAACAAAAAAAAAAACAAACCAGGGAACTGAGTTCACTTTCAGTAGGTTTGGGAACAGGCTAGTTTCAAGTGTGAGATTTTTGCCTTTCTACCTAGGCCAAGGCAGCTAGATGATGCTACAATGGTGAGAAATACTGGTCTGGAGCATGAGTTCATGAGTTCAAATCTGTCCTCAGACATTTATTAGGAATGTGACCTTGGGCAAGTCACTTCACCCTATTTACTTCTGTTTCCTCATCTGTAACATGAGCTGGGGAAGGAAATGGCAAACCACTCTAGTGTCTTTGCCTAAAAAATCCCAAATGGGGTCATGAAGACCCAGACACAATGGAAAAAGAACACCCTTCCACCCCAGGCTAAGTAACTTACAATTATGCTCAAAGGGAAGGCTTAAACAATATTCTTCTCAACCCTCTGAGTTAAAGGGAGGAATGAAGGATTTTTTAAAAATAGCAGTCAAAGGTGTAATCAATAGAACTTGGCAACAATTTGACAGTATAAGGTGATTTTCCGGAGGGTTTGAAAATGATACATTAATTGTGAACCTGAGTGATTGGAAGGATAATGTTGATCCTGACTGTAACAGAGAAGTTGTAAAGAGAAGAGTTTAAAAGGAAAAACTAAGAGAATTAAGGGAATGAGGGGAAAGGAAGTGGAGACATTGATGGTGGATGCTCTCCCCCAAGGATGTTGGAGCTACAAAACTAGATCTAGTGGCAATGGTTGGATCAAGTGGGAGAGAGTGAGAAAACCAGGGGACCAAATGGAGGAAGTAGGAGAGTTGGAAGATTATTGGTTAAACAGGCATATTAGAAGGGCCAGTCTGTTGGAGAAGATGGGATGGGGATCATCCATGCATTAATAACAGCGAGCCTTGGCAAGAAAAAGGGCCATCTTGGCATGAGTTAGGACAGAAGAAGCAGGCATTTGGGGGAAGACATTTGAGAGATTTGAGCTGAGGAGAGAGGGAAAGGATAAACTCAGAGAATGCTCTTAGGTTTTTCATTGAAATATGAGGCAGACTTCCCGCAAAGATGGTGGAGAGAAGCCAGGCATTGTTTTAAACTCTCCTGGCTTTCCCTCAGAGCCAATAATAATCAAGCCTCCTAACATATTTTGAAGTGACAGAACCTACAAGAGAACAGAGGTCATCATCTTCCAGCAAGGTCTTTGGCAGGTGAGGGGGGTGAGTGTGGACGTGTCCAGAGCAGATTGCAGAGACACAGTACACAGGCACCAGGGTGAGGTGGGTAACTAACATGAGAACCTCAGCAATAAGAGTAGAGGCCTAGGTGTTGTGTATGGAGGTTAGACTAGGAGAACTCCAGTGCAGCTGCCAGTGCTTCTGGACTGAACAGCCCCAGTGTTGAGCCCCCAGTACTCTCAGAGGAGTTTTCCCCCATACTGTGTGAGGGCCTGGCTTTCTTATTTTTTCTTTTTTATATAAATATTTTATTTGTTTTCTAATTATATACCCTCACTTTTCCACCCACATAAAGCAATCTGATAATCTTTACATTTTTTTCCATGCTATGCATTGATCAAAATTGAAAATGTTGAGAGAAAAACCATATCCTTGAGGAAGAAATAAAATAGAGAGAGCAAAATTATGTAATACATAAGACAAGTTTTTTTTTTTTAAAATGAAGGTAATAATCTTTGGTCTTTCTTTAAACTCCACAGTTCCTTCTCTGGATACAGATGGTATTCTCTGTCACAGTTACCCTAAAATAGTTCCTGATTATTGCACTGATAGAGTGAGCAAGTCCATTAAGTTTGATCATCACCCCCAGGTTGTTGTTAGGGTGTATAATGTTCTGGTTCTGCTCATCTTGCTCAGCATCAGTTCATGCATGTCTTTCCAGGAGGGCCTGGCTTTTTCCAATACAAACACAGAAACAGCCCAAAGTGTTTACACCTTGCCCCAAGGCCCCAACTATACAAAGAGAACCCTGGTAGCCCAGTCCAGTGACTAGGGTGTGTGAGGACAGCCCAGATCCAGTCCCTGACCTAAGGAGTGGGTTGCTGACATCCCCAACACAATCTAGAGGAAGCTTCTGGCTTCCTTATTGTTAGATCCACTGAGTAACCCCCTAGAGTTCCTAACCCTAGGGTTCTCAATATGAAAAGTCTTCAATCCAGTTCCTCCACCTAGGGAAAGGTAACATTCCAAAATGAAAAAAGACCAGAGCAAAGCAAGGTCTATTGAATGTTACCTTTGAGAAAACGATACTAGCTCAGAAAAGGACAGAAGGGATAATATATGTGAAGCTTCAAGGGAAAATATGAACTGGTCTCCAGCCCAAAAAGACTTCTTAGAAGAGATCAGAAAGGAGTTTAAAAAATCGAATGGAAAAATGGGGAAAGAAATGCAGGAGAAAATTAACACCATGCAAGAAAAAATTCATATCTTCAAAAAATTGCTAAAGAAAACAAATCCTTTAAAAATACAATTGGATAAATGCAAAAGAAATAATTCTCTCAAAAAATACAATTGGGCAAATGGAAAAAGATAGCAACTTCTTAAAAATAGAATTGACCAAATGGAAAAGGAGATGCAAACACTAAATGGAGAAAATATATCACTGAAAAAATAGATGTGGATTAGGGGAAGTTAATGACTTGATGAGGCACAAAGAATCTATTAAATAAAATATAAAAAGAAGAAACTGTGACACATCTCATTGGTAAAACAACTGACCTAGAAAACAGATCTAGAAGAGACAATCAAGAATCTGAAAACCTTGATCAAACAAAAGAGTCTGAACTCCATTCTTCAGGATAGAGTTAAGGAGAACTACCCTGATATCCTAGAACCAGAGGGCAAAATAATTATTGAAAGAATCCATCGATCCCTTCCTGAAAGGGATCCCAAAATAAAAACACTAAAAAAATATTGTGGCCAAAATCCAGAACTATTAGATCAAGGAGAATATTCTGCAAGTGACCAGCAAAAAGCAATTCAATTACCAAGGAGGACTACACAGGACCTGGCTGCATCAACATTAAGTTATTGAAGAATCTGGAATATGATATTCTGGAAAGCAAGGGAGCTTGGATTACAGTCAAGAATTCACTATTACACAAAACTGAGACTTCTCTTTCAGGGGAAAAATTTGACATTTAACGAAACAGGTGGCTTTCAAACTTTCCTGATGAAAAGGCCAGAGCTGAACAGAAAATTTGATCTTCAAGCAAGAGATTCAAGAAATACATGTAAAGGTAAATGGGAAAAGAAAAAGACTGCTATCCAATAAGATTAAACTAGTTATATCTCTACCTGGGAGGACAGTTCTCATAATTCTTGAGAATTGTAACTCTATTAGAGGGAATATACTTAGACTGAAGATATGGACATTCATAGTATGTCCATGATTTTGATGGAATGATTTAAAAATATATTTCATTGAAAAGGGGGAGAATATAAAGAGATAGGAAAAAAGGGAGAGGTAAAATGAGGTAAATTACATCACATGAGGGGCGGCTAGGTGGCGCAGTGGATAAAGCACCGGCCCTGGAGTCAGGAGTACCTGGGTTCAAATCTGGTCTCAGACACTTAATAATTACCTAGCTGTGTGGCCTTGGGCAAGCCACTTAACCCCATTTGCCTTGCAAAAACCTAAAAAAAATAAATTACATCACATGAAGAAGTACAAAGGACTTATTGCAACAGAAGGAAAGAAGGGTTGAGATGAAAACCACCTGGGTCTTACTCTCATTGGAATTGGCTTCAAGAGGGATTAACATACACACTCATTTGAGATTAGAAATTTATCTTACTTTTCAAATATTAGGAGGGTCAGGGGGAGGGAAGGATGGACTGGTAGAAGGGAGGGAAGGTATAAGGGGAAAGGGGAACAGGGAAAGAAAAGGGAGGGTCCTGTATAGAAGGAGGGGACACACATTGAGGCAGGCAGTATTCAGAAGCAAAACACTGAAGAGGAGAGATAAGGTAGAAGAAGGGGGAAAAATGCAAACATTTGGGAGATAGCAACTGTGAATGTGAATGGGATGAATTCTCCCATAAAAGCAGAAGTATAGCAGAGTGGATTAAAACCAGAATCCTACAATATGTTGTTTACAAGAAACAATTTTGAAGCAGAGAGATACACAAAGAATAAAGATAAAAGGCTGGAGCAGAATTTATTATGCTTCACCTGAAGTGAAAAAAAGCAGGGGTGTCAATCCTTATCTCAGACAAAGCAGTTGTGAAAATAGATCTCATTAAAAGAGATAAGCAAGAAAATTACATACTCCTAAAAGATACCATAGACAATGATGTAATTTCAGTATTAAATGTACATACACCAAGCAACCTAGCATCCAAATTCTTAGAGAAGAAGTTAAATGAGTTACAAGAAGACATAGCCAGCAAAACTCCAAAGGGGTGGGGTGGGGGACCTCAAACTCCCTCTCTTAGAATTAGATAAATGTAACCATAATATAAACAAGAAGGGAGTTAATGAGGTAAATAGAATGTTAGAAAACTTAGATATTATAGATCTCTGGAGAAAATTGAATGGGGATAGAAAGGAATATACCTTTTTTTCTGTGGTACATGGCACCTACACAAAAACTGACCATGTATTAGGGCATAAAACCTCATAATCAAATATAGAAAGGCAGAAATATTAGATGCATCCTTTTCAGATCATGATGCAATAAAAATCACATGCAATAAATGGTCATGGAGAAATAGACCTAAACCTATTGGAAACTGAATAACCTTATTTTAAAGAATGAGTGGATCAAATCACACATCATAGAAAGAATTAATGATTTCATCCAAGACAATGACAATGATGAGATAATATACCAAAATTTATGGAATACAGTCAAAACGATTATTAGGGGTAACATTATACCTTTAAATGCTTACATGAATAAAATAGAGAAAGAGGAGATCAATGAACTGAGCATGCAAATAAAAAATTAGAGAAAACACAAATTAAAAATCCCAATTAAATACCAAATAAGAAATTCTGAAAATTGATGGTGAAATTAATAAAAATAAAAAGCAAGAAAACTATTGAACTAATAAATAAAAGCAAGAGTTTGTTTTATGGGAAAACAATAAAATAGATAAACCTTTGGTTAACTTGATTAAAAAAAAGAAGAAAACCAAATTGTTAGTATCAAAAATGAAAAAGGTGAACTCACCAGCAATGAGGAGGAAATTAAAGTATTAATTTGGAACTATTTTGCTCAAATATATGCCAATAAATTTGATAATCTAAGTGAAGTGGATGTAAATTTACAAAAATATAAACTGCCCAGGTTAAAATAAAAGGAAATTAAATACTTAATCCTATCTCAGAAAAAGAAATTAAAAAAGCAATCACTGAACTCCATAAGAAAAAATCTTCAGGCCCTGATGGATTCACAAGTGAATTCTATCGAACATTCAAGGAACAATTGGTTCCAATTCTATATAAATTGTTTGAAAAAATAGATGAAGAAGGAGGCCTGCCAAATTCCTTCTATGACATCAATATGGTGTTAATACCTGACTCCAGAAAGAGTCAAAAACAGAAAATGAAAATTCTAGACCAATTTCCCTAATGAAATATTGATGCAAAAATTTTAAATAAAGTATTAGCAAAGCTATTACAGCAAATTATCACTATGATCAAGCAGGAATACTGGGTTAGCTCAATATTATTAAAACTGTCAGCATAATATAATATATCAATAACAAACCTAACAGAAATTATATAATTATCTCAATAAATGCTGAAAAACCTTTTGACAAAATATAGCACCCATTCCTATTAAAACACTAGAGAATATAGGAATAAATGGAATGTTTTTTAAAAACATATCTATCTAAAACTATCAACAAGCATTATATATAATGGGGATAAGCTAGAAGCATTCCCAATAAGATCAGGGGTGAAACAAGGATGCCCTTTATCACCATTATTATTGAATATTGTATTAGAAATATTAGTTTTAGCAGTAAGAGAAGAAAACAAAATTGATGGAATTAGAATTAGTAATGAAGAAACAAAACTCTCACTCTTGTAGATTTTATCTACAAAAGATAGGGTTTCAGAGAACCCTAGAAAATCATTTTAAAAAAAACTACTGGAAACAATTAGCAAGCTTTAGCAAAATCACATGATATAAAATAAAATCACATAATTCTTCAGCATTTCTATATATTACTAACCAGATACGGCAGCAAGAGATAGAAAGAGAAATCCCATTCCCATGTAAAATAATTTCAGACAACGTAAAATCCTTGGGAGTTTACCTGCTAAGGCAGACTCAGAAACTTTATGACAACAACTATAAATCACCTTTCACACAAATAAAATCAGATCTAAATAACTGGACAAATGTCAATTGTTCATGGGTATGCTGATCTAATATAATAAAAATGATAATTCTACCTAAATTAAACTATTTAGTGCCATACCAATCAAGCTTCCAAAAAATTGCTTTAGTGAGCTAGAAAACTAAATTCTTATGGAGAAACAAAAAGTCAAGAATATCAAGGAATTAATGAAAAAAAATGCAAAGGAAGACAGCTTAGCCTTATCAGATATAAAATTATAAAGCATCAGTCATCAAACTGGTACTGGTTGAGAAATAGAGTGGGGATCAATGGAATAGAGTAGGTGCAAAAGAGACAGTAATCTACTGTTTGATAAACTCAAAGATTCCAGCCTCTGGGATAAAAACTCACTCTTCAATAAAAACTACTGGGAAAACTGGAAAATAGTATGGTAGAAATTAGGCAGAGACCAACACCTCACACTCTATACCAAGATAAGGTTGAAATGGGTGCAGGATTTAGACATAAAAGGTAACAATTATAAGTCAATTATGAGAACAAGGAATAGTTTACCTATCAGATCTATGGAAAGGGGAGCAGTTTATGACCAAAGAAGAGATAAAGAACATTATAAGAAACAAACTGGATAATTTTAATTATACGAATTAAAATTTTTTTTGCACAAACAGAACCACTGCAACCAAGATTAAAAGGAATGTAGTAAGTTGGGAAACAAGTTTTACAACTAATGTTTCTGAGAAAAGACTCATTTCTAAAATATACAGAGAACTGAGTTAAATTTATTAAAAAAAGAAAAACCCAAGTCATTCCCAATTGCTAAATAGTCAAAGGATATGGAAAGATGATTCTCAGATTAAAAAATCAAATCTATCTACAATCATATGAAAAATTGCTCTAAATTATTATTGATTGCACAAATTCAAATTAAAACATCTCCGAGGTCCCACCTCACACCTATCAGATTGGTCAATATGACTAGAAAGGAACATGATCGATATTGGAGGGAATGTGGGAAAACTGGGACACTGGTTTATTGTTGTTGAAGCTGTGAACTGATCCAACCTTTCTGGAAAGCATTATGGAACTATGCCCAAAGAGCAATAAAACTGATCATAACCTTTGACTCAGCAATACTAATACTAGACCTATAGCCAGAAGAAATCAGAAAAAATAGGAAAAGTCCCACATGTTCCAAAATATTTATAGTAGCTCTCTTTGAAATGGCACAGAATTGAAAATCCAGGGGATGCCCATTAATTGGGAAATGGATGAACAAATTGTGGTATATGTATGTGATGGAACACTATTGTTCTGTAAGAAATCCTGAGGGACAGGATTTCAGAGAAGCCCATAAAAAGTTGCATGAACTGATGCTGAGCAAGATGAGCAGAACCAGAAGAACATTATATATATTAACAACAACTTGGGTGATGATGGGCTTGTTCATTTCAGCAGTACAATAATCAAAGACAATTCTAAAAGCCATGTGATGGAAAATACCATCCATATTCAGAGAAGGAACTGTGGTGTTTAAATTTAGACCAAAGCTTACTATCTTCAATTATTAAAAGTTGTCTTATGTATTGTCATTTTTCTCTCTCTAAAATTTTCTTTCTTCCATTTGGATCTGATTCTTCTCTAACAACATGATCAGTATGGATCTATGTTTAGCATGGTTATAAATGTAGAGCCTATATCAGGTTTCTTTCTTTCAGGGGAAGGGAAGAGGCAAGGGAGGGAGGGAGAAAATGTAGAACTCAAAATCTTGCAAAAAAATGATTGGTTAAAAACTGCTGTTATTTGTAGTTGGAAAAACAAATTTTTAAAATATTTCTTAAAAATTAAAAAAGAAATATGAGGCAAGGTTCTCAGTCAAGAGGGAAGAAGTTTGAAGAGAGTTAAAAAGATTTAGAAAAACCAATTTGTTCTGCTTGTCTCCAGGAGGCCAGAATCAGAAACAACGTTATAGGGATCTGTGAAGTTTAGTGATTTAGATTTGATGTCTGTAAAACCTTTTTGACTACATGGCATCATTATCAAGTTATGCCCTGCATTAGAAGACAATGGGTTCCTTGTCATTGTAGGACACCAAGAAGAAGATCTGTTAGATGATCTCTGATGGTCCTTCTAATTTTAAAATTCTATTATTGTTTTATTCTGGGAAGAAAGTATAACCTCCCACCTCCAAGTCTGCCAGATGAAACCACCACCTGCTGAGGGCCTCATTCTCTCACACCCTTCTTCCCAGTAGTGGCATCTTGCCTATGTGGCACCTGGCCTGGAGATCTGTGCCAAGCAAAGATGTCTGGGATTTGTGGCAGTATCAACGTCAATGGTGGTACATTGGCGTCAGGATGTCCCCTGCCCCCCCTGCAACTTGCAGCTGAATTTGCCCAGGTGCCAGACTTCCTAGTTAGGGACTAAATAGCAGGTACTTTGTTTTTTGCTTTCCTCATCTTTATCAACCTTCTTTAATAATAATAGCAAACATTTCCAAAGTGCTTACTATGTTCTAAGTGACCATTATTATCTTATTTGATCCTCATAACAACCCTGCGAGGTAGGTGTTGTAATTATCCCAATTTTATAGGCAAGGCAAATAGAGGTGAAGTGATTTGTCCAGGTTATTCCATCTGGTAAGTCTCTGAGACCGAATTTGAACTCAGGTCTTCCTTATTCCCAGGACAGTGCTCTCTTCACTAAATCTTCAAGTTGAATGGGACCTCAGCAGTAATCCCTGAACAAAAATCCTGTAACAAGCCATCCTTTAGTCACTCCTCAAAAGACCACCCGGGACCTCCAAGTCAGCCCATCCCATTCTAAAGACAACTCTCCTCGTTAGGAAGCTTTCCCCCTAACATCAAACCTAAAAACATCTCTTTGCAGCTTCTTTCCCTAGGATTTAGCTTGGCCCCTTAGTCAGAATATGTGTGGATGAGCTATCTCTTATTATTTCTTTAACAACATAGTCGTGATTGTTAGCTATAACTTGGGGCTCTGTTTAATTCACTCTGCATCACCCCATGCAAGGTCTCTCATATTTCTTTAAAGACCTATTTGCTGTGCTATTATTTATCGCATTAATTATTAATTATTATTTATTATACTTGTTATACCACATATTCTATCATACGCATGTACTGAGAAACAAAGGCCTCCCTCTCCTGCTCTGTATTCCAGGCTGATTGGCTGTCTTGTTGTTCCCAGACTGCACCTCATCTCTCATCTCCAAACCTTTTCAAGGTTATCCCCCATTCTTAGAATGTTCTCCCTCCTGCCCTTTGCCTCTTGGAAAACTTGGCTTCCACTTCCTCCAAGAATCTTTTTTCTGATCTCACTAATTGTTTAGTTTTCTTCCATTCTCAACCATGAAATTATTGGGTGTTTATTTTCTTTATGGAAGAAAGGAAGGGAATGAACCTGTATTAAGTGCTCACAATGTGCCAGTCACTGCTCAGCCCTTGACAAATATTATCTCATTTGATGGCACCAACACTATGAGGAAGGTTTTTACAGTGAGGAAACTTGAGGAGAAAGGTTAAGTGACTTGCCCAAGGTCACCCAATTAGTAAGTGTCTGAGCCTATATTAGATTTCAATTTTTCCTCATTTCCTGATTTCACTGCTCAATTTAGCAGCCTCCAAGGTAAACTGAGGTAGTTGATAGAGAATTGATCCTCAGGCCTCTACTATATACTATCTGTGTGACCCTGAACAAGTCATTTAACCTTTCATGGTCCCAGGTGTTAGAACTGTATTGGTGAATGGAGTATGCTCACTAGGAGTTCCCTAAACAGATTAAAAAAAATAGCTTTAGTCTCCCCCAAATCATATACCTTCATTGATACAGCCATCCACCAATCAATGTACCTGGTACTTCTTTCTAGTTTGGGGTGGATTCCATTTTTTATTTTTGTTTTGTTTTGCTATTACACAAAATTCTGTTTGGAATATTTTTTTATACAAGTAGCTCTTTTTTTCCTATCCAATAATCTCCTTGGAATAAAGCTCAGGATGCTAGTTCAAAAGGCATGAGATCATTTTTTGGGGTGGGGTAGCTTGCTGTATAATTTCATATTGCTTTCCCAAAACGTTGGACTAATCTACCCCTCTACAAGCAATATGAATAACCACATGTGCGTCAGCATTGCATTTTATGTCTCTTTTTGTGAGTAAGTCCTTGTTGGTAATGAGCTACTCCTGCCTGCTTATCCCCCCTCATGTGACTTTTTCATTGCCCTTTGGGTCTCCAGCAATTGGACTTCTTATGAGAGCATGAATCATAACTATATAGCATACTTCATTACTGCAAAGATCTGTAATTTCATCAGCATGTGGCCCAGCTTTTATATTGACGTAGGTATATTGACGTAGGTAGTGCATAACCACTCCCTCCCTTAGAAGATGGTTTTTGATAGGAGGGTGAGGGAGTCTAGAAAGAAATGCCATTATCCAGGCTGAGGTGGACTTAACTAGACTGATCCTCAGTCTGGGGCCATGGGGAGAATAAGAGATAAGGTAGGTGTAGGATTTTATCAGTGTGAGGAACTCCCAAGGTGGCAGTCCTGTTCACTGGTAAAGATTCCAAGCCATCCGTGATTATTCCTAGGGAGTTAACTTAAACTATAAAGGACAGCTAGGTGGCACAGTGGATAGAGTACTGGTCTTGAATTCAGGAGGACAAGAGTTCAAATCCAGCCTCAGATACTTGACACTTATTAGTTGTGTGATCTTGGAGAAGTCACTTAACCCTGATTGCCATGCATCAGGGCCATCTCCAGCGTCCCGATTCCTACCTGGACACTGGACTCAGATGGCTCCGGAGGAGAAAATGAGACTGGTGACTGAGCACAGCCCCCCACTCCAATCCAGTTTATGTGTTTGTCATGGCATCACTTCCCTGATGTCAGGGTCTTCCTCGAGAATTAAGACAAACATTATTATCAGTGAAGGTTAGGTGACTTGATCAGGACCACACAGCTCATTCTTGCAGGGGGAATCATAGATCTAGCTCTGTGGTGGAGCTGGATGTCACTCTCAGCTCCACCTCCTCATCTGAGTCCAGTTCTTCTGATTCCAAGCCCAGGCCTCTACCCATTCCGATGTAATCTGCATGCTAGGAGAATGCTGGAGTTAAAAAAGATAGACTTTTGTAAGATGTGATGCATATGAAGACTTCAGAGCAACTCGGGAGGTTCTGAATGAGTGATATTCAAGGAAGAAAATAGAACTAGGGGGAAAAACAGACCCAGTGACTACAGTCATGTAAACAAATACTACACTGGCAAATTATGCTGAACAATCTCAGGCCTGGAAAACTAATAAGGAAACAAATCTTCCTTATCTTGTAGAGAGGTGGGGTCTAGGTAGGTGGAATGCTATATACACTATCAGAAGGCTGTATGAATTGACTTTCCTGAAAAGTGTTACTTTTTAATGGAATGGAGTTCACAGGGGGGCAGTGATGGTGAAAAAAATGATTGCTACATTAATACAAAAGACAACACAAGTGCCATTAAAAAATATGAAATTTTCTGTTGGTAGCAGAGCCATAGCTAGCCGGGCCAAATGGACCTTTGTCTCCAGCACATTAAAATTTAAAGGGTCTTAGACTCTGGAACCTAAATAGCACCTAGTTGACATAGGAAGTCAGCAGCAACTCCTCCCCACTTCTCCTAAACCACCACTCTAGGTAATAGCTTCTCCACCTCTAACTGTCCTGCCCTAGCTGTCAGTCAGGAAACATTTCTTAAACATTTATTTATTGGTTTTATTTATTTATTTAATTAATTGTTTTTTTAAAATTATTATTGTATATTTATCTTGTATATGAAAGAAAGAAAACAAACATTTGTTTATTAAGTCCCTACTATGAGCTAGACACCATGCTAAGTGTCCAGGATGTATAAAAAGGCGAAAGACAGTCCCTACCCTATTCTCCCCCTTGGTTTCAGCCTCCCTGGTGATGGTCTCACAGTTTTCTAGCATTCCCCTCCATAGTGTGTGGTCTCCTAGAATTTCTAACCCCTCCTCCCAGACCTTGATTTGGACACACTTTTTTGGTGCTTGCCCAAGACACCAGAATTGCTAGTTATAACTCTGATGGAAAGTACCCTGAGATCGCCAAAGGTGTTGCATCATTTTCCAAACCCCCAAAGGAGATTCAACCCTATCTCTTTTAGTCACTTCCAGCCTTGGCGCATTGCCTGCTTTCAGTGCAGTGATGGCTTATTGCAAGGATTTTCCCAGCTGATAGCATAACCTTTTTTTTTTTAAATTAGGACCTATGATTTCATTCTCTCTACTAATGCAGATCAATCCCAAATTGGTAACTCCTAGGCTTAAATGAGGGGTTATAAACCTGAGGCCCAGGCCCATGAACATATAAACATACACACATGTATATGCATATATATATATATATATATATATATATATTTCATGGACCTCAGGTTAATAACCTGTATGTTTATTACATGTATTAAAAATACCTGTATGTATAGATACTCATATATATTTATATTTATTGTAAGGACTATATTTCAATATAATTGGTTCCTTTGTAATCCTATATATTTTATTTTATACATTTAAAAACAATGATTCTGAGGAGGGTTCTATTCTTAGACTTCACCTGCCTGAATATTCAAACACTTCTTACCCCAATAACATTACCCCCCCCCCCAAGTAAATCTCTAAACCAGGATTCTTGGCCCTCTTTGTATCCTGGACCTCTTGGCCCCCATTTCTACAATCATGTAAACAAATAGTACACTGGTGAATTATGCTGAACAATCTCAGGCCTGGAGAACTAATAAGGAAACATATCTTCTATTTGAGCTTCAACTATTGCTCTAGGTAATTCTATAAATTTCAGAGAAAGTATGCTGACCTGCATTGGTAAAGGGAGTTTCCTCACTTGAGCAATCTCTTTGTCAATGAAATCACAAGTAGTGGATCCAGGTTCCCTCCAATTATTTGGAGGAAATCTGTTATTTTTCATGAAAGTTATCTAAAAAACTTAGAGTACCCAAAAATAAACATTTATGGAACCCAGGAAAACAGTTCAAATGGAGACTGCAAAGAAATATAGGGAAGTTTTTTGTCGTTGTTATCAAAGAAACAGCTAGAACATTTGAGCCATGTTCACATGACTACTTCTTCTGCCCCAAGGCTATCATAGTTTGGCTCCAATCTATCACTCATTACTTGCCCTTATATGCTCTATATTCCAGTTAAACTGGCTAACTTGCTGTTGCCATATACATTTCTTTCATCTCCAACCTCTACATCTTTGCAAGACCTTCCTTAATTCCTGGAATGTTCTCTCCTCTTGCACCACCTTCTTGAAATCTCGAACTTCCTTCCAAACACATGCAAGCCCTTTCCTTATTCCCCTCTCCATCCTGAAATTACTCTGTATTTATTTTCTACATAAGAGAGTGGCAAGGAACAAATTGTTCTCAATGGACCCTTAGGGATCATTTTAGACCTTTTCAGGGGATCTGTGAAGTCAAAACTATTCTCATACTAATGCTAAGATGTTTTATGCCTATTAAAATACCCCTTCCTCCAGTCCAACTACATATCTGTGTGAGACCAGATTTTCTTCAAAAACTTCAACCAAAGCAAAATATTATAACTGATGGACTGAAGAAGCAGATAGGAGAATCTAGTAGTTTTCTATGGAGACAGGTATAAAGGAGATTTGTAATGCTATGTAAAACAATGCCCCTCCTCTTACTATTTTTTTGGTTTTCAAAAACATAGTTGTTTTGCATAAAAATATATTAATACACGAGTTTGTTTTTATTCTGAAATTAATAAATCAATATTTTAAACTCTTATCAGTTTAAATTTTGTAGATAGTAAACACTGATAGATATAACCCACATAAACAAAAATTCTTTTGGTGGAGGCTTTCAATAATTTTGGGGAATGAAAAAGGTGAGATCAACAAATTTGAGTATCACCAGTGTAGTAGATGAAGAGATGTCCTCTGAGCCAGGAAGGCTGGGATTCTGTTCTGTCTCTGCCATGTACTAGCTGTGAGTCTAAATGATAAATCCCTTATCCTCTTAGGACCCCAGTCAACTCTCTAAGACCATCAATGAAATTTTAGGTCTAGACCAACATTTTGTAAGTATCTATCTATCTATCTATCTATCTATCTATCTATCTATCTATATATACATACATATATATATACATATATATATATATATGTATATATATGCTGTCTCTTCAATCCCCCCTATTCCATCCCCCCTCCAATGAAATTTTGGAGAGAGAGCAGGGCCTATTGCCTTCTTGGTCTTTGCATGTTCAGTCCCAAGTTGGGAATAGGCATAAGATCTAGTCTTGGGATTTTCTTGAGAGAAGACACTCCTTCTAGCAAAGTAATTTGGCACCACCTTTGTAACTTGGATTTTTTTTTGTTGTTTTTGCATGGCATTGGGGGATTAAGTAACTTGCCCAGGGTCACACAGCTAAGTAAATATTAAATGTCTGAGGTCAGATTTGAACTCACGTCCTGACTCCAGGGTTGGTGCTCTATCCACTGAGCCACTTAGCTGCCGCCATAACTTGGGTTCTTAAAGAGTTGCCTAGGCGATGGAGAAATTTCTCTCTAAGAGAATGTGTCAGCCATAGAGCTTAAATTCAACTCTTCTTAGTTTCAAAGCCAACTATCTCTCTATTACACTATATTATGTTGTCTCCTGTTTAGCCCTTGACAAAGTCTATTCTTCATCATTTACCTTTGGGGCTTGGATACCAATCTGGTAATTGCCTGCTCAGAAATTTGTTCTTTTTTTAGAGCTGCCTGAAGCTCCACCTCCAGCCCCATGTCCCACAAGTCAGGAAAAAAAAGAGGGGCCTTCCCTCCTTTTCAGTATCCTTTGGGCTCTATGTTCCTTTCCAGCTGAGAAAGTATATATGGTTTTGGGAGTGTCTTTACTGCTCTATCTCAAGATCTCATTGGTTGTTCCTCTACCCTTAGAATCCATTAACTGCTATCCTGCTTCCCTTTAAGCACTTAACCTCAACTAATATTTACAAAGGAGCATTTACTTGAAAGCTCTAGTAAAAACAAATATGCACTTTCCCTCAACACTTTAGGAAATACTCTATCACCTCAGCCTCTGAGTTGGGAAAGGCCCTACCTTAGCACAGCACCTACATAGCCCTGGTTCTTCCAAGTGCATGTACAGAAGTGACATAACTATCAGTTAAGTCCTTGTCTCAGCTTCTAATGGTCTCCTTCCAGAAGGTCACTAGCAAAGGTCACTTCTTCTTTGGGGTCTAGATACTGAACTGGTTACAAACCAAGACTCTGGAACTTTAGGATCCTGAGGTAGTCTCCAGAACTTTTAAAATTTACAAGATTGTAGAGGTTCTACCCTATTTTCCTAGAAAGAAAAAGAACAAATGGGAGACCTCCCATCTCTCAAGGCCACATGGTCTCCATGGGGGAAAGGTCCCAAATGCCTCTCCTCTTAAAGCATGATTTCTCAACAATTACTGTGAGTGAAGGATTCACAAAATACAGTGAAGCTGCTCCCAGTTATGGCTACACAGCCAATGGGAAAAAACTCTTCTCAACTACTTGGTTAAGAAACTAGAACCAGTTAGAGTATCTACACATTGCTCCAGCCCCTCCTTACAATTTGTGACTCTCTTCAAAGCAAGCTTCCTGGCCTCTCTTCTTACATAAATCAAGCATGTACCAGACTCTAGTTACATATGAAAGTCAAGGGATCTCATAACACAAATGGCTCAGCATCCATTTGGGAATTTTCATACTCTTTGGACTCTTGGTTCCCACCCAGAAAACTTGGGGAGATAGACGCATGGCAGTCTCTTCTACTCTGTCAACTTCCATCTGATTTTCCACTTAAGCTGGTCATCTAAATAGGACTCATATCAGATATCTTAAAGATACTTTCCAATGAACAGCCTTCACCCCTCCAGTTTGGTAGAGCATCACAGCCTCTTCCATTTACAACAAGGGGTTTGTAGAGTGTTCCAAGCAAGGAGTCTTATAACTAGAAATAGAAGGGACTTCAGCTAACATCAAAGTCCAACTCCCTCATTTTGCAGATGGCTGAAATCAGGTCCAAAAAAGATGAAGTGACATGTCCAAGGTCACACAGGTAAGAAATAGCAGAGCCAGAACACTTTGCAGAACTCCATCCTATTTTCCCCAAGCTTTGCTCCCCATTGTGGCTCTTTCAATATTGTTGCTAGTAGGCGGCCTGCCCAATAGGAGAGTCTCTAGGTTGTTCCAAGGCTGGAAGGGAATACCATTCTTTATTGAATAACATTTTCCCAAAGTCCCCTTGTAAACCCCTCCCCTCCAATCCAACCCAATTCAATTCAGCAAACTGAACCAATGTTAACACTTAAGCTAAGTTAAAAGTTGTGACAGGAACTATTGTAAGTTCTAGTTATAGAAAGAAAAGAACCAAAGGAAAAACATATAAATAGAAACTTAAGTACAAAATAAACACACAATTCCCAAGGGAAGGCCACTAGGACCTATATGCAATCACAATAGGTTTTGTGTAGGCCTGGGGTTCTTAACATCAATCTGGGGAAACTCATGGACCCTTCTTAGAATAAGGATTTTAAATGCATAAAATAAAATACAGAGAACTATAAAGGAAAATAGTGACATTGACTCACAGTGAACAAAATATATATTAAAAAAAAAAACAAACAAATCAAATCTACACACTCCAGGGTGAGGAAGCAGGGGAGGTGACCCTCAAGCTGAGGAAGGTGTCCATTTCAGACACTAGGGTCATTCTGGGCAAAGGGACAGAGAGGAAAGGTGGAAAGTCAGATTCAGCAAGCAAGTTAATTTGCCTTAGAACACAGGTGAACACAGGACCTGTAATATGCAAAAGGCCTGGAAATTTAGACTGGAGTTCATTCATGAATGACTTTAGAAATCAAACAAAGGAGTTTGTAACCTAGTCTCCACCCTCAAAACCTAGGGCTCTTTATACTGGGAAGTTAGAAGAATTTGGTTCCAGCTCTGGCTTTGTAGTTAATTTGTAATGGAATTTGGGTGGGAAAGTCCCTTCTCCTCTCTGGGTCCTTGAATGAGGAATACTAGATATCTTATTTTCTATGAGATAATTTCCAAGGTTCTCCCAACTCTGCCATTGTTTATTTGATATTTCAAGGCCCCTTCCAGCTCTGGCATTATATGAACCTTTAGCTATGATTCATCCAAGGGATGAGCAGGAGTGGCATTAAGTGCATTCTGTGGGGGCGAGGGAGATGGGGTGCTGGGGGGTTGTGGACAAAGGGATAATGGAGACATATCATAAATAATTGGCTTGAATTTTCAAAAAGCCTCTGAAATAACCTCTTCTGGAAAATCACATATGCATGTACTCCCATGCAGACAAACTCCCTGCTCCTTCTTGCCTCCCACTCCGGTTTCACCCAAATATGTGAATTCAAAATGTGCAGAAGTGAAGGGGCAGAGCAAGGGTGTCCAGAAGCCTCAGGCTGGCAGAGAGGGGCAACCTGACCACTCCTGAGACTGGGAGCCAGGAGGGAAGCTATGAAATATGCTCATTAATGAGCCCAAGAAGGAAATGACTAATAAATTAACGGAAGGAGGCTGATGACACCAAAGCACTTGGTTAATTAAAAATGTGGAGGTCTTGGAAAGACTCCTAAAGGGCCCTGAAGGCTTGGAAATGGGTGACAGGAGGCAAATGAAGTATAGCATCAGGGGCAATCAGAGAGCCTCCTTGCAGAGAGCTGTAAGAAAAACTGAACAAAAGGCAGGCCAACAAAACTCCCCCCCCTCCCAAGAAACCACCTGGGAAAATAGAGGGGCAAGATTCTAAATTCAGTTCTGCCTCTGAATCCCTGTGGACCCCCTTTTAGAACCTTGTTTTTTCCCTTTGTAAAATGTGGACATTAATATTTGCCCTCCCTTTCTTTTTCCTCTTCCTTCTCTCTCTTTCTCTGTCTCTGTCTGTCTGTCTGTCTCTCTCTCTCTTTTTCTGTCTCTCTTTTTCCCTCACTTTCTCTGTCTCTGTCTGTCTTTCTCTGTCTCTGTCTCTCTCTCTCTCTCTCTCTCTCTCTCTCTCTCTCTCTCTCTCTCTTTCTGTCTGTCTCTCTTTTTCCCCCTCACTTTCTCTGTCTTTGTCTGTCTATCTGTCTGTCTGTCTGTCTCTCTCTCTCTCTCTGTTTCTGTCTGTCTGTCTGTCTGTCTCTCTCTCTCTCTCTCTCTCTGTTTCTGTCTCTCTTTTTTCCCTCACTTTCTCTGTCTCTCTCCCTCCCTCCTTTTCTCCTGACTCTCCCACTCTGAGTCTCCTCCCCCACCCTCTCTCCCTCTCCTTTTCCTTCTTTTTCCCAGAGCTGTTTTGAGGAAGGAATGTATAAATGCATGAAGAGCACTTTGTAACCATCAAGCAGATCTAAATGTCATCTCTCTAAATTAATATTTTTATTCACGGTAGTAATAACCTCCCAGCATCTTTCCCACAGTTCCTCATCACTTAAAAATTTCCTTATCAGTGGTCTTATTGTGTGTGTGTGTGTGTGTCAGAGAGAGAGAGAGAGAGATAGACAACCAGAGTGCATGTGTGTGTGTGTGTGTGTGTGTGTGTGTGTGTGTGTGTTCTGTGTCTCCCTCCCTCCTCCTTAGGCTATTGCAGTATGGTCTTATGTTGTTTCAAATCAGCCAGTAGGGTCTAGGGAATGGTACCAAAGCCTTGACTGTCAGTGAGATCAGAGAGATTGAGAAGCTGTTTTTCCCTTTTTCCTTTCCAGCTTTTCCACTTCAGCTCTAGGCAGGAAGTGAGAAGAAGGTCACAGTGAAAGGCCCATTTGCAAAATGCTTGGGCATACCCCTCTCACAGACGGGGTGCCTTTTATTTCTTTTCTTTTCTTTCTTAGTAAATATTACGTTATTTTTTCGAATCCATGAAAAGATAATTTTTAACATTAATTTTTATAAGATTTTGTGCACCAAATTTTCTCCTCCCAACCTCCCTCCTCAACACAGCAAGAAATCCGATATAAGTTCCACTTACGCAGTCATGTTAAACATATTTCCATATTAGTCATGTTGTAAAAGAAGTAGAACAAAAGGGAGAAAGCAGGAAAAACAAAGTTCTCTTCAATTTGCCTTCAACCTCCATAGACCTTTTTCCATCTTGAATCTTTTGGAATGATCTTGGATCATGGTATTGTTGGAAAGAGCTAAGTCAGTCATAATTGATTACCTCATATTGTTGCTGTTAATGTGTACAATATTCTCCTGGTTCTTTTAACTTTACTCAGCATCAGTTTATGTAAGTACTTTTCAGATTTTTCTGAAATCCGCCTGCCTATCAATTCTTATAGCGCAATGATATTCCACTACATTCCTATAAAGGAGTATCTTTTCTCTGGAAAGTTTCAGTAAATGATCCCAAATGAATTGAAGGACTCCTGGAAGACGGGTCTCATTCCTTTCTCAGGAGATATGGATCCTAAAGTGGTAGTCACCATGTCTTCCTCCCATTAAGAAGTCCTAAAAGGGAAGGATTAGCTTTATTCTATTGTCCTCAGAAGGTCAAACTATTACCAAGGGGGGGGGGGGCAAAGGAGAGTTGCAGAAAGGTAGGTTTGAGAGGCCAAGAAAAATGTCCGAATTACTAGAGATGTTGGAAAGTGATGTGGAGATGGGAGTGAGATTCATGAGATCAGGGAAGGTGCATCTCTTAGCATATGGGGGCTTCCCAGAAGACAAGGTCCATGTCTTCTGCTTCTCTGTCCCTCCCCCTAGAGGAATCTTACCAGTGCTACTCCTATAGTATTATGTACTAAGCTGAATGCTAGACTAAGAGTTAGGAGGCCTGTCCGACTTTGAATTCAGCCTCTGATCCTTATTAGCTATGTGGCCAGAGGACGATCATTTCCCTTCTGGACCTTAGTTTCCTCATCTTTTAAATGGGAAGAATAATTCTTGCAACAATTTGCCCCATAGGTTTGTTATTAGAATATGTGTGACACAAAGCTTTGTGAACCTTCAGGCTCTATAGATGTGCTATTTATTTACTGTTATCCAAGCAAACTGATAGTAAGGACTCAGAGGTGTCCCACCAGGCAGTACTGTACCGTTAGTACACAATATATAATCCTACCCACGATTCTCACCAACTGAAAAGAGAGGAATATTACAGAGGATCACAGACCTAGAGCTGGAAAGGATCAGAGAGGCCATCTGGTCTTGCTCCCTTTATTTTACAAAGGAAGAAACTGAGGCCCGTGGAGACCAGGTGACTCATCCAAGGTCACATAGCTAGTTAGTAAACATTAGAGGTGGCATCTGAATCCGGAGCTCTTCCCACTGATGCAGATTATTGGAGAAGGGGGTGGGGGGGGGGAAGTAGAGCATCATTTCCCAGTCTTGGCAGAACCCAGTTTTCCTGTAAGGTATAATGGGCAAGATGGGGGAAGGGCTCATGGCTGGCTCAGTTCCTCCAGAGTTGGAAATCTATCCAATCTCCCAAACCCAGAGGGAAGTGATGGCTGGGGTGAGGGTCAGTGGGACCTCACTTCACTGTTAAGTTTTTATTCTTGTGTTCTATTTCTTGATATATGGCTCACCGTAATGAAATTTTGAGTGAGATTAACGGTAATTCCTGTACTTATTAGGCGATCAGGGTTTAAAACTGTTGTTAAAGAGGATGAGCTGTTCATTCTGGTAATGCAATTAACTACCCAACATAGCTAATATTCTATTTTAGAGAAGACGAATTTTTGATTAATGACCCATTTGATTTCCCGCATCTTGTTAGCGGAGAGTCACATTTTCTGTGAGAGAGCTGAAGTGATTATAGAGTTGGAAAATTTGGAGTCTTCAGGTGGGTGAGACAGTTACTCTTCACTCATTCAATCCCTTTAGCCCAATGGGGCCAATAAGATGTGTTCCTCTGTTTAATAGCAATACCTAACACTTATGTAACCCTACGGGCAAATGTTTTACAATTATTATCTCATTTGATTTTTATAATCCTGGGAGGGAGGTGCTTATTATTATGAACCCCATTTCATGGATGAAGAAACTGAGACAGACAGTGGTTAAATGATTAGCCAAGAGTCATACAACTAATGTCTAAGGTCAAATTTGAACTCAGGTCTTCTTCACTCCAGGTTCAGCACTCTTTCTGCTGGGTTATCTAGCTGCCTTTATCTATAACACATGCGATGGTGTAGGGGAGAGAGAAGGTTGAATTTATAGTCAGAGAACCTAGGTTCAAATTCTACCTCTATCATTTACCATCTGAGAAACCTTAGGTAAATCTTTTAACTTCCCTGAGCTCCAGTTTCCTCTTCTGTAAAATAGGGAGGGGGGGGAGAGGGAGGTCAGACTAAATGTCCTCTGAGATCCATTTTAGTTCTGGCTCTAGAATACTATGTGTGAACTTGGACGAGTGACTTCACCACTTTAAGCTTTGGTTTTCTCCTTTATAAAATTAATCAAAATGAATGAGGCACCTAAGTGGCTCATTGGTTAGAGTGGGGAGACCTAGCAGAATCAGGAAGACCTGAGTAAAAGTATGTCCTCAGACATATTTACCAGCTGTGTAATATTGCACAGGACACTTAACTTCTGTTGGTCTCGGTTTCATCAACTGTAAAATGGGAATAATTATGTCATCTACTGCTCATGTATTTTGTGAGTTTCAAATGAGATAATAGTACAGAAGTTACTACAGTGTCAGGTACATAGTAGGTGTTACATAAATGCTAGCTAGTTAACTGTAAAATTGAAGGTATTAAACCAGATGACCTCTGAGTCCCCTACCAAGGTCTTATTTGTGGTCTCTGCATGACCATGGGCAAGGGACATTCCTGTCAATGAATTATCTCTTCCAGCTCTAAGTCAATAAATCTATGGACATGTTGATTGAGAATGAGGAGTGTGAGAAGAATACCAGACCTTCAAAGAATCCCTAAATTGAGAGGGGTCTTGTAAGTTATAGGTTTTAGAGCTGGAAAAGAACTTTGAGCTTAGCCCATTTGAGTTGCCATCTGACCACCTAATTTTGAGAAGAAGGCGACTGAACCACAGAGAGGATAAAGGATTTACCCAACAGTACACAGATGGGAAAGAGCAGAGTTAGAATTTGAACCCAGACTCTCTGAGTTCCATCAATCACTCTTCCCACTGTATAAAGTTGCAATAGTCTGTTATAGAAGCATAAAAATTGGAGCTAGAGGGGTTTAGGATTCATCCTGCCCAGTCTCTACCTGCATGGAAATTCTTTTTTTAACATCTCTGACGAGTGGTCATCTAACCTCTACTTTGATGGTCCCCAGTGGCAGGGAACCATCTCACCAAAGTAGCCCATAACCTTTTGGGACAGCTGCAACTTGGAGCAAAATTCCCCTTATATTGAGATGAAAACTGCCTTTCTGTGAAGTACAATCAATGCTCCATTCCTCAAGGTCAAACAGAAAGAGTGGGATTCCAGGATGGTAACAGTGAAAAGAACATTGTTTCTGGAGTCTGATCACTTGAGTTCAAAGTCTGCCTCAGGTGCTTACTTTTTGCTAATCACTGTTCTTTTTGTGTTTCAGTTTCCTTATCTATAAAATGAAGGCACTGGATGGCTCTAGATCTGTGATCCTTTATGTGACTTTTGATAAATTGTTTTCCCTACTTGGGCCCCAGTTCCTCATCTATAAAATGAGGGAGCAGTCCCTTCTAGCTTAAGGTCTAGAACCCTTTCCTTGATGCCAACGTTTCAGAAACCTGTATAATGGCAACTGGTACTTGGCCATGTGATGGGATCTCCACAGGTAGAGAGTGAGAAGGTTGCTTCCAGTAAAAGTGCCCTGGAGCAGTTTGAATTGGTTCTAGTTTGCTATGTGGGGAATGTCAGCCTTTTGGACTGACTGCAGTTGGGGAACTGGAACTGGGGGAAATCTTAGCCTCCACCATCTCTCTTCATCTGCTCCCTCTTGATTTGATCCCTTTGTTGATGGCGTCTGATGAGAGACAGTGCTTGTAAGAGGCCTTGGGCCTGCTCCTCTTGAGACCATAGAAAAGGGACCTCCATTATTTGCCTCCTTTTGGTGAAGGAATTGGAGATAATAACCTCATGAGTTTCAAAAGTCGGGAGAGTGAGCCTCTTGACATCCTAGCATTCCAAATTTCAGTTTCTGTAATCAGTTCATCATAAGTATCCTGCAAAGCCAAAGAGTGGCTTTCAGGACCCATTCCCAATGATGAGATGAAGACTCATCTAACAATCATCATGCATTTGAATTTAACCTTAGTGAGCATAATGTTATGGAGAAACTGTGCTAAAAGTGAGCCTCCCCTTCTCAGAGAAGGGGCATAGAGGAGAGAATGTGTTCTTGAGGAGCTGAGGGGGGCAGGTATTTGAATTTTTGTTCTTGCTATATGTTCAGAGTAAACATTCTTTCTAAAAGCAAAATCATGATTATTGGCCCAATGGACGTGCAACATCAATTATTGACACAGCCATAGAGGAACTCAACTGGGGGGGGGGCGCTCAGGACTACGGTATTAGGGAAAGCCAATCTCCCAAAGCTCTCAAGGTACCTTTAGAACCCTGAGAGAGTAATACAGCGGTGCTAGTGAGCCAGAGAATGTTCATTATTCATGAAGAGAGTTAGCATAGACCTTCATGTTATCACAGGCCTTCTCTGGGTTAAGCAACAATAGTTTCATCAAATGAAGGGCAATCTGGGCTAAAGGAGTTTCATAGGGGACTTCCTCAGGGGAGAGACTTCATAAATATCTACCTTGAAGGTCGATTGGCTCTACTTTCTTTTGGGAGCAGAACATCTTTGTCAGAGATTACTTTCTTATTCTCAGATTTTTTTTCTCTGTCTATAATGAGAAGACAAATTTCATTATTTGGTCTAAATAATGTCTCAGTGGTCAGATTCATGGTGAAAATTCTGTATCTCATCAATAAATTCTTCCTTCCCCCCTCCTTGGCTGAAGGTCCAATGTCAATTAGGAAATCACATGGGATTATAGAACCTCAGAGTTGGGAAGGACCTCAGTGGTCTTCTAGTCTAACCCTTACTTGAGCATGAATTCCTTCTACAAGTTATTGCAAGAAGAGTCAAAGCAGCCCATCTCACTTTGCCTGATTTGATTCTCAGCAGCATCTACCTCTATCTCCTTATTCTGGGGCCAAGTAGAACAAAGCTAATTCCCCATCCAGGTGATAACCCTTCAAATAGTTGAAGACAGTATAGAGATAGAGACAGAGACAGAGATATATACAGAGATAGAGATAGGGATAGAGATGGAAATATGGGGAGAGAGAGAGAGAGAGAGAGAGAGAGAGAGAGAGAGAGTAGAGAAGCGGGGGGGAAGCTAGGTGGCATAGTGGATAGAACACCGGCCCTGGAATTAGGAGGACCTGAGTTCAAATTCTGCCTCAGACACTTACTAATTACCTAGCTGTATGACCTTGGGCAAGTCATTCAACCCCATTGCCTAGCAAAAAAGCTGAGAGAGAGAGAGAGGAATAGATAAAGAGAAAAATAGACAGAGATAGAGATACACACATGTGCAAATACATATGCATACATGGAATATATGCACATGTACAGATGCATATACATATATAGCTCTATATACATATATGTACAAACATAGATAAACATGTTTATGTATCTTCTCTTCATTTAAATGGCTCTTCACCATCCTGGTTTCTCTTCACTGGATATTACCTGGCTTCTCAGTTGCTTCCTAAAATGTGTTTAATGAAGAACCAAACATAATGGTCCAGATGTGGATTATGCCGCCCCTCTGCTCACAAACCTTTAGGAACTTACTCATTGTATCCTGAAAGCAAGCCAAAACCCTCAGCTTGGCACTCATGGTCCTTCCCAGTCTCATTCTAACCAACTCTTCCAGCCTTTTTTCCAACTGTTCCCTTTCCAGCATCCCCTGTTCCAGCCAAACCAGGTTCTTCTCAGTTCTAATAACGTGCCAGTGTTTTCCTGCCTCTGGACCTTTGCTTACACTAGTCTTTCCACTAGAAATGCTCTCCATAGCAATTCTGATGGACTAGACCTTATTCAGTCAAGGCCCAACTCAGTGCTACCTTCCCCAAGCTTTCCTTGATTTTCCCCAACTGGAAGAGAGTTCTCAATCTGAAACATCAGTGTTTTGTACCTCACTGTTGCTGATTCCCACTGTCTCCTGTGGTATAATCTGTTCAAATTTTGTCAGCCCCCACAGGGTAGCTAGGTGGTGCAGTGGACAGAGCATTGGTCCTGGAGTCAAGAAGACAAGGGTTCAAATTTGACCTCAAATACTTGATACTTACTTAGCTGTGTGACCTTGAACAAGTCACTTAACCCCATTGCTTTGCAAAAACCAAAAAATAAAAAAGATTGCCATCCCCATGAAGGCAAGGACTAGAACTTCTTTATCTCCTTTGTTCCCTCTGTATCCTTTCCTAGACGCAAGCAGTCTACATCTAAAGATAGAAACCTGTTCTGTGAGCCCTCTTTCCCTGCATGGAGGGAGTAGAGTGCTGAGTCCCCAGACATTTTATACTCAACCAGGGCTTCAGGGGGACAACCAGAAGGGAACCCTGCTCTAAATGTCTAGCAGTGGAGTGGAGATCTGATACAGTGGAAAGATTCCTGAACTTGAGGTCTGAAGGCCTGGATTTGAATTACACTTCCACTGCTTTTTAACTGTTTGACATTGGATAAGTCACTTCCTGTCTCTGAGATTCATTCAGTTGTCTTCTCTGTAAATGAGGGTAATATGCTTACTCTTTCTATCTCACTGGGTGATTGCAGGGTGAGGATTTTACAAACCAGAAGGCAAACCAGAAAGAGTCAGAGGACCTGAATATAAACTCCACCATTGAAGCTTCCTAACTGAAAGACTTTGTATAAGTCTCTTTCACCCCCCGCCGACCTCAGTTTCCTCCTCTATAAAATAAAGGGCTTAGACTAGATGATCTCTGAGATCCCTTCCAATTCTAGATCTGGGATCTTTTGTGTGACTTTAGACCAGTCCCTTCCCCTCCCAGGGTCTCAGTTTCCTCCTCTGTAAAATGAGGGAAGTAGGACTTCTAAAGTTCCTTCCAGATGAATGTTTCCTTACTTGGAGTCAGAAACTCAAAGATTGGAATCCTGGCTCTGGCAGTAACTAGCTGTGTGATGTTAGGCAAATCCATCCTTCTCTCCATTGCTCAGTTTCCTCCCCTGTAAAATGAGAATAATTTGCAGAACCTCCCCTTCAGGGATAGGGAGAGGAAAGCCTTTTGTAAACTACCATGATCCGAAGAACCAAGCTATGAAGTTCATTTCCCCAGTTCAGGGCCCCAGTCCCTGTGGGAAAGGGGAAGGGAGGGAGCCTCCAAGCTGGCCAGGGTTGAAGGCCAGGGTTTCCAGAGCAACCTGCATCATGACAGCAGTTCCTAATTCCAGCCAACACAGTCGCCACAGCCAGCCACTTAGGAACTGACTCTTCACTGACATCTAGCGGTCCCAGGTGGAAGAAACCGGAAGCAGCGAGGTGCCAGTTGGCCTTTCTAGAAACTTCAAGAATTTAGGCTCCAGGTCTGAGCCGCCCAGAGATTGGGACTGAGGGAAAACCAGTGACATAGTAGGCAGAAAGTTTGGAGATTCTGAATCAAATCTTTGACTTCATAGCTGGAAAGGACCTTAGAGAGCCCTGGAGAATAAAATCTTCCTATATCAGAACTGGAAACGATCTGAAAGATCATTAGGTTCAACCCCCTCTTTTTACAAAAAAAAAAAAACTGAGGTTCCAAATGCGGATAACTTCCTTTGAGGGTCAAATCAGACACCATCTCCTACTGCAACCTTCCCAGATTCCTCCAGTCTTCAGTTCCCCCTGCCTCAAATTAATCAGTGTATTAATACTGTATTGTATTAATACATGTATTAATTGATGACTATGAATCACACACACTGACCGGGGTAAAGAACAAAGTCAAACAATCCCTACCCTCAAAGAGCGTCCATTCTATGGAGGAGGAGACAACAGTCATATAAGAATCTCTAAAATAAATGTAAGGTAATTGGGGGGGGGTGTAGTGGCAGATACTCAGAAAAGTCTCTTAAAGGTGCCATTTGAGAAGAGTTTGGAAGGCAACTCATGACTGGACGAGGTAGAGGTGAGGAGGGAGTGCAGTCCCAGAATGGGGAAGTTTTTGCAGAGGTATGCAGATAGAAGGTGGAATGCTAGGTGGAATGTAAGAGAACCAACTGGGCTAGACTGAAGTGTTTAGGAAAGGGAGTAGTGTCTAATGAGGCTAGGAAGGTAGGGTGAAGCCAAATTGGGAAGGGCTTTCAAAGTCAAACAAAGGATAATGTGGTAGTGCCAGCCATGATAGGGAATCACCAGAGTTTATTAAAAAGGATAGTGGCATGGTCAGAGCTGGGCTTTAGTTTAGTAGCTGTGTGAAAGATGGATTGGAGTTAGAAGATACTTAAGGCAGGAGGATCATTTTGGAGGCTATTGCAATAGTCCAAGCTGGAGAGACAAGGCTTGAGCTAAAATCGTGGCTGTTTGAATGAGGAAAAGGGAATAGATAGGAAAGAAGGTGTACGGAAAAACACAGTTTCTGAAATTTGCTCCTCAGTAGAATATCAGCTCTGTCAATCAATTAAAGAACCCTTTATTAAGCATTGCCTATGTGCAAGGCAGAGACCAGGCAAAGATTGTCAGCTTCAGGGAACAGGTAGAGATTGTAGAGCTCTCTGGGGCGGGGGGGGGGGGAGAGGGAGAGAGAGAGAGAGAGAGAGAGAGAGAGAGAGAGAGAGAGAGAGAGAGAGAGAGAAACAGACAGACAGACAGACACAGACACAGAGGAAGAGAGACAGAGAGGCCGAGACAGAGACAGAGAGACAGAGAGAGACAGAGACAGAGAAAGAGAGACAGAGACCAAGAGACAAAGAGACAGAGACAGAAAGAGAGACAGAGACAGAGAGACAGACACAGAGAAATAGACACAGAAAAACAGATACAGAGACAGACAGAGACAGAGACAGAGAGACAGATGGAAACAGAGATAGAGAGACAAAGACAGACAGAGACAGAGAAACAGAGCGAGAAACAGACACAGAGACACAGAGACAGAGATAGACAGAGACAGACAGAAACAGAGAAAGATAGACAGAGAGAGACAAAGACAGATAGAGACAAACAGACACAGAAAAGCAGATAGAAAGACAGAATAAAAAGGAAAGAAGGCAGCGGAAGGGAGAGGGAGGGACAACCTGATGATTGTGGAGGGCTTTCATGGCAAACTGGGGGATTTTGTAAATCTGCCTAGGGATAATAAGGAACCTTGAGAATTAGGAGAAAGTCTGTACAGGAGAAGGGCTATGACATGGTCAGAGCTGTGTTTTAAGATTATCAATTTGGCAGATATGTGGAGGATGGATTGGAAAGAGGAAGGAGTAGAGCTGGGTACACCACTTTAGAGTTCTTTTTGAGGTCAGGGATTATTTTCTTGTTCTTGTTTTGTCTCTGCAGAGTTCCTAGTGCATGGTAAGTAGATACTTAATATCTTCAGTTTGTTTGCTGGGTAAATCAATATAATGGGTGGTCGGTAGAATATAAGGGCCTGGAGGGCAGGACCCGCTTTGTTTTTGTCTTTTCATCTTCAGCACCAAGATCAGCGCCTATCACCTAGCAGACGCATGATACCTAAATGTTTGGTGACTGATAAATATATTGTGATGACAATTGCCTTATAAAATTCTGACTGCTGATAATACAGGGTTTCTTTCAACTTTTTCATCTCCCTCCTTCCCCCCTCCTTTGTCCCCAAGATTTCCCATCCCTTGTCTCAATCCCTCAAGGTGCACCCCTTCTTCATTAGCAGTTTTCTGCCAGGAATCTCCCTTTGAACTCCCTGGGAGCTCTGCCTCAATTCCCTGGGCATTGGTATCTTACCTGTAGCATCACCTTACCTGTTCTGTGTCGCAGTCTCCAGGGCTCAACTAAGTGGCAGCAAGGTTGTCTGACATGAACTAATTCACAGTAAGGTGTGACAATGGTTTAATTGCTTATCTCCTCAGTAATATACCTGCACTGTCTTAACTGTCATCTCATCTTCCAAGGTCCCAGTTGCTTCATCTGGAACATGTTTTCATTCACTCAGCAAGGATCTATTAAATGCCTACTAATTGGTGACCATAATAATTATGGGGTTAATTGGAAGGCACTAGAAAGACTATGAGATTTGGAAGCTGAGATGTGGACCTGGGTTTGAATCCCAGTTCTGCCACTTACTACCCCCAAATCCCTTTACCCCTCTATGTGCCCGTCTGTAAAATGGAGGAATTGGATTAGATCAAGGGTTCTTTATCTTTTTGTGTCACATCTATGGACCCCTTCTCAGAATAATGGTTTTAAATACATAAAATAAAATACACAATTATGAAGAAAATCATTTATATTGAAATAAAAATGTAACTTTTTCCCATCTAAGAACTCAACTCTCCTGAAATTTATCCGTTGATCCCTTGGGGGTCCATGGACCCCAGTATAGGAATTCCTGGACTCGATGATCTCAAAGATTCCTACCAACTCTAAATCTCCTGAACCCAAGATAGGGTCTCCATTTTCCCCAAGTGACACTTGAGTCACTGCTTCCCCAATACTGAAAGGCACCCCAGCTCTTTCCTTTGGAGCCTGAGTGTGGACACAGGCACGTAGGCCTGGGAGTCCTCTGTCTCGCCAGCTTGACCCTCCTCATTGGTCACTGTTCAGCATCATCTCCCCCTTGACATTCCTCTCAGCTCATTTTCTCATATTGCGCTGAATTTGGGGCTCCAGGCGTCATTGCTGACTGGGGCTGCAACTTTTGCCTTCAGAGCCAGGAGATTGATCGCCTGACCAATACCATTTGTCTCTGGAGCAGACAGCCAGCGGAGAGGAGCCACTTATGCAATCTAATTATTACGTCAATTGGGGGATGGAGTAATGCTTCCCAGATGCCATTTGGCACCTGGTCGGCTGCAAATCAGCACTATCATATTAGAAACATTAATATAGACCATTGATTGGAGTCATTGATCGCTTCTCCCAGCTCAGCTTTGGCTTCTCATTAAGGTCTGTAGGCAAATGCAAGGCTTACTTTCTCTTTTGGCCAGCCATGTTCAGGCAGAAGGAGGCAACCCATTGATTAACTGTCTCTTGTCATGGAATGTACTTAAGGTTCTGATGGGTGCGTTGGGGATATGTGTCCTTTCTCTATACCTTGTCTGACTTTAAGAGACCTATGACCAGTGAGACTGGAAGTGGGAAAGAAAGGTGGGTCTTGTAGACTCCCAGACCCTCTTAAGCACTCACGTATCCCAGGACACCTTGCTTCCACCAGCCACCTCCTCACACCTCTCTTGTTTCTTTCTCCTCCAACCAAGTATCTATTTCCCACTTCTGGCTGGCTTAGGGTGAATCCATACTATTTATTGTCTTCTTTCCCCAGCACCCAGACAGCATGTTTCTTACTTGGTAAGCACCTCTCCATATTTTTTGGCAGGAATGTGGAGGGGATTTCCCTTGACAAAAGGCCTTGAGTTCTCTTTTCATTTGTCTTTCTGCCTTCTACTATCTTCTAGGGAGGTTCTCACCACTCCTTATAATCTGACTTCTTAACCCTTGGATTTAATTGAAACTGATTTCTTCAAAGGTCTCTTAATGGTTAATTTTAATGCCCTTTGTTTTCTTAGTTATAATTTTCTCTGATCTTTCTTCATCTTTGGGCTCCGTTGACTGATTACTCCTCCTCAATATTCTCATCTTCCTAGGTTTACTCTGTCCTATCTTCAATCTCCTCTTTGAATGAGCAGGCATCCTTTATGTATCTCCTTTAATGGTTTATTTTCTTCCTGTCTTCTCAATGTATTCCTTAGTGTTCCCCGGAACCCATAAGCCCAAAGAATAGATCATATAAGGAACAAACCTCTGGAATACTAAACAGATGTACCCCATATAACATAAATATAAATTCTTAAAGGAAAAGTTAAATGAGTTATAGGAGGAAATAGACAGCAAAACTATGATAGTGAGGGACTTCAATTTATTCTCTCAGATTTAGATAAATCTAACAGTAAAATAAATAAGAAAGAAATTAAGCAGATGAATAGAGTGTGAGAAAAGTTAAATGATAGACCTCTGAAGAATAGGGAATAGAAAGGAATGTACCTATTCTTAGCTGAGCATAAACCTTCATAAAAATTGATCATGTATTATGGCATAAAAACCTCATAGAAACATGTAGAAATGCTAAATGCATTTTTTCTAATCATAATGCAATAAAATTACATTTAGTTAGAGGATCTTTGAAGCACAAACTAAAACTTAATTGTAAACTAAATAATTTAATCCTAAAGAATGGATCAGAGGCAGCTAGGTGGCACAGTGGATAGAGCACTGGCCTTGGAGTCAGGAGTATCTGGGTTCAAATCTGGTCTCAGACACTTAATAATTACCTAGCTGTGTGACCTTGGGCAAGTCACTTAACCCCATTGCCTTGCAAAAACAGAAAAAAAGAAATGACCAATATTTTCATTAAAGATTAAAAATAATAAAAAGACAACATACCAAAATTTGTGGGATGCAACCAAAGCAGATTTCAGGGGAAATGTTATATTTCTAAATTCTCAGTTCAGTTTAAGATAGAAAGAGCAGATCTGTGAATTGGGTATATGCAATTAAAGAAATTAGAAAATCTACAAATTAAAAATCTAAACACAATAAAATAGATAAATCTTTGATAATTTGACTAAAAGTATTAGGAGATCTGGGTTAGGAGATTCTGATACAATGGTCATACTTTAATAGAAATCTGGCTCTCCTCAGATAGCACCACATCCCTTACGACCTTCTTCACTGGGGACCATTCGTTCTTCTATTCCTGCAGACTCATGGATCTAGGTAGAGAGGTAAGCATGCTCCTTGCTTCCTTATTCTTCTTTTTAATTATTATTCGGTCATCATGCTCTAATGGAGTTTTTCTTTTCTGATCCATGTAATACATTGATATCAGACTTTCATTTGTTTTGCTGTTAACTAGTAATCTACAGGTCATTCTCCTAGCTTCCTCAATAAATTTAGTTACTAGTTTATGGTATTTATGTCTTCTGTCATCAGTCTCATGGAACTCACTATTCATGCTGATAATTTCTCTGATAACCTTAACGCAAAATTACTCAACCTTTTCAATTTGACAAATTTCTTTGTCTATCAGTCACATATGAAGGTCTTACCTTAGACCTCAGCTTCTCTAGGAATTGTGTCACTTCCAAGACCTAGAACTTTGAAACTTCTCTCTCTAACCATGATCTCCTATTCTTCCACTTCCTCATTTCTTCTACTCACACTAAACTGACCCTTCACCCTTATCTTTGGTTCTCTCCCATTCTCATCTCAATTTCTTTCTAATCCAGAGTTGACTCTATAGGTTGTCACTTGAGTTTCATGAATCCAAGAAGTCCTTTCCCCCTTGAACTTCCACTATTCCCAATCTGTGAATGCCTATCCCATCATCCAGTTTTTCCCTTCATGATTATGCAGTTCGACTGGGAATTGCTAGAGAAAGTAATGGGATTGAGCTGATTTAACCCATCACTTATTCATCCTACACTGATCTGCTCCTCAGACCTTGAAGCTAGCTCAACCTCTCACAATGGTTCCAAATTCTTATTTCTTTCTTCTTGACACCTATCATACTCACCACTTCTCACACCCAGCAGGTGACTTAGACCTATATTTACCTGAGAAGATTAAGGCCACCCAGAATGAGCCTCCTTAGCTCCTCTCCTCCATTTAGTAAGGCTTCTCTGCAGCATGGCCTCTATCTCTTTCTTCTCTCCAGTGATTCCCCTCTCTTCCATGCATCTGACCATTCCTTCTCCCTTAACTAATTACTTCTACTTTTATTACAAACATGCTTAAGTCTTTTTAATACTAAAAAAAATCCTCCCTTGACCTTTCTGTCCTATCCAGTGACCATTCTACCTTTCTCCTGGTCCTCACTACTAAACTTTTTTCCCCCTAAAATTCATTGTTATTTTATTTTCAGCTCCAAATTCTCTTCTTTTCTTTTCCCCCCTCCCCCTTTCATCGAGAAAACAAGAAAATAAAACTGTCAAGCAAAACAAATTCTCACTTTGGCTATGAAAAGAAATAAATAAATAAATGAAACAAAACCACTGATCAACTTTGATCTGTCTATCATCTATCTTTTTGAAGATGGGTAGCATGTTTCATTTTGAGTCTTCTGGAGTTTTGATTGGTTATCATAGTAATCAAAATTCTTTTATAATTGTGTTTCTTTACAAAACTATTGTTACTGTATAAATTGTTCTCTTGATTCTGATCACTTCACTTTGCTTAGTTTCCTTACTTCACTTAGTTCCCTCAAGTCTTCCTAGGTTTCTCTGAAACCGCTCCTTCATCATTTCTTCCAGCACAAAATTATCCTATCACATTCACATACTAAACATATTCAACCATTCCTCAAGTGATGGGTATCTCCTCAATTTCCAATTCTTTGCTACCCAAAAAGGAAACTACTATAAATATTTTTGTATATTTGTGTGGTATCACTGGGTTAAAGAGAATGCTCAATTTAATAGCTTTTTGGGCATAGTTCCAAACTGCTTTTCAAAACTGACTGGAACAGTTCATAGCTCCACCAAGAGTCCTAACAGCTTCTCTAGCATCTGCCATTTTCCTTTCTTCAAATCAGTCTTGCCAATTTAATGTGTGTGAGGTGGGACCTCAGAATTGTTTTAATTTGCATTTCTCCAATTATTAGTGACTTAAAACATTTTTTCATTTGGTATTGATATCTTGGATTCTTCCTCTGAAGACTGCTTATTAATGTACTTCAACCATTTGTCAATTGGTAAATGGCTCTTATTTTTATGACTTTGAATCAGTTCCCTATTTATCTTAGAAATGAGTACTTTTTCAGAGAAACTTGCCACAAAGGTTTTTTCTTCACTTTCCCCCATTTCTAATTTTAGCTGAGTTGGTTTTGCTTGTGTAAAAGCTTATTAATAACCAAATCGTCTATAACCAAAATTGTCTATTTTTACCTCTTATGAACTTCTCTATCTCTGTTTGGTCATGAATTCTTCTTCCATCCATAGATCTGACAGGTAATTTCTTCTATGTTCTTCTAATTTATGTATTATATTACCTTTATGTCTAAATCATGCACCCATATGGAGTTGGTTTTGATATGTGTTCTCAGATGTTTTTGACAGACTACTTTCCAGTTTTCCCAACAAACTTTATCAAATAGTCAATTTTTCCCCTTCTATCTGGGATATTTGATTTTGTCAAACAATAGGCTAATATTTTATGCTCACTTGCTTCTCCTAATCTGATCCACTGATCAACATCTCTTCCCTCCCCAGTACCAAACTGCTTAGTAGTATAGTTTGAGATCGGGTACTGCTAGTGCCCTTTCCTTTCCTCCTTTTTTTTTTTCATTGATTCCTTTGATATTCTTGGCTTTTTTCCTACAGTTGAATTTTGTTATCACCTTTTCTACTTTTATAAAGTGATCCTTTGAAAATTTTATTAGCATAATTTTGGATAAGTGAATTAATTTAGTTAGTATTGTCATTGTTATTATACTGACTCAGCCTACCCATGAACAAACATTTCACCACTTATTTAGTTTTGTATTTATTTGTGCAGAAAGTGTTTTGTAATTGTTAGGCTGTATTGATAATATATAGAAATGCTGATGATTTGTGTGTTTATTTTATATCCTGTTCATAATTGTTCCAATTAGTTTTTTAGTTGACTCTCTAGGGTTCTCTAAATAAACCATAATACCAGTTACAAAAATGATAATTTTGTTTTCTCTTTGCCTATGCTTATTACTTCAGTGTCTTTTTCTTGCCTTATTGTTATGGTTCACACTGTTGAATAGTAATGGTAATAATAGTTTTGAGAAAATTTCCATTTATTCCTGTGTTTTTCAATTTTTTTAAAATCAGGAATGAGTATTTTATTTTATCAAAAGATTTTTATGTATCTATTGGTATAATCAAATATTTTGGTTTCTAATGTGGTTAATTATGTTTAAAGTTTTCCTAACTGAACTAGTCTTGCATTCCTGATATAATTCCAGTTTGGTGATAGTGTATAATCTTGACACGTTGCTATAGTCCCCTTGCTAATATTTTGTTTAAAACTTTTTCATCAATATTCGTTAGGAACATTGGTCTGTAGCTCTATTTCTTTGTTTTGAGTCTCCCTGGTTTAGGGATCAAAACCATATTTGTCATAGAAGAAATTTGGTAAGACCTTCTTTTCCTATTAAAAATAGTTTATGTGCTACTGGAATTTATTGTTCTTTAAATATTTTGTAGAGTTTGTTTATAAATTCATCTGTTCCTGGTGATTTTTTTCTTTGTAAGTTTCATTTATGGGTTAATCAATTCCTTTCCTTTTCCTGTTTTGTTTATCTGTGCAATTTATATTTTTGTAAATTTGTGGCCAGGTAATTTAGATTGTCAATATTATTGGTAATATTGGACAAAATTGTTTCCTAATCATTGCTTTTTTTCATAATTATTGGTTGTGAATTAATCTTTTCATTTCTGATACTGGTAATTTTTTTTCTTTTGAAAATTAAGTTAGTTGATATCTTATTTATTTTATTTTTTAAGTTTCTTTTTTTATTATTAAACCAATAGTTTTTTGTTTTTAATTTTGTTAAGTTCTCCTTTGATTTCCAGGAGTGTTATTTTGGTTTTTAATTAGAGGTTTTTAATTTATTGGTTTTCTTCTTTTTTAGTTGCCTGCCAAATTAGTTGATTTATCTTCCTTTCATTAATTAAAATGGTTAGAGATATAAATTTTCTCCCAAATATTTGCCTCCAATTTTTTTTCATGTTGTTTCCTTTGTTGTTATTATTTTAAATAGAATTATCAATTATTGCTGTGATTTGTTGTTATTTGATACATCCATTGTTTAGAATTAAGTCATTTAGTTTCCAATTGATATTGGATCCTTGCTTCAAAGGTCATTTTTTGAATATAATTTTATTTCATTATGATTGCTAAAGGTTGCATTTAAGATTTCTGCATTTGTTTGTGAGGTTTTTATGTCCTAATGTAAGATCAATTTTGTAAAAATTTGTCATGCACAATTGAGAAATTGACATACTGTTTTTCTATTCTTATTCAATATTCTCCAGAGATTTATCAAATCTAACTTTTTTTAAAAATTCTATTTAGATCCTTCATTTCTTTTTTGTTTATTTTTTGGTTAGCTTTATTTAATTCTGAGAGGGCTAAATTGAAGTCTCCCACCATTATTTTGTTTTCTATTTTTCCTTTTAGCTCATTTGTTTTCCTTTAAAAATTTATATGCAGTGCCATTTGATGTAAAATGTTTATATTGATGCAAATTTCCTTTTTTACTCTACTTTTCAACACAATATAGCTTCCCATGAATCTTTTAATTAAATCAAATGTTGCCTACTCCTCCTTTCCCAGATTTGAGTTATGATCACAGAAAGAAGGGAATTTATAGAAATATTTATATAGTATCTACTATGTTTCAAGCTCTTCACTAAGCACTTAACAAATATTATTTTATTTAATCCTAATGACAACTTTCTATCTCTCTCTGCTTAATGTATTTCATTGTTTCTCTTTTTGAAATTCCCTATTCACAAATAATGAAGCCTACAGAGCCAGAGTAGCTCTGACTGCTCACTACATATGGCAAGCAAATTCAGAACTAATTAAATGGAAATTGTAGGTGAACTATAAGGAATAGAAAATTTTAAATTTAATATTTGTCCATCTTCAGATAGAGGGGAAAGTTTAGAAAAGGAGATACAGTCTTTTATTGCTGTCTTTTATCACATTTCTCAAGGGAAGAGTCCACAGTCCTCTCCAGTCTACAAGTTATTCTATTAAACTTTATGGAAAAGCAGCAAACTTACAGGGATGGAGTCTTGTCTTGGCTCAGACAATGGTGGCCTCCCATGCCTATTTCTCTCTCAAATTGCCCACTTCTACTCCTCTTCCAAATAAAATACTGAGCCAACTTGATTACACCTATCTCCTACTTCTGATGAGGTTTCTCCTCTAGCTCAGAGGGAAAAGCAACATTTTCCCGTTAACACTCACTAAATTCTTGTATCTCTCCCAGAAACTCATACAGCCAAGTGCTGAAGGACCTTCTTTCTTTTTGAAGAGACTGACCTAGTCTTCAATGTTCTCTTGCACTGGTTATCCTCCTTAAGCCCTTTTCTGGCTATAAATGCCCTCCCTAAAATGCGGGATCCAGAACTGACTTCAAGACTCCAGATGTGGTCTTTCCCAACATCTGGGTTATCAGTGGTCTAGTCTTGAACACTATGCATTTCTTAAAAACACACACATGTGCAGACAGGTGTGCACACACATGCACATTAATCCTTTTTAAAAAATAAACTGTCCTTCCCATTCCCTGCCCCACCCACAACCAGTGAGCAAATTTAAAAAAAACATGACAGGCCAAAGTTATTCCAACATTGACCATATCCAAAATCTAATTTCTGCATTTTAAGTTCATCAGCTTTCTACTAAGAGGTAAGTGATGTGCTTTATCTTTATTCTTTTGGGGTTATTGTTCATCATTTTTGTTGATCAGTTATAAAATCTTTCAAAAATGCTTCCTCCATTATGTTTTTCGTTGTATAAATTGTTCTTTTAGATGTTGCAATGGTTAAAGTGGGGGGGGAGGAGGTCTTGGAATCAAGAAGTCTTGTTCAAGTCTGATCTCAGACTCTTACTAGTTGTATGACCCTGGACAAGTCATTTAACCTCTGTCTACCTGTTTCTTCAACTTTAAAATGGAGATCCCCATCAGCCTCTCTCATATGGTTGTTATGAGGATCAAATGAGATAATATTTGTAATGTGCTTGACACATAGTAGGCGCTTAATAGTGCTAGTTGTTTCCTCCTACTTGTTTCAGTCTGCATCATTTTATAGAGATCTTCCCAGTTTCCCTGAATCCATTCAATTCATCATTTCTTCTAGCACAACAATATTCCATTATATTTATGTACCTCATTTTGTTTAGACATCCCCCCAATAGGAGGTCACCATCATGCATTCATTTATTTTATTTCTTTTTATTTTTTAGAAAAAAAATTTAATTATTTATTTATTTGTTTAATTTATTTATTTTATTTGTTTATTTATTTATTACATTTTTCCCCATTCCTTCTTCCCTCCCCCCACTCTCCACAAAAGGCAGTCTGTTAGTCTTTACATTGTTACCATGGTATACATTGATGCAAATTGAATGTAATGAGAGAGAAATCATATCCTTAAGGAAGAAACATAAAGTATAAGAGAGAGCATGATTACATACTAAGATAATGTTTTTTTTCCCCTAAATTAAAGGAAATAGTTCTTGGTCTTTGTTCAAACTCCACAGTTCCTTCTCTGAATACAGATGGTATTCTCCATCGCAGACAGCCCCAAATTGTCCCCAGTAGTTGCACTGATGGAATGAATGAGTCCATCAAGGTTGATCCTCACCCCCATGTTGCTGTTAGGGTGTACAGTGTTTTTCTGGTTCTGCTCATCTCACTCAGCATCAGTTCACATGCATTTATTTTTAATAATATTATTTTTTCAATATTTTGAGTTCCAAATTTTTCTCCATCCCTCCCTTCCCCTTCCCCCTTCCCCCTTCCTTACAATTAGGTAAGCAATTTGATATAGATTACGTATGTGTCACTATGTAAAACACATTTCTGTATTAGTCACAGTTGTGAAAGAAGAAACAAATCAAAAGGAAAAAAACATGAAAAGGAATAAACTAAGTGAAAAAAGTCTGCTATGATCTGCATTCAGAATCCATCAGTTCTTTACATGATGCATCTCTTAATTCCAAAATAGCATTAACTTTTTTTTGGTTGCTGTGTTATACGGTTAAGTTTGAATGATGTCAACCCTCAGATTTTTGTTATATGAGCTGTTCACTTCCCCTATTGTGTCCTTAAAATGTTGAGTTCTCCACCCCAAGCATAAGAGTTTATATTTGTTTCTATCACATTTTATTTTTGTAGAATAAACCTAGTCTTCTGGCTGCTGGCATCTGTGAGAATACCAATTTTGTTGTTCCGTGTGTTAGTTATTCCCTACAGCTTTAGGTCTTTTACAGATATGAAAAGCATTGCAGTTATGCCTTGACTGCAGTTATTGTTCAAAATGGTGACTAACCCAAGGCTAATGTTAGGTAGTCGGAATTCCCTGAAGGCTGACAAAGATCCGTTAGTGAAGTTTCTTTATCCAAAAAAGTATACCCCAGTTTTCTTGAGAGTAAATGAGCCTTGGTGTGGTTGGTTTGTTTGTGGATGTTATGATTATATATCTATATCATCCCCATTCTCAAGAAACTGCTGTGGTTACTTATTGCCTTTAAGATAAAATGCAAGCTCATCTGTTTGGCATGCGAAATCCTTTATAGTTTGGCTTATCTCCACAAACTCTTCCTCATAAATAGTCAAAACCAGCCCATTTTCTATTACATGTGTACCACGCTCCATCTTTTGTCTCCTTGTTTTCACACCTCCCCTTCCCCTCCTCTTGAAATCCCTATCTCTATTCTTACCTGGAAGAACCATTTTCTGCTTCCCCCACTTGTTGGTTCTTACCATGAATTAGGAATTATTTTGCACTGAATTTATCTATATTTTATAGAGAAGTGAGTCAATTTTATAAAAATAAGAGTCATTCTTCAACTGATAAATGACCAAAAGATATGACCAGGCAGTAATTCAGACAAAGAAACCAAAGTTATCTATAGTCACATAAAAATACTCTAAATCGAAATTGATTAGAGAAATGCAAATGAGAACAGCTTTGAGGTACCACCTCACACTTATCAGATTGGTTAACATGACAGAAAGGAAAATGACAAAGCTGGAGGGGATGTGGAAAAGTGGGGATGTTAAGACATTTTTGGTGGAGTTGTGAATTAATCTAACCGTTATGGAAAACAATTTGGAATTATTCTCAAAAAGCTCTAAAACTGCATACTCTCTGACCCAGTATTACCATGACTAGGTCTGTATCCGAAAAAAAGGAAAAGACCCAAATGTTCAAAAGTATTTATAGCAGCTTTTTAAGGTGGCAAAGAATTGGAAATCAAGGAGATGCCCATCACCTGTGGAATGGCTACCGAAGTAGTGATATAGGAGTACAATTGTGCTGGGGGAAATGACTAAGGGGATGGTTTCAGAAAACCCTGGAAAGACCTAGATGAATTGTTGTAAAGTGATCAGAATCACTGTATACAGTAAAGGCAATATTGTAATGATGACCAACTGTGAAAGACTTAATTATTCTGATCGATAAAATGATCCAAGACAATTCCAAAGGATCCAGGATGAAATATGCATTCAACCTGCAGAGGGAGAACTGATAGACTCTGAGTGCATATTCAAGTATAATTTTGTCACTTTCGTTTTCTTGCTTTTTTTGGAACATGGTTAATATGAAAATATATTTCATATAATTTCACAGGTATAATTGATATCCCATTTCTTGCCTTTTCAAAGGGTGGGTAGAGGAAGAAAATTTGGAACTCAAAATTGACCCCCTGAAAAGAATATTGAAAAGGAAAAAAACCATAAATTAGAGAAGAAAAATGAAAAAGAAATGTCTGCTCACATGTTTCTCCTCAGCAAACTACAAACTCTTTAAGGAAAAAGGCTGTTTTTATTCTTTGTCTCTGTATCTCTCTGCCTAGCACCTAGTTCTAGTTGAGATTTGAGGAATTCTGTTTGAATTGAATGCAAGTCACTTACTCTCCCCAGATTGGGTTCCTTCATCGGTAAAACGAGGATGTTGGACCAGAGGGTTAGTCTATCATTCTATGAAATGAACTGAATAATGACAACATGGTGTGTCGAGGGATTCAATTTACTCTTTCTTCCTTCCCTGCCTTTGCTCAGGAGGGTTGTTTCCCTCCTCCATGGCTTTGCTCAGACTGCTGCTCCTCCCTGGAATGCCTTTTGCTTATCCAAATCCTGGCTTTCCCTTTGCTGCCCAGCTCAAGGCATTATCTTCCCCATGCAACTTCTCCTGACTACTGCAACTCCCTTGTTATATGAGGCTGTTCACTTCCTCTATCTTGTCCTTAGAATGTTTAATTCTTCAACCTAAACATCAGAATTAACATTTGTTTCTATCACATTTTGAATCTCTCTCCTCTCCCAACTTCTCTAGCATGCAGAATCTGTATTTTGCCACATGGAAATTAATTTTATTTTAATAATGCTTTCTGAAAATGCAGAAACACTAGGTACTCAGGAGAATCAAAATTATTACTAACGTGAAGGCTAATCGAAAGATATGCAATGGAAGGCAACAGGTTTGGGGGACATTACTGACGATGACTTGCATTTAAAAAGTGAAGTGAAAGACTTAACTTCAGGAGCAGAGGATTTGTAGTTTGAATTTGATCAGAAAGGGGGAGGGACAAATCCTACAGTGAAAGTGATTCATGACAGATGGACAGACTGGGCATAGCCTTGATACCCCTGTGGGTTGTAAGAAACCAGAGGAAGTCTTCCAGTGCCCTAGGTAGACCCTGTCCTGAGGATTCATGGGAAGAGATGGATAAGAACTTTAAAAGATGAAAAGATTTGGGAGAATAGAGAGGGTTGATGTGTATTTATGACCTCCTCTCCCTTCCCACCACCAACACCTTATTACAGTGGTCTCATTACCACCTATCTGGACCCTAGCAGGTCCTCTAGTCTACACTTTATTCATCCTCTACTCATTTAGAGTTAAGCCAAAATAATGTCTGTTGTGCCTAGATCTGGTGATATTATTCCCCCACTCAAAACTTTTGAAAGGTTCCCTGTTGCCTTCTAAGTAACTTCAATCTCCTTTTCCTGGCATTCAAGACCCTCTACAGTCTGTTGCTATCCTGTCTTTCCAGACTTATATGATACCTTTCCCCTTCATACAACCTAATGCTCTAGTCAAACTGATTTGTTATGTTCCCCCACATCTTGTATTTGCCAACTCTGCTCTCCCTGAGGTAATGTTATAACAAGCACATGATGCTTGTCCTTCATTCTTAAAGAAGCCCATGACATCAGGGAGGTGATGCCATGACCTGCACATGAATTGGATTTGAGTGAGGGGGAGCTGTGCTAAGTCACCAGTCTCATCTTCTCCTCCAGAGTCATTCAGTGACTAGATATGGATCAGGACAACTGGGGATGGCTTTGGGGTTAAGTGACTTTCCCAAGGTCACACAACTACTAAGTGTCAAGTTTCTGACACTGGATTTAAACTCCTGTGCTCCTGACTCCAACATCAATGCTTTATCCACTTTGCCACCTACCTTTCCTTAAGACCCTTGATTTAGTGCAAAATGGGACCTTAGAGAGATCCTTTAGTAGCAATTTATAGTCTCCTTCAGTTGACAATCAAGGAAACTGTGGTCCAGAGATGGGAAGGGATTTGCCCAAGGTGCACAGAGAGAAAAACCTTTCTACTGATTCCAGTTTTGACATTCTTTTTGAAACTATACTGGGCTAGATCTATGGTACAATAACTTCCTGAGGGCCAAAGTTCTTCCTTTCTGAAAAATTGAATTCAGTGGCAGAAGTCAGAATTTGAACCCAGGACTTTCTGAATTCAACTCCATCACCCTTGCTACTACTTCCAACCACTCAGCTCTCATAAGAGAGCACATCCTGTGGATGTGTGAGAATGGAGTTGAGCTATGATATCATCTATTATCATCTATCCCATTCGGTAGGGCCTGAAAGAAAACCAATATTTTGAATGATGAGATAAGTCAAGATAGTGTCTTCCCCACTTAATTATGATCGGGGCTCAGGACTCTAGGATTAAGCCACGATCCGTTTACACAAGAAATTAAGTTGAAGATTGGTATGTAATATTCATATATTAAATACTGGCAGACAATCAAAATAATGTAGGTCGAAAGCTCTGCATCATCCCGTGGTGTCGTGCCCAATAGTGTTGGGTTGTTAGAAGGATTGATTCCTTTGTCCAATTATCTGGGAAATCATTTCAGCTCCTTGAAACTTGAAATGTTTCAAAGTCATCAGAGGGTTCTGCAGTTCCCAAACCACTCTTCCTTCAATAGGACTGAGAATATTTTCCCAATATTGGGTGGTCTGGGGTCAAACTGGTCAAATAATCCAGTGGTCTGGGAGGAGGAGAAAAGTCTGTTGTTGGTCAAAGGATTTCGCTAATTGGGTGCTGCCTATTTGTGTTCTTTTCCACAAACATGAGGTCTATATGAAAATACTCCCAGCTTGCTAGCTGTTTGTAATCTCAATACAAATAATTGGCATAGTGAAGTTAGCAAGGAAGCATGGTGAGAGTGTGTCTAGAAGGAGGGAAATTAATAGCCATGTTCTAGAGAGGGAGCGTGTTGCTGTGCAAAGAGGACCAGATGTGGAGCCGGCGGAGTTGGGTGCAGGTTCTGGCTCTGGGTCTTACTGCTGTGTGAAATTGGGGAGCCTCTCTCAGAATTAGATAAATCTCACCACAAAATAAACAAGAAAGGAAATTAAGAAGTGAATGAAAGTCTTAGAAAACTTAGAGCTCGTGGTTCCTCATCTGTAAAGTAAGGGGCTGGCTGGGTTGACCTCCAAGATCTTTCTATCTCTGAAACCATGATCCATTGTCATCTACCATGACCAGACCTTATCCAGACAACTAGTCCTGGGTGATATATTTTAGAAAGGACATAGCAGAAGCAGAGGGTAACCCGAAGAGGGTGACCAAGTTGATGAGTCTGTGCCATGAGGTGGAAGGAAGGGGGGACTCTTTAGCCTGTAAGAAGAGAAAGTTTGGGGGTGGGAGACAGGAAGGCTGTCTTCCTGTATTTACAAAGCTGTCATGTGGAAGAGAAAATAGATTTGCTCTTCATCTCAGAGCATCATAATTACATTCCAATAAATAGAGCTGTCTCAAAATCAACAGTCAGTGGAAGAGAATGAACTGTATCAATGAAGGCTGTAAAATTAATTGATTTCAAACTGGGGAGTATCTTAGTGATCATCTAGGTGGACCAACTCATTTTATAGAGGAAGAAACTGAGACCAAAGAGAGTGAAATGACTTGTACAAGGTCACATTCCATTTTAAAAGAGAGGCTAGATAAATACATGATGCAAATGGGGGGATAGCAAATAGCTTGTTCAGGTTCATAAGACTAAGATCCCAAATTGGATGGGTTTATATTTATAGCCTCAACCCCAGACTGAACTGCAGTCCTAGCCCTGGCCCTAGGTAGAACCCTAGCTCTCTTGGTCAAGCCTACCAGGTAGTAAAGACCAGGGCTGATCTACAGACCTGGATTCTTGTTTGCAAAGTTTCCTTCAGTTGGTCATTGGCATTTAACTTTATAATGCTTTTGATGTTTATGTCTGCTTGGCAATCTATCATCCCCCTCCAACCCCTCCCCTGTCTTCATCATCTTGCTCAAACCCGTGTTACTAGTCACTGGCCTGGACCCTGAGGGAGAAGTCTGCGTGGGCACTGACGTCAACCTACGCAGCATCTCATAGCTTTCCCGGGAGGGAGTTTCCATATTGCATATTCCACATCCTCATGGGGCTCACAGCCATTATTCATAAGCTGGGTCATGAAATATTGATGCAGCAGAGAGTCAATAACATGGGGCAATGGATAAATATTTATTGGGGCAGCCATGATGCTGTATTTTCTCAGGAAATTCAATCAGCGATTGTGGGTTTGTTCCAAGTCATAGAATTATAGTATCATTACATATTAGAGCTAGAAGAGATTTGGAATGAATCTAGTCTTCCCCCCAACCCCTTTGACAGAGGGGGAAACTGAGACCTGGGGAGGGAGATGAAGCTTGCTCAAGGTCATGCAGGTAGTGAGAGACCCAGCTGGGATTTGAACTTAGCATAGGTTTATTGAATTTCCAGGCTTGAAGGAATTTTAGGGATCATGTAGTCTGGGAGTTCTCAACATAGAATCTCTTTATTTTATTTCTCCATGCATATGCATGGTGACTTTGAGAATTTATTTTCTTTGAATATTTGAATAAGGGATTCAAATCCCTTGTTTCATATTGAATAGAGATTTTGAGAAGTTTTGCAAAGTGCCAAGGGGGACAGGCATTTCAGAAAAGAAGTTGAGCACTTTTGATTTTATCCAATCATTTGCCAGGAGAGGAAACTGAGACCCAGAAAGGGTAGCAACTTGCCTAAGGTCACACAGTTAGCTAGCAACTGGGGGAGGGGGGTGCAGTGAAAGATGGGGAATTATTCCAGCAGTATGCTAGCAAATATTTAACAACAGACTGGGAGTGGGGGAATGACTAGAGAATTTGATCTTAAATTTAATCTGAATTAATATTTTCTCCATCACTTTCTTAAATCTAGATAATCAAAAAAACCCAATAAAGCAGGCTCTTGATTTGGAGTGTTTGCCCATTTTCAAGGTACAAATGCTTACAGTGAAATTGCACAATTGACTGCCTTGGAGCTGGGTAAGAGCTGGCACCAGCATGCCAGATGGTTTCCAACCCAAAGAGGCAGGAGAGGCATCTATTAAGAGAAGGTGTGGGGGCAACTAGGTGGCACAGTTAATAGAGCGCCCTCCCTGGAGTCAAGAGGACCTGAGTTCAAATGTGACTTCAGACACTTAATAATTGCCTAGCTGTGTGACCTTGGGCAAGTCACTTAACCCCATTGCCTTGCAAAAACTAAAAAAAAAGTGTGAAGAGTTTGAGGGGTGGTAGAAGAAACTGATTTTAAGAGGGCTGGAGGGCTGAACCAGAGGTAAGGAAAGAGGCCCTTTCTACTAAATCTCCCTTTTTGATTGTGAAGATCAAATGATTCACTCTTGAGCCTTTTTACTCTAGTAAAAAGGATAGACCTGGTGCCATAGGACTGTCACAACGCCTGCTATTGTTCTTCCTCCTCCTCCTCCTCCTCTATCTTCTTCAGTGATTCCAGTGATGTGGGAAATTCCTTGTGTGGAAATGCCCTCCACTGATGCATGTCAGCACTGCACCTCTAATAATTCTAGAGAATTGACCAAGACACTGAGGAATTGACAGACTGGCCCATGCTGTGTTACAAATGGGACTTGAGGGATGGCTAGGTGGCAAAGTAGATAGAACACCCACCCTAGAGTCAGGAGTACCTGAGTTCAAATTCGACCTCAGACACTTAATAATTACCTAGCTGTGTGGCCTTGGGCAAGCCACTTAACCCCATTGCCTTGCAAAAACAAAAACAAAAACAAAAACAAAAACTAAAACTAAAACTAAAACTAAAACAAACAAACAAAAAACCAAATGGGACTTGAAACCAGATCTTCCTAACTCCAAGACTGCTCTACTGCCATACTACCCTTCCTCGCCCACATAAAAGAACTTTAAATACTTGGCTTGGAAATGGTTATTTGTATGATGTGAGCCCTAGTCTTACATAGAGCTTCTTCTTCTGTCCCAGCTCTCTTGGTTCTGAATTTTCCACCATCAGAGATCATTCTTATATGCTATTTAGAGATATATTCACTTTAACTAAGTCTGAGGTATTATATGACCCAGGAAGGGGACACATTAGGTAGTAAATGCATGCCAGGGGACTAGTTTCTCTGTTTAAAACCCACCTCTCCTTACTGTCACCTAGCAGAAATGAGAATTCCTAGGCTTCTTATGCAAAGAAAGAAATTCTTACTTAGGAACTGGGTAAGATGAGAGGAGAACTGGATAAGATCAGAGGGATCCCACTTTCTTAGCCAGATCTGAAGTTCCCCAGGCAAGTGTTCATCATTCTTCTTCACGCAGAGGGAAAATGATCTCTGTGTTAGCCTGTCTGCCAGGGTCTATGTCTGATTGTCCCTGTGTTTATCTGGGGGCTTGTGTGTCTATTTGTCCCTATTTGCCTGTACCTTTATATAGTTCGTTTTCCCTGTGTTTCTAGATGTCTCTATAGGCGTCTTGTGTCTAGACCCCTGGGATCCTGACCTTTGCTTTTCTCCCCCTCTCCAAATCAAAATTGTCCTCTCCTGATTCCCATTTACTCAGGATACTACTCTGTTCTACCTAGATCTCTACCTTCCCCTTCTTAGGTAGTCCCCAGCTTAACAAGGGTGATTGATTCCTTCCTTCCCTGAGAGGTACCCAAAGGTGCACTGTGAATCCACCATGCAGGATGAATGAGGGGAAAAAAAATTGGGGGGACTGGCAGAAGGGGACCCCTTTGTATAATGCCCATGTGTCAGACTGGCCCTGGGATTATGCACTAAGACAGTCTGAGACCTGTTGGCTTCTGAGAAAAGACTCGGTAATAATAATAACAGCATCAATAACAAAAATTCCCAGTTCAAGAAAGCTTCAAAGGTTTAAAAAAATGTTTGCTCTGCTGCAGTGTTCAGGTAGCTAGTTCAGAGATCTTAATCGTCTCTCCATTTTATGGATGTGAGGAAACAGCAGCCCAGAGAGGAAAAATGATTTGGCACAGATTCTTCTTGGCAAGAGATAGAGGAACCAGCTCCAGAGTTGACCACCAAGACCAGTGCCCTGGTTTTACTGAGTAGGAGACTGAGGCAGCCCAAGGAAATGAAGCGACTTGTTCAAGTAAATTTCTGAGATAGGATTTGAACTCAGGTCCTCAGTCTTTAAAGCTGTTGTGCTTTCCACAGCAATTGACAGAATGAGATTTCAACTGAAGATCTAAGTAAAGACAACTGTTCTTTTCACTGTACTATCCTGCCTCAAGAAACAGGTAAACAAACCCATTCCTTATTTTAAAAACATCTGTATTGCTATCTTTTGTTTCTGTGATGGTTTAGCTGTTTTTCAGTCATTTTTGACTCTTTGCAACCCTCATTTGTGGTTTTCTTGGCAAAGTTACTAGAGTGATTTGTCATTTACTTTGCCAGCTCATTTTACAGGTGGGGAAACTGAGGCAAAAGGATTACATATCCAGTTAGGAAAGTGTCTGGTGGCAGAGTTGAAATCAGGAAGATGAGTCTTCTGACTCCAGGTACAACATTCTATCTATTTCACCATCTAGCTACACCTTAACTGTTCCTATAAAACCTCTATTTCCAAATCTGTCTCACCTCTCTCTCCTAACCAAAGAATTATTCTTTATAAACAAAGAATAATAAAAGAGAAACATGTCAATAATTTTAAATAACAGATCAACTGATAGATAGTATATGTAGTCCTCCACATCCCTAGCCCCTCACCTTTGCAAAGAAAGGTGCATTTTCTCCTCTCTCCTCCTGAGTCAAACTTGGTCATAATTGTGCACTTTGAGCTCTTTTGAACCTCAGATCCTTTTCATTCTACATCTTGACTTCTTTTTCTTTCTTTGACATCACTGCCCCAGTCACGGACTCCCTGTCCATCGATTCCTAATCCCCCGCCCCACAAACACACAAGACTCACTGCCCCATCTTCTTGGTCATAAAGAAATGGAAGCTTGGGGAAAGGAGCACTGGTAATGAAAGTGGAAGGCTTGGGCTTAAACCTGGGCTCTGTTGTTACTAACTGCATGATCTTGGCCAAATTCTTGATTCTCTCTGAGCCTCACTTTCCTCCTTTATAAAATGGGAAGAATAACATACTTCCAGCTTCATAGAAAGGGGCTGTGTGTGTGTGTGTGTGTGTGTGTGTGTGTGTGTGTGAAAATTAAGCTTGGAAGCTCTGCAGACCTAGGGACTATTCTTTAGTAGTAGTTTTATATGCTCAGCTTCAAACAAAGTATCTGGCACACAGTAGGCATTTAATCAATGCTTTTTGATTGATTGGAGGGCATACCTGACTACCCTCTAACAAATAGAAAGAGAAGGAATTGATTTTCTGCTTTGTCCTCTTGCCAAGCTGAATTACCCCTAAAATTTCCTTCCTCTCTCTCTCCCGTCCATCTCTTTCTCTTTCCCTGTCTCTCTGTCCCTAACATTGCCTGTCTCTCCCACTCCCCCTTCCTCTCCCCCCTGCCCTCCATCCCTCTCTCTCTTCCTCCTTTACTCTCTCCTCTCTCTGTCTCTCTGCAGTTCTCTCTGTTTTTTCTCTCCCTCTTCCTCTGTTTTTCTCCTTCTCCCTCCTTCCCTCCATCTCTCTCCTCCCCTCCCCTCCCCTCCTCTCCTTTCCTCTTGTTTCTCTTTCACTGTTTCTCTTTCTCTGCTTCTCTCTCTGACTCTGTGTTTGTCTCTCTCCCACTCCCTCTTCCTCTCCCTCCTTCCCTTCATCCCTCTCTCTCTTCCTCCTCCCCCTCTGTCTCTCCATCTCTCCTTTTTTCTCCCTCTCTTCTCCCTCTTTCTCTCTCCTCTCCTCTCCTCTCTGTTTCTCTGTCTCTGTCTCTGTCTGTCTATCTGTCTGTCTCTCCTCCCACCCATCTCCCTCCCTTCTGTCTTTCTGTCCACCCCTCTTTCTCTCTCCTGCCCCTTGGTATTTGCAGCCATCACTTTGCTGATCCCAGACACGGATTAGATTCCCTACTCATCTTGGACAGAGAAGCGGTCCCCCAGGCGTGATGGGGGAATTCATCAGCCTCCAGACAAGGGCTAACAATTTATTTCTGAAAAATAACGCCTCCCGGCTAATGGATTGCTTTCCACACAGTCAGACAAATTGGGGCTGTGCATTGAATGGCCCTGGAAGCTGAGTCCCCAGGTCAGGATTAGATCCCAGGCTGATTACTAGATCTTTGGGGGGGGGGGGAAGGAGGTGACAGAGCTAACAAGAGCCGCCACTTTACTTTGGGAGAATGTTTTTCACTTTTATAAATTGGAAAGTGAATGACTTCCCTTCTGTGAGATTGCTGCAGCCTCACAAATCATCCTTCCCATTTTACAAATGAAGACACTGAGCCTCAGCCAGCTTCTGGGACTTGAATGTCACCCAATTTGTTAGAGGAGGAGAGGTCCAGCCGAGGGGACTCTCTTGTCCCTGGACTCCACTTGAACTCCCCCCTGGGGGCTTCATGGCTTCCCTCCACAAACAAGGCAGCATTTGGCTATCTTCTGGTGGGGGGGGGGGGCTGTGCTAGAGGACATAAGTCCCATTCATTCTGCAAAGTGCCTACTGGGGCTAGAGAGTCCTGACCTGGCCATTGGGTGACATCACTCATTCAGTCAGTAAGCAGGTGTTATTGTAAGTTAAGTTATAAGGGAGGAGGGAGAGAGGTGGAGAGAAAGAGAGACACAAAGAGAGAGATACAGAGACAGGAGAGAGAGAAAGAAGGGGGAAGAGAAACAGAGACAAAGAGAAAGAGGAGAGAGAGAAAGGAGGAAGAGAGACTGAGAGACAGAAAGAGAGCAGAGAAAGAAGGGAAGAGGGAGAGAGGTGGAGAGAAAGACACAAAGAGAGATAAAGAGAAAGAGAAAGGAGACAGAAAGAAGGGGAAAGTGAGAGACTGACAGAAAGAGAGCAGCGAGAGAAAGAAAGAGGAAGAGAGACAGAAGCAGAAAGGTACTCTAATGAGCATGAGATTGCAAAGAAAAAACAAGAACCTCAAGGAATTTCCATTCTCCCAGGGGAGATAAGTATATAAATATCTATACATGTTACATAGGGTGGATGAAGCAGTCTGATTGCAGAGTGGAGTCAGGAACATCTGAGTTCAAATCCAGCCTCAGGCACTTACTATCTGTGAGACTGGCCTCAGTTTCTTCATCTGTAAAATGGGAATGTGTATAAAAGTCCTGTGGAAAATTTCTGGTGAAGTTCTCTCAGTGTTAAAGTTTATGTCAAGAAAAACTTTGTATTCCAAGGGACCGAGGACATCTTGCTTTTGCAATAAGACTGCTTTGCTAACTGAGGCACAACATCATGACCATGAAAACTTTGTTATTTCTATTTCTATTCCTAAATTATATGAGGTCACTAAGACCTTATCACCCACTATCTGGTGAGAAGCATATTTTGAAAATATTACATTCCTGTTGCTATGACAGATTTACATGAATAGAGCATACCCTCCCCCCGCCCAATGGACTGAAGGGGGAGGGGGTTAGAAAGAAAGGTGTGGGGGGGAAACTGCAATTAGAAATTATGAAAACCAAACTTGTATTTTCAACAAGGCTCTCTGTGAGTGTGCCCTCTCTCTAAAGAGTAAATAAACAATTTCTCTTGTTTAGATCCAGTCTCTGAGAATTTCTTTTAGGGTAACTTTACCCAACACAGGAATAATAGTAGCAGATCAAATGATATACTAATTGTAAAGTGATTAGCACAGCATCTGACACATAATAGTTTCTTAATAAATACTTATTTCCTTTTTTTCATTCCTCTAGTCTTAGAGGGGAAGGCAAAGGAGACCTGTGGAGTCTTGAGATGTCTTAAAGAAATAGGGGCGTGGAGGGCAGCTAGGTGGTGCAATAGATAGAACACCTGCCCTGGAGTAAGGAGGACCTGAGTTCAAATTCAGCCTCAGACACTTGATATTTATTAGCTGTGTGACCTTGGGCTAGTCACTTAACCCCATTGACTCACAAAACAAGAGAGATGAACTCCTGAGCTTGTGGAGCTCACAATCTGGTGAGAATGGGGATGGGCGGGGGGAAGAATATCAACACAGATGACTGTAAAAAGTAATAGCAGTGATCAATGCTTTGGAGACAAACCTTTTATAAAGGACAAATGAGAAGGTCATGGGAGGGCATAAAGAGGGCATCAAGGAAAGTTTCATGGTCCAGGTAGCATCTGACTTGAATTGTTCAGTCTGGGGAGGAAATTCATGGGCAAAGAACAGGGAAAGAGGCAGACATTTCAGTATAAAGAAAAGAGAGAACAAAGGTAAGTGAACAGATTGGCAAGTGTTATAAATGAATGGAAAGAAAATCCTCCTAGAGTGAAAGAAAATTGTACATTTTATTCACGAAGCTTGCAAGATGCACCTTATAAGATACAGGCCCCTCAAGGGCAGCTAGGTGGTGCAGTGGATAAAGCACCGGCCCTGGAGTCAGGAGGACCTAGGTTCAAATCTGGTCTCAGACACTTAATAATTACCTAGCTGTGTGGCCTTGGGCAAGTCACTTAACCCCATTTGTCCTGCAAAAACCTAAAAAAAAGATACAGGTACCTCACTCCTAGGCATGAGGCACATCTTAGTCTTCGGAGTCAGGTAATTTATTGTCCTCAGAAACTCTTTCCCCTCCATCTTGGATGTTCATAGGCTCTCAGAGTTTGAGTTACAATCTAAAAGGTCCACCCATTCCATGATATGCCCCTAATGTGATGCCCCCCCCACATCATCTGAGGCATGACATGCTAAAGGACCCCAATCGTCACAGGGGTGTGTGGGTTAATATTCAATTGCCTAACTCAGTAGCATTAGGTCAAGATCTCTAGGTCACTCTTGATTGTTGGGGTTTGGTATCCCTGGAAAGGGATTAGGAAGACACTTCCAGTCTTGTGATTGGCTGGGCCAGTCCCCCTTTGTAATGGATTCCCTAAGGCTCCCCTCCACACCCTGTGAAGACCATCACCCTACATTTCTCACAGCAAGTATAGGCAATCAAGTGGTGCAGAGGTCAATCAATGTGTCACAGGAGATAGCAAGGTGAACTTGGAGTCAGGAAGATCTCACTAGATGTGAGTAAAATCATTTAATGTATCTCGTCCTCAGTCTCCTCGTCTGTCACAAAATAATGTCACATCCCTCTAGGGTTGTGATGAAGCTCACATGAGCTTGTGTAGTTGAAACTTTGTATAAAACTGTATAAAAGCGAACCATTATGGGAGGCAGTGTGGCATAATGGTGGTATAGATTGAGCTGACTTTGAGTCAGGCAGATAAATTCAAATCCAGTCTCAGGCACTTACTGGCTGTGTGACCCTGGCCAAGTCTCTTCACCCTGTTTCCTTCAGTTTTCTCAACTGCAAAATGAGCTGGAGAAGGAAATGACAAACTATTCCAGGATCTTTGCTATGAAAACCCCAAGGGAGGCACAAAGAGTCAGAAACAACTAAAAACAACTGAACAATAAGAGTCATTGTGAATATCTTATATCCATATATATGGATATAAGATATTCATATATATATATGTATGTATGTATGTATATATATCTCCCTTGGTTAGATGACAAGGTCCCCGAGAGCAGGGACCATGCTGCCTTAGTCTTTGTATTCCTAGCACTAAGTTTTTCTTGCTTTAGGGCAGAGCTGGGGGTCTTGCCTCTGATAATTATTAATTGTAGGATCCTGGGCAAGCAGGCGGCCGGCATTGGAAGAGGGAGCTTCCTCCTCCAGGAATTCTCCATACCGCTGAAATCCCAAGTCCATGTTGTGTCTGCACTGTTGTTGTTGTTATTTTTGTGTTGTTGTGTTGTGTTGTTAGATTGGCGCATCAAGTATGTGGAGGAAGTAATATGAGAGAATCGATGAAGAAATAATGTGCCCCAGTGGATGTAGAGCCACTTTCGGAGACAGAAAGAACTGATTTTGTATACAAACTCATTTATAGGCTGGGTTGTGGGATTCTGGATAAATGCCTTAACTTCTCAGTATCACGTACAGTTCTCCAAGGCTCTCTGTTGTGGAGTAGGGGCTGGCCTGTCCTGGGAGAGGGAATTTCATTCAACACTGAAATCCCAGGGTCAATCTTTATCTGGCTTGCTCTGTTGCAGGTGATGTATGGCCTAGCCCAGAGGGGTGCCCTTGGAATCAGGAAAATCCCATCCTTTGACACAGAGTACTTGGGAGATCCTACCTGTGCAAGTCCCTTAAATGTTGTTGCCAAAGGCAATTCTAAGACGAGAACCTGCAGTTTATTTGCTTCTCTATATTGGTAGCAAAAGTTTCTTCACTGGAAATTCCCTTTGCCAATTAAATCACAAGTCTGAGATGGTTGGGCCAGGTGCTAGGTTAGGTGGAGTGCAAAGACAAAAATGGAACAGCCTCTGCCTGCAAGCAATTCATATCTTATTGAAGAAGACTATATATATATATATATATATATATATATGTATATATATACATATATATATAATTTAGCATCACATATCATATATCATTGTATGACACACATGTTTTCTTATATGTAGGAACATATAGATATAAATATAAGAAATTCTTTAATATATATGTTCATATATATATAATATAGGAATTCTCTCTATATATATTATAAACCTTAAAAAATATAGGGTTGAGGGAGCAGCTGGATGGCACAGTGGATAAAGCATCAGCCCTGGTGTCAGTAGGACCTGAGTTCAAATACGACCGCAAACACTTAGCTGTGTGACTTGGGCAAGTTCACTTAATCCCATTACCTTGCAAAAAAGCAAAATAAAATAAAATGAAATAAAATGACAGGAAAATGTTATTCTCTGAGATTTATTATAAATCTATGGGTGGAGGGCTTCTGTTCAAGATGACTACCCCGAACCAAGAAAGAGGAAGTTATTTATCCAAAAACCAAGGCTGAAGGAAATCATTATCTTCCTCGGTGACCTAACTATGAAGGTTGTACAATATTAAGTTGCCAAATTGCTCCTCAAAAGTGATCACCTTTGTACAATACGATCTGATCAATTGTTGGCTCTTACTGAGCTTTAAATATCTTGAGAAAGCAGGATGAGTTTTCCAACATCCTGATCATCGTCTTCCTGAGTTTGTAATGAATATACTCGAGAGAGCTATTCATGATCTTGACTTCTTACCTACTGGCAAAGGTGACTGTAAAGAGAAGGCTGGAGCAGCTAGGTGGCGCAGTGGATAGAGCACTGGCCATGGAGTCTGGAGGTTTAAATCCAGTAGTGAGTTTAAATCTAGCCTCAGACACTTAATAATTACCTACCTGTGTGACCTTGGGCAAGTCAATCAACCCCAATGCCTTGTAAAAACCAAAAAAAAAGTGAAGGCTGAGTACTGTCTAAAGAAATCAGCCTTTAAAAAAAACCAGGAATACAGTTTGAGAAACTTATACTTTGACTTTTCCTCATTTTGATCAAAGATGGCATCATTCCATCAGCTAGATCAACCAAAGTGGTTTAGAAAAAAAAAATGAGAGGCACCTTGGAGGAAGAGATAGCTCCTCTTAGAGACCTAGGGTTGTTTGAAGAACAGGCAGGCAACAAATACAAGGTCTGTCTCTGGGGAGGCAGGGCATCAGGATGGACTGGGTATTTACAGAAGCCAAAGGGGAAAGTCACAGATCAAAAAGGGGCAGTCCTCTTTGATTAAATAACCTATACAATCGAGAAGCACAAGAGGGAGAAATAAAACAATAACATAAAATTCTGGTCCGTTTCTTCTTTCTTCTGGAGACATCTGATGTCCTTTTGCATCTGTGGAGTCTGTCAATGATAAGGTTTTCCAAGTATATTGAGGTTACTTGAAAGTAGTTTTCTTTCTGGGAAAAGAAGTAACTCAACACAAAATTTAATCAGGTTAAAACTTATGGTTTTGGAACTTCTAAGATCATGGAAATTACAATTTGATTTGCCAATTGTCAAACAGAGACCTCACTTACAAAAAAAAATTGAGAACCAAACCAGTTTCATACAATCCAGTTTTAAAAGATTCAGTTTTATACTTGGCAATATTATTTTATTCCCTCCATTTGGAAGATGCTATTCCACTGATAAAATAGCTTCCGTAATAATAAGGATTCTACTACAGAAGTTAAAAATTAAATTTTTTAATCACCTTGAGTTTGTAACATAACATTTGATAACCATTCTAGAACAGTGTATATCTCATAGGTGATTTATAAAAAAAACGGTTTTAACCTTCTGCCCATGCTTAAAAAAAGAATAAAAAAATCTTAGCTGAAAATGGATTCCTCTTAAAAATATAACAAAAATTAAAAAAAAGAAAAAGTTCTAATATAGGTCACAGGTCATCCTTCTTTGGATATACTTAGATGACTAACATTCCTTTCCTTAAAACAAAACTTGATATAGTTTGGATAGAGAATCATATCCTGATGTCATAAAACTTTATCATACTTAAATACCCCCCCTCGCATTTTGAAAAACCAATGGATCTTGATTCTCACAGGAACATGTAGCTGACAACAGATTGTAAGGCTATTTACTAGCCTAACTGGCTATTAGAATTAGATAGTTTATTATTATTATTATTATTATTATCATTATTATTATTATGGATCACTTGACATGATTACAAGAATTTACCATAAGGACCAAGGACATAAGAAAGGAAAACTTCCTTTTGATTTGGATGTCAGTTTTCAGGTAAGGCCTGGAATGACCAAATAAATTCTTTGAGCCAGATTTTTAAATCTGCCAGGTGAGAAATTTCCAAATGTCATTTTTGAGAAACTTAGGAAAAACCTAGCCTTAGAGCTAGCTAAAAAGCCATTTTCCCAGCCTTTACCAATCAACCTATCAACTGCAGTGTGTCCAAATCCCTTGAGCTGCAGGCCTCATGGGACTTTTATTTAACATAAATTTCTTTTGTACTTGGACTCAGACTGAGCTAGAAGTCCAAACTTCAGTCTCATGAGGTCCTTAATGGTGAATTCCTATGATCAAGAGTGAATTCACTTCTAAAGGGTCAGGTCCTTATAATCTTACAGTGGCAACAAAAATTATTTTTATCAAAAACTATAGACACTGATTATGTTTAAAAAGAGAAAAAATGAAAAAATGAATTAAAATTTTTTCAAAAATTTCTGTATTATGTCATCATTATTTCCTATGGGTCAGAGGAGTGCATGCATGGCACTATTTGTAAATCAAAAAAAAAAAAAGAAGCATGTAACAATCCATAGTCTTCCTTAAAGGACAGGAAGAGAAGTTCCTTCAAACCCCTTTCATTTGACCAAGGTGTCTTAGCTTCTGCTCTTTTAAGAGAAAAGACCATGGAAATCATTATCTTATTCACCAGGGTAGTGAAACATTTTGGGGCAATTGTCAGCTCTACCCGAGTAGGATAAGAGCAATAATAGCTATTATCCCAGTAATGGAAAAAAGGAGAGGTTTAATCACACTCCCTGTGCCTAAAGGAAGGGAACTAAAGAAATGGGGAGAAATGAAATTGTATCTTGGGTATTTCTATATTCTAGTATCCTCCCTGATAGTGTAAAGACACCATTTATTGAGTCCCTAGAGGTATCATTATATAGAGGTCAGTTCTGAGAGAGAGTCATTCCCATGGAAGGATTTAGGCAAGGATTATTGATAGTGCTATTGAAAACAGATCCATATCCTTTTAAACAATAGGAATAGCTTAGGCAACTTTAAAATAATTTCAACATGTGTTTCTAATTCCAACAGAACCAAGACCATCGTAAGAAAAAAATCAGATTTTCAAGTAGAGTGGCACATGAATTATTATATTTCACTAAATATGTTTTCCTACTCAAATCTCATTTCTTAGAACAACAGTCAAAACAACTTTAACCTTATAAACATAATGACATTACATATTTTATTTATAAGTTTATTTATTTCTACTTAAATGTACTCATGCAATTCTCAAAAAGACAATGATATTCTTCAGGAATTTGAATTACACACTTATGATATATTCAACACACTGATATAATTCTTACATAGAAATGGAAACACATTCAGTTCAAAAACAGCAAAAGCCTTTCTACTGACAGTAATTTAGATGCTTTTATCTAATGACAAAATGTTTCCCAAATAGTTAATTCCCACTTTTATTACCTCAAAAAGTAGAAACTTTTCTGAGAGCCATAAGCAGGGACATAAGTTGGACAAGACCTAGGAAAACTCCAACAGAAACAAAGTCTCATTTCATTACAGTAGTTTGGATCAAAAGGGAATTCTGAGTTGTTTTGAGTAAAGTTCACTGAGACAGAAGAACATTATTAACCATCAACTTCATCTGAGTCCTTCTTCCTAAGATCTCTACCAACATGGGGGGGGGGGTAGGTCTTATTTGTTCTCTAAGCATGTATTTCCAGAACAAAAATCTACATCAAAATAGTAAAAACTAACAATGGAGCTTCAAATATTCAGGGTCCCCCAAAATCCATTCATTAAATAAATTGGACAAAATGGTTGTTAAATCGAATTGTTGTTCTGAATTAACTTACAGGCTGAACAATTAAAATCACATACAAAACTTATCTTAAACTAGTTTGGAAAATCTCTCATTCTTATTCAGCTTTAAAGTAAAAACACATCCTTAAAATGTAAACTTATCAAACTCAAAATGATGTAAAGTATTTTAAATATCCCACATATACCCCAAAAGGTCCTTAGAAACACAGCTTTTAAAAATTAAAAAAGGAAGAGTGTGTTTGTTTAAGCTCAATTAAATTACCTGATTAAAAATACTCACTATTTTAGCTACCTTTCCCAAAAATTTACTCACATATGAATGTTTTTAAAACCATATATATATGTATATATATATATATATGTGTGTGTGTGTGTGTGTGTGTGTGTGTGTGTGTGTGTGTGTATATATATATGTATCTTTTGCTAAGAACAAATTTATGAAGTGCATCCCAATCTTGTACAAAGATTTAACAGAATATTTTCAATGAGGATTTACAACTAGATGTTTCTAAAAATTTCTTTTTAGAATTATAATATTTTCTTTGGACTTCAGTTAATAATCTTGTGAATTTTATAAAGCAGAACCAAAATAACCTTAAATAAACTTCCTTTTGTATAGAAATATAGATGATAGAGAAGTCTCAGGTAATGATTGTTGCTTTTAGGAAGGGAAACTGGCACTCCTCCAATTGAGAAGAAAACTGGAGCTAATTATTACACATATAGTAAGATACATTACACATATAGTAAGTAACAATACTCACATACAAAATATGTCACTAATTACCACTTAGGGCCAAATAGTTATTATTTTGGTTACAGTGTAGTTACAGTAAGTAATAATGCATAAGAGATTTGTTTCACTTAAATTTTCTTAATTCATTCTGTTTGATGTTAAAGCACAATTTAAATTTGTAAATGTTTAGTTCATGAGAGAATTTGTCCTCACTAATAATTCCAGTTGTTATAACTATTTACCAATATTTCTTAGCATTATAACATATAAAATACTGAAAATACATCAATCATAATTGTGCATTTTAAAACTTAAAATTTCTTAATTTAATTTAATACATTTAAAAATTTAAATATTTAAAATTTAAATTTTAAATACAGAAAATCATCCCATTATAATATAGTTATCTAATTTTTAAAAGATTGTTTGGTTAATGATTTTTTATTTAGGTAGTCCTGTTCCTTTTTCCTTCAGGACTAAAATTTGGCCTAAATCAAAGCAAATCTGGCATTATAAACAATTTACTTTTAATAAATTTTCCTCTCTTCGTTATATGCACAGCTAAACTAGAGTTCACAAACTACCTTTTTGGCCCTATGAAAATTATTTTCCTGCTAAAACTAGGTGTGACTTGCTTCAATAAGCTTCCTGCAGATTTTTATCTTGAGCCCTTTTTTCAAGTTTAAACCTGATTTGTCAAATAAAAGATTATCTTTGTGCAGTTTCTCACAGAAACAAAATCACTACATCTTTCTTTGCAATGCTCTAGTATAGGGGTGGCTAAGTGGCGCAGTGGATAGGTCGCTGGCCCTAGAGTCAGGAGGACTTGAGTTCGAATCCAGTCTCAGACACTTAATAATGACCTAGCCACGTGGCCTTGGGCAAGCCACTTAACCCCATTTGCCTCGCAAAAAAACTAAAAAAAATGCTCTAGTATGGAGCTAGATCCTGAAACCTTGAAAATGGTGATATCTTAATTTAGGTGATAATCTGCTATTGATTATTAATTTTAGATTAGCCTTTTTAAACAGTTAAATCTAAAACCCAAACAAATAAAAGGAGTAATTCATATTTTAGAACTTTCATTTCATTTAGACTGGGACTAGAAATTGAACTCAGTTGGCCACGAATCTTATTTTTTTCCAAACGTTGTCAAATAGAGAAAACAAATTTACTAAGTGATCAGAATAGGATTCTCAGGTTCCGTTCTTTATTCTGAAACCAAAGGCTTGATTATTCCCTGAGAGCTCCACAAAGCAGCACCAGCTCAGTTTCATGATGTTAAAATTCAATCTACCCCAATCATGAGCACATCCTAAACTATTTCAAATCTGGATTCCACACTACCAGAAAAATTTCATAACTTATCTTTTGGTTTATAGTTCTAACACACACATATATTTTGTTACCTTAAAAATCAAATTATAAAAACTTTCAGAATATATTCAAATTGTAGTCAAATTCTGAAAAACCAATGGTAGAATTCAGCAGGTTTGCACTCTTTCCACAGAACCAACACTTAATTTTATGTTGAGTTCCATGAACTGGTTGTTAAAATGACACTTGTAATCAGGGTTTTCTCTAAAGGTGGGCACCTGACCAGCTACCTAATGTGGAAATCATAAATTTACATTCCTTACTCTTTTTTAATGTTTATGTGCACATCAGTGGTTTCTAAACACCTGTAGTAATGTTCATTCCATCTATAGCTGGAAAAAAAATTGACAGAACTATACTTGTAATATTTATTTATCCATTTTTTAGGTTTTTGCGAGGCAAATGGGGTTAATGGTTTGCCCAAGGCCACAGAGCTAGGTAATAATCAAGTGTTTGAGACCGGATTCGAACCCAGGTACTCCTGACTCCAGGGCCGGTGCTTTATCCACTGCGCCACCTAGCTGCCCCTATTTATTCATTTCTTAAAACTCATTACACCTCTAATGAAATACTACACTTTAATTTCCTCATTTTTGTTACTTCGGTAAACAAACATAAACATAAAAAGAAAAAGTGCTAAACAACCAGGGGTTGACAAGCTGTCATTTGTTCCTGCTTTGTGTTATGCCCAAAATTCCTCTGAGATATGTTGGTGGTCTCTGAACAGTGAAAACTAGAGGAAGCTGGGACACAATAAACCAATAGAAATATAGATTTCAAGGATTATCTTATCTCCCATTTTGGAAGACATTGAAGTAGGAAAATAAAAGAGTTAGAATAAGTAGAATGAGTTTTGGTTTGGTATATGTTCCACCATTGACTACTGTAGTCACGTGGTGGATTTTGCTCCATAAGGTTATGTTTGCTTACTGTGAGTAATACAACATAATTTCGTTTTGTGTGCCTTTGTTATTGCTCTTGTTTGAATATTAAGTGCATGAAATATTAATTACCTTTCAGTATATCTTTTTTCGTACTTAAAACAGTCATTAGGGCAGAGAACTGGTTGTTAATTTATTTGAATCCCACCACTGTGATAAATTTTTCACAAAGGCAGCAACACAGCACTTTCAACTCACCTCATAATTTACATGGTGAGGACCAAGACATTATCTAAGACTTAAAATGTGATTTTTAAAATAGAAGTCTCATTCATAATTTGAGACAAAATTCCAACTTCTTGAATATATTTTTCATTTCCGCAGTACATTTTTACATTAATTTAACTTGTAAAGGCTCTAAAATATCCAATTAAAAGCCAAATACCTCTCTATTTTTTATCCCATTTTCTTAAAACAAACTTCAAGTTTCAAAATAGCAGAAAGCCTGTGCTATCTATTTTTTTAGATTTACAGAGAGATAGAGGTGAGGGATTGAGGAGAAAAGCCTCCAGTGTGAATGAATTAGGGTAGGGAGAGAGCAGCCAAGTTACCAGAGCAAAGGTTAAGAAATGAACAGGCCAGGAGGGTGGCTAGGTGGAGCAGTGGATAGAGCACTGGCCCTGGGGTCGGGAGTACTTGAGTTCAAATCTGGCCTCAGACACTTAATAATTACCTAGCTGTGTGGCCTTGGGCAAGCCACTTAACCCCATTGCCTTGCAAAAATTAAAAAAAAAAAATGGCCCGTGAGGGTTTTACCCAAATTTGGAGCTTAGAAACAGGAAAAACAGGTATTCCCCCTCCAAAACTGCAATTTCTAGATTAAAAAATTTCCAGGACATGCCAAAATTGAAATTTTGAGAGAAGAATTCCAACTCCTCCTCCCCATTTTTCCAGTTGAAAAAAAATCATAGGAGAGAAATTATGGGTGGTCAGAAGCCACTTCTGTGGCAGGGGAGGGAAAAATAAAATGAGGAACAGATTTGGCCAATCAGGATAGAGAAAATACAATAGATAACTAACACAGCCAAATAAACAAAACAAGCCAAAAACAATCAAACAGATTTTTAAGTGAGCAAAGAAAAAATATCTCACCATTCACCACCAATCACCAATATCTTTGAGGGAAAAAAGCAGGGTTCCTATGAACCTTCCTAGGGGCCCCTCACCCCTTAGGTTATCACCAATTAAAGATATTGCTTGCCTTATGTGAAGGGGAAGGGGAGGCAAGTGGCTGGAGTCCCCATGAAGAAATTTCATCTCAAAACTCAAAACTCTTGTACTGGTTAAAAACAGAAATAGTATTAAGAAGAGTAACAAATCAGCTCAGATACCTGAACGGAGATACACACAAATTAAAAGAGAGACTTACCAGAACAAAGTCTCACACATCAAAGTGTCAAAGACACAAACCTAAAAACAACAGACACAGACTACATGGTGGGGGGCACTTTGCTCTCACCCTAAGGTGAAGCAAAAAAATCACCATTAGTTACCTGGTGCCTAACTAGGCTAGTATCTATGAAGAAGGTTGAGAGAGGAGCTAATGAAGCATGGCTGGCTACACAAAAGAGTTATGGACAGAAGCCATCACCAATCAGGTATGAGCAAAATAAAGAAAGGGAAATTTTGGGGGGAGAAGGCACAAGTTGGGATCAGGGCAGGGGAAGAGGAGAGATTTCATGTAGGAAGTTGTTCTTAGACTAAATTTAGAAGGAAACTAGCTAGGCATTCTGAGTGTTGAGGTGAGGAGGGAACGTATTCTAGGCATCAGTTGGGGTTGGAGGGCAGGAAAGCAGTACAGAGGATGAGAGATGCCATATTTAATGCTTGCCCTTCATTTTCCTTTAATATATTTTTAATTGTTTTTTGAATTTTATAATTTTTCTCTGTCTCACTTCCCTCTCCCTCCACCCACAGAAAGCAGTCTGATAGTCTTTACATTGTTTCCATGCTATACATTGGTCTAAATTGAATGTTTTGAGAGAAAAATCATATCCTTAAGGAAAAAATAAAACATAAGAGATAGCAAAATTACACAATAAGATACCTTTTTTAAAAATAAAGGTAATAGTTTTTGTCTTTGTTCAAACTCCACAATTCTCTTTCTGGAAACAGATGGCATTCTCCATCGCAGATACCCCAAAATTGGCCCTAATTGCTGCACTGATGAAATGAGCAAGTCCACCAAGGTTGATCATCACCCTCATGTTGCTGTTAGGATGTTCTTCTGGTTCTCCTCATCTTCCTCAGCATCAGTTCACACAAGTTCTTCCAGGCTTCCCTAAATTCCCATCCCTCCTGGTTTCTAATAGAACAATAATGTCCCATAACATACATATACTGAAATTTGTCCAGCCATTCCCCAATTGATGGCCATTCACTCTATCTCCAATTCTTCGCCACCACAGGGTTGCTATGAATATTTTTGTACAAGTGATGTTTTTACCCTCTTTCATGATCTCTTCAGGGTATAGACTCAGTAGTGGTATTGCTGGATCAAAGGGCATGCACCTTTTTATTGTCCTTTTTTTCCCTTCATTTTCAAAGAAGACCATGATATCAGGAAGATGATGCCATGACAAGCACGTGAATTGGATTTGAGTGAGGGGGTGCTGTGCTGTCACCAGTCTCACTTTCTCCTCCAGAGCCATCTGGGTTCAGTAGCCAGATTTGAATCAGGGTGACTGGAGATGGTACTGAATGTGAGGCAATTAGGATTAAGTGACTTGCCCAAGGTCACACAACTGTCAGTGTCAAGTGTCTGAGGCCATATTCAAACTTGGATCCTCCTGACTCCAAGGTCACTGTTCTATCCACTGTGCTACTTAGCTGCCGATAGCATATTTATATTTAGTTGGGTTGCTGTATGTGTGAGAGGGTGTGATATGCCATAAGCTGGAGTCCCAAGTGGGGACTGGGTTATGAAGACCTTTCAGTATCAAACCCAGGACTTTATGTTCGGCTTGACTAGAGCAAAAGGAAATTCCTATGGTAGTTGTGCGGAGGATGTGTTGGAATGGAAATTGATCTGAGCCAGGGAGATCAGATAGAAGGCCTTTGTAATAGCCTGGGGGCTGTGTGACTAGAGAGAAGGGAAGGTGTAGGAGAAATGTTGTAAAGGTTGAAATGACAAGATTTTGTAACAGATTGGATATGAGGAGGAATATAAGGAGGAGTTGAAGATGACACTGAGATTCTGTGTCTTAGGTGACTTGTAGGACTTTTGAGAGGAAGAGTCTCGGGAGAGGGGGAGGAGTGGGGGCCAGTTCTCTTTTGAATGTGTCGAGTTAGAGATGCCTATGTATAATTCAGTGGGGAATGACTTACTGGACATATTGGTAGCTGGTGATCCAAGAGTGGGTAAGTTGGATCATAACTGCACAGTGATGCCACACACGAGAGAAAGCTGGATTTATGGTACGGTGCCAGCTTATAGAGAGCCTTGAATTCTAGGTAAAAGATTCTGAACAAGAGAAACCTAAGCTTCAGGGCATCAAGAGTAATGGAGAAGCTAAACTATCAGGACCAGGAGTTTAGTAATTGTTTGCCCCATCTAGGATGAGGACACTGTGTAAAGGGTTGTTGTGTGGGGGAGTACTGTAAACTTTCATCACGTGGTGTCCTCTAGCACCAGAGCATTATTTACTGGTTGATTGTAGATTATTACAGGAGTGAGAGTAGACCAGGGCCTGGGGAGGATATTTAAGCACTTGTATTTCCCTTAGTAAATGGAGAACTTTGAGGAGAACTTGTCTCCCTTGTCATCCTTTTCATCCTTGTCTCCCTTGTCTCCTGCTCCCTCAACAGTAGCCTGGGTAAGGATAAGCTAGCTGGCAGGAACCTAACACTTCCTGAGCAGCTAGTCTAACAGGAGCTTAACAACACTGGACTTGTGACTCATCCCAGTCTCAGGGAACCCATTTACCTTAATGGTTGCCTGGGCCTCAGATCCATCAGCAACCTTGACCTTCTATAAGGCAGAGACAGTAGAGGGGCCTCAGAAAGCAGAAGCTGAGCTCATTCTCCACCTGTAGGGCATCTCCTGCTTATGTTTCATCTCCTGCCATCTTTGGATGAGGTTACAGAGCTGGTATTGAGTGTGGGTTCAGTCTGGCCTGGTGGCTCTTTGCTACTCTCCTCAGTGTGTGTGGAATTACAAGTCATGGAAGCTAATGCCTTTACCATTGTACCAAGGCAATAATCAGTCATCACAGGACCCTTGAGATTGGTGACCTGAATCAGTTGGCTCTTCTCTCACCTTTCTCCTATGGCTGGCAGACTCCCTGTACTTGTGAATCCAAATCCAATCTATCAAGGTAAAAATCCTTTTTTTCTGCCACCCTTTCCCACACTTTCAGCTCTACTTACCTAGGCTCAGTCCTACCTACATTTCCTATCCTCCTCTTTCCTCTCCTTTCATAATGGCCTCTAAGACCCCACTCCCATTCTCCATCATGAACAAATTCCCATTCATTTTAGATCTCTTTCTTTCACACCCTTTCAATCTTCTAATAGTGCTCATGGAAATTTGGCATCCACTTCCTTTAAAGCTCTCTCAATCCATCATATCATTTAGAACCTTGTTGATGTTAGCCATTGACCTCCAGGACTGTAGTTCTCCCTCCTTTCAAGGAGTTAAGCTCAGTATCTGAATCACAGTCTTTCTCTTCATTTTGACATCTGCCTTCATACTTAGGGACTTCATAAATAGGGACACATCAATATATCCTCAAACACCCTAGCTTCCAAGTACATCAAAGTCTTCATTCTACCTCAGTCACTCACAGGGATGTCTGTCTATCACTAGAACAGTTCTTTCATGATCCTGAATTCTGAAAGTCTTTTCTGAATATAACCTCCATCCCTCCCTCTGTTTTCCTCCTTCTAAATCTGTATCCTCATTATGACCTCTGGTTCCACTCCACACATTTGACCAAGCCTTCTTGGTTCTTTCAGTTCATCACCCATGCTCTGGTCTCATTTTCCTCCCTTCAGAATTCAACCGCATTTCCATGATTGACTCATTTGAGCCCTTGTTCTACCACCATTTGGGCTCTATTAATCCTCAACCCTAGGTTATCCCTTGCTCCCACCCCCATCTGCCTCCTGGGCTGCTGCTGAATGCAGCTTCAGTGAACCCAATGAATCCAGTGAAAATTCATATGAAGCAATAATTCTCTTAATCTTGGATTGATCTACTCCACAATGACTGGTTAAATCCTTTTCTGCTCAAGTTTGCTTTTCCCATTCCCTCTCTCAGCACAAGACCTTACATCACAAATTACTGAGAAAATTGGAGCCATCTGTCATGAGGTCCCTCATCTCTCTTTCTCATCACATAAAAATCCTTCTTTATTTTCATTTATCCTCTCTTCCTTTGCTCTAGGTCCTGAAAAAGATGTGCCCCTTCTCCTTGCCAAGGCCAATCCCTTTGCTTGTGCCCTTAATCCCATCCTCTCCCATCTTGTTGCTTGTCTTTCCTTTTTGAAGAAGACCAATGACATCAGGAGAGCAATATCTTGATTTTCTTGTGAATTGGAGTTAAGGGAGACAGAGTTGTGCAAAGTCATCAACCCTACTCTCTCTTCCTGATTAAAGCATAGTGGCAAGAAAAACAAGAAAAATGGTGATGGCCTAGGATTCAGTGGATGAACATCTTAAAGGTTTTAAGGACCATGAATTTAGAACTAGAAGGTGTCTCAAAGACCACATCATCCAACATTCTCCTTTTACAGATAAAAGAACTGAGACCCAGAATATGTACTGATTTAACATGATAAGACCATAGATGTGGAGCTTGAAGAAGCCAAGTAGATTAATTTGATAGCTGAGGAAACTGAGACCCAGGAGGAAAAGTGACTTGTCCAAGATCACTCTAAGGTAAAAAGCTCCTCTGAGATCCTATTAATCATTTCTACCATCTCCTATCCTCCAATTCTTCTTTTTACATTCGTTCCTTTCCTCTTGTTTACAAACATGCCCAGGTGTCCATCCCACCAGCCCTTTCCAAGCTTCACTTAAGACTGCTGTAGACTCAGGTTATTGTCTAAAGTCTTGCCTTCTTTGCAAAGGAAGCTCCAAGAAAGAATATTCTAGTCTTCATGTGCTCACTCCCTCATACCCATTCATTTCTGAAACCCCTTCCAAATTGACTGCTCCATACAAACTAATTTCTCCAACATTCCAATGATTTCTTAATTGTTAAAGCCGATAGCCTTTTCTTAGTCTGCTTCCTTCTTGACTTTACACTTCTCCATCATTCTTAACACTGTTAGTTCCTCTAGTCCCCCCCCCAGTTCCTCTCTTTCCCACTGGCTTTTGTGATATTGCTGTCTCTGGGGTCTGCTCCTCTCCATTTGACCGTGCTTTTTCAGTCTCTTTCATTAGGTTCTGTACCCTAAGAATGGTGCTTCCTCCAAGGCTCTGTGAGAGGCTTTCTTCTCCTTTTTTCTACATCCTCTTTTGGTGTTCTAATCATATGCTATGAATTTAGTGATTATCTCTCTGTTGATGACTCATATCTAGAGATTCAGTCTTCATGTCGTTCCTGAGCTCTATTCCTATCACCAATTGTTTGCCAGACATCCCTATTTGGATGCCTAATCAGCACTTCAAATCCAACATGTCCAAAATGAAGTTTATTGTCTTTCCCCCTAAACTCCCCTTTCCTCCAGTCTCCCCTATCTCTTTTGGCAGAACTATGATCCTCTCAGTTACTGAGGTTGACTGTTTGAGAGTCATCCTTGACTGTTCCCTCTTCTTCATCTCTCACATCTGAACAATTGGCAAACATTATCAGTTCTACTTCCACATTACTTCTCATCTGTCTCCTCCTATTTACTCATGCAACTATCACCCTAGTTCAGGCCCTTATCACCACTTACCTGGACCATAGCAGTAGCTGCATAATTGCCCTTCCAACCTTTAGTCTTTCCTCTCCTCACTCTAATATATCCTCTACATAGCTGCCCTCCAAATCTTCCTAAAATGACTCTTTTTATACAAAAATATTTATAGCAACTCTTGCCCGTTTATATTATTGAAAACGGAAGGGTTGGCCATCAATTGGCTCAAGGTTGAACTGGTGATGATATATGAAGATGATACTCTGATGCTGAAAGATACGAAGATGGGGATGGTTTCAGAAAAATCTGGCAAATTGTATGAACTGATGAGTGAAGTGTGTAGAGCCAAGAGAACGATTGATACAATAGCAAAAATAATTGTCAAATGAAACAACTTTGAAAGGAACTCTTATCAGTGTAATCACCAACTATAATTCCAGAGGACTAATGAGTTACCTCCTGAGTTTCTCCTGATGGAGAAATGAAAGATTGTATGCAGATTGAGATGTATATTTTTTGATACAACAAATATGGAAATTGATTTTGCTTGACTATCCATGTTTGTAATAGGTTTTGTTTTACTTATTTTCTTGGTAATGTGGACAGAGAGAGGTGGGAGTGAGGGAATTCAAACATGAAATAAAATCAAATTAAAAAATATTCCTGGGGCAGATAGGTGGTACAGTGGATAGAACACAGGCCCTGGAGTCAGGAGTACCTGGGTTCAAATCCGGTCTCAGACACTTAATAATTACCTAGCTGTGTGGCCTTGAGCAAGCCACTTAACCACATTTGCCTTACAAAAACCTAAAAAAAATATTCCTAAGGCATGTCACTCTCCTGCCTAAAATCCTTCAGTGGCTCCTTACTGTAATGCAAACTCCTCAGCCTGTTCTTTAAAACTCTCTGTCTTTAATGTATCTTTTTTAGCATTGTTTCACCTTCCTCTCCTTTATGCATTCTAACTAAACTAGGCTGATCACCCAGGTATTTCCCAAATTCAAGGTTCCATTTTCACCTCTGTATATCTGTTTGAGGCATACCCCATACTAAGAATAAAGGCCTTCCTCTTTTCTACCACCACAATTCTGAAATTTTCCTTCAAGGAAGTTCACTTGCAACCCCAAAAAGTCTGGCATAGATTTAGGAACACTCAATTGAATCCACTCATTTTACAGGTGAGGAAATGGAGGCCCAGGAAAATGAAGTTATATGCCAGAGGTCACATAGGATAGGTTCTCTGGCTTTGAATTCAACAGTTTTTTCACTTCACCACACTATCTCTTGGCACCACCACTGCCACCATCATCTTTATCATTGCTTACATTTATATAGCACTATGTGCTAGACACTGTACTTATGCTTTACAATTATTATTTCATTTGATCTTCACAATCATGCTGGGAGGTAGGTGCTATTATGATTTCCTTTTTAGAGTTGAAACTGAGTCAGAAAGAGATTAAGTGACTTTCCTAGGTTCATACAGCTAGTAAATGTCTGAAGTGTTCTATCCACTGTGCCACCCAGCTGCCCTTCCTCATGATTTCTTATAGAACAATGTTGTGTTCCATCACATACATATACCACGATTTGTTCAAACATTTCCCAATTGATGGACATTCCCTCAATTTCCAAATCTTTGCCACTATAGAAAGAGCAGCTATGAATGCTATGAATATTTTTGTACACATGGATTTTTACTCTTTTTCATGATCTCTTCAGGATACAAACCCAGTAGTGATATTGTTAATCAAAGGGTATTCACATTTTTAATCGGCATTTGGGCATAATTCCAAATTGCTCTCCAGAAATGTAGAATCAGTTCACAACTCATCCAACAATGTATTAGTGTCTCAGTTTTCCGACATCCCTTCCAACATTGATCATTTGCTTTTCTAGTTATATTGGCCAATCTTATAGGTGTGAGGTGGTAGCTCAGAGATGTTTTAATTTACATTCCTTTAATCAATAATGATTTAGAACAATTTTTTATGTGATTATAGATAGCTTTGGTTTCTTTGTTTGAGAATTGTCTTTCCATTTCCTTTGACCACTTATCAATTGGGGAATGACTTGTATTTTTTTTAATAAATTTGACTCAATTCTTTATATTTTAGAAATGAGACCTTGTCAGAAACACTAGTTGTAAAAATTGATTCCAACTTATTACATTTCTTTTAATTTTTGTGGTAGTGGTTTTGTTTATGCAAAAGCATTTTAATTTAATGTAATAAAAATTATCCAGTTGGTTTTTTTAAAGATTTTATTTATTTTGAGTTTTACAATTTTCCCCCCAATCTTACTTCCCTCCCTCCACCCCCCACAGAAAACAATTTGTCAGTCTTTACTTTGTTTTCATGTTGTACATTGATCTAAACTGAGTGTGATGAGAGAGAAATCATATCCTTAAGGAAGAAACAAAAAGTACAGGAGATCAGGTCAGACAAGAAGATATGTTTTCTTTTCTAAATTAAAGGGAATAGTCCTTGAACTTTGTTCAAACTTCACGGTTATTTATCTGGATACATATGGTATTCTCCCTTGCAGACAGCCCAAAATTGTCCCTGATTGTTGCACTGATGGAATGAGGAAGTCCATCAAGGTTGATCATCGCCCCCATGTTGCTGTTAGGGGGTACAGTGTTTTTCTGGTTCTGCTCATCTTACACAGCATCAGTTCATGCAAATCCCTCCAGGCTTCCCTGAATTCCCATCCCTCCTGGTTTCTAATAGAACAGTAGTGTTCCATGACATACATATACCACAGTTTGCTAAGCCATTCCCCAATTGAAGGACATTTACTTGATTTTCAATTCTTTGCCACCACAAACAGGGCTGCTATGAATATTTTTGTACAAGTGATGTTTTTTTAGTTTTTTTTGCAAGGCAAATGGGGTTAAGTGGCTTGCCCAAAGCCACACAGCTAGGTAATGATTAAGTGTCTGAGGCCAGATTTGAACTCAGGTACTCCTGACTCCAGGGCCGGTGCTCTATCCACTGTACCACCTAAGCTGTCCCACAAGTGATGTTTTTACCCTTTTTCATCATCTCTTCAGGGTATAGACCCAGTAGTGGTATTGCTGGATCAAAGGGTATGTACATTTTTGTTGCCCTTTGGGCATAGTTCCAAATTTCTCTCCAGAAAGGTTGGATGAGTTCACAGCTCCACCAGCAGTGTAATAGTGTCCCAGATTTCCCACAACACTTTCAACAATGATCATTATTCTTTGTGGTCATGTTGGCCAGTCTGAGAGGAGTGAGTTGGTACCTTAGAGAAGTTTAATTTACATTTCTCTAATAATTAATGATTTAGAGCAATTTTTCATATGACTGTGAATTGATTTGATCTCCTCATCTGTAAATTGCCTTTGCATAAGTTTTGACCATTTGTCAATTGGGGAATGGCAGGTTTTTTTTTATTTTGACTCAGCTCTCTGTATATTTTAGAAATGAGCCCTTTGTCAGAAATACTAGTTGTAAAGATTGTTTCCCATTTCTACATTTCTTTTGATGTTAGTTACAGTGGTTTTATCTGTACAAAAGCTTTTTAATTTAATGTAATCGAATTGTCTAGTTTGTTTTTAGTGATGTTCTCTATCTCTTCCTTAGTCATAAACTTCTTCCCTTTCCTTAGATCTGACAGGTAAACTACTTCTTGATCTTGTAGTTTGTTTATAGTATTGTTTTTTATGTCTAAGTCCTGTAACCATTTGGATCTTCTCTTGGTAAAGGGTGTGAGGTGTTGGTCTAATCTAAGTTTCTTCCATACTAACTTCCAATTTCCCCAGCAGTTTTTATCAAAGAGAGTTTTTATCCCAATAGCTGGACTCTTTGTGTTTATCAAACAGCAGATTATTATAATCATCTCCTGCTTTTACACCTAGTATATTCCACTGGTCCACCAGTCTATTTCTTAGCCAATACCAAACAGTTTTGATGACTGATGCTTTATAATATAATTTTAGATCAGGTAGGGCTAAGCCACCTTCTTTTCACTTTTTTCATTAAGCTCCTGGCAATTCTTGACGTTTTATTTCTCCATATGAATTTACTTATAATTTTTTCTAACTCATTAAAGTAATTTTTTGGAATTTTGAGTGCTAGGGCACTAAACAGATAGTTTAGTTTTGGTAGAATTGTCATTTTTATTATATTAGCTCTACTTATCCATGAGAAGCTGATATTTGTCCAGTTATTTAAATCTGATTCAATTTGTGTGAGAAGTGTTTTATAATTGTTTTCAAAAAGATTCTGAGTCTGTCTTGGCAAATAGACTCCCAAGTATTTTATATTGTCTGAGGTTACTTTGAATGGGATTTCTCTTTCTAGTTCTTCCTACTGTATCTTGCTAGACATATAGAAAAGTCGAGGATTTCTGAGGGTTTATTTTATAACTTGTAACTTTGCTAAAATTGCTAACTGTTTCCAGTAGTTTTTTGGATGATTTCTTGGGATTCTCTAGGTAGACCATCATGTCATCTGCAAAGAGTGAGAGTTTTGTCTCTTCCTTCCCAATTCTAATTCCTTCAATTTCTTTTTCTTCTCTAATTGCTGACGCTAACATTTCTAATACAATATTGAATAGTAGGGGGTCCCTGATCTTATTGGGAATGCCTCTAGCCTCTCCCCATTGAATATAATGCTTGTTGATGGTTTCAGATAGATACTGCTAATTATTCTAAGTAACAGTTCTTTTATTCCTATACTCTCAGGTGCTTTTAGTAGGAATGGGTTCTGTATTTTGTCAAAAGCTTTTTCAGCATCTATTGATATATTGATATACGATAGGTTTGTTGTGGATATAATTGATTATACTAACAGTTTTTCTAATATTGAACCAACCCTGCATTCCTGGGATGAATCCTACTTGATCATATTGTATTATCCCAGTGATAACTTGTTGTAATCATTTTGCTAAGATTTTATTTAAGATTTTTGCATCTATATTCATCAGGGAGATAGGTCTATAATTTTCTTTCTCTGTTTTAACTCTTCCTGGTTTAGGTATCAGCACCATATTGGTTTCATAGAAAGAGTTAGGCAGAGTTCCATCTTACCCTGTTTTTTCCGAAGAGTTTACATAGAATTGGAACCAATTGTTCCTTAAATGTTTGGTAGAATTCACTTGTGAATCCATCAGGCCCTGGAGATTTTTTCTTAGGGAGTTCAATGGTGGCTTGTTGAATTTCTTTTTCTGAGATAGGGTTGCTTAGGTATTTAATCTCCTCTTCATTTAACCTGGGCAACTTATATTTTTGTAAATATTCATTCATTTCACTTAGATTGTCAAATTTATTGGCATAGAGTTGGGCAAAATAATTTCAAATTATTACTTTAATTTCCTCCTCATTGGTGATGAGTTCACCTTTTTCATTTATGACACTAGCAATTTGGTTTTCTTCTTTTTTAATCAAATTGATGAGGTTTATCAATTTTATTGGATTTTCATGAAACTAACTTTTGGTTTTATTCACTAATTCAATAGTTTTTTTGCTTTCAATTTTATTAATTTCTCCTTTAATTTTTAGATTTTCCAATTTGGTATTTAAATGGGGATTTTTAATTTGTTCTTTCTCTAATTTTTTAGTTGCATATTTAGTTCATTGATTTCCTCTTTCTCTAATTTAATCATGTAAGCATTTAAAGATATAATATATCCCCTGAGAGACACTTTGAGTGAATCCCATAGGTTTTGGTATGTTGTTTCATTATTGCCATTATCTAGGATAAAATGATTATTTCTTTCTATAATTTGTTTTTTTTTTTTTTTGGTCCATTCATTCTTTAAAATGAGGTTGTTCAGTTTCCAGTAGGTTCTCAGTCTATATCTCCTTGGCCCAATATTGCATATAACTTTTAATGCATTGTGATCTGAGGAAGCTGTATTCACTATTTCTGCCTTTCTGCAGTTGATCATTAGGTTTTTATGCCCTAGTACTTGGTCAATTTTTGTATAAGTGCCACGTACTGCAGAGAAAAGTATATATTCCTTTCTATCCCCTTTCGATTCTCTCCATAAATCTACCATATCTAGTTCTTCCAAAAATTTATTTACCTCCTTAACTTTTTTCCTTGTTTATTTTGTGGTTCAATTTATCTAGATCTGAGAGTGGGAGGCTGAGATCTCCCACTAGTAGAGTTTTTCTGTCTATGTCTTCTTGTAGTTCTTTCAGCTTCTCCTCTAAGAATTTGGGTGCTATCCCATTGGGTGTATATATATTCAGTACTGAAATAACTTTATTGTCTATGGTACCTTTTAGGAGCATAAAGTTTCCTTCCTTATCTCTTTTAATGCTATCTATTTTTGCAGCTGCTTTGTCTGAGATAAGGATGGCTACCCTTGCTTTTTTTCACTTCAGCTGAAGCAAAATATATTTTGCTCCAACCTTTTACCTTTACTCTATATGTATCTCTCTGCTTCAAATGAGTTTCTTGTAAGCAGCATATTGTAGGATTCTACTTTTTAATCCACTCTGCTATTCACTTATGTTTTAAGGGAGAGTTCATCCCATTCACATTCAATGTTATGATTACTAATTCTTTACTGCCTTCCATGCTATCTTCCCTCTGTTTATGTTTTTCCCCTTTCCCCCCCTTTATCTGTATTCCCCAGTATTGTGGTTCTGAATACCACCTCCTTCAGTGTGTTTTCCCTCCACCCCTCCCCTTTCTTTCCCCTTTTTTCCCTTTTCCCTTCCCTTCTTTTTGTTAGTTCCCCGCTTTTTCCCTCCCCTTCCCTTTCTCTGTCCCCCCCTTCCCTTTTCTCCTTTTAATACTTGAAAGGTTAGATGTTTTTTAAGTTAACTGAGTATGTGTGTAAGTTGACTTTAAGGCCTATCTGATGAAAAGAAGATTCAGGTGTTTCTCATCTCTTCCCTTCTTCCCCTCTATTACCATAGGTATTTTGTACCTCAGTGTAATGCAGATTTGTATTAAGATGTTTGTTTCATATCATAGAGGGGGAAAGGTCAGGAGACTTTAGAACTGTGCCTGTCTTCTCTCCGCCATCTTGGCCAGAAGTCCCCAGGTTGTTTTTGTATAATGGCCTCTGTCTCTTCTTTGATCATAAATTGCTCCCATTTCTATAAACTATTCCTTGGTCTCCTAATTGACTTACAATATCACCTTTTATGTCTAAATCCTATTTCCATTTCGACTTTATCTTGGTTATAGGCTGTGAGATATTCATCTCTGTCTAGTTTCTGCCATACTATCTTCAAGTTTTCCCAACAGTTTTTAATTGCAGAATAAGTTATCACAGAAGTTGGATTTTGGGGGTTTATCAAATAGTACATCACTATACTCATTTCCTGCTGTTTATTTTGCACCTGATCTATTCCACTGATTCATCACTCTATCTCTTAACCAGTATGCCAGTAGGTAGTCAGTACTCTTAATGGGGATGGCATTAGTAGGTAATGGGGTGATAGTGGTCAGTATCCTTAAAGGGGATGGCATTAGCAGGACATGGGTGGTGGTGGTCAGTACACTTAAAGGGGAAACCATTGATAGGTAATGGTATGTGGTCATTTTAGCTTACTGAATGGAAGGGATTACATGGGCATATGTATAACCTGGAAAAATCACTTTGGTGGTTATTTATTGCAGTATTGTCAATTTCAAATGAAAGAGGAATCCCTTAGGTATATATAATGATCCCTACAGACCATATATGGACTTCAAAATCACATATTCATATTATCTATGTTTTGTTGTATTTTATTAACTATTTCCCAACAACATTTAAATCTGGCTCAGTCTGCACTTGGGAATGTTATGGACTGCATGCAGATGAAGGATCATATTTGATACCCTTGGTTAAGAGCATAGTTTGGAGTGAGGAGACACATGAGGCAGAGATTCAATGAGGAGTTTATTTCAATAGTCTGATAAGATACGATAAGGGTTTGAACTAGAGTGGTGACTATGTGAGGGGAGAGGATACATACATATATATATATACATATACACATATACATGTATGTGGATATATATACATATACAAATGTATGTATATATGTGAAAGATGTGGAAAGCAAAATAAGATTTGGTAAATATGCAGGCTAAAGAATTGATGATTACACCAAGGTTGTGAGCCTGGGTAACAAGGAAGATGGTGGTACCCTCAACTATTAGAGGAAACTGTGAAGAAGGGAGAAGGGAAGGGATTTAGGCAAAAGAGAATTCATTTTGCCTTGGACATGTGGATTTTGAGATGTCTTATACTACAGTTTATACAAAATTAAAATTAAGGAGAGAGACCAGGACTGATTACATGGATCCCAGGAATCAGTTTATAGAGAGGAAAATTTAACCTGTGGAAGCTGCCAAGATTATCAAATGAGACAGTATGAATAGTAAAAAGAAGAGGGTCCAGGATATAGCCTTGGGCCACACCCATAATTAGTAAGTGTGACCAGAAGATCAGGCAAAGAAGACTGAGAAGCAATACTCAGAGGACTAGGAGGAACTAAGAGACGACAGAACCCCAAAAACCTAAAGAGGAGAGAGTATTCAGGAGAAAGTGGTCCCTCTATTAGTCAGTAAATATTTATTAAAACCTTCCACTGTGCAAAGAATGAAACAGTCCCTACTCACAAGGAGCTTGTTGTAATGAGGAGACAAAAGGTATATATATATATATATATATGGCTGAGGCATCCAAATTTGGATAGGCAGTGCCCAGATGCAAGCACACAAAACATGGAGTGAGGAACAGTTTGGTGGAATGCAGAGAGACTGAGTAGTAGTCAATGGGCTGCAAAGATAGGTTGGGGCCAGGTTGCATGAAGCTTTCAGAGCTAAACGGAACAGATAATATTTTATCCTAGAGGAAATAGGAAGGTATTGGTGTTGACTAAGTAGGAGCATCACATGGTTAAACCTGCACTTTAAGGGAAATGACTGGCAGCATTGTGTAGGATGGACCAGAGTGATGCACCACGTGAATCAGGGAGACCAATTAGGAGATTATTGTGGAAATTTGAAAGGCATGTTATGAAGAAAGAAATGGAAAGCCTTGGCAATTTATTGGATATGTGGGATAAGGGAGGGTGAAATTATGAATCTGGGAACCTGGGAAGATGGTGGCCTCTTCAGTGGGAATAGGGAAGTTGAGAAAAGGGAAAATTTAAGGGAAAAGATGATGAGTTCCTTTTCTGACATAGTAAGTTTAAGATGTTTCTAGCAGTAATTTGGAATAATGCAAATAAAGTGACTACACTGCTCATACCTTTTGACCCAGAGATAGTCCAAGGAAGCCATTAAGAAGCTAGTCCCTGAATGCACTAAAATATTTATGGCATCACTTTTTGTGATAGCAACTTGAAAAAAGTATATGCCCATCACTTGGGGGAAGAACTAAACAATTGTGATACATAATTACAGCAGAATATTCCAGGGCTATTAGAAATGATGAATGTGATGCATACAGAGTAGCATAGAAAGATCCACTTGAACAGATACAAAGTAAAGTCATCAGAGTCAAATAAACCATCTACACAATGGCTATAATATAAATGGAAAGAACAACTATATGCCAAAAAGGCAAAATCAACATGAAGAAAAGGCATGGCATCAAACAAAAGATATGAGGACACATTAAGACAACACCCTTTTGTACAGTTGCAAGGGCCACCAAAGTTGTACAATAAATATATTTTCAGATATTTTTGAAAATTTGAAAAAAAATTTTGGTCAGTTGTGCTGAATTTTTTTCTCTTCATCTTTTGTCTTTTAAAAATATTATTTTTTATATGGTATGACTCTCTGCGAGGGATGCTAGAGGAAGCTATTGTGATTTAAAAAATACATCCACGAAACTTTTTATAAAGATGTTTTTGGGACATCCTGATTGAAATGTGTAAAAACATTTGGTGATGTGGGACTGGAACTCAGGGGAAAGATGAAGATACAGACATGTATGTGCATGGATATATATATATATATATATATAAAATATCATATATGTATATGTTTACATTATATATACATCAAATCCAGTCTCAGATACTTAATATCTATGTGACCCTGGGCAAGTCATTTAACCTCTGTTTGCCTTAATCCATTTGAGAAGGAAAGGGCAAACCACTTTAGTATCTATGCCAAGAAAAGCCTGTAGACAATATGGTCAGCAGAGTCACAGAAAACAGGGCATGACTCAATGACTAAACCACCATCACCACCACCACCAAATCCATGTAGAAAATGAATGCATATATAATATGCCCACATATGTGCATGTAAATTTAATGTTTATATATATATATATGCATACATGCCATCTCATAGAGCTGATAGGGAAATCTTTGGGAAATGATGTTATTATCATGAGAGAGATTGTAGATGGAGAAGAAATTAGAATTTAGGACAGAACTTTAGAGAATACTCATAGTTAAGGGGTGTGATGTGGATGATGATCCAGCAAAGGAGACTCAGAGCAGTCACATAGGTAATAGTTGACATCTATAAATGTAGTGAAGTGCATAGACGACAAGATGGACTTAGGAAGACTTGAACTCAAATCTTGACTCAGACACTTACTATATGTATGACTGGCCCAGTAGCTTAAATTCTCTGAGTCTCAGTTAACATGAGGATAATAATAACACCTACCTCCTGAGATTGTTGGGAAGATTAGTTGAAATAACATGTATAAAGGGTTTCACAAGCCTTAAGGTATTATATAAGTCCTTTAGTGGGAGAACCCAGTGAGCAGTAGTGACACGAAAACACAAAGAAGAGAGGAGAAGAAGAATGAGAATTGACTGATCAATAGCGTCAAAGGTTGAAGAAAAGTCAACAAAGATAAAACTGAGAAAAGGCCATTGAATTTAGCAAGTGAGAGCTCACTGGCAACTTTGAAGAGAACAGTTTCAGTTGAGTGAGGAGGTTGAAAGCCATATTGCAGAGGCTTTAAAAGAGGAGGAAGATAGTGGGAGTAATCCAGAGTGAAAGCTCGGCCAGGATTGCTAGGAATAGGGTAGGTGAACAGAGTATTTGAAAGCACAGGGTAGTGTAGAGTTGAAATATGTCACCAAGACATTCAATTTTAATCTATGCCTATCATGGAAACAAATATAAAGACTATATCAGTTTGCCTTCTGTTGGGGGGAGCGGGGAGAGAAAGGAGAGGGGAAAATTGTAAAATTCAAAACCTTGCAAAAAAAAGATTGGTAGAAATTACTATTGTATATAATTGGAAATCAAAATATTTATATAATTAAAAAAGAAGTGTGTCACTAAGAAATTCAATTCAGAAATAGAGGAAAGAAAACTAGTGTGAGGATGATAGAACTGGTGGTCATGGTTCAGAGAGGATTTAGAAGAAGTATCGGAAAGGGAGAGATGGAATGATATAAAATTGTAACCAGATAATGGAATTTTGGAGTATTTTAATATGTTAATGGAATACTTTTAGTGATGGCAAAGTCTAGACTGTGGCTCTTTCATTTTGTAGCTGAGGTGGAGGGGAACCATAGGTCGTAGGAGTTGAATAGAATACTGGGAAAGTAGTCTATTTGAGCAAACATCTATTGATGTCCTAATATGAGGATAGGTGTTGAATAGAAAGGAAAACCATGAGACATGCATTGATAATGTTTTTGTCCTTGAGGTGATGCCATGACAAGCACATGAATTGGATTTGAGTGATGGGATTCAGCCTTACTTTCTCCTCCAGAGCCATCTTGGTCCAGTGGCCAGATATGAATCAGGACGACTGGAGAGGGTCCTGGATGCAGGGCAATCAGCGTTAAGTGACTTGCCCAAGATTACATAGCTATTAAGAGTAAAGTGTCTGAGGCTGGATTTGAACTTCTGTCCTCCTGACTCCAAGGCCAGTGCTCTATCCACAGTGCCACCTAACTGCCTTGACATGTATTAAACTCATCGAGAAAGAATCATGCTATGGGGCTCAGTAGGTAACTGCTACTAGATTCTGCATTGGGTGATCCATTTGGATTACTCTGGCCTCAAGGAGGTTGCTAAGTGATGGGGGTAGAGGCAGTCTGGAAGTGACAATGGGGGATCAAGGGGATTCCCCTTGATGATGAATGAGTTGGGGAATGACATAAAATTTGATTGGCAGTGGACCGATTGACCAGAGATACAAAGTTATCAGGAGGAAGTTAGATCTCAGTGACAGGCAGAGTAAAAGAGCAAGAAAAGAAGTTTTCAGATTATGGGTTAAGAGTTCCAGAGAGCCTTCAGTGCCAGAAGTTGTGATGAAAACACCATTTGTACTCCAAAGGGTTTCAGTATTCAGCCCAAAACTTTATCAGTCTTTGACAATGTTTTCTAGATTCTTTCTGGCAGTATCATTTGTGCCCACATGAATCATCTTAAGAGGATGGTAGTTATCGGATTTGAAAAGTCTTATAAGTTCTTTGTTATGTACTAGATTTACACCCCAGGAAGACAGCAGAAATCTCTATTTCTGTTATCAGACTGACAAATAGCTGCCTCCATACCCTTCAGAGGGGAGTCATCAACCACCAATCAATCAACAAGAATTTTTTCCATATTTCATTTTCTTAAATTGGATTTTTATTCTTCATTTTAAGCATTTCTTTTTTCTCTTCTTCCCCCTTTGCAATAAATATGGATAATTGAACAAAATAAATTCCTCCATTGGCAATATCCAAAAATATGTTTGTCAAGGGATTCTTCACCATCTGTCCTCCGAAATCATGGCTGATCATTGTGTTCTTAAGTATTTCAGAGTTGTTCATTTTTACAATGTTGTCAGCAAGTATCTATTAAGCATTAATTAGAGGACTGACCTTGGAGTTAGGAGGTTGGGAATTAAAATCCGGCCTCAGACACTTGACTCTTACCAGCTGTGTGACCTAGGGCAAGTTATTTAATCCTGATTGCCTCCTCTCCAGGGTCATCTCCAGTCTTCCTGATTCCTACCTGGCCACTAGACCTAAATGGCTCTGGAGGAGAAAGTGAGGCTGGAGACTTAGCACAACAACCCCCCCCATATCCAATTAATGTGCTTGACATGGCTTCCCCTCCCTGATGTCATGGTCTTAGAAAATTAAGGATAAACATTATTAAGAATGAATAGGTACCAGAAAATGTGCTTCGTGCTGGTGACTGGGGTAACAGAGAAAAGCAAAAATCCAGTCTTTGCCTATGAGGAACTCGAATTTTTAATGGGAGAGGTAACAGGCAGACATCCATGTACATACAAGATATATTCAGGGGGTGGGGCAGCTTGTTGGTACAGTGGGTAGAACACTGGCTCTCAAGTCAAATTTGACCTCAGATACTAGCTGTATGACTTAACCTTGATTGCCTTGCATCCAGGGTCATCTCCAGTCGTCCCAATTCATTTCTGGCCACTGATACTCACATGGCTCTGGAGGAGGAAGTGAGGCTGGTGACTTAGAACCCCACCCCCCATCAAATCCAATTCATGTGCTTGTCATGGCATTACCCCTCTGATGTCATGATCTTCAAAAATAAAGGACAATCTTATCATTCAGGGATAATGGGAGATAATCTCAGAGGAAAGGCATTTGATCTTATGCAGTTCAATGCTTCCCATACTTTCTCTTAACAAGAATCTCAGTTCTCTGTAATTCTTGCTAATAGCTCTTATTACTGCCCTTCAAGAACTGCTGTGGTAACTTGTCATTGGAGGAGCATTACTGAAAGACATCCAACTTTCAAAAATGTCTCCCCCTATTGGCAGGGATGATCCTAATATGCTCTGATCTTCCATGGGGATCAAAATTCCCACCACTCATCCAAATTAAAGTACTGAAGGACTATCATATCTGTGGGTTACTTGAGATGGATAAAGCATTAGACTATTATCACCCATTAACACTCTAGCAAGAATTGGTTTCTTAAATTGGCCAATGGTTATCTAGCATAGCATGGGACTTTGACACAGAAGAAAGAGAAATTGTGCTAGATGGGAAGGAGAAAGGCAAACCCCAGAACATAGGTGAGAGCAGGCCAAAGTTGGGATGGGGGGCAGAGTCTGAGTAGCTAAGTTGCCATATGAAGGTACTGTTATTTTCAGAGGAGAAGGAGCTGCCAAGCACCTATTTAAGTATTTTGCATGCCCTCCATTTATTTTAAAAAATAAATACATATATATAAAGAAATTATATATATATATGCATATATATACATACACATAAACATATTATTAGGATTTATTTTTACCAAAAAATGGACTTGTGAGAAAATCTGTACATCAAGAAGAATATTCTCAATGTTTTTTTATTTGGCTCCCCATGCCGAGGAAAGATTTTGCTAGTTTGCTCCAATGCCATCAAACAAGTTCCCCCATTCACCTGGTGGTGGCCTCCTAAAGCACACTTCTGCTCGTTCATTGCCAAAGAGGAGATTAACAGCTGCTTGTCAGGACCAGGTGCTGTGTCTGGTCCATGTCTTGCTGAGGAACAAAGCAGATTAACTGTACTGATTAAAGGTGGCCACTGCTCACGTGGCATCAGTGCTCAAAATAATCTGCAAGGTTGGGGATTCTCTTTGCTGAGTGTTGTTGTCTCCTCATGTTTGGCTTCCCTTCCTTACTGGAATCATCCAATACTAGTGGTTTTCCACGGTGTTTTTCTATCTTACACTTACTTTCTGAAGTGGTTTGGTGTCCTGCCCTGTGTCTTACTTATGTTTGAGTTTGTATTTGTGAGGATTGGGGCTCTACCCTGAGTCTTGGGTAGGGAAGGCTTGATTTGTCTGTTTTGCAAAGGCAGTATGGCAACTGGAGTCACTTGGCTTGTCCATCTGTCCTGTTGGGGGAGCTAGGGCATTCCTAGGCTTTCATTAAGCCCCACTAGTCTTCAATGTTTTTGTACCCTCTTGTCATTTCTTTTTTAGGAGCAGGAGAATAAGTTGACCTGGGACAAATAGGTGCCTTTAGACTGGATCCACAATGTAGCTTCTGCATTACTTGAGCACACTCTGTGTTAGATTTCTCTCCCTGAAAAGCCATGACTTTATTTTAAAAAAAATATGTATTTTTTACCAATTACATGTAAAAATAGTTTTCAACATTCATTTTTTGTAAAATTTAGAGTTCCACATTTTTCTCCCTCCCTTCTCCAAGACAGCAAGTGATTTGATATACATGCATAATCATGTTAAATGTATTTCCATATTAGTCATATTGTGAAAGAAGAATCAGAACAGAAGGGGGAAAACTCAAGAAAGAAAAAAAATAAAAGACAAATTTTTTAAAGTGACAATAGTATGCTTTAATCTACATTCAGACTCCATAGTTTTTTTTCTCTTGATGTGGATGGCATTTTCCATCACAAGTCTTTTGAAATTATCTTTGGTCATTGTATTGTTAATAAGACAAGCCATGACTTTAGACTCATACAATTACTTGTGAATACTCACATTGGGATCTCTCTTCTAGAGAAATGGACTCCAGGACAAGCAGTTGACTGTTCATCATAGGAATCAGAACTAGAAGTGATCTGCAAGACCACATAATTCAGCCCCGTCATTTTATAGATGAGGAAACCGAGGTCCAGTGACTTGCTTGAGGTTACATCCCTAGTAAGTGGCTGGGTTGACTCCTCTAACTTCAAATCCAGTGTTTCTTGCCCTGAGTCATATGGTTTCTGATGAAGATGACACAGGGGAGAAAGTCTGAGAATCCTGGGCGTGTCATCACTTTTTGAAGCCTTACTTAGGATTTTGTGCAGGAATCCTAATTATCAATAACATCCAGATTGGGCTGATCAATGATGCCCCAGCTTTGTTCTCTTCATTTCACTTCCCTAAATATCTTGGCTGCTTGCAGATTGGCAGCAGGAATGGTGGAATTAGCCCCACACCTCAGTTTAGCTTTCCATCTCAGGACTGAGGAAATCAAGGCAGTGTCCCAATAGAATAGGAAGCAGCTTACTTTGGACTTGAGTCCTTCAGTTACTCAGCCTGGTGGAGGGAGATGACCAGATATTCTGTGACCCCTAGGAGAAGAGAGTATGGCACGTCCCAACCTGTAAACAAAGCTCACATCCTGGAAGAAGGGGTCAGAGGGCATGCTGGAAACGCGAGTCACCCATCTCCTTCAGCTTTGCCTAAGGCTAAGCAATGTTGGCTTACTGTCTGGCTGGCTAGACAAGCTAGCTTGTTTTTGTCTTCCTTCCCAGGGGGAAGGCTGGGACAGAAGGAAGATGGAGCACAGAGGTGAGTCAGGCTCCCGGTTGGGCTGGGAGCCCCGCCTGCTCAACCAGTTCTTGGCTGCCAGGGGCAGGTGGGAGCAGTGGTCTGATTGGGAGGACCCAGAGTTCAGCCTGCAAATTCATTACTGTCTTGGCCACAGCCAACTGAGATGCTCTGCTTCCAGCCAGCAGAGCTCCCTAGCTTTTTATGGGGCCACTGCAGCCTCCCTTCCCTGAGGCCATCTCCTTTGGAGTTTCCTACCACAGGGAGCTAGCTGTCGTTTGGGGCAAAGATGGAAGCCAACATCTTTTGTGACTGAGGACTGGGCTTATTCGTGGAGACAACTCAATGGAGCACAGCCCCTGGGGGCTGATGGTGAGACATATCCCCAAAGCCCCCAACCCCATTCACTTTCAGAATTGGAGATGGAGTTGGAGGATGCCCCCTCCTCCCTGAGCCTTGCTTGAAATCCAAATTTCAGCTGTTGGAGTTTCCTGGGAGAATGGGTGCTACCTAGGGTGGGCAAGTGAGGGCTCCCTGAGGGTAGCAGTGGTGGTGGCCCAATGGAAAGGGAGCTAGATATGGGAGACCAAGTGGCTTAGGCTGAAATCCTGGCTCTGATATTACCATTTAAATGACTGAACAAGTCCTTTCCTGTTTCTGAACCTCAGTTTCCCCACCTTTAAAACAAAGGTGGGGAGGCTTGGTGGTGTTGGACTAGATGACGGCTAAGGCCTTTTCCAACTTTAAATCTGGGTTCTTTTGACTTCAGTCCCTTGGAAAGGAAAGATCTAATTCATTTTTTCAGCACAAACAACATCCCTTGGAGCTGAGAGAGCTTAGTCAGAGGTTGAGCTTCATTATCATCTCAGTTGGCTGGAGACTGCTGCCATCGATCTACAAGTATTACCATAGAAGCATGGAAATAGACCATAGAATGGTCCATTAAGAGGGGACTTTAAGGCTCATCAAGTCAGAGGATACAGGATAAGAGCCAATCCCCTTATTTTACAGAGGGGAAATGGAGGCCCAAAGGGGTAAGGAACTTGCTTATCCCAGGTCACATACTCATTTAGTGGCACAACCAGGACAAGGACTATTTCTTGACCTTCTTTGTAGTATCAGCACTTGGTAGTGCCTGACACATAGTAGGAGTTCAATAAATATTTTGACTGTTTGGCCACGCTGTTTAAGTGACAGGCATACGCTTGTCCAAAAGACAATTTTATGGAGACCTGACATAGGACAAGTAAGGGGGACAGAAGAAGAGATTCAGAGACACTTTCAATGTCTCTCTTAAGAACTTTGGAATTGATTGTGTGACATGGGAGACTCTGGCACGGGACCACCCTAGCATGGCGTGTCCTCATCAGAGAGGGGGCTGTACTCTGTGAGCAAAGCAGAATGTGAACAGCTGAAAGGAAATGTGAGATATGGCAGTGTAGTGTAACCACTGAGGTGCTCACCTGGATTATTTGTGCCCAAACTGTGGTAGAGCATTCCAAGCGCATCTCGGTCTGTTCAGCCACAGCTGGACACAAGTTAACTCATCTGTCATGTAGTGATGGCATTTGGGTCTTCTTTGGTAATGAAAGTCAAAAAGCAACATGTATATTATGTACACCTATATAACTATGTGTATACATGTCTACAATGTATACACATCTGTGTATCTATATGCATACATATATACTGTGTCCATATACACACATCTATAAATCAATTTACATACACTTGTACTATATATAAACACATATCTAAATATCCATAGGCATACATAGGTGTACATGTGTATAAATCTATATGCATACATATATGTTATGTATTTATACACACTTCTATATAGTATATGCTTACATAAATATAATGCATATATACACATCTAAATCTGTGTACACAGCATATATCTATATGTATACAGAAACACATCCATACATCTCTCTATACACATACTGGATGCATATAAATATCTATATATCTATATGTATACATATTTTACTATGTCTGCACACATCTTGTGAATTTTTGTGTTTATATGCATACCATGTACATGTGTGCACATCTATATCTTTTTGTATGCATGTATAACTATGTCCATGTGCATATGTATATATATATGTGTGTGTGTGTGTATTACATATACATGCATCTACATATCTATTTGTGTACATATATGCGATGCATATATAGACATCTAAATATCTTATATGCATACATATATACCATGTACACACATCTATCTATCTATCTATCTATCTATCTTTCTGCATACACATATACCAGGTACATAGATGCACATCTATATGTCTACAGATATACTGTGTACACATACATACTTCTATATATCTCTATATGTATTTTATATATATATATATATATATATACATACACACATCTCTCTCTATATATATATAATGCATGCAGTCTTATATCTATATGTATACACACATATGTTATGTATAATATATGCATATATATGTGTGTGTATGTATATATACATACATATATGTGTGTGTGTATATATATATATATATATATATATATATATACACATACACACACACACACACACACACGGGCATACACACACATATGATATATCCTATGCATGCACACATCTATAGAAATCTGTGTGTATACACACATATGTACATGTATTTAAACTCTATATCTACAAGTAAACATATACTATGTACATATACACACTTCTTTATGTATATGTATGCATCTATACTATGCACATTTACATACATCTGTATACCTCTGTATATGCATATATATTATGCATATACACACATCTAAATCTCTATGTCTATACATATATACTATGTACACACATACAATCTATATATCTATATGTAAATATAGATATACTGTGTAAATATGACACTTCTTTTTATTTATATGTATGCATATGTATATGCATGTATATACACACAATACAACCTAATTATACATATCCTCATACATATATACTATGAACTTAGTCTATATATCTATGTGCATACACATGTACCATGCATTCCCATCTTTGTATCTTTATCAACTCCATATGCATATAAACATCTAGATATTTATATGCATGCATATATCATGTACATATACACACTTCTATATAGCTACATGCAAATATACAGACCATGTGTGTATACACATATACCACATACACACACCTATGTATTTCCATGCATGTATGTATATTATATATACAGTCTATATAGCTATATGTATACATACCCATGTATACATGTGTGTATGTATACCATGTATGTATGTGTATGTATACACTATGTAGATACACATATGTATAGATGCATATGTACTATGTACATCTATGTACATCTGTATTGCTATATGTATACATATCTACTGTGAAGACAGAAATCTCTCTATGTATTCCTGTATACATCTATGAATATATAGATTTCTATGTCTAGACCTGTATGATTTTATGTCATGTGTATGATTTTAGGTCAGATTTCAGTCATGTGTATATGTGTGTCTATAGACATATATAGATCTGCATGTAAAGACTCAGTCATACATCTACATTCTCCTCTGTGCAACTTCTGATCACTCTGGCCCCAAGTGATCTCCTAGAATTTGTGCTTTCTCTGTGATCTTGTGATGCATACAGATACATATTCATACACACATAGGGGTATCCAAAAAGTCTTAAGGAAGTGAAAGATTTAATTTCTTAAATATACATCCTATGTGTGTATGCATATGGATATATCTTTCTGTATGTATAAAAATATATATGTATGGATGTGGGTATATACACATATTTATATAGTTCCAAATATTGTTGCAGTTTAAGCTATGAAAACTTAGAATGGCACTGACTATTGGCACACACCCTGTGTGTATGTGTGTGCTCACATGTATGCCCAACAAAATAACAAAGAAGATAAGTGCTCTAGAAGAAAGATCTAAAATACATGGCTGTAATAAGACTCCCAAGTACGACCCTAACCAGATTAAAATATAATTGGAAAATATTTAAGACAATAACTAAAAATACAATAAAACATTGATCGCATGATATTTTCAAAAGAAGTCAATATGTGGTCTGTAATGGAGCCTTCTGTATAACTCAGTGGCCCTATTGCTATTGGAGTTAGGGTAATACCACTACACAAACCAGGGAAGGCCAAAACATGGTAATATGAGTGAATGGACCTTGGGGATGAGTGATACAGATAGCAAATTCTTTCCACCTCACAATTCTTTTGGGGACACAACCCTGACGGTTCCACATCTGAACAAATGTGAACATGTGAAAGGGGATAAGGGATCTCTCCAGCCTGAAACAGAGAGAACAGGGAAACCTAGCACGCTGTCACCAGAGGGAGGTCAAGGAGAGATGGTTTTGGTCCCTTCTTGCCCAAACCAATCTCAGGGCTTCTTCTACTCAGAAATGAGTTATGTCAGAGAACTTCATTTGCATTTATAAAAGGCAATGAACAGAGTGGGTAATTAAAACAGAGAATGACGGCCATGGAAAATGCCAGCCACTCCTGAGGTAGAGACTACTGTGTTGCCGCAGCCAGTTGGCTCATGATAGAATTCCTCATCTCCTTCTCCTTTCCAAATGCTGATCTAATTTCTCATGATTTACAGTCAAAGAAAACCTTAATCCCATTGGGTTCAGGGACATTTAGCTGACCTGCCCCAGGAACCAATTCTGTAAGCAGACAGCTGGGGGAGCTCCCTTGTGCTTAATGAAAGGCAAACCAATAGTTTGGGCCAGCTGACCCCTAAAAACAATCCATCAATCATGTAGGGAACCCAACGAGCCTGCCTTGTCGGCCACAAGTCCTGCCCACCCATGCTTTGACATTCTTCATGGAGTTCTGGAGCTCTGCTTCCAGGATGGACTCCCTACCAGATCAATGACGCCTTCCACATCCACAGGTGAAGGTATCTCAACAGAGATGTGACAGGTGTCATAGCTAGGCATCTAACTTGTCTCCTAGCATCTACAATTCAGTGTTTGACACATGCAGATCCTAAATGGACCATGGTGGCCTAAAGAGAGCTATTTCCATGGTGGGCTGCATCTTTGTGAACCACTGAGGATGGCAGTAGGGTGTAGGGAAGAGGTCACTGGGCTGGGGGGTTTGAGACTTATTCTATGACTTTCAATGAGTCCCTTCCCCTCGATGGGCCCCAGGTTATCCATATATAAAATGAAAGAATGATCTAGTCCAATACCACTGACATCTAAATTTGATGATTTTTGATGCAAGGGACTTTTCTACTGTGATGATCCATGTTTCATCTTCCAAGGCCCTTGCAGTTCTCACATTGTTCATTCTATATTTCAAAGTCTATGTCAGCTCCAAGGTCCCGTTTTACTCTGATTTTCTATATTGCATGTTCTAAGGTCTCTTCCTTGTTTGAAATTCTACATCCTAGTCTCAAAATTATATGACAATGTGCTTTTACTAGTGGCCATATTGTTTCCTAGGTATCTAGTGAGAGGGTATTATCCCCATCTTACCAATAGTGAAATTAAGGCTCAGAGAGAAGTAATTGCTCAGGATCACACAGCTAGAAGAAAGGAAGCCAGGTTTGAACCAATAGTCCTGCCACTGTACTCTAATTCTGCCCTTCAGTCCCTTCCCTTGGATAATTTTTTCAGGCCCTAATTAAACCACTGTGTTAGATAAATCACTTGCCTTGAATTCACCGTAGTCATACCTCATATCTTCATTTAGACAATGGAAAGGTCTTATCTAAACTTTGTGAACAAATGTTTGTTGAATTTGAATTTGATTTTCTCTGAGTGTTACCACACATGTTGGGTGCAAAGTCTGGGAGACTTGTAGGAGTCATGGGAATCAAGAAGAGAAAATTATAGCTTCTAACCTGAGGTTTTTGATCATCTACTCTACTGGTCCTCTCTTGACTAACCAAGAGGAAATCTTGCTAGATTCAATTCATCATTAGGCAATCTTGACTGATTCAGAGGCACAACTGGCCCTATGTAGAGGCAGAGTAGGTGATCTACTATGTAATGGATTATAGAGGTGTCTAGGGCCCTCTCCCTCACAACTATTTCCCCTGTCCTTCTATGGGGCTTGAAAGAAACCATAGAAATTATAAAGTTCAGTCCCCTCATTTTATAGTTCAGATTATTGAAGCCCAGAGAGAAATGACTTGTCCATGGTCACATGGCTAGCGGCAGAGCCAGAATCAGAACCCAAGTCACTTGCCTGTCAGTCCATTGCTTTTTTCAGTTGGTCAGTCAATAAACATTTATTAAGCATCTACCATGAGACAGACAATGTCTTAAATGTTGACTTTTCACTACTCAAATTCATAACTTCTTTAGATGGGAGCATTAAAGGTATCTGTTAAAATGTGAACCTACTACCCAAAAGGGAAAGCATCATTTCATCCACCATGAGCAGCTTTGTTGATTAGATATTTCTGCAGTTGTTCCTCTGGCCTGAGGATGATTGCAGACATGATCTGATGCTGGGCTGGGGAGAGTTTGAAAAGATGTATGTTTTCTCTTCGGGGGATTCTTACCTTGATAGGATAGAAGAGATGCACATTCGTGGAAAAATCAATTCAATTCAACCAACATTCATCAAACTCTTTAAGGGAGGGACTTGACAACCAGGTGCATGCACCCAACCCCCAACCAAGTGAGTGAGTTTGGGGGCAGAGCACAAAATCAGAGTGACCTCAGAGTGAGAGGACCTGAGTTCAAATCTTGCCTATGTTGTTGACACTCTGTGTGACATCAAATAAATAACTTTATTTGAGCTTTGTTTGCTCATCTGTAAAAAATGAGGGGGTTGCCTAGGGCGTCCCTGAGCCCACTTATGGCTCTAGGATCTTAGTATTTTAGGCAGGGTGGTAAAGTGGAAAGGTCCCTGGATGTGGATCCAGGGGAAACCTAGATTCAAATCCTGCTTCCGATATTACTAGTGATATGAGGCCTCAGTCTCCTTATATGCAGGAAGGATAGTTACACAAGTTGTGAGGAAAGTGTCTTATAATCCTGAAGCACCAGGTAGATGCTTAAGAACCAATTCCTTATTGATGGCCTACTAGAAATGAGAGTAATTATAAAATTCTGCTATCTGATGAAAAGACCCAAATAGATCCATGGCAGATCCCCCTAGTAGGGGCCAGGAAGCTCAGCAGCCAACCTTGATGGGGGGGGGGGTGGAATGAAGTTTGCCTAACTTTGGATGTTGAGACGTTGTTTGTTGTCAAGGGAAGAGAGGGGTTTAGCCGAACTGGGAGAGCCTGAGGGTCGACCACAATGGAGAGGACCCCCAAAGAAAACCCAGGTGGAAGGAACAAACAGAATAGCTGAGCTAAGATTCAGAACTGAGAGCAAGGCCCTGGCTAAATGTTGAGAGAATGGGGGAGGGGGGAGCCAAAACTTCCTGTGCTTAGTACAGTGCCCATGCCACCATGCTGAAGACAGTTCATAGTTTTATCTATATGGGTCTTCAAAAGCCGCTGTGGGGCAGTTAGGTGTCACCAAGGATAGAGCACCAGCCCTGGAATCAGGAGAACCTGAATTCAAATCCAGGCTCAGACAGTCAATATTTACTAGCTATGTGACCTTGGGCAAGTCACTTAACCCCAATGCTCCACAAAACAAAAACAAAGAAACAAAGAAAGCTGCTGTAGCCAAAAATTCATTACCTTCTGGCCAACCTAGTGATGAGCCTCTGAGATTTTGCTAGACTGGTCCTTGGTTTTGCTAGGCTGGTCCTTGGATACAGATATAGAATCTATTGCCAGGCTGTCCTCAATGCCTTTCCAACTTGGTAGCACCTGCCAGAGTTGACACTCTGCTGACACAGCTTTTGGGAAACCAAGTTCACCTCCATGTCATGATGAGGAATGGAAGGAGGATTTTGGTGGAAAGAACCCCACAATATGAGCCTGCAACCCACCTTGGCTCTTTCTTACCAGGCACTTTTGTAGGCCTCCACTTCTTCATCTGGGAAAAGAGGGGGTTGGGCCAGAAGTCATCAAATACCCTTTCAGCTTTTGATTTATGGACTTTATGAACATCCTGCTCATAGTAGGTACTTCATAAGTATTTGATAATTGTCTGCAGTTGAGGAAGCTTTCTTGCTCACTGCCCCCCCCCCCACCTCTTGTTCTTTTAAAGAAGTTCCTCAAATGTTTTTCTATGCTCTGGACCCCTCCGGTAAGTGAGGGAACCTATGGAACCTTTCTTAGAATTTTAAAATGCATATGATAAAACGTACAAAGTTACAAAGAAAATCAATAACTATCAAACTATTTTTAAAAAGCCCAGGGGCAGCTAGGTGGCACAGGGGGTCAGGAGGACCTGAGTTCAAGTCTGGCCTCAGACACTTAATAATGACCTAGCTCTGTGGTCTTGGGCAAGCCACTTAACCCCATTGCCTTGCAAAAAAAAAGCTAAAAAAAGCCCACAGAAGTTTATGGCCCCCAGGTAAAGAACCTTGGCTTGAAAAGGACTGCTTTGTTAGTAGCTCTATACATGGTCAGGTTCCTGGATTGCTGAAACCTTTAGTCAATTCAATTCAACAAGCATTGAAGTGTTTACTGTGTATATGGAACATCCAATGTGAAAATTGCTCTGCTGATACACATTAGTGAGTCATCTCTAACTTACAGGTTAAGTGGTACCTAGGGGCCCTTAGTGTTGCCTTGACTTCTTGTTCTTGTTCAGTCCTGTCTGACTCTCTGTGACCCCATTTGGGGTTTTCTTGGCAAATATTCTAGAGTGCTTTGCCATTTCCTTCTCCAGTTTATTTTACACATGAGCAAATTGAAGTAAGCAGGGTGAAGTGCATTGCTCTGGGTCACCCAGCTAGGAAGTGGATTTGAACTTGGGAAGATGATGAATCTTCCTGATTCCAGGCCCAGCACTCTACTGCCATACCACTTAGCCTGCCCATACCTTGCTCAGGGCAAAGAACCAGGATGAGTCAGTGGCAGGACTTGAATTCAGGATTTCCTCCTAGAGCACTAGCCTTGGAGGCAGGAGGACAGGAGTTCGAATTCAGCCTCAGACACTTAATTCTTATGAGCTGTGTGACCTTGGGCAAGTCACTTCACCTTGATTACCTCACATCCTGGGCCATCTCCAGTCATCCTGATTCCTATCTGGTCACTGGCCCCAGATGGCTCTGGAGGAGAAAGTGAGGTTGGTGATTTAGCACAGACCCCCATCACTCAAATCTAATTCATGTGCTTGTCATGGTATTGCATCCCTAATGTCATGGTCTTCTTCAAAACTGAAGGACAATAGGGGCAGTTAGGTGGTGCCATGGACAGAGCACCAGTCCTGGAGTCAGGAGGATCTGAGTTCAAATCTAGCCTCAGACACTTAACACTTACTAGCTGTGTGACATTGGACAAGCCACTTAACCCCATTGCCTTGAAAAAAAATAAAGGACAGACATATTATTTTATAGTATAGAGGTTAAAGTACTGAACCTTCAGTCAGGAGGATTTGTGTTTAAAATCTTCTGAGGCAGCTAGGTGGACCTAAATTCAAATCTGGCCTCAGATCCTTAACACTTACTAGCTGTGTGACTTTGGGCAAATCACTTATCCCCTTTGCCTTACCCCCCTGCCCCAAACAAACAAACAAATAAATAAATAAATAAAATAGAATCTGCTTCTGACACTGATTAGCTGTTTTGACCCTAGAAAAGTTGCTTCACTTCAGTTTCCTCAGCTATAAATTAAAGGGGTTGGACTATGGTCCTTAACCTTTTTGGGGAAGGTCATCAACTTATTTTGGGAAGGGATAAAGTCTATAGGCTCCTTCTCAGGATACTGTGTCTTTCTCAAAATGGCAATGCTATATTTCAGTTAGAGGATAATAAAACTACAGATGCCATTTTTCCCCATCCAAGCTCACCCCCCCCCCCCGTGAAATCTATCCCCTATGGCCCCTGGACCTGTGGCCTCTGAGATCTCTTCAAGCTCTGATCCCCTGACATGTATCCCCATTAGGATATAATCATCTCTGAAAAGAAGTATGTCTTATTTTAATAATTTCTCTGTGATTATCATATGAAATTAAAAATCAGTGTCTGTAGCTCTTAGTCTGAAAATGCTCTTATTTTATTTGCCTCTGGCTCAAAGAGAAGTATGCTAATGAGTCAAATGAACTGACCACCAAACACCACCTCCCACCCCCCATCACACACACCTTTTAGTCTTTTTGACCTGAATTTATTCTTTTTATTCACATGAACCAAAGCTCTGGGTATATGTGAAACTGTGGGGACCAGGGAAGAGATGTGTTGGTAATGATAACTGTAAAAGACTGGGGAAGAATTAGACATATCTGTGCAGAAAAAGGCTAGCAATGATTGGTGTCATTATATCCAGATTTTCTCCTCTGATGACTCACAGTGTTGAGGAGGTCACCCCTCTAGCTCTGGAAGTCTGATGATGACTGAGAGCTGCTATCTCTAGGAGGTCCTGTCAAGCAGGAAGGGCTTGGAGCAGGAACCTGAGGACACACTATGTGTTTGGCACCCCAGGGACCAGCCTAGCAAAGTTCAGAGAGGCTTTTCAATAGGCACAGCAGGCCAAGGCAGGGTATTTTTCTTGGCCACGGCACCTCCTGAAGAACTCCTTTGCTAAATAAGTTACATAGGGCTTGTGGCCCACATCACTGGAGAGGGCAGCTGCACCAGGGAGATGCCCAACCAAGCCTTCTGAAGTCCACGGAGGTAAGTCTGTATTTATGAGGTAGGGGGTAGGGTTGGGTGTTGCTGCATATTAGATGTTCAATGCTGGGACTTTCTGAAAGTTAGAATGGACAGTTCCATGGTAACTGAGATGTATTGGATGGGGGAGGAGGGGAGTGAAGGAGAAATGAGAGGTCATAATGCTCCCCTATTGAGATTTTAAAGTGTCTCAAGAATCCATATAATTTTTCAATTGACTTTAAGAGGATAGATTATCAGAATTGAAACAGACCTTTATATCTCTTCAACCCCCACATTTCCTTCCTTGCTTTCCTCTCTCTTTCCTCTCTCCTTCCTTTTCTCCTTCCCTCCCTTTTCCCTTCCGCACTCCCTCTTTTCTTCTCTTTTTTCCTTCCTCTTTCCCTCCCTTCTTCCTTCCTCCCTTTCCTCTCTCCCTTCCTTCCTTTTCTAAAGAATAAGTTTCATTTTGTTTCTTTCTCATAGCCATTTCTGGATATAGCCTTCCTAGCCCCACTGCCTCCTAAAACAGAAATCTTCCCTAGCCTTAAAGAAAAACAATTAAGCCCAAGCAGCCAGATTTGCCAAATGTACCTACCACATTCTGCTTTGCTCGTCTCTGCCCTCATAACTCTCTGCTGAAAGGTATTTCATTATCTGCTCCCTAGGATTATTATTGGGTTTTCAATTACTCGGAGTCAGACTTGCTTTCGGTGAACTTCATTTACATCCTGTAGTCAGGGCCTATAATGTTCTTTTGGTTCTGTTTATTTCATTAGCCATCACGGCATAAAGTCTTCCCATGTTTCTCTGAATTCCTCATGCTCACTATGTCTTAGGACATAGTAACTATGTTCCACGATTTGTTCAGCCACACACCTCACGATTGATGGACACCTACTTTGTCCCTAGCACTTTGCAATCACTGGAAGAGCTGCAGGTAATGCTTTGCTGTAGTTGGAGGATTGGTTTGTCTCTGCCCTCCTAGGTGGTGACCTGTTTATTCTCAAGAAGAAACAGCTGGGGCCCAGAAAGAGAAAAGACTTGTCCAAGGTCACAAAGAAACCAAGTAGCAGTTCAAGCTTTATAACCTGGGCACTCTGACTCCCAAATGAGGAGGGAGTGAATTTCCCCTCTCTAGGGATCTTCAGGCTGAGGTTGCAAGCCCTCTTATAGGGAGTTGTCCCAAGGAGTCTTGTTGGAATATTGTCTACCTTAAATGACCTCTGGGTCCCTTCCTGCTCAGAGATTCTAATTGTTTCACCCAAACTTTTCTTACTGCTCAGCTTCAGCTCCAGGGCAGAGACTCCAAGACAGTTTCTCTCCTCCCCCTTTGCTTTCTTATGTCTTCCTTTCAAACTTAAGGACCTCCAGAAGCCCACAGCCCTAAGCAAGTCTGGGTTCAAATAGGCCCATCCTCCTCCATCCCATGTCTTTCAGAGCAAAGAGGGGGCTGCCTCTGGCAGACTGTAGCTGCTAAAGCCAGTCTCAGGGAGGAGGAGGAGACAGGGAAGCTCCTAAACCGAGGAGGGAGTAGGGAGGTGGGGTCCCACAGTTGTCAATGGGGGTGAGAAGGAGGTGTTTTTCAAGCCCTCTGGGAGGCAGAACCCCAAACTGGGAGGAAGCCTTTTCTATTGGAGTTCTCTCTCCCTTCCCTTTTGCTCTTTCCCCACTCCACTTCTTTCCTCTTGTTTCCTCCAATCATCTGGTTGATCCCTTTCCCCTCCTCTTGCCTTTGAGATTGCAGTGGCTAGAGATTCAGAAAGACCAGGGTTCGCCTCTTGCCTCAGTCTCACTAGCTAGGTGACCCTGGGAAAATTGCTTAATGTCCCTGAGCCTCCATTTGCCCATCTATAAAATGGAGATAATCAGGATAACTCCCTTATAGGATTGTTGGAAAGGCCAAATGATAGAATGTATGTAAAAAGCTTCGAATGCCATTGAGTGCTCCAAAACTGTGAGCTGGAGAGAGTGCTAGCCCTGGGGTCAAGCTTCAAATCCCCCTCCAGATAGTTGAGAGCCGTGTGACACCAGGCAAATCACTGCTCTTCTTTGAGTCTCAATTTCCTTCTCTGTTAAACAAGGGTGGAGGTGGACTCTGCTTTCTAAGTGACCTTTCCTCTAGTGTCTATTCTCTACTCTCTTTTTAACTCTGCCCTTTCTACCTGCTCCCCCTCCCAACTCTGTGGCTTGGGTACTCCCCCTCCCCCTCAGGCCTCAGTTTCCTCTTCTGTAAAATGTAGAGAGTGGACGAGGTGATGGTACTAATTAATTCTACTAGCCGACACTTCTAGACTACTTCAAGTCTTGTAAAGCACTTTGCATACATTATCTCATTTGAGCCTGCCAACAGCCCTGAGAGGTAGGTATAACTGGTGTTATTATCCTCATCTCTGAAGTCTCGGCCAGCTTTCAAATCCTCTCTCCTCATTAAAAAACATTCAACAAAAATTGATTAAGTGCCTACTATGTGAAGAGCATTTTGCTCAGCAATTGCAGAGCCTGGAACTTTCCATCAGCCCCAGGACCTGCTTTCCTAGTGCTGAAGGCTAGGAGGGGATGAAGCAAAACCCACCAATTCTGATCAAATCCATCATTACAGAAATTCATCAGAGAGGGGTCAAAGTGCTGTCTCAAAATGGAACAGGTTGCTTTTGTAAGAGGCCTATCACTGGACGTGTCCAAACCCAGGCAGGGATCACCTGCCAGGGATGCTGCAGGAAGGGGAGGAGAGCTGGCATCCTTTTTAAGATCCCTACAGTTCTTCTTGTGGGAAGTGAGACTTGAACAGGGAGAGTCTAGGTGGACCTGACTGTGCTCTGCAAGGGGGGCAGGAGAGCATTGGCCAAATAAAATCCAATCCATACTGAGTCTGGAAACTATCTTTGGTCTGGATATGGTAAAAATCTTAAAGGGTCTCTCTTCTGAGAGAATGGCAACCAGCCAGAAAGAAGTGCAAGGTTATGGTTTCTAATCCTAGTTTTGACATGAACTTGCTTGTGTGGTCAAGGCCAAATGGCTTCCCTTCTCTGCAAAGTGAGAGGTCCAGCTACCTCTGCCATTGGATGACTCCTTGGGAATTGAATGGAACTAGAACCCCACTCTCCATTAAGCTTTCTCACTGGACAACATGCTAGGAGCCATACTCAAGTACAGTTCTTGAGTGGGTGACCCTAGATCCCTTTCTCTTCCAAAAAGAAGGTTCTTTTCCCCAAATCCCCATACAAAAGATCTATTTAATTTCCATCTCTCTATTTTTGGCCCTTGGTTCAAAGTAGATGTTTATTGATTGAAAGAATATCAATTAGATTCTGGAGGGAAAGAAAGTGGTAGAAATAATGCTAAACCGGGATCTGGGAAAACAAAGGACTAAAATAATAGCCAGGTACCTTTTTTATGGGGCACCTGGTCCTCAAATGTCTGCCTTCCCATAGGGAACTTACCATAAGCCAGGTGATGAGGGTACCAAAGACAAAAGTTCAAGGAGCTTCCATACCATTAGGGGAGACAGCATGAGTACTCATAAGGACATGCAGAATAGAAACAAAATAAATTTAGATAGTTTAAAGAGGGGAGACTTAGCAGATGGGGGGATCTCTTTTAGGCATCCTTGCCTTTCTTGTATAGCAGACAGAAGGGCAGTAAAATTGACTGAAGTGGGATCCCTCTCATTTCCAATCTGGGTGATGATGATGATAATGATGATGATGATGATGATGATGATGAAGATGATGATGATGATAATGAAGATGATGATAGTGGTGGTTATGGTGACAATGTTGATGGTGATAGAGATAGTGGTGATGCTAGTGATGTTGGTGATGATAATAGTAATGATGATTATGGGGATGATGATGATGATGATGATGATGATGATGATGATAATGGTGTGATGGTGATTACGGTGATTTTGATGATGGTGGTAGTGGTGATGATAATGATGATGGTGGTGATTATGGTAATGAGGATGATGGTGATGGTGATGGTGGTGATTATGGTGCTAATGATGATGGCAATGTTGGTGCTGGTGGTGATAACAGTAACAGTAATAGTAAAAATAACAATAAAAATCATTCATACTGGGCATTAAGGTCTGAAAAACACTTTCCAACCATTATCTCATTTGAGCCTCACATAACAGTAGTAATTCCATGGGCTCTGTGGGTATTGTTGTCTTCATTTTATAGATGAGGAAAAAAATTGACTATAAAACAGATTTAGGGAGTTGCCTAGGATCACTCCAGGAGTATGTGGTAGGGATAGAATTTTAACTCAGGTCTTCCTGACTTCATGCCTAGCATTACTGTCTCCATTCCACCTTATAGCTTCCCTTAAGGGCAAATTAGAGGAGAACTATCACTTCCTTATTCCTAGGTGCAATGCCACTCTTAATGGAGTTTCAATTTGTGTTAGTTTGGTTTGTTACTGCCACAACACATGGATAATTTGGACATTCCCCACTCCCACCCTGGAAGCTCCAGATCTGGCCTTGGTATCCTGGAAACTGACATGGTTTCCTGGAGGGAGGTGATGGTACCCAAGATGCCCAAAGCCATGGGATCTTAACCTGGGTACTGTTAACTTGTTATTCGTCTTCATATTTTAGTAACTACTTCAATATAGTTAGCTTCCTTTGTAACTCTATGTATTTTATATTATGCATTTAAAGGAGTAGTCCAAAAGCTTCACCGGACTGCTAGAGAAGTCTAGGACATTTAAAAGATTAAGAACTTTTGCCCTAGTCCTCCTGAAACCCCCAAATAAATGTGATCCCCATTTACAAGTGTAACACAGTCTATATACAAGAATTAGAATGCACAAAGTAGGCAACTCAGAATATATGAATCAGAATTGTTTTATGAAAGATGTCAGTGTTGGTTTTTGAAAATTAGTTCCTTTTGTGAATTTAAAATTAGGCAAGTTTCTCCCAGATTTCCAGAATATATGTGCTGGAGAGGACCTCCCATCTAACTCAATCAGATCCCTGAACTATGTCCCTCTCTTCTCTACCCACAACAATGGATCTACTTGAAGCCTTTTGGTAACATGGAACTCACCTCTTCCCCAGGAAACCCACTCCTCTTTAAGACAGCTCTCATGAGTTAAGAAGCATTTCCTGACCTCAAACCTGATTTTGTTTCTCTCTAGTTTCCACTTGTTGCTCCTTGTTCTGGGCTCTCTGGATTCATTCCCTCCTCTCCTCTGTCTTCCACATGCCAGCCTTTCAAATACTTTCATGTCTTCCCTCTCCCCTCCACACCCCAAGTTTTCTCTTCCTTTCCTGGCTAAACATCCCCAGCTCCTCAGATGTCATATTCTTGCAACTTCTCACCATTCCAGGCACTCCCCTAGCAAAATCCAGCTTATCAATATTCTTCCTAAGATGTGGGATGCTGGACTGAACACAATACCTCAACTATGATCAGATCAGCCAGAGTCCAGAGGGATCATCCGTCACTTCTTCAGGCCCAGATGGACACGCTGCCTCTCTTAATGCAGTTTAAGATTGTTAGGTTTTGTTTGGGGGGCTTCCATGTCACTATGTTGACTCATATTGAGCTTTCAGTCTACTACAGTCCATTAAATTTACAACCAGTCTTCCAGGGATATATATGCCACATTAAGTGAGACAGTAGTAGCTCCATGTTTTAGATGAGGTCACCATAGCAATTTTCCTTTTTATTTAAAAAAGGAGAAAACCACCCCCACAACAAACCTTCTTATAGATAATCCTGGAGCCAATTAGTGGAAAAGACAGCAGATCATGATTTATTGTCAGACTCTGGAAATTTCTGAAAAAAAAATGTTGATCCCTCAAACCAACCACTTTTACTGTCCTGGGAAGTGGCAGCTAGTTGAGGTGAGGGGATGAAATTTCCATTGTTCAGTGGCGTAATATCTCATGTCCATATATGAGCCTATGTCTGAAGGCTCATAGCTCTTCAAACCAGAACAGAAGTCTTCCCTTCTGCTTGGGATAAAGAATTTGCAAGTTGGTCATAAGGGAAACTCATGCGTGAAAGGATTCCCTCCTGTGATATGCCTGACAAGTGGTTGTTAAGCCCTTACATGAGAACCTCCAAGGTGGGGAGCCCCACTACCTGTCAAGTTAGCCCATTATACTTTGAACAGCAAAACTTCATCCTTCTTCCAAATGATAGCCCTTTAGTTATTTGAAGACATCTCTCATGTCCACATCTCAATACTTCTACAACTGATTTTCATATAATATGGGCTCAAGATCCTTCACCAGTCTTAGTTACCTTCCTCTGAACTTTCCCTCTTTATTAGTCTTTCTTAAAATGTGCTGCCAGATTTGAACCTACTACTCCAGAGGAGGTTTCATTAGTGAAGAATGCAATGGGAGTAGTCTTTATTGCTGGAAGTCATGTCTTTCATAATGCAGCCCAAGATCCCAGCTCTTTTGGCCCCCATACTATACAGTGACTCATATTTGACCTTGCAGTTCATTAAAATCCCCAGATTTTTTTCAGAACTACTCTTGTTGAGGGGCAGATAGGTGGTGCAGTGGATAGAGTACTGTCCCTGGAGTCAGGAGGACCTGGGTTCAAATCCAGACTCAGACACTTAATAATTACCCAGCTGTGTGACCTTGGGTAAGTCACTTCACCCCATTGCCTTTCCAAAAAAAACCTACTGTGTTGCCCATCCTATATGTGGGAAATTGATTTTTTTATACCCTAGTAATCCCTATTGAATTTCATCTTCTTAGATTTATACCAGTGCTTTAGTCTGTCAGGAACATTTGCATCCTGATTCTATCATCCTCTATATTAGTTATTCCTCCCAGCTTTGCATCACCCACAAATTTGACAAGCCTTATTCTAAGTCATGGGGGCAGCTGCAATGGATAGAGTACTGTGCCTAAAATCAGCTAAACTCTTCTTCCTGAGTTCAGACATTTATTAGCCATGGGACCCTGGGCAAATCATTTAATCCTGTTTGCCTTAGTTTCTTCATTGGTAAAATGAACTGAAGAAGGAAATGGCAAACTTCTCTAGCATCTTTGCCAAGAAAATCCCAAATGGGGTCATAAAGAATTAGCCCTAACATGTCACCTTTGAATCATTTACTCTGAGTTTGATCATCTAAGCAGATCTGAATCTCTTTGAGTTTATTTTCATCTACACCATTCCTCTCCAGCCTTTCCTTTGAGTTGTGTTAGATGTCTTATCAGAAGCTTCATTAAAGTCTTAGGTTAATTATACCCCCAGCATTCCCCTCCTCTATTAGTTTAGCAGTCTTGTCAAAAGAAGAAAAGAGGTTGGTTTGGTTGTTTTCTTGGGTCAAAGGGTATGTTCAGTTTCATAGCTTTGGGGGCATCAGTTTAATTGCCTTCCAGAATGGCTGGATCAGTTCACAGCTCCACCAACAGCACATTAATGTGCCTGTTTTCCCATATACCCTCCAGCACTTGTCATTTTCCTTTTTTTATGTCAACGTTGCCAATCTGATGTGAGTGAACTGGAACCTCAATGTTGTTTTAATGTGCATTTCTTTAATTATTGGGGATTTAGAGCATTTTTATATAGCTATTAATAGCTTAGATTTCACCCTCTGAAAATGGTCTTTACATATGCCATGAGCATATATCAATTGGGGATAGGATGAACTTCTATTAAAACTCACAACAAACCCTATTCCACAAAGACTTTGCAAGATATGACTTGTCTGATTTGGTTTACTCTGATCTGCCCAATATCTTGCCCCTAAATCTGGATGGACCTATAGTATCACATCACTGATTCTGAGTATTTTGAGACTGTCACATAGTGAAGGAGATTTTGTCCCAGTGTTTGAAGCATACTAGAATAGAAGGAAGCAAGTTGCAGGGGAACAGATTTCAGAGTCATTTAAGAGAAAGAAGCACAACCTTTCTCTCTCCACCCTTTCCACTTTCCTTCCTTCCACCCCCCCTCCAGTTTGCCTACCCCTTACCTGCCCTGTCACTCTCCACCAACTGAAATCTTTCAGATGCTTCCAAACCCAGCCCAGGTGTGATATCCCCCATGCAGATTTCTCTTAACAACCCTCCCCCGGCCACACTGGATTTGATGTGATTTTCCAGTTTGATCCTAAATAATTTTGCATCTATCTAATGCACTACCAATGCCAGTTTATACAGTTCTTGAAAGTTTACAGCCTGATTTCTTCAGCACCACGTTCTTGAATTTATCACCGACTTGGTTACCTAATTCTTAAAGCTCATTTCTGACCATGACACTCCTCAGCTCAAGATGAGTCATGGGCTCCCTATTGCTTTGATCTAGGATCAAGACCAAATTCTTCTGTTTGACATTTAAAGTTCTTTGCAATCTGTCTCCAACCTATCTTCTCAGACTGATTACATGTTACTCCCCCTCACACACTCTGTGTTCCAGCTAAGCCTGCTTATTTGATCTCCCCTATAGAGGGCAATCTGTGACTTTGAGTAGGCTGTCCCCCACGCCTAGAATGTTCTCTCCACTCACCTTCACCCTTTGGAGCCCCTTTCAAGACTTGGCTCAGGTACCAACTTCTTTGAGACCCCTTTCCTGTCCCCCCCACTGGTCACATCTTTCTGCCTCCCAAATTGCTTCCTGTTTTCTGATTCTATATTTCCTGTTTATTTTATCTTCTTTGAATAGCCCCAGTGCTTGGCAGAGTATCTGGCACATATAACATAGTAAGCATGCATACTGATTGATTATTTATCTGTAAATGTGTTGTTTTCTCCCATAAAATAGAATAAACTACTTCAGGACAGGCACAGCTTTCTTTTTCATCTTTGAATATACACAGTGCTTAGCATATAGTAGATACTGATTGCTTGCTTCACTGAAGTGAACCCCCAATTTACAGATCAAGAAACTGAGATTCAGAAAAGAGACAATGATTTGCCTCTGACAACACAGCTAATATGGCAGTCAGAATTTGAATTCAGGTTTTTTGACTCCAAATTGAGTACTCTTTCTACTATCCTATATATATATATATATATATATATATATATATATATATATATATATGTGTGTGTGTGTGTGTGTGTGTGTGTGTGTGTGTGTGTGTGTGTATTGTTGTCTGCCTCCCCACCTCTATCCCTATGCCTGCCATAAAATCTTGAATTTGATGTTCAAGTGTTTGTTATATTGAGTTGATTGAGAATTCTGCTGGAACTATCTCTATAATGGGACCAACTCAAAACTGTCTTGGAGTTGAAATCTGAGTAGTCTCATTTAACATCCAGGTTAGATTGGATTTAGACCAGAAACTGTTTTCCCTGTGAATTGGCATTACTCTTATTTACACTCTTCCCTGGTATGCAGCACAAGCAACCTTCCTAATGAAGGTTTCCCTTCTCAGAAGCTTGCCATGGCTCCCCATTACCTCCTGCATAAAATATAACCTGCTGATCCTGATAAACACGGCTCTCTAGAACATGATGGCCTCTTACCTGTTTCCTATGACTCCTTCAAATATGTAGCATTCTACCCAAATATTGTTCACTGCCTTCTCTGTCCTTACCCTTCTTCCACACCTTTGCTCATGTTCTCCTCTACACCTGGCGTGAATGCCACCCTTGTCTCTTTCCCTATTCCATTTCCATCTTTTTTCTTACTAAGACAAATTAATTCAGGAAGGTTTCCTTTCATACCCTCCTCAACCCCAAGTGAAAATGCACTCCTCATTCTTCTAAATTTTCATAGCATTTGGTTTGGCCATCCCCTTTTTAACTTCTATCTTAACGTAGATGAAGGCTCTTAACCTGAGATATGTGGGAGCTTATTTTTAAAAGTATTTTGATAATTGCATTTCATTATAATTGGTTTCCTTTGTCATCTTAAGGGATTGCCAAAGGTGTCCAAGAAACAAAAAAAGCCAAGAACCTTGGAGTTCTAGATTCTAAGTTTCTTGAAAATAAGGTTTTTGTGTCGCATGATTCTTTCTGGTCCAGGGTTTAGCCCAGGGTTCTACACATGGAGTAAGTGCCCAACAAATGTTGAATTAAATGGGATTGAATGCATCTATTTCTCTCCTTTGGTGCTTCCTTTCGTCCAATCCTTCTGAAAAATTACAACCTTGTCTCAACTGAAGGTAGAGGAAAAATGATTTCTCTTCATATTGCTGTCATAGTCAGGGTGGGGGTGAGGGGGAGATCACAGGCTCAATGTCATGACCTTGGGCAAGTTGATGTGGGTGATATTTTCTTCTCTAAAATCTCAAATACAAAAAAATGTTTTTGCATGAAAAACAAGCTTAATTTTCTCTCATTTGCTTAGATGAAAGAGTCAGGGACATTTTTAAGCAATATGGAAGAAAGTAAGTCTATTTTTCATGCAAAGAACTGTCACACATAAGAAATATTTTTTGATCTAGACATAATTTCCTATTTGATATTTCAAGGGGGGACAATATTGCTAGCACTGACATTTTCTCATGTCTCCCACCGAGGTGTTTTGTAGCCTATTCAAATGGGCTGGGAGAGTTGATTGTTAAATTAGCAGTGTGAATCTCAGAAACTGGTAGAAGTCATAAGGTCTATGTCACATTTTTTTTCCTGGCTTCAGTGCTTAGTGCAGAGGTCTATTTCCAAAGTAAGTGTGCAACAATTGTTGAATTAATGAACTTAGTTTATTGATTTAGTCACTGTCTGGACTTAAGAAAGTGAGTAATAATGCTAATTAAACAAAAAAAGTCAGACCAAACCCTCAGAGTCAGTTGTTAAATATTTATCAGCATACCAATGACCCCTACCTATAACACTCAGATCAAGGTTCTATGGGATGGTTTGGGAAGATACGAAAGTTGTTCAAGCTTTGTATTTTACTGAAGAAGAAACTGAGGCCCAAGGAAAGGGATTTGTCCAAGATTAGGCAATGAATTTGCAGCATATCCTAAACTAAGACCCATTTCTTCTGCTTCCCAAATTGCCTTACAAGGTATATTGGATAAAGGCATTGATAACAAGTTTCAACTTTGTAAATAGTAGAAAGCTAGGAGGAATGGTTAGCATGTTGGCTTAAAGAAATGATACCCAGAAAGAATAGATGAGGAGCTAGCGTTACTTTGCCTGTAAAAAAGAAGACTCAAGGTGTGGGATACAATGCACTATCTTGGGAAGTAATGGGTTCTTCCTTACTGAAAATCATGGTTGAACAATCACAGGTTATTGAGGGAATCCATCCTCAAGAACTGCTTGAACCATACTCTGAATCTGTCCTCTTGGGGCTCCCACAGCCAGGGAGCCTGTAAGGCTATGGATTCTGTGATCCATGCATCCTGAATGTCTGTGTAACAGTATGGGAAATTAGCTGAAAATTCTGGAAATGATCTAGAATCTGGGCCAGCTATTAGAGGGGAGTCTGAGAATACAGGAGGTTTAGACAGCTATGAAAGTTGTTAAAACCCCTACTGTGGTTTTTCCAATACAGAAAGCTTTGGGAACTGGCGGGGGGGGGGGGGGGGCGGCAGGAAGGGATAGGATAGGAAGGGAGCCCAAATTGAGAAGCACAGAAGGTGTGAATGAGCAAGATGGTGAGCAAATTGGCTTGACCACAGCAGGGAGCTGTAACAAGAGTTCATAAGCGTGTAGATTTAGAGCTAGAGGAGACCTTAGACATCATTCAGTCTATTTTTTAGATAAGGAAACTAAAGACCAAAGAGGTTGAAGTCACATAGCTGTTATCTGAGCTAAGATTTGAACCCAGGTTTTCCTGATTCTAAGTTTGGTGTAACGGAAGTTGAGATTCGAGTCTCATTGACTTGAGTCTATCTGGACAAGTTTCTGTCCCTCTCTGGCCTACGATATCATCAGATTCCTGAGGATAGGATAGTTTTTGTCTTGGCATCACCACTGTGAAGCACAGAGTGCACAGGGTGAGGAAGGCAATGTGGAATAGTGTAAGGAACACTGAATTTAGTGTCAGAGAACCTGGGTTCAAATGTCATCTGTATGATTTAGGGCAAGTCACTCAGCTTCTTCTTCTGTAAAATGAGAGAGCTAGACATTGAGGACCTCAGATTACTTCCAGCTCAGAATCTGTGGTCACATGATATCTATAACTAGGTTGGATTGGTCTGAGTTGGTCTCAGTTTCCTTACTTATAAAATAAAGGTATAGGGACAGCTAGGTGGCTCAGTGGAGAGAGCTTGACCTGGAGTCAGGAGGACCTGAGTTCAAATCCAGTCTCAGTCACTTAATAATTACCTAGCTGTGTAACCTTGGGCAAGTCATCATTGCCTTGCAAAAACCAAAAACCAAAAATAGGGGTATGAACCTTGGTGACTTCTTAGGACTTCCTTAGTTCTGACATCTATGGATCTCTGTGACTTCACAGAATAGAGTCATGGGACATTGCTGAGCTATTTGCTCCTGATGGAACTCAAGAATGACAGGAAAACTTTGGTGATGGTTCAGAAATCTGTATAAAAGGCAGAGCCCACACTTCTCAGAAAACAAACATAGTGACTGTCAGCTCTCTAGACTATGACTAAAGCTGCATTTTGGCTAAGAATCATATAGCAAACTCTAGTATATTTTGCATGTTCCCTGTCATCCCTACTACATTCATGCAAATCTCACCCATTAGGTGGGTAAACATTATAAATGTAATTCCAGAAGGCCCCTGTGATTGGAACTTCTCCTTCACCAGGGCTTGACTCCTGAGCTGCAGAAGAACGTATTCCATCTTAATATATACCAGCCCACTCAGAGAGATCCATTTCCACACGGAAGAAAAGACGAACCCAGGGCTATGTCTGCACCCCAGGGAGCCAAGGAAAGCAAGGATTTTGTCTGGAAAAGGTACCTTCTCTAGGAAACCTTCCCTAGGCATCCCACCTCTTAGAGCTGTCCTATTTTCCTTCCCCCTTAGGACCGACGGTTTCTTTTTTCTTTCTCCCACTTGTATTACCTTTGCTATGTATCTTGGGTTTTAGCTCCTATGTCTTTGCTTTGGGAATCTCTTCCATCAGATCAGGGGTTCTCTGGGAGGTAGGGACTATGCCCCTAGTAGACCAGGGGCTCCCTGGGAACCCTCAGAATTTCTCTCCTTGAATGGAGGGTTCCTAAGCTGGGGTAGCAGAACTAAAGATTTGAGCCGGGAGCAATCACCAGCATTTAGAGGGCGGGAAATTTTTTAACTAATAATTTTAGAAGATTGTGCAGTGTTAAAACTCATTCTACTGATGTTTTGACAGAATTTTCACTCCTTCTGCAGGGTAGAAGCTAGTTAACAGGAATCACTGAAACTAGGGAACTGTCAGATGGCTCCCTCTTTTCTTGGCTCTTTCCTTCCGACAGCTTACCAAGAAGGATCCCTCTCAGCCTGGCCCTGCCTGGCCTTGCCCAACACCTCCCTGGGTGGAAATGATCTCTCAGGTCCTTCTCTAAGCTGGTATCAGGATGCATCCTCTCCCTTTCCCCCATGGGGGATATTTTTATGAGCACATTTCCTCTTATTTATCCCCGGAGCCATTATAGACTATTGCCCCAGGTTCTTCAGATCGGTAGTTATGGCTCTGCCTCCTTGGATTCTTTTTATCACCTGGAAAAGCAACTGCCCAGTGATTGCTATGTACAGAACTGACCCCATTTACTGGGGGGCTCTCATCCCCTGTGGTGAACTCAACAAAAAAGGCAGGTCCATGTGGGCATTTTTGTGGGAAACGTTGACTGATTATTGAGAGGAGCTGCCTCTTCCTTAAGTGGGAAACTGTTCACCTTTGTGCCTGCCATGGGGGGGGGGGGTAGGGTGGGGTGGGGAAGGAGGTATCTCTCCTTTTCTCCTTCTTATGGGAAATGGTAACAGTTGTGCTTATAGAATTTTAGAAATCAAGTTTTAGGCAGCAGGATCCATGAATGAGGGAAGGAAGAAGGGATTGTGGTGGAGGCTCCTTGGGTTGGGGAGGAGACCCTAGCTTATAGGGCCCTACTTCCAAGGTTAGGCCTCAGCTGGGGCAATTAAAGTCTATATCATGTTCTGGAGTGGCATTAACCTAGAATGGAAACCAGAAGGATGCTTCTCTTAGCACAATGCCTCACGTGTAGGAGGCGCTGTATAAATGCTCATTTCTTTCCTTTCCTCCTTCCTCTCTTCCAGAGTCATCGGCCAACAATGGACAATAATGAGCAAACAGTTCCAGAAAGAGAGGGGTTGGGATATATGTCATAGACTCTTATACATAGAACAGCAGAGCTGAGAAAGATCATAAAATAGATGCTAGAGTTGAAAGGGACTTTAGAACAGAAAAGGGAGGACAAGGCTGGGAGTCAGTCAGTCAGAAAGCATTTATTAAATGCTTATTGTTTGCCAGGCAATGTATTGTATTGGGGATACTTGCAAAATGGCAGTCCCTTCTTGCCAAGATCTTTGACATTTTAATGGGGGAAGATAATATGTAAAAGTGATGTGGGGATGATGAAAAAATCTGAGGGAGGGGCATGGTCGATAAATTTGGAGTGAGGTCTAGTTAGAAATGAAGGCATGACTAGATTGGGGGTCCTTCTTAAATGGAGGTTCTGAGAGGAGCCATCTAATCAGAAGTATGAATTCTAGGGCCTGAATGATCTTCCAGGATGAAGTGGTTTCTGGGTTATGGTAGAGAAATTTGGAGTACAGCCTGGTGAGCTGGGAAGAACCTTAGAACAGAGAGAGGATGATGTTAGAATTCAAGAGTCCAATCAATTCATTTTTCAGAATGGGAAATTGTGGCCTAGAGAGAGGAATTGAGAAATTAGCAAGAGGCATATCAGGGCAGAGAACAGAAAATATCAGAGCCAGTAAGGACCTTAGAATGCAAAAGGGAGAACATCATTCAGCATTGTCAGGGACCTCAGCAGAAAGTCTTCAGAAGGAAGACAAGAGAATGTAAAATAGAGAATGTCAAACATTGAGAGGTACCTCAGAGCAATGATGTCCATCTGGGCCACTAATCTGAACATAAGGATCCCTGTTGGTGGCACATTGACAGATTCAAAATATAGCATTATATATGTTTTATTGTATTTTTATTTATTTTGTTCAGTACTTCCAAATTACATCTTCATCTGGTCAGGTCACACTTGAGAGTGTTGCTATTGGGGTGACATATTTGTCACCTCTGCCTTAGGACATGTAACTGAAAAGGTCAGAGTTGAACAGAGTCCAACTAACAAATTTTAACTAATGGGGAAACTGAGACCCAGAGAAGGGAACCATAGACTAGTAGAGTTGGAAGGGACCTTAGATAGCCACTGATCCTTTCTACAACATCTATGATGTGGTCATCCAGCCTTTGCTCAGATTTCCAAGAGGGAGAACCCCTCTGTTCCCAAGGCAGCCTATTCTACTTTGAGATCACTCTCATCATTCACAAATTTTTCAAGCCTAAATCTATCTGCCTCTTCACAACCTCCACTTGGCAAAGGGCAGATGAGAAATCATATCAGTACTCTTTCCAGAGTATATCATACAGTCTGAAAGCCAAAAGAGTAGTGGAAATTAGATCCTCCTTCAGTGTGTGCTTTATGGCCAAACTTTCCCTTTCCTCGCGTTAGATGGTAAAATTCTTGAAGGCAGGAATTGTTTGTTATCTAACCTTTATATCTGTTTCAGCACTTAACCCAGGGTTCTTCATATGGCAGACACTTAACAAGTGGTTTTTTTTGTATTTTTAAGCAAATCTTAAAATTTAATTTTATTTTTAAATAGTATTTTATTTTTCCCCAATTACATATAGTGAAAATTTTAGCATTCATTTTTTTTAGGATTTTGCAAGGCAAATGGTGTTAAATGGCTTGCCCAAGGCCACACAACTAGGTAATTATCAAGTGTCTGAGGTCAGGTTTGAACCCAGGTACTCCTACTCCAGGGCTGGTGCTTTATCCACTGCGCCACCTAGCCACCCCCTTTAGCATTCATTTTTATAAAACTTTGAGTTCCAAATTTTTCTTCCTCCCTTTTCCCCTCCCCTTTTCAGGAAATGGTAGGCAGTTTGATATAGTTTATATATGTGCTATCATGTAAAACATATTTCCATTTTAGTCTCAGTTGTGGAAGAAGAAACAGATCAAAAGGAAAAACATGTTGGTTGTATTGACATTCCTCAGGAGAACTAGTTGAACTCTTAGAGATCCTCCATTCTAATCCTTTCCCCAGTATACAGCAGAGAAAAGTGAGGCCCCGAGGGGGGGATCACTCTTCCAACATCTACCACAATGGAGCTTACCTAGGTGATGGTCCCACAGCTACTTAGTGGAAAGATAGTGACTAAATTGTGGCCTGGAGAGCTTCAAAGGCTCATCTATCAAGAGTTGGATGGCATCCCAGAGGTCATCTAGCTCAATTCCTTCATTTTACAACAGAAAAAACTTGAGATTTGCCCAAGGTCACAATAAGATCCTAGATCTAGAGCTATAAGGGGCCTCTGAAATCTTCTGTCCAAGGGAAGTGATGTACCCAAGATCACACAGGCAGTAAAGGTCAAGAGGTAAGATTTCACCTCAAGTCTTCTGATTCCCTTGTCCATGCTCTTTCCAATTATGCTGTGCTAATTATGGAGTTCAAGAAGACAAAACTGGAGACAGAATGAACACTTTAACCCATGGACTTCCAGGTAGTGATTTGGGTTAATCATGAGCCATGGCCAGAGAAGGGACTTTGTGATGATATGGTTGCTCAGCTTCTTCCATAAATATATTCCTGCTATAGACACTCTAGATAATCCACCATGGAAGTTCCCTTCCCTTCAGATCTCTTTAATTCCTTCAGCTTCTTTATCCATCTGATCAATTGTTTGCCTTTCCATTCCTACCTGTGACATTAAAGAGGGAAGAGTATATGTAATAGAGAAGCTGTGGGACGCTGGGCAAGTCACTTAATATTTCAGTGCTTTAAGTTAAGAAATAGCCTGATGATGGGGACCTGAATTGTTGGCTGATATTGGGTGAGGCACTATCCCTTTCTGTGCCTCAGTTTCTTCATCTTTTATAGAGGATTAATAATAGCACATATTTTACAGGATTGTTGTGAGAATAAACTAGAATATATGTAAAATGATTTGTAAACCTTAAATCACTATATAAATACTAATTATCATCATCAATTTATCATTGATAAATAATTATTTATAAATCATCCACTATGTACCAGAAATTATGCTAGATAATGGGGATACTGAGGCAAAAATGAATGCTTGCTTTCAAGGACTTTGCATTCTGGTTTTTTTGTTTGTTTTTTGCAAGGGAATGGGATTAAGTGACTTGCCCAAGGTCATACAGCTGAGGTATTATTAAGTGTCTAAGGACGGATTTGAATTCAGTTCCTTCTGACTCTGGGCCAGTGCTCTATTCACTGTGCCACCTAACTGCCCCTAAATGGGTGTTTGCATTTTGGAAGGGAGTGTCTAAGGGTCCTTCTAGGTCGAGGCCTTCAGAATTCCCACTGTTTCCCTACTCCCCAACAATGCACTGAAATTCTGTGGCCCTGTTATCTTTCAGTAGATGTTTAGTGGAAAGCACTGGATCTGGTATTGAAGGACCTAGAATTTCAGCTTTGCTGAAATTCCAAGGGGCCTACAGCAATCTCTTTCTTCTCCAGAATTGAGTTTTCTCCTGAGTAAAATGAGCAATTGAACAAGATCAGATTTCTTACCCTAGAGTCTGTGAGATGTTTTTTTTAATAATCTTTTATTTATTTTTTTTGCAAGGCAATGGAGTCAAGTGACTTGCCCAAGGTCACACAGCTAAGTATTTAGTGTCTGAAGACAGATTTGAATTCAGGTCCTCCTGACTCCAGGGCTGGTGCTCTATCCACTGCAACATCTACCTGCCCCCTACTCTGTGAAATTTTTTTTATTTAAAATTTTTTTTTTGCAAGGCAATGGGGTTAAGTGGCTTGCCCAAGGCCACACAGCTAGGTAATTATTAAGTGTCTGAGGCCAGATTTGAACTCAGATACTCCTGACTCCAGGGCCAGTGCTCTATCCACTGCACCACCTAGCTGCCCCTCTGTGGAATTTTTTAAAAAATATTTTGAAAACTGTATTTTAATATAATTTGTTATTTTGTAATCCTTTCTTTTTTTATGAATTGAAAAGCATTATTATGAGGAGGGATCCATAGGCTTCACCAGACTGTTCAAGGGAGTCCATGAAACCAAACAAGTAAAGGATCTTTGAACTAAATGGTACCTTTGGACCCTTTTAGTTTAAAATTCAGTGACTGCTCCATGATCAGGAAGTCAGTGAGAGAATGGTCTGTGTGAGTAGATAGAGAGAGAAGGGGAGGGCAGGATGCCTAATACTTCCCAATTCATAGGTTATGGATGATCTTTGGTAGACCTGGTCCCAAACCATTAACAGGCCACTTTTGTGAACGTTGGGCAGAAGGACGTCTTGGGGCAAGGGAGCATGTTTTCTTGTTTTCCAGTCCAAGGGATAAAGATGACCATTACCTTGGCTTAGTTCTTGACCTGCTGTTGACAAACAGAGGGGATACTGAGAGGTAGGAGGGGGGAAAGGAACGATCTTGGAGTAAGGGCAAGATGCTACCTGAGGCCAGGCTATATTGAGCTGCATGAAGTGATGTCACCTCTTGGAATTTTGAAGTACTGTCCCCTACCCTACTTCTTCACCCTAACTCACTAAAGGAACCCATTTCAAAAGTTCCTTTGTAAGTTGGTTGTCTGGAATTCAAAATATACACCATAGAAACAATAGTAGACCTGTTGGTTTGGTTTCTAAGTTTTGTAACTTATGCCATTTTATACAGTAAAGACACAGGGTTGGGGGTGGTGCAGCTAGGTGGTGCAGGGAATAGAGCACCAGCCCTGAAGTCAGGAGCACCTTAGTTCAAATTCAACCTCAGATATTAAATACTTACTTAGCTGTGTGACCTTGGGCAAGTCACTTAACCCCATTGCCTTGCAACCCCCCCCAAAAAAAAAGACACATAGAAAATCAAAGAACATCAGAGCTGGGAGGAACCTTAAAAACCATAAATAGTTCAAAGTTCTTAACCTTTTTGTATCCTGGAGCCCTCCTCCATGATCTCCTCAGAATCATGCTTTTAAAAGCGTAAAATAAAATAGAAAAGATTACGAATGAAACCAATTCTATTGAAATGGAGTTATCAAAATAGACAAAAAATGAATGAACTCCAAGGTAAAACCTCTTGAAACTAGTGTAATCCTCTCCTTTTATACTACCCTAGGGAAGGTAAGAGACTTGTTCAAGGCACCCCCCACTTAATAAGTAGTAGGGCCAGGACTATAAAGAAAAGGAAAAAAGCATTTATTAACCCTGCATTAACAGTACCCTGTGCTGAGGGTTTGACAAATATTACATTGTTTGATCCTTACAATAACCCTCAGCGTTAGAGGTTATTATGATCCCCATCTTCAGAAAATGGAGGCAAAGCGTTAAATGACTTGCCCAGAGTCACATAACTAGTAAGCGTTTGAAACTGGATTTGAACTCAGTTCTTCCTGACTCCAGACCCAGTGCTACCTCTCAAACTTAAATCCTCTGTCTCTAGCAACATGCAAACTATTGTTCCTATTTTACAGTAAAGGAAACTGAGGGCCAGGGAGAAGGAAGTGACTTCACTAAGATCCCATGCATAGTAAACCATGGAACCAAGATCATAGAATCCTAGATTGAGAGCTGGAAGGGTTTGGAATCATTTGATCTGACCCTCTTGAGGAAACTGAGGCCCCAAGAAGCCAAGAGACTTGCCCTGAGTCACAGAAGTAGAGAATAATTGTGCCAGGACTTGAGTCTATGTCTTTGAACATGTCCAAGGTCGTGCTTTTTTCTCTACATCATGATGACTTGAATCCAAGAGTCCAGGGCCCTTTCTACTATGCCCTGTACTGATTTTCACAGTTGCTAGTTAATCTCCAAGGACCAAAAATACTGTCCATTTATAATCAAAATGCGTGGGAAAGAACCCTTCTAGCATTTCAACTACTCACCCTTTTATGGGTTTCTGTATCTTAGCAGATCAAAGCTCCATTGATGGAGCAACTGTCCTAAAACTCACCAACAAGAAGGTGCAAATGACTATCAGTCATTGTGGGAAGGGAGCTCTGGTTGCTTGAAGCACGGATGGCTGCTAGAAAGGTCACTTAGGTGTTTTTTTCTTTTGTTTACAAATGACTAAATGACTATTGTGTATGTCACTGTATCCGATGTGGGGATAGTCAAAAGGAGGCCAAACCAGAACCTCTCAGAGCAGGAAAAACCCTTGGAGAGCGGCCAGTCTAATATCACTTTCAGTTCAAACAGGAGTCCCTTCCATGGCACCATGGACAGGTAGTCATTCAGCATTTGCTTGAATGCTTCAGGTGATGGAGAGTTCACTACTTCATGAGGCAGCCCCCTCTGTTGCTTGACAGCTTGTGTTTGGGGAAAATTTGTCCTCATGTTAAGTCCAAATCTACCCTTCTGAACCTTCTCCCATTGCTCCTGGTTCTGCCTACTGAGACGAAGTAGAACAAGGTGAATCTCTCTCTCAGTCCTTCAGATACTTGAAGACTGCTTCCTCCATCTCTGCTTTTTCTTCAGATATTCCAGATAGGATCTGACCAGGATCCAATTTGGTGGGACTATTGCATCTCTTATTCTAGATTCTGTACTTCTGATCATGGATTGATGTTCATCCTTCATTCTTGAGGAGGACCATGACATTAGGGAGGGGATACCACGCCAACAAGCACATGAATTGAATTTGAGTGAGGGAGGGCTGAGCTAAGTCACAAACCTCACTTTCTCCTCCAGAGCCATCTGGATCCAGTGGCCAGGTGTGAATCAGGATGACTGGAGATGGTCCTGGATGAGAGGCAATCAGGGTGAAGTGACTTGCCCAAGGTTACACAGCTAGTCAAGTGGCTGAGGCCAGACTTGAACTCCCATCCTCCTGATTCCAAGGCCAGTGCTTTATCCACTGTACCACCTAGCTGCCCCACTTCTGACAATAATAATAGCAACAATGATAATGATGGTGATATATATGACTCAGATAAAGTGCATTAAGGTGTACCAAGTACTTTACATCAATTTCCTCATGTGATTGTCAAAGTAATCTCTTGAGGGAGTAGTATAGGCATTGTTACCTTCATTTTATAGATTAGGAACCCACTGCAGTTAAGATACCAATTAGCTTATTTTGAGGCTGCCATATCATTGTCTTGGCTCATTGTACAGCTGGAGTCCATCAATAACCACAAGTTTTTCCTTACATAATCTCCCTTCTCCCATACTTTTGAATTTGATTTTGGAACTTAAACACGGGCCTTTACATTTGTCCCTATTAAGTGTCACCTTGTTAGAGCTGGCCCATGGGTCCAGCTTGCCAAGATCTTTCTGAATCCTGCTTTTGTAATTTATTGTGTTAGCTTTGTCCTCTCAGATTTTTTGTCATTCATAATTTTAATAAGTATGGTTTTGGTTTCTTCATCCAGGTCAATGATAAAAATGTTGAACAAGCCAGGGCTGAGGACAGAGCCAGGTGACATTCTACTAGAGATTCCTTTCAAGGTTATAGTCTTCTAGAACTCCCCTAGAGCATTAAAAACCATCTAGTCCAGGTTTTCATTTTAACAGATAAGCAAACTGAGGCAAAAAAGGGAAATGATTTGTTTGACATTGCAAAAGTAATAAATAGCAGATGTAGAAATTCATTCCAGGTCCTTTCATTAATAAGCTCTGGACATGTATAGCCTATATTAAATTGCTTGCTTTCTCAATGAAGAGGAGTGGGGAGAGAGGAAGTGAGAGAACTGCAATTCTAAATGAACTTTAAAAATCCTTTTTACATATAAACTGGGGAAAAATAAAATACCAGATAAAAACAATGATAAAAAATAATCCAATGCAAGGCATCTAGGTGGCGCACTAGTCCTGGAGTCAGGAGACACTTAATAATTGCCTAGCTGTGTGACCTTGGGCAAGTCATTTAATCCCATTGCCTTAAATAAATAACCATTAAAAATAAACCAATGTTCTTTCCACTGACTTTACCTCTGATATCAATGTATTAACCAAAACTTTGGGACAGTTATGTGTAATAAATTTGTGCTATTGCCCAGTCTATATTCCTTCATCTTATCCATAAGGAAAGAGTAAAACGTTTTGTTCAATGCTTTGGAGAAATTCAGATTATTTTATCTACAGTATTAGCCTAATCTACTAGTCTAATCATTATCAAAGAAAAAAAAGGAAGTCTGGCATGACTAATTCTTAGTGAACCAGATGGACACTGGAGATGGAGGGTGGAGGTGGGTCCCTAAAGTGTCCAATCTCCTCATCAATTTTTCTAGGTCACGCTTCCAGATTCCCTGCCTCTGCTTCTCTACTCCCCAAGCGGATGCAAGGCTCTTGAAGTAGCTCAACTGCCTAAAATCAGAATTTGAAAGCTGGATGGGGTAAATGACAAGGGAAGAAACTTGCTCAAAATCACAAAGCAAGTCAGGGCCTGAGCTGAAACTCAAACCCTAATTTCTTGGCTCCCAATGCAAAGATCTTTCCCTTGTGCTAAACTGTTATGCCACTTTTCCATTTGGTTTCTGGAGAGGAACTGGCTCATCCCCTGATCTATGGTGGGGGGGGATTGCTAATGAGAAACGCCTCTCTCCCTACGTATTTGGGATATCACACTACTGTGCATTCCGGGGGCTTTTCATTCTAGACCTTCCTGTGATTTTTGCCTCTCTTTTTCCTCTGAGAACCTTTCTACCTTCCCTTCTCCCACATTCCAATGTGTCCAGTGACTTGACACTTGATGATGATGTTTGTCCTTCATTCTGAAAGAAGACCAAGGCATCAGGGAGGTGATGCCATGACAAACACATGAATTGGATTGGAGTGAGGGGATTCTGTGCTAAGTCACCAGCCTCACTTTCTCCTCCAGAGCCATCTGGTCCAGTGGTCAGATAGGAATCAGGATGATAGGATATGCCCTAGATGCAAGGCAATCAGGGTGAAGTGACTTGCCCAAGGTCACCCAGCTAGTAGGGGTCAAGTGTCTGAGGCTAGATTTGAACTCCCATCCTCCTGACTCCAAGGCCAGGGCTCTATCCACTCCACCACCTCCCTGGACTTAGTATTGAAATAATTGAATTTGACTCCTAGTCACAACCCATCACTTTATTTCTTTGTCTTCAGTTTAAATCTTTTTTTAAAAAATAGTATTTATTACCCAATTATATGTAAAGACAATTTTAAGTATTATTTTTTTTAAATTTTGAGTTCCAAATTTTCTCTCTCCTTCTCTCATCTCCCCCCTTCCTGAGATGGATTTCCCCACATTAGTCATGTTATGAAAAAGATACAGACTAAAAGAAAAAAGAAGATGAAAAATGAAAGAAAGTGAAAAATCTTATGCTTTGATCTGTATTCAGACTCCACCAGTTCTTTCTCTGGATGTGGATGGCATTTTTCATCCTAAGTCCTTCAGAGTTTTCTTGGATCACTGTATTGATGAGAATAGCAAAGCCATTTGCAGTTGATCATCACTACAATAGTGCTGTGACTGTATAATGTTCTCCTGGTTCTGTTCACTTCATTATACATTATCAATTCTTATAGGTCTCCCCATATTTTTTCTGAAACTATCCCCCTCATCATTCTCATCAATCACAATAGTATTCCATCACAATCATATCTTCACAATATGTTCAGCCATTCCCCAATCGAAGGATATCCCTTCGATTTCCAATTCTTTGCAACAAAAAGAATAGAGTTGCTATAAATAATTTTGTACATATAGGTCTTTCCCCTCCTTTGATCTCTTTGGCATATGGACTTAGTAGTGGGTCAAAGGGAATTGCTGGCTCAAAGGGAATGCATAGTTTTATAGCCCTTTGGCTACAGTTCCAAACTGATCAGTTCTTAGTTTTAGACATTAGTGTCCAGATTTTTCCACATCCTCTCCAGCTTTTGTTATTTTCCTCTCCTGTCATATTAGCCAATCTGATCGGTGTGAAGTGGTGCCTCAGAGTTGCTTCAATTTGCATTTCTCTAATCAGTAGTGATTTAGAGCATAAAATGGTTATAATCTTGCACTACCTCTTTCACAGGGTTGCTATGAGGAAAGCATTGTTAAACCTCCATACGCTAGTGAAGTGGGAGTTATTAACCAGAGATAACTGCTCCAAGCTTTACTTCACTTAGGAATTGATACCTAGCATGTGGGGGAGGGCAATGCAAGTGGGGAAAGAACCTAGGAAGACAAAATTAGGGTTCAGGAGAGAGAAGGGTAGAAAGGAAAGAATGCTGAATTGATAGAGCAGCTGGGTTTAATCCTGACTCTGCCCGCATGGCTTGGGCAAGTCACCTAAACTCTTTAGGTATCAGTTTCCTCTATCAAACAAGAGGATTAGACTAGATTCCATTTTATTCAGCAAGCATTGATTGAGTGCTTGCTGTATGATGCTAGGCACTGCTTTGGCTTAGGAGATGGACACAAATAAAAACAGTCCCTATCCTCAAGGATTCTACTGGGATTTGAATCCAAGTCTTCTGACTGTACTGAGAACTAAATGATCTCTAAGATATTATCCCCTAAAGCAAAGAAGTCTCAGCTAATGTTATCATGTTTAAAATGGTTGGTCATGTTTACCTTTTATGTCCTTAAACAGCAGAAAGCTGGTCTAGAGGGTAATGGAGGAACATTGCTATGGAAGCCTGGGTGGGTCGTGGGGTTGCACACTTTACTTTCTGAGAGGAGAGAAAGAGGAGGCTACATTCTGAGTCCTGTTGCCACCATGGACCTGGCTGGGGAGTGAGTCACTCTTCTCTCTAGTCCCTATTTCCTATTGTGAGATAAGGTTAGGACTCAGTCTATAAATGGGGTTGGGGCTCCTGGATCAATCTGGGGCTGCTAAGGCTCTCTTTGGGGTCAGGAATAAACTTGCTAAGCCTGCACCCATAAGCACTGTTAGGAGAAATGGCAGAGTAAGAACTGAATATAAGGTTCAATTCTTCCAGGGCTGCATTAGCCTGACCAAAACATCATCTGAAAAGAATGAATTCTGTAGTGTTAAGCAAAGAAGTAAAAAGGGAGGGATCCATCGGTCCATCAGACATTCAGACTCATACCTGAAAAGAAAATGCACAATTGGACATCATCATTTCTTGATAAATGCCAACTGAATGTTGAAGAAAATGTATCTGTGTGGGATTGTATACAAAAGAATAATGACCCTTGGGAAATCTGGGAAAATGGCAAAGTGTACCTTTATCCCTCCTTCCATCCACTTCTCCTTCTGTATCCAATAGGAGCCTCGTACTGACATGCTAACTATGCCTGCTCTTCCTGGACAGGCTCCCATGATATAGACCGCCCCCCTTATCCAAATCCACCATCAAGTCTGGTCTCTGCATTTTACAGAGAAAAAAATCTACGGTCCATAGAGGTGAAGGGACCACTCCAAGTTCACACAGTAAATAGCTGTCAGGATTAGAATGTGGGTCATTTAATGAAAATCCACTCTTCACTAATCAATGAGGCTGCCCAAAGTGAAATAGATTGCTCACGGTCACATGGTTAATAAATACATAGAATGGGGATTTGAATCCAGGCCCTTTGACTCCAAATCCTTTGCTCTTTTCATTGGTTCTGATACTTGCCAACTGTAGGATCAGGGTAAAGTTACTCCCCCATCTGAGCTTCAGTTTCTCGGTTTTTAAAAAGCTGGCTATCATTGCCTCCCTCACAGGATCATTGCAAAGATGGTGTTTTTTAAACCTCAAAGTGTTTTCAGGATTGGTCTTCTTGTTAGTATAATGTAGAATTCTAACTCTGCTTCCCTCCTGGTGGATAGATGCTAGCCTTACTTTGAATTTGCTCATATAAAACAGAATTTGATTCATGACTCTGCAATTCCCCAGAGTTCTCTCCATTTTACATGTGAGAGCATTGTCATTGTGATACATGATGACTTAGCCATCATTATAAGTGATTCAGTGATCGTTATTATTGTCATTGACGTCTCCCTCCTCTTCAAAATGTCTTCATTTATCCCTTGATTGTTTTGTACTTTCCTAGCTGCTTCACAAAGAGAACTGGGGGCTGGAACAAGTGAGGAAGACTTCATAGAGAGAAATCTTGAGCTGGATTTTGAAGGATGTGTATCTTTGAGAAGGTAGACAGGAAGGAGTAGCTCACCACAGGAGGGCTACCAGCAACACCACTGCAGGACTAAGGAGCTCTGGTTTTGGTGAAAGAAGGTTGGATGACAGTAGGCACAGGATTTGAACTTGGAGTAAAGAGAGAACCTTGTAAAGAATGAGATTATCAATTTTGCTGTATCCAATAATTTGGGACATGTTGTATTAATATTGATAACACTAATAAAACTATAATTTGTAAAAAAAGAGAAAGATTTAGAGGGTTTTGGAATTGTTAAGAGAATCAGAGACTTGGGGAAACCTTGGGGGAAAGGAGAAGAGAAAGAAGGATATGAGTGAAAGGACAAATGTCTCTAGGAGGGAGAGGAAAATTTTAGTAGAAGGAGAAGAAAAAGAAGAATAACTCATTAAGAATATGGTGTTGAGAATGAGAGTTGGATTTATGGATCATGGCTTAAAACCGAGGAAAGACAGTCTCCTGGCCAGGGATGGAGCATGCCTTGGAGGGGTGGGTACAACTCATTTGCCTGGGGTCCTGAAATTTAATCAAAAGGACTTTGATCTGAAAAGGAAGTAGAAATATTCTAGAATATTATCAAAGAGGTGATTAGCAAGTATCTAGGAAAGTAGTCAAAACAAAAAGCCAGTATGGCTTCATCAAGAACAGATAATACCAAACTCATTTCAGTTCCCTTTTTAGCAGATTTAATAGGTCTGGAGAATATTATAGATGAAGTTTACCTGATTTTTTACAAGAATTTTACAAAATTATTCTTAAGCATAAGATGGAGAGCTATGGGTTAGATCTATTGTATAGTTAGGTGGAGGTAGAAGTAGTTGAATGACCATAGTTGTAAGAATAATCATTAATGGACTGATGTCAGCTTGTAGGAAATCTCTAGTATGCTGCCTCAGGGCTCTGTCCTTGACCCTGTTCTGCTGAACATTTTTATCAATGACACGGATCAAGACAGAATACTTAACAAATTTGCTGATGTCACAAAGGTGGGGTAAATAGCTAACACTGGGTTGAGGGGCTGCACACAAAAAAGATCCACAGGCTAGAATGTTAGGCTGAGCCTAATAAGATTGAAATATAAAAGGGATAAATGTTAAAGTCTTACACTTGGTTAGAAAGTCAATAAATAAATACAAAATAGAGGAGACTTGACTAAAGAGCAGTTCTGAAAAAAGATAAAGGGTTTTTAGTGGATTGAAACCTCATTTTGAGTCAACATAATGTGGCAGTTAATAAAACTAGTGCATTCTTAGACTGCACTAAAGAATAGAGACAGTGTCCAGAGAAAGGGAAGTGGTAGTTTCATTGTACTCCAGTAGAGCCTCATTTATATTCAGTTTGGGACACCACATTTTAGGAAGGATGTTGGGAACATGGAGCATGGACAAATAACTGTATCCAAGATAGTGAAGGGCCTAGAGATAGGGATCAGCTGAGAGAACAGAGAATTCTTAGGGCCAGAGAAGAGAAGACTCAGGGTGGACAAGATTTCTATTTTCAATCATTTTAAGGGTTGCCATGTGGAAGAAATATTAGATTTATTCTGCTTGTCCCCCAAAGGCAAAACAAGTTGGGAGTGAGTGTAAAAGACAGATTTTTGGCTTGATATAGGGAGGAACTTTCTAATATCAAGAGTTGTCCAAACGTGAAATGGGTTGCCTTAGAAATTGTCAGTTTCTCTTCAATGGAGCTCTTTGAGCAAAGGCTGAATGACTACTTTGGGGGAAATATTGTAGATAGTACCTCAGTGAGGTACTGATTGGAATAGAATAGCCTCTGAGGTCCCTTCCAGTTTTGAAGTTCTGTGATTTTATTTGTGGGAGAAAGGCATTCCAGAAGGGGAGGAACAGCATGTAAAAAAGCCTAGAGGTGGAAATGAGCGTGGTATGTTTGGAGAAACAACATACCAACCTAACAAGCTGGGGACCAAATTTGGTGGAATCAAAGAACCGTAGATCTGGGGTTTAAGAGAACCTTAGAGATGATATATTTCAGGGGTTCTCAACCTGCTTTGTGCCATGCATGAATCCTCCCCCTTCCCAGGTAGTCTGGTCAGTTGAGTCTAGGGACCCCTTCCCAGAATCATGTTTTTAAATGCATAAAATAAAATACAGAGGATTACAAAGGAAACCAATTATATTGAAATGTAGTGATCAAAATATTTTTTAAAGTTCACAGACTCCAAGTTAAGAACTCTGATTGAGTACAATCTGTCCTTTTGATTTCATTTTCAAAGATTTTTATTGCTATAATTTGTTTCTGCATCACCTGAATTTCCAACTATATGCCCCCAGAATACCATCCTTTGTAATTAATTAATCAATTTACCAACAGCAATTATTAAGCATCTGCTATATCCCAGGCATTATAAGAAAGAGGGAAAAACCAATTCAGCAAGATCAACCAACACAATGACTGACACCTCTAGTCTTCTAGGGTTGCAAAGAAGGGAAAATGATACTTTTTCCTCAGTTCTCCTCCAGTGACAAGCTTCTTACCAACCCACCCATTTTAGAGAGGAGGAAACTGATTCCTGGAGAGTGAAAGTAATTTGACCAAGGTCATATAACTGAGATTTGAGTCCAAGTTCTCTTTTTCCAAGTCTAATTCTGTATACTATACTAATTTGCCTCCTTAATTATGGGAGACACCCAAGTTTCACTGCAAGTGATTTCAGGTTTGAGTAGGAATTGTCTTTCTTGTCTAAATGAGCATAATGAATTCAGATATTTGAGCTTCCCAGTCTACTTTCTTTGGTGACATTCTTTTCACTATCTTCCTGGTCTTTTGCAAAGTCCTATTTTCTTATTGCAGACTGTTGGGCAAAGCTGCTTTCCTTAGCTGCCTTGCATCTCAATGTAAAGGAAGTCAACCAGAGCCTATTGAAAGAGCTGGAAATGATGGTCATAGCTGTTTATATTATGCCTTTTGGTTCCTCCCTTCTTGAAAAGTCTGGAAAATGACTCATCAACATTTAATAAGACCCCATGGGCCTCCATGGAGCTGGCCAGACATTCCCTGGCGGGGGGGGGGGGGGGGGGGGGGGGGGGGGGCTAGGCCATGAGGCAAAGCCTTCAACTACAACTACATTCAGTGGTGCCTTTGCTGAGCAAATCCCCTTCCCCCATTGAACTGTGCTCTAGAAAATAGAATTGATTGTTTCAAATGTCCTTAACCTTTGTGTATGTCATGGACATTCTTTGGCAGTCTGGTAAAGTTTGTAGATCCCCTCTTATAATAATGTTGTTGGTTTTTTGTTTTAATTCATAACCAAAGAGAATGATACATTTCAGTTAGAGGTAATACCAATAAAAATGTATTTTCCCCTTTCAACTTTACAGACCCCTCTGAAATCTATCCATAGACTCTCTGATGATCTGTGTACCCCAAGTTTAGAGCTGTTAGATTATTCAAATTTTTATTCTCTGGTTGAAGCTGGTTGGGATGACAATAAAAATATCTCATATTTATATAACATGTTAAGGTTTGCAAAGCACTCCCTGCCCTCATCCTTACAACATCCCCATGAGGAAGATGGTGCAAGGTATTATTCTCATTTACAGAAGAGGAAACTAAGGCACAGAATGGGGACCTGACTTACCTAGGGCCACTCAAGTGATAACTCCTGTGTCAGAGCTTGGACCCAGGGTTCAGAAGTCAAATCTAGTGCTCTTTCTAATTTATCATCCAGAATGATGGATCATCTTAGCCAAGTTCATCTTCAATCAGTAGGGCAGTCATATATACACATCACAAAATGGTAGAAATTTTAAAAATCATTGATAATCACTTGGTATAATAGAAAAAGCACTGACTTTGGAGGTGGAGGATGTTGATTCAAAGCCCTACTACCTCCCCCAGTTTATATGACTTTGGGCAAATCATTTTGCTTCTCTTGGTCTCAATTTCCATAAGTGTAAAATGTGGAGGTTGGATTACCTGGTCCCTGAGGCCCCTTCTAGTCTTCTATCACCTCTCATCTATGATTTGGATTGGGGTGTCGTGCTCACTTTTGAATAGGTAATGTAATTTCATTATGGGAATTTTCTGCAAATGAAATATTTTAGGTGCCCAGTGGAAGACTTGGGAATAACTGAAGAGCCATTTGGGTCTCTCCATTATGGTCTCCACTTTGGTCTCTTCACCCTCCTCAATTATCCCATCCAAGCAATTCTGTTCTCCCAAAAAATACAGAGCCTATGCTCGGCACTAGCCTGAGTACTTTTGTTTTCTCCTCAGCCTTGCCTGTAGAAAGAACTGCTCAACATTTCTGTTTCAGAGACCATCTCAAGAGTAAAATAAAAAGGCAAAATGCCACCAAATCAAGTAATTAAGTCACTAGAAGGAGATCACAATGTTTTGAGTTGTAAAAGTCTATCTCGTCCAATACTTTCATTTTACTGAGGAGAAAACTGAGATATTGTGGGTTCAGAGCCTTAAATAGAAACTTTTGCACCCCTGAAACAGCAACAGACAGCATGTTTTCACTTCCTGTTGGAAAGAGCATGCCTATAGTCTGGGGAATGAGCTCACCTGGAATGTAGCCCTGGGAAGGGGCAGGGAGGAAGCAAAGCTCCATCTAGTAAGTTTCCTGTTTCATTTTTATATTGCTAACTAGTTTCTAAGCTTTGTTGTCTCTATGCTGCTGAAAGGCAGCTAGTACTGTCAGCTCCCTGTAAATGTTGGCATACTGGACAAAGGCCCATTTGCCATACTCTAGTTATGAACTCAGTTGAGCAAGTGGCAGAAAAAGGATTTGAACCCAGAATCTTCTGTCCAAATTCAGAACCCTTTCTACTACATTAGATTTGGCATATCAACAAAACAAGTAATTTTGCAAACACTATTTGTTTTGTTATTGATGCATTTTGTTTAGACACTGTGGATTCATCCCCACAAAACACACTCACAAAAGGATGCATGAAGTATATTCCCTGAAAAGAGTTATGCAAAACTGATTAATTGAGTTATTATGTAAAATGAGATATCTAGTGTCAAACTTCAAAGGAAGACTTGCCAAGAACAACTACTATCACCTAGAGACTGGAACAATGACTGGAAAAGAATCCCAGAATTCCAGACGTTCCCTGTCGGAAGGACCCTCAAGTCCATTTAGTCCAATCTGCACCTGGAAAAGAGCCCCCACCACAATATCCCCAAGTTGCTATCTGATCTGGAGGAAGTCACTGCATTCATGTAGCCAATTCCATTTTGAGACAATTGTTAGAATATTTTCCCCCTCACATCAGGCCTAAATTTGCCTCACTGCAATATCTACACAATGCGCATATAAATATTACAACAGCATTAGGAAGGGGACCAAATAATATGAGTAATTTGGGGCAAGTTACTTCCCCTTTTCTAAGCCTCAGTTTCCTCAACTTTAAAATAAAGAGGAGGGAGTCGCTGATCTCTAAAGTCCCCATATCTTGAATCTTGTGTTTTTGCTTCAGGAGGAAGAAAATGCTGATAACCAAAATTTAATGGGGTGGTAGGGATGAGGGTATCAAAAAAGACTGAGCTAAGCCCCTGAGCTAAGCCTTAAGGATGGGAAGGATTTCAGCATGTAGACACTGAAGAGGCCAGCTGCATGGAAGTGGGAAAGGGTAGAGAGGATAATTTGGTTGGAGGCAAGGCTATGTGAGGGAGGGGGCAGTGGGAGAAGAGACCAGTAGGAACCAGATTGTGGAGGGCCTTAAATGCCAGTTTAAAGAGTATGAACTTTATTTGATAGGCAATGCAGAAGCATTGAAGGATTTTGAGCAAGGGAATGACGTGCTCAGAGTTATGCATTAGGAAATATTATGCTGACAGTCTGTTTAAGATTGATTGGAGTGGGGAGCAACTGGAGGTGGGGAGACCAGTTAGGAGGTCATTGCTGTCATCTAGGCAAGAGGATATGGAGTGGGGGAGCTAAACCAAGGCCATAGCAATGGAAATGGAAGGGAGGTACATAGGAAAAGGTAGAATCTCTAGGATTCCGTGAGTGACTGGAAATGGGGAGGAAATTGAGGAGGAGGGTGAAAGAAGACCCCTAGGTTCTGAGACCAGAGTACAGGGAAGATGGTGGAGCAATTCACAAAAACAGGAAAAGTTAGGAGGATTTGACTTAGCAGGAGTCTTAGAAGGGGGCTCAGAATAAATTTGGAGCTAAAATTACATTCTGTTATTAATGCAAAAGAAGACAGGGAATTTTTTGTTGTTGTTCTCACCAGGCTATTTGTTAGTGAAGATGGATTTGCTGTGTCCTGTTCAGTTCTCTTTACAAGGGAGAGGAGCAGTGTTATCTGCTTCACAGCAATTTGCGGGACTGGTGGCACTTACTATGCCAGCCAGGTTCAATCTTTTAAAAGATAAAGGGCTGTCTGCACCAGCCAGACTAACAGGGCCAGGGGCCGATAAGATGTAACTTTAATCCCTGGAGTAGTTCCTTAGCATTAAGCTCTGGAACATAGGGATTGGGAGAGGTTGCAGTTTGCCTTCTTATCACCACAAGGCTCAGAATGTCTGACCTGGAAAGGACCTTATGGACCATCAAGGTCAACCTCTCCTGATCAGAGACCTTCTACAATATTCTTATTTTGATGTCCTTCTAATGGGTAAGAAATCACTCAGTCTTCACTTGAATACTTTCAGTGAAAAGAGAGCTCAATCCATTGCACTTTTGGACAGCTCTAATTTGGGGAAAGCTTTCCCGTACTTTGTAGCTCCAATACTGAAAGACTCATACTCATACAGACAGAGCTAGAAGTTACTTTAGAAGCCATCTGCCGCATCCTCCTTTTTATTTATTTATTATTTCATTTATTTACAAAAGAAGAAACTGAAACTCAGAGATCAAGTGATTGATTCAATGTCACACAGCATATATACTCTCACATACCGTTGATGAGGCTATTTCCTCTATTGATGCAGATCTCTGACCAGCAATGCCTGTCCTTCCTGGGGAAGTTTCATTTATGTGCTACTTCCATTTGTCACATTTTCCTTATTTCAAGTTGAAAGTTGCCTACCTGCAACTTCCCTTGGTTCTTTCCTCTGAGGCCAAGCAGAGTAAGTCCAGTCTTTCTCCCATATAACAGTTCTCCTGGAAAGGGAAGATAGCTATCTTCCCCTCCCTCTCGCATTCTGACTTTTTTTTCTTCTCCAGGCTAACCAAACTCCATTCTTTCAACTGGTCATCATGTGGCCATTACCATGTTATAGAAGTGAACATGCTCTGGCAAACTCATAATGATACATTTTTATTTCAAAGTGCTTTCCTTAGCACAGCCCTGTGAGGGAGGGAACATGTTGCTTTGGTTTGGTTTGGTTTGGTTTTGTCCAGGCATAGGAATGAGGTTTGGGTGGTGGGGTAGTTGTTTAGATCTCTGGTTCTGTCAGAAAGGAAACTCCCAGTGTGGACACTCCCTCTAGGTGGCACCATAATGCACAGAATGAGGAGGCTGGAGTCAGGAAGACCTGAGGTTTAAATACAGCCTCAGTCATTTACTAGCTGTGAGACCCTCAGATTTTCCAACTGTAAAATGGTGTTAATAGTCCTGCTTTATAGAGTTGTTGTGAGGATTCAATGAGATAAGGACTGTAAAAAGCTTAACAGAGTAACAAGCACCTAGAGAAGAAAGATCAAAGGAATTGGAACTTACTCCTTTCCATTCATCTTTACTGGTCCCTTTATAGACCAAACTGCACTTCCACAGTCCTTCCTTTCCTCAGAATCACTTCCCAGGCTTCTTTCATCAATATTTTACTCTCTCCTAGAATGTAAGCTATTTATTTCCTGGTGGCTGGATGTAGGGAGGTCTGACTCCTTCAATGATTCTGAATCCATGCCCTTGCTGACAGACACTTAGGCTATCATGAAAGGAGGTGAGCACTAAGAATGCCCTGGATAAACAATAAACCACAAAAACACTACATGTGTGGTTGTCTACCTGCAGCTTCCCTTGGTTCTTTCCTCTGAGGCCAAGCAGGGTAGGTCCAGTCTTTCTTCCATATATACTTCTCCTAGAAAGGGAAGATAGCTCCCTCTCCCATTCTTGTTCTGCCTTTCAATCCTATTCCAATGTTTATTATTGATAGTTTGGACATGTTGCTACTTCTTTCTAGGCCTTATTTCCCTTTTACAAAATGGTTATAAGAATGCTTGTAGTGCCAATTTCATACAGATGTTGTGAACAGTCCTTGGTAAATCTTAAAGAATTTGCTTGAGACTGGTAGTATTTTTATACCCATTATAAAGATAAGGAAATGAGGTTGTGAACAAAGCCCTTGGTAAACCTTGAAGTGTTGCAGTTAGGTAGTCCAGGCCTGAAATCAGGAAAACCACATTCCTGAGTTCAAATCTAGTCTCAGATACTTACTAGTTGTGACCCCTGGGCAAGTCACTTCACCCTCTTTGTCTCAGTTTCCTCATCTGTAACATAAGCTGGAGAAGGAAATAGCAATCACTCCAGAATCTTTACCAAGAAAACCCCAAATAGAGGTCAGACCTGACTGAAAACAACTAAAAGCCTCAAAGTGCTAGAGGAAGAAGAGGTTTCCTCTCACATTTTAGAGTCAATTTTCTGAGGTGGCTCTGGTGGCAATCCAGGACAGGAGAAGCATTGAGATCTCTGAACCAGCCCCTGAATCATGAGGGGATGCTGTAGAATGCTTCTGGAAACTCAGTCGGAAGAGCAATCAATCAATATTCATTAAGCACCTAGGATGGATCAGACACTATGTTAAATCATGAGATGAGAATCACAGCTGTCTCTTCAGGAGAATGAAAGCTGCTAGAGGATGATGATGGTTTCCCATTTGCTTTTAATCTTCACTACCCAGTTTAGAACCTAAACCCTTAATAAGTAACTGTTGAGTTGGGTTAGAAAGTAAGCCCTTTGAGGGCAGGCACTGTTTTTGCTTAGCATAATGACTGGTTCCTCTTAAGTGTTCAATAAATGCTTATCAATTCATTCACTCATCTATTAACTTCAGAGGGTGATGCTAATATCTTCAGTGAGTCAAATTGCTTCAATAGGATTTCTTACAGAATCCCAGAATCTCTGAATTGGAAAGGACTTCAGAGGCCCTCTTATCTAAGAGATCCCTAAATAAAAACTTCCTCTATACCAAAATGGTGTCAAACTTCAACACAAACATATTGAGTCAGAAAATCACAAATTAACATTATCTATATTGCATTATATTTGTATTTATTTTCCTATATATTTCTCAATTACATTTTAATCTGGTTCTGGCAGAAAGTTTTGTCTAATCTGGGCCATGAATTTGGCACCTCTGCCCTATAACATCTCTGACAAAAGGTCATTCAGCTGCTATTAGAAAATTGCCTTTGGGGATGGCTAGGTGGCACAGTGGATAGAACACTGACTCTGGAATCAGGAGTACCTGAGTTCAAATCTGACCTCAGACACTTAATAATTACCTAACTGTGTGTGACCTTGGGCAAGACACTTAATCCCATTGCCTTGCAAAAAAACAAAAAGAAAAAGAAAAAGAAAATTGCCAGTGAAGGAGATCCCACTGGAGTTCAAGACTCCCCCCTCCATTTTGGGACAACTTTAATTATTAGTAAGTTTTTCTTTGAAGCAAACTCAAATCTCAGTCCCTTCCACCTACTGCGGCTAGTTCTGTGTTCTGGGGATGAGCAAAACAAGATGAATCTCTCTCTTCCATGATAGTAATTTGAATACCTAAAAAGGACCATCATGACCCCTCCAAGTCTTCTTTTCTTCAGGATAAACAGCCCCAGATCCCTCAACTTTTCATTATATAACATGGTCTCTCTCATTATTCTAGTCACACTCTTCTGGATATATTTCAGTTGGCCCTGTCTTTCCTTCAGCTGTGGTATCTTTAACACAATATTGCAAATATCAAGTCCAATGCTGGAGCTGCCCTTCAGAAGGCAATAGTAACTCCATTGGAGAGAGTGCTCACAAGAGGCCTTAGGTTCTACAGTAACCCATTTTAAACTGAATTTGAATTTTGTTTTGGTGTTTTACTAGTGTAGGATCCAAATTAGCTTTTCTCTGCTTCTTTCCATCTGGTTCTGCTTTTGGACAACATGTCAGGGAAACCAAATTCCTGGATTCAATATGTTCTTTTTTCTCTGTTTGATGAGGTAGACTCGTAGCATTCACGCCTCCCTCTATCTTATAGGTGGGGGGAGAAGGGGAAATGGCTGAGTCAGGTGATAGAAAAAGGCAGTAGATGAGATTAGGTTAGACACAGATCATGGCACACGGATTACTGGAGGTATTGGTCAGGGTACAGGGAACAGCAGATACTTTCAGGAATAGATCAGAGAGAGGGTGGAGGCAGGGATGTAGGCTTTAGGATTTGAATGGGACCTTTAGAGTCTATCTAGGAAAATTTCTTCATTTTGCAAAAAAAATAAACTGAGGAGCGCATAAAGTAAAGGATTTTGCTAAACCAGAGTGGTTGAAGAGACAGAAAGTGGTTGAGGAGAGAGAACAAGAGAGATGGGGGAAATGAAACAACCAGTTCTGACCATCTGGTTAGAAAGAGCTTCAGGAGATGGACTAGGACCATGGAGAGCTCCCTGGCTTCTGCTTCTCCTTTGACAAGGCAGAACTTTTATAGCAAAGGAACTTCCCTTTTGTGTCCCGGAGCTAGCAATTGGGACTTCATCCCCACAAGATCTTTAAGTCTCTCAGCTCAACTCAATAGACATTAAAGACCTACTATGTGCAAGGCGCAGTGCTTCAGATGGGAGTCTTTTAAACTGACTAGGACCTCCACAGGCATATCTATGTCCTCAAAAAGCTCTGTCTTGTTGGTGCCAGGGAGCTTCATCCATACAATCATTGAACAACTCAGTTTACAAGGGCCCTAAATCTTTTGGGCTCAGAGGTTTGGGCCAGGGCCGAAAACCTAATAAAAGGATTAGAATTCATTTGGCTGACTGTCTTACATTTCTTTAAGCAAGGGTATAGTGATTCTTCTATAGGTCCTTTGGTTTCCAGAGACTGACACAGCAGATAATTAATTCTCAGGCTTTAGGACAACCACTGGGCATGGCCCCAAAGCTCAGGAAAAGCAGCTGAAACTACTTCTGGTATTTCAGAGAAACTGGCTTGGGCTGAATTTGAGGATAATTTCAAGTGAGGAAAATTTTGGAGCTATATATTACTTACCTTCTTTGGTAAACCTTCAGTTTCCTCATCTGCTAAAATGATAAAGCTGTACTAGATAACCTATAAGGGCCCTTTAGCTCCAAATCTTTATCTCTTCACATATGAAGATATCTTGCCACTTTGTTGACTTTGGGAGTTTAGAAATAGTTCTAGGGACCCACCCCACATCCCCTATATGAATAGTATGAATCATTGTATATTAGGTTGGAAATGGACTTGTGAGGGCATCTAATTCAACCCTTACCTAAATAGGAATCTCTTTTTGTGCCATCCCCAATAAGTGATCATCTGATTTCACCTTGAAGACACCCAATGAAAGAGAACTCACTACCACTCAAGACATTCTTATACAGACTTATCTGTTAGGAATTGAAGTGTGCTGTGTCCCAGAAAGGTCTTGACTGGGGACCAGTAGACCTAGACTTGAATCCTTGCTCTTCTTCTTACTAGCTGGGTGACCATGGACAAATAACTCCCTCTTTTGGGACCTCAGTTTACTTGCACCAAAATGATCTGTACATCTGAAAGTGCAATGAAAATGGGAGTTATTATTGCTATTATAATTAAGGTTACTTTAACAAATCTCTCTCCCTGATAGACTCTTGCAATTAGAGATGATGTCCTTCTGGGCTGATTTTGTAGATAAATACCAGCATGGTACAGTGAAAAAGTACTATCTCTGAAGTCAGATGATCCCTGCTTAAATCTACTTTCTGATAACTAGCTGTGTAGCCATGGCTGTTACTTCATCTCCCTGAACTCACTTGTAACATGGAAGGCTAGAAGGCTAGAAGGCCTCTAAGGAACATTCCAGCTCTAGGGCTAGGATCTTGTGACCTCTGAAGTAGATGTTAATTGAACCATCCAACTTCCCTGCTGATGAACCCATGATGATTGTACAGAAAACCCAAGAGTAGCATTGGTTGCCCTCAGTGTCACCACTCTCTACAACCAGTAGAAATTCTACAAGATTTCCAATCTGTTAGATTAAGTTGGGGTGATCAGAGTTTGTCTCCTTGCAGGTGGGGGTGTAATATATAATGTAGTTCCATTAAAGAAAAGGATGAATTAAAAGATAATAGGAGTCAATGATATAACATACTGGCCAAAATCCCCCCCCAACAAAATAGCTAAAGATAATCTAAGGCTACATTGATAGAATCATAGTGTACAGAATGAGGAAGCTGACAGTGCCCTTGTTCTTTGCCTCAGTGAGACTCTACTCTATCTGGAGGATAGTATTTAGATCTGGCTGATGTTTTAGGATGGACATTGACAAGGTGGAGAGCATCCAGAAGAGAATGAACTTAAGATGTCTGTTTCATGGAATTGGTGATATTTAACCCAAAGTATAGTAGTCTTTGGGGGAGCAAGATAGTTTTCTTTAAATATTGAGAAATCTGTCATGCCCCATAGGCCAAAACAAGAGCACTGGATGGAAAGGAACACTTCCTAACCATTAACGCTATTTAAAAGTAGAATGAGCTGCCCTAAGAGGATTTAGAGATGGAAGGGACTCTTGAAGGTGGATTCTTTACTACCTTAGGAGATAGATATGTTTCAAGCAGAATCTGTGTGGGGCGGGGGTGGAGGGGAGTTGGTCTTGTTCATGTATGAGTTTGAGTAGATACCTTCCAAATTAAATGATTTTGTGATTCTGTCACTGAAAGAATATTTCTCTGGTATTTAGAATGTGGTTATGCCTTTCAGTCTCTAACACCCCTTCAATAATTTAACCTTTTGTAAATGTTGTCTTCAAAGATCTCTTATAATGATATATCATTACCGACTTAGGCTATATCTTGATTTGCCACCCCCACAGCACCCTTTGAGATCTCACTCTTAAGAAAGCCTACATCTGGCCCATGCCTCTGGGAACACTCTGAAAGAACTTAATTCTAACTATTGAGGAAGCTAGCAATTTCTATGCAGAATTCTTGAATTAACCCTTTATCATCCTCTCTCACAGGAAATGAAGATGGGCCTCCAATAAGTTTGAGCCACCTTGGATTGGCATCTCCTGTCTGCTTGGACCTCTAGGGCAGGACTAAGATGAACAGGTGAGGGAGCCCTTGTTTGGGCTCACAGTATTGTCAATACAGTTGGACACGGAGAACTCCATCAATCTCATCCTTTGCCCTGTGCACACATTGAGCCTGACTGTTGCTCCATCCTCCATTTCATGGCTACTGCTTAGCCCTTTAGACTTGCTGATATTGGTGTGACTTAAAGTATTCTGGTATTGGGCCTCCTCCCCCAAAACCCATATATAAATGTTAGCCCCAACTCTTCAGTCTACTCAAATAGCCAAAGATATTCAATGATTCTTGAAATTTCTGAGGATTATCAGTTTTTCATCCCTAGTATTCTATATTGACTCCTTAAATATCTTATTGGTACCAATTATAATATCATCATAATATAATAGTATTAATATATTAATTTTATTATAACTTATTATAAGTAACTTTTTTCAGTAGGCATTCTTTCTTCAACAAAGCTTTAAGACACTCAAGCACCAGGAATTCAGGTCTCAGGTATATTGACCTCACCCCTTTAAGCTACCCATAGTGGTTGAAATTTATGCATTGAATATTTTCATCAGGTAGCATATGATACTGACCTGGGAGGCCCATTTCCCTCTGCTTCCCGCACACCGCCCCCCCAAGAATGAACAGCTGCAGAATCGATGAGACAAGCAACAACAGTTAGCTCTAAAGACCTCATTGGAATACTGACATCAGGGGCGCAGCACCCAGGCTGATCTATGTTGATCGCTTAACCTGGAACATTTACAGACTGCCAGACAGTTCAACCAGCAACTATGTTAAGTGTCTGGCCTTTGCTTAGTTTAACTCTCACCTATACAAGAACATCCCAAGTTCATCCAACAAATGGGCTTATTTTCTCCCTAGAAAACTTGAATCTACTACCACTAGAAGTATATTTGTTTCTGGGAGAATGAGATTCCAATGAGGTATCATTGGAATTACAAATCCCACTGACAATAGGTCAGGAGTTTTGTTCCCCTATGGTAACTTATGATTAGGAGGAATAATCACATTCATCCAATGCTTGAAAAGTGGTTTCTCCAGTGTGGGCATGCACTCCACCAATGCAGATCACAACCCCTCACTACCCCTCCAGCTATATGTCATGCCCCTTCTCCCATTCTCAAAGTCTCCTCCTGTTATACAAAACTGTCCCAGGAACAATTGCTACCCCCCCTTTTCATAAGGATCTATCTGACCCACAATATGATGATAGAAAGTGACTTTTGAGTCAGAAGATCTGAGTTCAAATCCCAGTACTGTCACTAGACACTGGTATGGCCTTGGACAAGTCACTTCCTTTCTCTGGGCTTCAGTTTCCTCATGCAACTAGATGATTCAGGTTGGAAGTCCTGACTTCTTCAAAACTCCCTAAAGTGCTCCCTAAGCATTGAAAGCTTTTATTGACTCTTTCCTCTCAAATTATGGACCTTGAATCCCTGACTCAGCCTTAGTCATCCCTTTCAGATGGAATTCCTTTGTTGAACCAGCTGCTCCAGGGATGAGCTTGACCACATCCTCTATCTATTTGGGGTTTTAGGCCCACCTGAAATCCTACCCCAATGGGGTTTTATGCCCACCTGAAATAGAGCACTGGAGGTACATAGAGGATGTGATACAGAGAGACTGAGTACTGGAGGAAAAGAAGACTGGCCAGTGAGGAAGGATCTGAGGAAAGTTGAAGTCATTCTCTCCCAATATCCTTTTTTGTAACTTCACCTAAATAGCAGCCATGGTTGAAAGAGTTGGTGACTCCAGTTGATGGCTGAGTAAGTACTCAGCATATTGTTGCACTGTTTTTTAGATAGCTTCAGGTCAAGGATCTTTGCTCCTTCCTTCTCTCTGGAACCCCTTCTGGATTAGGTTACTAACATTCAAGTTCATTAACTCTGGAATGAGGGGATACCAGTATTTGAAGCGCATACAGGAAGGTTCCCGGTACATAGTATTCTTTCTTAATTCATTTTGACTTTATTTATCATAATAATCAGACTTTTTTGTTTTTTTTTCAAGGCAATGGGGTTAAGTGACTTTCCCAAGGTCACATAGCGAAGTGTCTGTTTTCAGATTTGAACTCAGGACCTCCTAACTCCAGGGCCTGTGCTCTATCCACTGTGCCATCTAGCTGCCCCAATCATCAGACTTTAACAGACACTCTCTCACCCCACTCTGTTTCATTCTAAGGCTGACAGACTTTGGTCACATTTTTTTTTCCTCCAACCTTAAAGGAACTTTCATCTTTTCTTGCTAGACTTGAGTTGTAATCCCTGTTTCAGGGGCACACTGACCTGTACCAATCCCCATGAATTAATCTAATCTGAAAGTTTTATCTTCATCTCAGCATGTCTTCAGCAAGTCTCCTTCCCTTCAGTCCACTCTCATGACCAAGATAAACATTCCTCTCTCAAGACCTCAAATTTCTCTCCTTCTAATCAGTTCATGTATTCATTTCTGCATACTCACTGAACACCCTCCATCTTTGATTCAATCACCATGTTTCCTGATTGCCAATCTCTTTCAACAGCTCTTTTTCTTCTCTAACCCTTTCCTCAAAGTTGGTTACCAGCTTGTCCTGAATGCCAGAGAAGTCATTAATTTCATATGGTTATCTCTCAATCAAAGTCATTTTTTTTAATTTTGGGAGGTAATTGGGTTTATGTGACTTTGCCTGAGGTCACACAGCTAGGTAATTAAGTATCTGAGGTCAGATTTGAACTCAGACACTCCTAATTCCAAAGCCAGTGCTCTATCCACTTCACCATCTAGCTGCCCCAGACATCTCATTTCTAAAGCCCACTTTTATCTCCAATAAAGTTTCACAGCTATAGAAAACTAGGTGGGCTACAATATAATGTGCAATAATTTAGGAGAAAGAGTTTTTCTTCACAAGGACCTATTAGCTCCAAGATGATCTCTTGACCTTGATTATCACAGAGTGCTAGGAAGTCTTCTATCTATATCCCCTGGGACCTTTAGGTTAGGGTATAAACTCAGTTTATCTTTGGTAACAATATGGACAGGTAGAGGGGGCTTCATAAGGAAATCTCATTCTCCCAGAAACAAAGCAGATCAACTGTTCAGAGCTGGCGATTCAAGTCTGAAACCCCGAGTAAGGCCAAAAATAAAAATAGACACATGAGTTAAAGTAGAGAGGAAGAGAAGATAGCTTTAAGGAAAGAAATTCTTTAAGCAGATAATGCAACTACAGTAAGTAATCACACTGCCCAAAGCAGCCCAAAGCTCAGTACCCATATCCAGGAAAATAACAAATCTGAGTATTGAGACCAAAATCACTGGTGAAAAGTCTCCCTTGACCTGGCTTCTTTTTGACGGGCATGGCTTGTTCTTACTGTTGCCAGTGTAGACTCGATAGCTGGACTGCCATTCTTGCAGAGTCTGTCCTCAGAACAATGATGCAATCTGGGTCCCAAACTGAGCTCTAACCCTCACCCCAGGCTGGCCTTTAAGACTGACTATCCAGTTGAGACAAATATCATTGATTCCAAAGGCAGGGATAAGAAGAGGTGACTGGCTCAAGACAAAGCTATCTCTAGTCTTGGAGGTATCATTGGAATTACAAATCCCACTGACAATAGGTCAGGACTTTTGTTCCCCTATGGTAACTTATGATTAGGAGGAATAATCACATTCATCCAATGCTTGAAAAGTGGTTTCTCCAGTGTGGGCATGCACTCCACCAATACAGATCATAACCCCTCATGCCTTAATAACTGGCCTCTGTGAGTTGGCATGCTCCCCAAATCTCATCACCCTGCCACTCAACCCCCCTGGAGGTTGAACCTGGCAGCTAGGGGCTGCCCCTCTCAGACTTGATGCCTGGTGTTACTGAGAGGATTTCAGAAATTTGTCATCGGTCCCAAGACCCCTCGCTCCCTGCCTGGGGTCTGATCCAGACTGCTGTTTTAACCTGCCCCTGTTCTTTCTTAACTCCTTCTCTTCCCAGCTTCATTTGTGCAGCTGAGAAGGGAGAGCAGGGCTGGCCCTTAGCAAAAATAGGGTGCTGGCTAAGCCTAGATTTGGCACCTATACTTCCTCCTTCCTTTCTGCCAGATACCCTAAGCCCCTGTACTGTCCTCAGGTCCTCTTCCAGCCCCTCCCAGTGATGGCCCTATTTCCCTCCTCCCCCCAGACCTGCGTAGGTGTGATGCAATTTCAGAAGCATCTGGAAGGTTTTGGTACTGGAGCCTCTCTCTCCTCCTCCCCTCCCCAATTCTAATCAGCCCCTCTCCACTGGCTGATGCCTAAGAGGCTGCCGTTGGAATCACTAAGCTTTCTGTGAATACACAGCTCTGTGAGCCAGCCACTAGAAAATCTGATGCCATCTGAAGCAGTCGGTGGCAGCCTGCGATAGATAGACTGCTTCAAGGTTTGCAAGTGCTTTTCATCTACTGGCTTTGGAGGCAGAAGATCTGACTGCTTATTAATTAGAGGAGCCCTCTCCTCTACCTGGGTCTCAGTTTCCTCCTCTGTAAAATGAAGGGTTTGGGCTTAGTTATCTTAAAGGCCATTTTCAGTTCATTTCATTTCACTGATCATTGGATCTGTGTCCCAGGATTTCATCTGGGATCTGGGTGTCTGGGAGCAGGAAGGCATTTTCAAATAGAAATATTTAGAAATAAGGTAGTCTGGCTCCCAGGTGATTCCCCCGATAAGCCCCTTCTACCTCTCAGAGGTATTTACATTCCTAAAAGAGGAGCTATGCAGATGATTCTCTCTGAGGTGAAGTCTCAGGCAGTGTGACAATATGAAATGAGAAATTTCAGACATATAGGCGAAGATATGGGGGGGTGGGTGCTGTTATTACACACACAGACACCTCAGAGAGAATGTAATCTAGTTTTTTTTAACCTAAGGACCATGAAATTGTTTTTAAAATATTTTATAACTGTTTTTTAAAATATTGGTTTCTTTGGGGATCTTCTGTATTTTATTTTATACATTTAAAAACATTACTTTGAGAAAGGGACTCCAGGCTTTGCCAGTTTACTAAAGAGACCAAGACACAAAGGTTAGATCTAGTTCAAGCAGTATCTAAAGAAAAGTACCCTCTAAAGTCTCTATAGATCTAAAGTAACTATGGCAAATAGTCATCCAGACTCCTTTTGAATAGTGTCAGAAGATGGGATACTCACTCCTGGGAAATTCTAGTCTGGGGACAGTTCTGATTGTTGGGAAATCGTTGCTAACATCAAATAGAATGCCTTTTAAATTGCTACTGAGAGGATTTCAGAAATTTGTCATTGATCCCATCACCCCTTGGTCTCTGCCTGGGGTCTGATCCAGGTTTTCTCTTAACCTGTCCCTGTTCTTTCTAATCCCTTCCCTTCCCATGCTTATGAATCCACAGTTTTTCTTACAATTACAAGTGTTTTCACCATGACCCCCAGAGCAATGGCTGTGGACAGCATTCTGACTGAGAATGGATATTCGGACTATTTATAAACACAGGCCTGTAAATTGGAGTGGCTAGAACCAGGGAGATGGGAGTCCCACTCTCTTCCTCTATCCTACTCAGTCTACAGTGGGAGCATTACATCCAGTTCTTGCTGCCAAGATGGAAAGCATCCAGAGAAGGGCAGCCAGCAAGGGGAAGGGTCTCCAGATCCTGCCATGTGAGAGTTGAAGGAACTGGTGATATTTAGGTTGGAGAAGAAAAGCAGAGAGGATGTGATCTCTGTCTCTGTTTGTCTGCAGGGTTGTCATTTAGGGTTGTCCTTGAGCCCAGAGGGGAGAATGAGGAGCAAAAGGGGGCAACTCCATCAAGGCAGTCAGAAAAAGACTCCTGACAATTAGTACTGCGCCCAAAGTGGTGTGTGCTACTAATGGGTTCCCCATCAGTGGAGGCCTTCAAGAGGAGACTGGGTAAACACATCCCAGATACTTTAGAATTCTGTCTGAGGACTTTGGGGACTAGATGTTCTCTGGGAGTGCTTTGCAATTATGCAATTCTGTTATTCTGGGTAATTGTCCATCAGAGAAACACTGAAGAAGGTTGGGTTGGGTTGGGTGGGGGGGTCCCTTGAGTTAAGAGAAAGGTTGAACTAGAGGTCCTCTAAGGTCCCTTTCAATCTTGCAATTCTAAGAGTCTATGACTCATCCCTTTAGCTTTTGGCTTATCCCCTGTTAAAATGTGGATTCGTCTGATGGGTACCACAGTAAGCTTTTATCAGTCTTTAGCCTTCCTATGTGAATATACGTTTATTTAATCCTTCCCTGAGAGCGGATTTGGAGGGAGGATTTACAGAGGGAGTGGAGGATGGCTTCAGGTACCTCAGGGGAGGAGGAGCTGTAGGATGAAGATACAGAGGATGCTATTTCCTAGGTCCCATCTTTCTCCAGGCCTTGCCCTTTGCTAAGTGACCGGAGTAACCCTGCAAAGTTGAGGCAGTTAAGTCTCAAAGATAATGCAGCCCAGCACTTTAATTGGAGCCTTCCATATCTTTCCCCCCGAGAAGTGACTTTAATGGTAAGAATCTCCAGAGTGAGGAAGGTGACTGGGGGAGAGGTTTTGCCCAGCTTTTGCAATTTTCCAATCCCCAAAAGTAGCATGCCACTTTCACACAGGTCAACTCTGCTGGAAAGATGAGCAACGACTGAGGTTGGGAAGTAGCTGAAAGAAGGTGGGGGGGGGGGCTGAATGGCAGGCAAGGGTCACAGGCCTCATTGCTGAGCATCAGACGTATGCTGAGAGGTAAGCACTTTATAAATGTTATCTCATTTGATCCTGGCAACAAGCCTGGGAGATGGGTACCAATTATGTTCATTTTAAAGATGAGGAAACTGAGGCAGACAGAGGTTAAGTCACTTGCCCAAGGTTACCTAACTAGTAAGAGTCTGAGACTAGATTTGAACTCAAGTCTTCCTGACTTCAAGCCCACTGAGTCACCTAGCTGGCTTAATATCTAGCATTATATAGAACTTACTGTGTATTTGACACCGTGCCGCACATTACAATTATTATCTCAATCCTCACAACAATTTTGTTATTATCCCATTTTATACATGAGGAAATAGAAGTGAAGTGACCTGCTCAGGGACACACCACTGGCAAATGTCTGAGGGCAGATTTGAACTCAGACCTTCCTGACTTCAGATCCAACACTATTTTGTACCCTAGGAGCTAATCTCTCCTCATAGTGATTTTCTGACTCAGGTCAGAGGTAAACAGGGGGAGGGATTTGAGGCTATGTGAATTGACAGCACCGGTTCTTCTGTATCTGCTGACTGGATGTCAGGGAGCATCAACCGAGGGAGAAAGTGACCTTGCTTTTCTAGATGGAGTCCTTAAGGCTAGAGCTCACAGAATCATAGATTTAGAGCTAGAAGAGACCTTAAAAGTCATTTTGCTGATGAGAAAATTGAGGCACAGAGAAGTTAAGTGTTTTGCCCAGGATCCCACAGCTAGGAAGTATCTGAGGCTAAACTTGAAATTCAATGTTTCTAACTCTGAGTCCAGTGCCCTGTCCACAAAAAGTTGTACTGCCTCCCAAATGAAGCCTGCTACGGGGATGTCTACCCCATCTTTCTACCCTATCTTCGCCTACGCTTTCCACAAGGTGAGAATTGGACTCCTTTCGGTCCGAGGTCCTTCCTAGCCCTAACATTCTAATGAGCACCCTACAATTACCATTTAGAGCTAGCTGATATTTATTCCCATACTTCAAGCATCTGTGATTCCTAATAGCGGGGAGAACAGGGACAGATGCAGATTGGAATCTATTTGTCGGATTTGAGGTCAGGAAGACCTGAATTCAAAACTGACCTTAGACACTTACTAGATGTGTAACCTTGGCCAAGTCACTCAACAGCTGGTGGCCTCAGTTCCCTTATGTTTACCATGGGAATAAAAAGAGCCCTAACCACCCAGATTGTTGTGAGGATCAAATGAAATCATATTTCTAAAGGGCTTGCCAAGGTGCCTGCTATATAGTGAATGATATCGAAATATTATTGTTATTATTTTATGTCTTTGAGAGTTACCAAGATCAAAACCTTCATCATTACCCCGTGATCAACCCAATTTAGCGGAACCCCTCCAAGTTTAGTTGGGCTAAGATTTGATTTTTAGATCCTGACTTTGACATCCATCCATGTAGGTTATCCACCACTCCCCGATTTACATCATCTGTAAACCTGGCAAGAAGACCTCTAAGCAGCTTCATCCAAGTGAGTGAGAAAACGTTTATTGGCATGGAAGCAAGACTAGATTCCCATGACCCTCCACTAGAGACTTCTCTCCAGCTATTGAACAGCTTCCAAATCACAGGCTAGAGCAATTGCTGGATCTACCAAGACGAACTTTAATGACAAATAGAGACTGTTGAGATGAAAGGAGCCAGTCTTGGGGTTAGGATCTGCCAAAGCTTCGTATTCCTGGTTTAAACTTGGGAGACCCAGCACCACTATAGAGACAGAGGAGATGCTTCCAACTTCTCTCTTCTCTGGCCTCCCTGAAGAACGGTTTTTAATCCTCTAACTTTTCTCTTTCAGCTCAGCCATGGGTGGCTATTGTAGCCTGAATTTACCTGAAGGAAGACCCCCAGTAATTGATCAAAAGAAGAAAAAAGAAGAAAAGGCCGTCAATTTGGAAGTGGGAGAAGGTGAATTCATTATTTGTTCTAGGTCTTGCCCTATTGCAGGTCAGGCCTGTGTGAGTAGCAGCAGTAGAGTTACATTGAGTTGTCCAGGTCCATCCACAAAAGTTCAGAACAGACAGATCTTCCTCATTGGGGCCAAAAGCTCCCTGGGAGCATGACCTTAAATTTACCATCCACATTCCCACAATGTTAGAGGTCTCTCAGGAAGTGCTGACCAGTCCATGAAGCTGATCAGTGACATTTTGGTCTGGGAGTTTTTTGGTGGGGGAGACTGCCCATTATGATTTCCTTGCTCATGTCTTATCAGTTTCCTAGGGACCTGCAGCCCCTTTCTAGCCTCATTTCCTCTTCAGCCCTGTCAATCTGGGACACTGAATATATAGAACACTTTTCTTTTTTCCTTCCTACCACTCCTGGTGGTGACTTCTTCTATTCCTCCATAACCTCAGTGGGAATATTCTCCTTTCTTCTCAGAGCACTCAAGAGGCTTTTTTACTACTTTGGGAGATTGTAAGCCACTCATCATCATCATTCATAGATCTGACGATGGAAGGAAGTGCCTCAAAGTCATCTAGTACAACCTCCTTATTTTACAGATGAGGGAAATGACGCCCAAAGAAGTCGAAAGATTTGCCAGAGTGGTAACTGGGAGAACCGAGATTTGAACTGAGATCCCTTGACTCTGATTACAGTATTCTTTTCATTGTACCACACTGCCTACTGAGGCCACATGCCTGCTTGTCAGACATGTTGTCGAGAAGAGTCTTATTCAGGTCTGACCTGGACCAGATGACCACTGAGGATCAGAGGAGATTCTGGTCAGGGATGACTTAAAAAGAAGACATTTGCTTTTAAGGGGAAGATGTTAAAAGCAAGCAAACTCCTAAATATTAGACTGGTAGAGTACTGAGTCCACAAATCCGATCTCAAGAGATTCTTGCTCTGGTTTCACTGACTGGCAAAAATTTTAGGCAAACTAGCTCACAGGAGGGTGATTCTTTCTTCCCCAGGAGTAAGTATAAGGAAAAGGATGCTTCCATAGAACCATAGATACTTGGGATTGGAAGGGACCCAAGAGTTGTTGAATTTGATTTCTTTTTTATATGCAAGATTCTTTTTGCTTAACCTTTTAAAATTTATTTAAGGCAATGAGGTTAAGTGACTTGCCCAAGGGCAGTTATTAAGTGTCTGAGGCCAGATTTGAACTCAGGTACTCCTGACTCTAGGGCTGGTGCTCTATTCACTGCACCACCTAGCTGCCCCCAAATTCAATTTCTACCTAACTAGGAATGCCTTCTTCAACATCATCAGTGAGTAGTCATCTATCTTCCAGGGACATCTGTCTTCCGGAGGCAGTTCATTCCACTTTGGTATTTCTCAGACTATCAAGGGGTCTTTCCTTACACTGAGATGGAATCTATCCTTCTTAAAACTCCCAGTCTTCTCTTCTCCAAGAGAAAGAGTCCCACTTCCTTCCCCTGAGCCTCGTGTGGCCTGATGTTGCTTACCTAACCATTTTGCTTACTTCCATCTAAAGGTGCTCTAGCATCTCAAGCTATAAGTATATATAGCTTCACAATATATATATATATATGTATGTATAAACATACATCCAGAGAAACTCCAGATGTATGTCAACTCAAGCATGGCAAACTACATTGGGCTATTGTTATTCTGAATACTTTATTTTTCTTAGTGAAGCCTTGGTTTACCTTTTGGCACTGCCATCAGCAACTTATTTTGAACTTACAGTCCACTAAAACCCTCTGATTTTTATTTTTTTATACATGAACTCTACCTAGCCCCACCTTCCTCAACCTGTGCCCATGCAATTGATTCAGTTTTAGAATCAGAAAATCCAACTTACCATTCGTCCTTACTAAATTTCATCTTCTTAGATTCGGTTCCTTTGTTCTAGCCTGTTGAGATTATTTTACATTCTGACTGTCATGGAGCATGTTAGCTTATGCCTCCAACTTTATGTTCCGGTCAAAGTTGATAAGAATATCTTTGATGTACCTTCATCCAGATCCAGACTAAATGATTGGTTGGAATAGGTTCAAGGCCAAATCCCTATGCCCCTCTATGATAGACTTTTCACCAATCATTCAGTCATTTCCAAATCTTCCTAATTGCATTAGATTATCATCTTGTCCATATCTCTGTATAGGGAATAGGCTTAGAGAGTTTTACAATGCGTTTCTGAAATTTAGGTAATATGTACTCTGTTCCTTTATCAGAAAAAGAGAATAGTCAATATAGCATATAGGATGACCTATTCTTGATGAAGTCAATTTAGCTCACTGCTTCCCTTTTTAAATCCTCACAAAACAATCTAAGTTTTTTTAAATCCAGTATAGTTATCAAAGCTACTGTCACTATAGTTCACTAATTCTATCATTTCATTTTTGAAATTTGAGATATTTGCCTTTCTCAAGGCCTTTAACACCTCTTTTAATTCAGTTAAACAAAAGCAATTGATACCTCAAATGGTCCCAATGATGACAATATATATGTATATACATGCATAAATACATACATACACATACATGTATATGCCATTCTGTATCCATAGTCCTTCACTGTTTTAAGGAAAGGAGGGAAGTCTGTTTCCTCTTTTTTTTTCCCTTGGGGCCAAGATCAGTGATCACACGCACATTGGTCTGCTTAAACAGCTCCCTGCACCCCACCGATCTTCAGAATGATGATAGTCCCAATGTAATCTACCATGTTTGATATACACATGTTCAGTTCTAAGCAATACAGCCTAGGGAGGATGTTGAGGTGCTAAAACACCTTTAGATGGGACTGAGCAATGTCCTTGAAAACTTCTCACCCCTTTTGCCCTTATCTCCTATAGAATTTTAGACCAGTCTTTTGAACTGTACTCTTCCCAAAGCCAGGATATGTATTAGACTGGTTTTCTTCCCCTTTTCAGTCTCAAAACCTAAGGTTGTTACTTCCCCCTGAGGTTCCCATCATTTCATACCTAGCAACCAGGGCACAATAGACTTCTCATTTCTGTTAGATAGATATATGGTCACCTTGGTATATACCTATGGGAGGAGGGAGTCACCACCTCTCTGAGACCTGCCCTGATCACTTCTTTCCAAGTTCTCCCAGTTGAAAGTAAAAATGATGTGTTTTTACTACATTTCCCATAGCCCTTTGCTTGACTGTCCTTTGCCCCATCACATCTCCACTTGAGGAAACATTCCCCCGGCCTCATCATTTCAGCCTTTGTCATCCCAGGGCTGTGGGCATGAAAGTGGATAAATTAGGAGACTAAAGTGGAGTTAGGGAGAATGAACTCACAGCAGAAAACATTGGCTCATAATTAGTCTCCAAGAATGACCTGTAAGTAATGGCCTATAAGAAATAACCTTCATCGCAGTTCCTGCCCTAGGATGAGACATTGGAAGCGTAAGTTGGTACTTTATCTGTCCCTTCCCTTGGGAGAAGCCTGAATCACACTCCCTTTACCCCTCACAACACAACTAAGAGAAATGACCACAACAGCCACATTGTCTTAGAGTGACCTCATGGAATCAAAATATAGAGCTGGATAAGCATTTATAAAAAGCACCTACTATGTGCTCAGGCACTGTGCTAAGGTCTTTGCAAATATCTCAATTTTAATCTCCCAACAGCCTGGGGAAGTAGGTACTGTTTTTATACATATTTTACAATGGAGGAAACTGAGTCAGGTAGAGGTTTGGTGACTTTCCCAGGAACTAGTAATGTCTGAGGCTGGATTTGAACTCAGGTCTTTCCTCCTATAGTTCCAGTTCTCTATCTACTGTTGCACCTAGATGCCTCTGAGGTCATCTAGTCCAACCCTCTCATTTTACAAATAAGAAAACAGATGCCCAGAAATATCAAGTAGTTTTTCTAAGGTCCTACATTGTATTCCTTGGTTTAGACTCCCTTAGCTGGTAGCTTGTCCTCACCCCAATGACCATTTTCTTTTTCCAAAAAGGCATTGCTATCTTCTGTTATGACTTTATTTCCAAATATATGCTTTATCCTCTACTTCCCAAAAAGCCCTCTTCTGTAATAAAGCATAAAAAAGAGGGGAAAAGTAGTTCAGTGAAATGAATCTGATAATAGATTCCATGTTCCCAAAGTCCCCCACCTCTGCAAGGAAGGAAGAGAGGCATATTTTCTCACATCTTTGCTAGGGTCAAGCTTGGTGCTAGGGAGTCTTTTTCTTTCTTTCTTTCTTTCTTTCTTTCTTTCTTTCTTTCTTTCTTTTTGAAATTGTTTATGTAAATACTTTTTTGTTTGGACACTCTATTCATTTGTGAGAGTATCCCTCTCCCTGCCTATACCTATCACTAGTATCATGAAGAATAAGAGAAAAAAAGTGCGGCAAAACTAATCAGCACACCAACTGAGTTTGACAGAATAATGTTTCACCCCCCACCTCTTCAGAAAAAGGAGGGAGGCACATTTTCTCAAAACTTTTTGGTGGGGCAGGGCTAATTTCCTGGCTTCTTTCCTCTATAATCCCTCAAGAGTTCTCCAACCCCAGATAGATTACCAAACACTTTTGTCACATTCAATTTCTGAGGAAATCCATAGAGTTTACAGGGGAATCAAGGCCCAGGATGGTAAATCTGTTTACCCACAGTCCAATGGGTAATTAGTGGCGGAGCTCCTGCTGAAAAGGGTCTCTCCATATCTTTTCCATGCCAGTGTTATAGTTATTCTGAATTTACTCCCATCACCCTTCCTGGTTTCCAACTTTGTCAGAGGTAGCTTAGCTCTCAGAGTCATAAAAGCTCAGCATTAGAAAAGATGTGAAAGGGTAGCTAGTACACTCCACAGAAGAACAGCTATTCTCTACAATAACGCAGAACTTGTCTTTTATTTGAGCGCTTCCACATAGGGAAGGCCCCAGAGCTGCTACCGGAGACACTTTGGTCTATCATTTTACGGGTAAGAAAATCCATCTCATCAGTCAGACAGTCAATAAACATGTATTAAGTATCTACTACGGGCAAAGCACTATGTGAAGCAGTGGGAGATTAAAAAAAAAAAAAGACAAAGCTAGCCTGTGCCCTCAAGTGGCTTACAATCACATAGATAGAAGAGAACTGAAACTTGAACCCAAACCCTTTGAACTAGGTCACATGGGGTGGTTTGGGAAACAATTTTAGTTCTAGTTTCCTGGGGGACATACTGATGGCATCCCTATAAGCCTTCCTCTGTCCTCAACAATCTCCTCTTCCTCTTTCTAATATTTCTCTGAAGGCGGGTGACTCTCACTCCCTCCTCCCTCTCCACAGAGTCTTGGTAGAGATGGTAGGTTAAGTTCTGGAAGGCCCTTTGGGGAGAAAAGTCCCTCCTCTATCCCATAGTAGCATTTTGCCTTTCTTTGGGGTTCCAGAGTTTCTTTGCAGTGGAATTGGTGGATGTGGGTGGGTGAGTGGGGGCTATGGGTACGGAATGTTACATGTCTTTCAGAGTCAGTTGCTGTCCTAATTAGCTTTGTTGAACTTTTCTTCTTCCTGCTCCTCTTCCTCTTCCTCTTCTTCTGTCACTTATTTCCTACAAGGGATGCTGGCTCATTAGGTAGGGAGGGGGGGTATATTTGGGAAAGAGGATATATAAAAAATACAGCAATGAAAATTTAAAAAGGAAAGGAAGAGCAGGAAAATGGCCATCAGGATGAAGCTGGACTCCAGGGAGGGTTTGCGAAATGCACCTCTCTCCCTTTTTGGTCAAGGTGGGGGACCATAGGTGAGGAATGTTGCCTATAATGTTAGACTCAAATGTGTATTGGTTGACTTTGGATGAACTGCCTTCTGTCTCTCCTTTTTATTTTTCCTTACAGGGGATCCTGGAGAGGAGGAGGCATCTATTTGAAAACGAAGATGTTGTTTTTAAAAAAAAAAAAGAGAATATAGCAATAAAAATGCAACAAGCTGGAAAAAGTGGAGGGGGGGGGGGAAGGATGCTTACTGGCACTCAGCTTGCCCCCAGAGACAAGGTGAACAAATCCAGCTCCCTCCCTTCTTCGCAGTGGTGGGAGATTATGGGTGGGGAAAATCGCCTGTAATTTCAGATTTGGTTAATGAGCTTGTCCGCTGGCTTTGCTGGCCTGCCGTTTGGCTTTCTTCTAGAAGAAAATTTTTTTCTTCCAAGGGATGGCTCACTGGGTAGAGGGACGGCTCTAGGTGGAAAAACAAGCTGATGGGGGGGGAAATCAATAAAAATTAAAAGGAAAACAAAATAAAGGAAGAAAAGGGGGGGAAAGTGGTTATTATTAGCCATCTGGATTGTGAAAGCCAAGATTTGCAAAAATGCACCCGGATCTCTGCTCTGCAGAGGTGGGGAGGGGGGCAGAGAGGGGCAAGGGACCGTAGGGGTGGAACACTGTCTGTCGTGTCAGACGCGTTGATGCGGTGGTTGCCTTTCCGGCTTGTTTCTCCCTTTGCTTCTCTCTTTTCTTTTTGCTTTTATTACGAGGGAGGCTTTCTGGTAGGGGAGGGAGGCGGAGAATGTGGAAGGAGGGTGAGAGCAGAACAGACAGCAATCCAGATAAAAGAACGGTAACTTTACCCCCCCGGCCCCAGCCCCCCAAGGTCCGCTGAGGGTCGCGCTGTCGCGGGCGCGTCGGCTCTGCATCCGCTGAGCTTAGCCCAGACGCTTTAGGATCCCGAGATTGCAGAGTTGGGAGCTGCAAGGGACTTGCGAGCTGCGGTTGGACCTTTTGCGGGAGGAAGAAAGGGCCAGCCAGGCTTGGCGAGGTCCCCAAATGGTCCCCACAGGGCGCTGGGAGCAGCGGGGGGGAGCTGGCCCCGCATCCTCTGACCGGAAACCCACCGCCTCTCAGAGCGCAGCCCGCCTGTCCCCCCGCTCCGCCCCTAAGACAAGTCCCAAAACATCAAACTTCATACGGTAAAAGGCAAAGCCTATGCAAGCAGCCCTAAAGCGGCGAGAAGAGCCCTTGGTCATGTCGCTTAGAAGGGGCAAGGCTATCCCCCCGCTGAAAGGCTGGCGGCGTGGGGCCCTGCGTGTGCGGGAACATGTCTACATGCGTCCCAAGACACACGAAGCAGGGCCGGGCCTCCGCCGTGCAACTGCATTTCCTGGGAGAACTGAAGTTGCTCCCCTCTGAGGCGAGCGCCGTGGGAGGCAGGAGCGGAGCGTTGCGCTGCCGCAGGATCTCCGGCCGCGGCTGGCCTGGGGTTCGGCATTGGAGAAGTGGGCCTCCCCCCCGGCCCTCCCCGCCTCCCTTCCCTCTCTCCGGGCGGCCGGGGTGAGGGGGCATCGCGGGGGTCCGGTCCCCTCCTTCTCTAGGGTGGGGGGAGAGCCGAGGCGCGCTCGGGCCCGGGCGGAGCTCCGGAACAGGGCGGCGCTCCCCCCCCCCCCCCCCCCGGCCAGCTCTGCAGTCCGACCCCGGGGCCTCCGGAGGGCCGGGGGCGGGGGGGCGCGGGGGGGGCGGGGCCCGGGGCGGAGGGGGCAACTTGGGCAACTTCTGGGCCCTGGCGGAGACCTGTTGAGCGGCGCGATCGGCGGCGGCGGCGGCGGCGGCGGCGGCGGCGGCGGCAGGTGTCCGCTCGTGGCGCCGCCGCCGGCCCGCTGCTGCGGGGGTCCCGGAGGGGCTCTTGCCGCCGCCGCCGCCGCCGCCGCTTCCTCTCCCGGAGCCGATCGCGCCCCGGCCGCTGCCGCCGCCGCCGCCGCCGGGGTCTCCCAGAGAGGCGGCTTGGGCCGGCCCGAGTGCCTCTGCTGCGGTTGACGCTGCCGGTACCGACAAGTGCGTCTGCGGGGGCTGCAAAGTTGGCTTTGGGGGCGGCGGGGGGATGGGGGCAAGCGCACCGGCACCGGCGGCGGCCAGAGGGGCTCGGAAGGGGTGGCGGGGGAGCCGCGGGCCGGGCCGCGGTGGGAGGAGGGCGCTCTGCTCCCGCAACTCCCCCCCCCCCCCCCGCCCCCAGGCCGGGTACCGGGCATCGGGAGAGCCGGAGCTGCAGCGGGCTGGGAGGGGGGGGCCGAGGGGTGAGGATGGCTGGAAAGCCGCAGCCCCAGCCGGAGAGCCCGCCCCCTCGCCCCCCCCCCCGAGGGGAGCGGGCGGGGCTGGGCGGAGCCGGAGGAGGTCTCGGCCAATCAGCGAGCAGCCCAAGCCCCGCCCACGCGGTCCCTAGCCTTGGTACTCGGGCGCGCAGCACTCCTGTCTCACTCGCGCTTCGCTCCGGACGAAGGTCGAGCCTCTCCCGAGCCAACCCGAGCCTCTCCAGCCCCCGGCGCCCCCCGGCGCCCCCCGGCGCCCCCCGGCGCGCCTGGCCCGCTCCCCCTCCCCCGGTCCCTTTTCGTATCCTGCCAGCTATTCCTCTTCCCCCGACTGCCCGCCGGCCCCCGCTGCCTCCAGCGGTCCTGGGCTCCCCCTGATTGCCACCCGCTGCCCCCTTAGCCCTCTCCCCTTCCAAGTCCCCCTGTGCAGCCGCTTCTCCTGCCACCTCCCCCCCTCCGCTCTCACTTCCCGCCTTTCTCCGCAGCCGTCGGGGCTTGAGCGCACTTGCGTCCCAGCTCCCTGTCGAAGCTGCTTGTCCCCGGGGCCAAGGGCCGAGGCTGGGGGCATCTCAGACAGGGCACCCCGAAAAGAGCTTAGAGATTGCCTTTTCCTTTAGCTTCCTTAACGTTTGACCAGGTTTGCTCGTCGGGTCTCTCGCCCGAAGGTAATGAGTTTTCTTTTTCCTTCCTCAGACTGCTCAGCTGAGGTCCAAGGGCCGCGGGGGTAGGGCAGGGGGGCATCTTAGTGACGTGGGGAAGCGAAGACTCTCCTGTGGCCTTTCGGGACGCACAGGGCTTGGGGCTGCGGATTTCCTGCAGGATCCAGCCTAGGAAATGGGGGGGGGGGAGGAGCGGGACAGAGAGGTTATGGCGTCGAATTCTTTTGAGGGGACTAGTGCGCCCTTTGGAAGGGCGATGGGGGACCGTGTGGTAGCGTCTCGGGGGGAACAGTCACTTTAGACATCGAAGACCTGCCCCCCTCCTTTTATGAGGGAGAAAACGGAGGCACTGACTGGAGGAGACGTGCACCGGGTCCCGCACTTCACCGCAGAACAAAGACTCGAACCCAGGGCTTTAGCTATCAAATTCAGGAAATTTGACGGTTTCTGGGAGCAGAAGTGGGTAGGGGAAGAGTCCAATTTGCTCCTGAGGTTTGTTCAACTTTGGAATGCATGTAATGAATTGGGGAGCATTGCGGGAATGTCGGGGGGAGGGGGGTAATGGTGAAGGAGCCCTTGGCAGATACAGGAGCCCCCGCGTTCAGCCTGGGACTCTCCTTTTGACGTACATTGGAGAGAGCTGCCGGAGGGGGAAGGAGCACCTGTTGACGGCGCTGGCTTGTGAGATCGGCTTCAGGTTTCTTTTATCTAACAGAATTAGTCGAGCCCCCTCCGTGTGCCAGGCGCTCTGGGGGCTCCGGAAGATGGGGGGGGGCTAAGATTTAGGACACTGGGAATGCCTGGGTTCGAGCCTCAGCTCTGTCATCGACTGACACGTTCCCCAGGGCTAATCCTCCTTTTCTTTTTTTGAACCTCAAACTAAGGACGGTGGGACTAAGTGGTCTCTAATATCATTCCCAGCTCGAGAGCCCATGATTTGAGGCTGGACAAATCAGTGGGGGTGGGGTGCACAAGATCTGATTTGCATGGAGGGCAAGTGAGGGAGGCAGGGGGATGGCAGTGGAAAGGTACTACGTGGAGTTGGTGTGGACGCAAAAATGGGGGGGAGGGAGTGTGTGAGCCAGGAACTTGTCTTGGTGCTGAAGAGAAATGGTTAATGGAGATGCTATGGGTGCTTGGCCTTTGAGGGGTCCCCTAAATGATCAACATAGTGGCAGGCAGCAACATTTGCGGTTCAGGGCTAGGAGAACTCAGGTCCCATCCCTCAGCTCGTCTCTTCAGTGTTAACATCCACTGGGATTCAGCCCTGACAGGATGAATCTCCCCTCAGAACCTGAGGACCAAGCACCCTGGGGAGGGAGGGGGGGGGTGTCACAGTGGGGGGGGGGGCAGAGAACCTGTCTTGTTGACCCTCCCCGAAGTGCTGAGGAAGTGAACTGAACCTCTGGACAAAAGAGGGGGAAGGAGGGAAGAAAAGACCTATCTTTGCCTATATTTGGTGATGCTACTAAAATCAAAAAAAAAATTAAAACGAAAGAATCTAACCTTAGTATGGTATGTTTTGCTTTGCAAATTGTTTTCATATATGTTATTATCTTTCATCCTCAAAGAGTAGCTGTGATAGAAATCACTGACTTCATTTTACACGGGGGGAAACTGAGGCTCAGAGAGGTGAAGGGATGTGGCTGAGATCAGGCAGTCCCACCTCTCTGTTTCATAGATGAGGAAATTGAGGCACGGAGATGAGGAGGGGGTTGGCTCTTGGTCACACAGTTAATAACAGCACCAAAAGCCAGGTTCCCCCCCCAAAAAAATGATTTTCAGATCTTAAAGATCACCTGGTTCTTCCTCCCTCATTTTATAAATGAAGAAACTGAGGCATAGAGACGGAGAAGGGACTTGATGTTGATGACGCAGTTAACAAAAGGCAGAGCCGTATTGAAAAGCCAGCTTGCCTGTATCCCCCTCACCCCAAACTGCTCCCTCCCCACCCCAGAGCTTAGCAAATAACCAATATGTCATCAGTGCTTGTTGATTGAGATGCCTGATTTTCAGAACTTAGAGATCATCTAGCCCCTCTCCCTCATTTTATAAATGAGGAAACTGAGGCACGGAGATCAGAAAGAGGTTTACTCTTTGTCACACAGTTTAAAAAGAGGCAGAACCTGGTTTAAATCCCATTTTTCTCCTCCCCCCCAAAAATGGATTCTCAGAGCTTAGAGATCATCTGATCACTTTATAAACGAGGAAATCGAGGCACTGAGAGGGAGAAGGGACCAGATCATGGTGAGCCAGTTTTCTGTGCCCCCCCATCTCTACAAAACTCCCCCCCTGAGTTTAACACACTGTTTGTCAAATTGCAAGTGCTTAATCAGTGCTTGGTGATTGAGAATAGCTGGCTTTCAAAGCTTAGAGATCATGTTGTCTCACCCCCTCAGGAGGAATTGAGACAGGAAAGGGGCATCTTCTTGGTTGCGCAGTTAATAAAAGCTACTCAGGATTACAAACCATCCCCCCCACCCCCGTTTTCTCTTCCCTCCTTTCCCCTCTACGCAGGCAAATACACACACACACACACACATATACAGACTAGCAGACACAGACACAGACACAGACACAGACACAGACACAGACACAGACACCCTGGACAGGAGACTGAAAGACTCACAGCACAGACACAGACACACAGACACACAGACACACACACACACATATACACACATACACAAACACGCGCGTGCACACACACACACACACACACACACACACACACTGACAAGGGCAGGAGACTAATATGGCATGTTTCCAAGTCTCTTAGCAAAAAAAAAAATAAAACTGTCCTCAATAATCAGTCTATCAGTAATAACACCCATCTTCCAATCTCTGCCCCCCCATTTAGATGTAATCACCCCAGAAGCCCTGTGACGCAGTTAGTATAACAGAAATGTATTACTTTGCTTTTGATGGGGTTTTTTTGCATTATGATGCAAATCCTTCAGAGAAGAGCCTCCACCCCTCTTTCACCTCTGGCCCCTCCTCCTCCTCCCCCCTCCCCTCCCTTAGCTGGGACTAGTTTACCCTTGTTTAGAAGCTACATCTAGCTGCAGTGTGACGCAGGATAAGAGGAGGAGGCAGTGGCTTGGAGGAGGTGTGGATTGGCCTCCTGAGGCTAGTCACCTCCTTTGCAGGTTTGCTGAGGGGCCAGCCCAGTCTGTGGGACTGTGAAGAAGCTTGAGCTATTCCTTAGTCTAAGAACATTCTGGATTTGGAGTGGGAAGACATTTCAGAGATCATCTATTCACTCCCCTACTTTTCCAGAGGAGAGGGGATGAGTGACTTGCTTAGGGTCTCTTCACACTTAATACATCAGGGCAGCACATAGGATGTCCAAATCCTGGAATTCTACCCAGAGCTTCTTCACCCTGTTTCAGAGAATATCTGAGCTAAGAAGGGAGTTAGAATGTAGAACAGACTGTCAAAAGTCAAAGAGACCTTGTCCTATAGCCTGTCATAGCTGGGAGGGACCTTGGAATACAGAATGTAACAGCCAGAAAAGACCTTAGAATATAGAACAGTGTCAGAGATGGAAATGGCCTTAGACATCATAGATTCCACCCCCCCTTTCATTTTACAGAAGAGGTTCATAGAATGTGGCAAAGTCAAGACCAGGACCTAGGTCTCCTGATGCTAACACCATTAGCAACAAGGATATTTTACACAACTATAGCCTTTTATGTCCCTTGTTGCTTTAAAGACTTGAGGTATTTAGCATTTTGAAAAATGGTCCTTTATTTGGCCAAAAAATTGGATTTGAACCCTTCTCTAGCTGGGTGAGCTAGTGGGAATTGGTTTCTAGTTCTGTGCCTCAGTTTCCTCATCTGTAAGATACACAGACTACATCAAGTATTTCCCAAACTGTATGTTCTTCAGAGCCTGAGTGTGTCCCCCTGCAGTGTGAATAATGATGGATTATATTTGAAAATATGAAATTATGCATGTTTCAAAATACATGGGGTGCTTTTCCCTGTGAAAATAATCTTAATTTCCTCTATTTCCCCCCTAACTCACTCCCCCCCTTTAGCCTGGGAGGTATTCAGTATATTAAGAGACATTTAAAATGTATGTTGAACTGAAATATACATAAATGAGGTCTGGCCTAGGTGAAATATCTAGAATATTCTGTGATTCTGTGACATGTCAGTTGAGCCTTATTAACAAAATCCTTGTGAAGATTCTAGATTTATCCATGAAAGGGATATGCAGATGGATAGAGTGATTTGCCTGGTAACATAGCAAAGCAAAGACTCAGACAAGAGATATGTGAGGCTAGAGATAGTGCTTCCCCACTAACTGCCTTATGCTCCTGATGAAGTCAATTAGCCCACCATGCTCTCTAGATTGGGATCCCAAAGTTTAGAGGTGAGGGGTCCCTCTTTCTAGAGAGCCTTGGCTTCTTACTTCCTTGGTTCTTCCTTGGTCTAGTCCTAGCCAGCTGGAAAAGTAGTTTCCTGGTTTTTGCAGTCTGAGGGCATGTGCCTATGTGTTTGTGGTGTGTTGTTGACATTATCTGTGCATTTATTTTGAAAAGAATCAAGCCTTGGCAGAAATTAGAGCCCTGTACTGGAGAGGATTCAGTGAGGGGAGGGGGATATCATCGGAGATTCTGCCAATTTCTTACCTTCTCTGGTTCTTTTTTGTGCATGGATTATTAAGCCATTGGGGAAAAATTGCCCATCAATGTCTCCTTTTTGTAGCATTCCGTGGCATGATGATGGGGGTGGGGGGGTGAAGGGGGGGTGTTTGGTGCAGGCCTGACTCAGAGCTTATTTTATATTCTGCCTTCAGCTCAAAGGGGCCCCTGCACCACCCCCAGAAGTGGGTCCTGGGAGTGTTTGTGTTAGGAGAGGGGTGGGGCTTTAGGAATCAATCGAACAACTACCGTGGACTAGAATTCAATTCAAAGGGACATTTGTGAAGCAGTTATAATATGCAAAGCCTTATGGCAGGTGATTGGCCCTAAAAAGATGATTAAGACATTGCCCCCTTCATCAACAAGTTTATAATCTAGGGAGAATGGGGTGGGAAAGACGACATAGGCACAAAGATCTGATTCCCAGTAGGGATGGTTAGTGCCAAGAGGTTTATGGAATCATAGATTCTGTCTGAACTGGAAGGGACCTCAAAGGTCATCTAGTCCAACTCCCTCATTTTATAGAAAAGGAAACTGAGGCTCAGAGAAATGAAAATCTCTAGGTTCATCCATCTAGAGTTTACAGGGGCCTCAGCCCATTTAGTCCAACTCCCTCATTTTACGGAGGGGGAAACTGAGGCACGAGTAGGTGCACTGACATGTCTGGAATATTGCAAGTAGTGATCCTCTGGAGTAGAATTTGAATCCGGGTCCTGTGGCTTTTAGACCTGGTGTCCTCTATCAGATATCTGAGATGAGAGAGGGTTCACTGCTGACTGGGAGTGAAGGGGATATAAAGATCAGGGAAGGTTGTAGGGAAGAGATGACACTTGAACTTAAGTACAGGATTCCAATGGGGAGCCTGTACCTTGTTTTAACCATAGGAGATGGGAGCAAAGGCATGGAGACCCAGAAAGGTTGGATTGGGTTTGGGGCTTGGTGGATCCATTTTGGCAGGAGCCCAGAGCACTGTATGTGAAATGAGAGCAATGTAAAATCATGTTAGAAAGATAGGCGAGAGAGCTGGATTGTGGTGTTGGCAGGGCTGATCTTATGTAGCAGGCTGAGGACTTTCGTCTTAATTTGATGGGCAGCAGAGAGCCACTGGAGGTTTCTAGAAAGAAGGGACCTGGTGGGACCTGTGCTTATTTTGGCAGCCGGATTAGCAAATAGGAGAGACCGGAGACAGGGAGACAAGTTGGGCAAATAATCCAGGTGACCCAGGCAAGCTGAAATGAGGCGGGGGGAGGGGAGTAGGGTGTGATTGTGGGATCGGGAAGAAGGGGATGAATTCTAGAGGTTTCTGCAGTAAAATTTCCTGGACTGGGAGGGATGAGGGGAGGGAGTTGGGAGAGGAGGCGGGGAGGGGGGGGAAGATGAGCGTGTGCGGCGTGGGAGGAGACAAAGATGACTCAGTCACATTTGCAACCTGGAGCTGAGGAAGGGTCCTCCTTCTGCAGGTAAGTCAGGGGGAAATGGTAGGTTTCTAGCACTCTCCAGAGGAACAGATGAGAGGGAATGGCTTTCAACTGTAGCAAGTGAGACTTCGGTTAGAAATAGAGGCACTTCCCTGGTGAAGCTTCAGACATTTCACATGCATGTGACCTACTCCTCCAAGCAGCATCTGAAGCCCCCACTCACAAGGCAACATAGTTCCATCTTCATTGTGCCTCACTCTCAGGGCCCCATCCGGCTTGAAGCCCAAAGTTGGGTGTCCAGTCCCTAGGCAGACCACTTAATTTCCCTCTCTTTCATGGCCACAGACCACAACAGTGATTTGTGAGGAGCAAGCCAGAGAGTGAGTGGTGATGTCTAGCTGCAGCAAATTCTCCCTGTTTGACTCCGAGCTCCCAGCTCATGTCATACTAACATTGGGTGAGTAGCCCTCTTCGCATGTTTGGAGTATGACACAAACCATGTTTCAGGAGGGGGGCTGCTCTCTTCGCCTCCCCAGAGCTCCATGTACTGGAGTACAATCTTTCTTCCATTGTGTATTTTAGTCATCCAGGGACTGGTAGTGCAAAAGAGAGAGAGGCCTAATTTTGAGATCAGAAGGCTCGGGTTCAAATTAGAAGCCTGTCACTAACTTGTTCTGGCCTCGATGTACCACTTCATCACTCAGGGACACAGGTTGCTAATCTGTAAAAACAGGGAGGAGAGTGGGTGGGCAGATTAGATCTCTAAGGTCCCTTCCAATTCTAAAATCTACAATCCTCTGACCACAGCTACCCATATGCACCCCCACCCCCTGTCAAATCGAAAGGACAGAAGTATATTTTCTGAAGCTGCCTGCCTCTGGAAGCAGATGATTGAGTGGCGTCTGGCCTCCTGGCTTTGTCACCGAATGTCCCTGAGAAATACCCATAAATAAGATCCTAAGGAACCGCATCTGATGAAAGGAGGCAGGTAGTAGAGGAAATGTGGGGTTCAATCACAGGGAGGGGCTCTTGAGGGAATCCCTGACTCCTTCAGATGGCATCTTGGCACCAGTTTGATATTAAAGGAGATTGCTGAAGGGGGTGATGTGGTCCTAGAGGCAGTTGAGGGTGTGAGTGAAATGTCTTTTTCTCACTGTGGAAAAAGGTGTGTGTGTGTGTGGGGGGGGTTCTGATGAGCAACTTCCCCATTGGCCTCAATTCTTTTGCCAACAAATGGTTAAGCCATTGGACACACTGGCCAGAGGCTTGGATGCCTCTCCTTCCTGCCCCAAGCTCTGAGGAAGGGGACCCAACCTAATCTCCCAACGGAAACAGAGCTAGCTCAAGGGGACTTAGGGAGGGTCCATGCTCCAGATGGCACAAGAAGCCCACCTGTTATAGTTGCAGGTTTTCCCCGTTCTATGAAAATCCAGAAAGGTTTCAAAGCCCATTTTGGCAGCTGGCTAATGGGTCCCCCCCCCCCCGGGTTGCTTTGTATATTTTAGTTTGTGGAATATTGCTTGAAGGCAGCTCCATTAGAGCCTTCGAGGAGATTCTGGGGTAGGATGGACCTTGCTAGTGTTAAGAAGGAGGATCACCTCCAAAAATTAGCTTAAGAATTGAGGAAAATAATTCCCTGGGAAAGCAGGTGAGGGGGGAAACTGAGCTCAAATCAAGCTCATCCTTTGGGGAGCTTTTTTGTAGTTTTTTTCAATTCTGTCCTCTAAAGGATGACTATCATTCTGCCCATCTTTCAGTACTGACACCTTCCTCCCTCAGAGCAGGTGGTCCTCCCTTCCTCAGGTCAGGTTCTGGCCATTCTTTTTTCCTCATTTCAAAGGGGTTGCCTTTCCTGCTATAGGACTCTTGAGTTGACCCCAAAAGTTATATGAGGAGCAGGAAAGGAAAATGCTGGTGAAGATGAAATAGGAGCTAAGGGAGGCAGTCAGCTTTAAGGAGCACCAGACTAGTCTCCCAGAGACCTATCTAGGTTTAAATCCAGCTCTGAAAATTACTAGCTAGGGAAGTTTGGACTTAGACCCCTTGTGGGCCTCGGTTTCCCAGTCTGTCAATGGAAGTGTTTGGTCCTTTCTAGCTTTTACTTTTCATTGTGGACTGCCCCAGTATGGAGTGGATGGAGTGGAGGGCTCTAAATTGCAGTTTCCTGAAACTTTGCCAGCTCTAATATCTCACCCCTCTCTGCTTGCCCCCCCCCAGAGGACATTGTCCTTCCCCTGAGGCCTGGTTTTTTGTCAACTACCCTCCCAAGACACACACACACACACACACACACACACACACACACACACACACACACACGAGTCTGGTCTGAGGGCACCCTTAGGCTCAGGTCTGGGGTGTGGCAGCAGGGTTGTTCCCAGACCTAGGAGGTAAGGGGGGGGGGATGGAGGAGAGGGGGAAAAGAAGGGACTGACATTCGGCCTTGGGGCTTGGTGTAGAGCCTTGCAAGGCTCTCCTCCAGTCTCATTGGGTATGTAAATGCACCCACTAGAGCAGTGTACACACATGAGTCCTTAGCCCCCTGATCTGAGGGCGATGTCCTCCTCCAGCACCTGCACAGGGGTGCATGTCATTAGTATGACAGCCTGGCACCCATCAACAGGGCCAGAGTAGAGCCCACTGGACAGGGAGTGAGCAAAGAGGACTGATGGACAGGGATAGAATAGACAGAGAGACAGGAGGAGAGAGCAGGGCGCATCCTCGGTGAGAATGGGGGTGGGGTGGTCACCGGAGGATGCTGACCTCCAGGACCCTAGTGGGTTTGGGAGGGAAGAGGCTCACCAGAGCCTCACCCACATCTCAGGGGCTTCTCCCCCACCTCTCTCCGACTCTCTGGCAAAATCCACCTATACCTACCTCCCCTCTAAATGAAAAAGAAAACACTGACCAGTCTCACATAAGTCTAGGGGCTTATATGGGGTGGGGGGTGCAGAGGCCAGGTCAGAGAACCTTAGCAAAGGCAAATAGGTGGGCAGAAGAAATCTCAGTTTTCTTTTTACTGGACAGTGGGAAGAGACAGTCTCAGACACCAGAGAAAGGAGACTGTGATGGGGGGGGGGGGAGGAGGTGGTTCCAGACAGAGCTGCCTTCCAGAACTTTCTCCACTAGATAACTAGCATTGGTAGTTCAGACAGCCACGACTTAGCAACAGTCTCTGCATACTAAGTGTTTTCCCCAGGGTGGGGCTGAGTTCGGAGGTAGCTCAGAGGCAGGAGCTAGATCCGAGGCAGAACCCTTACAGATCTTTTCTAGGACTGGGCCAAGCAAAGCACGGGCCCCTAGAAGGAGCACCCCTCCTTCTCCCTAATAGCACTGCTCTACCCCAGCTGGCAGGTCAGACCCCATTCAGAGGCAGGTGTGGGGGAGAGGCAAAACTGAAATTGGTAAAGCCTATTGTGTGCAGAGCCTGCCCACTAACATTTCTTGAGTGCCTACTGTATACAGAGTCCTTAAGGGGCAGGGGAAAAGCAAAGTTGATATTTAAAGCCCACTGTGTACAGAACCAGCTTTGCCATTTATTGAGTGTCTACTGTATACAGAGTCCTTAAGGGACTGAGGGAGAGGCAAAGTTGACATTTAAAGCCCACTGTGGGGGCAGCTAGGTGGCACAGTGAATAGAGCGCCGGCCCTGGAGTCAGGAGGACCTGAGTTCAAATCCTGCCTCAGATACTTAATTACCTAGCTGTGTGGCCTTGGGCAAGTCACTTAACCCCATTGTCTTGCAAAAACCTAAAAAAAAGCCCACTGTGTACAGAGCCTCTCCCATTAACATTTTTTGAACACCTACTATGTACAGAGTACTTAAGGGATTGGGAGAGGCAAAATTGATATTAAAAGCCCACTGTACACATACTCAGTCCCACCATTTATTGAGTGCCTACTATGTACAGAAAACATAAGGTGCTGGGGGAGAGGAAAAGTTGATATTAAAAGCCCACTGTGTACAGAGCCCGCCCCATTAACATTTATTCAGTGCCTACTATGCACAGATCTTTAAAGGGCTGGGGGGAAGAGGCAAAGTTGATATTAAAAGCCCCCTGTATACACACTCAGCCTGACCATTTATTGAGTGCCTATTATGTACAGAGTCCTTAAGGGACTGAGGGAGAGGCAAAGTTGATATTAAAAAGTCCACTATGTATAGAACCAGCCCCACCATTTACTGAGTGCCTACTATGTACAGAGTCTTTAAGGGATGGAGTAAGAGGCAAAGTTGATATTAAAAGAACACTGTATACACACCCAGCCCCATTAATATTTATTGAGTGCCTACTGTGTGCAGAGTCCCAAGGGACTGGAGGAGAAGCAAAGTTGATATTAAAAGCCCATTGTATACAGAACCAGCCTCATCATTAATTGAGTGCCTACTATGTAAAGAATCCTTAAGGAACTGTGGGAGAGGCAAAATTGATATTAAAAGCCCACTGTGTACAAAGTCAGCTCCATTAACATTTATTCAGTGCCTACTATGTACAGAGTCTTTAAGGGGCTGGAGGAGAAGCAAAGTTGATATTAAAAGCCCACTGTGTACACACCTAGTCCCACTGTTCAGGGGTTGTGGGAAGGAAAGGCAAAGTTGGCATTAAAAGTCCACTGTGTACAAAGCCAACCCCGTTAACATTTATTGAGTGTCTACTGTGTGCAGAGGCAAAAGGCGTTGGGGGAGAGACAAAAAAAATTGATATTAACAGCCTATACAGACCCAGCATCACCATTTATTGAGTGCCTGCTATATACAGAGACTCTTAAGGAGCTATGGGAAAGGCAAAGTTGATATTAACAGCCCATTGTGTACAGAGCCCACCCCATTAGCATTTATTGAGTGCCTCCTATGTACAGAGTCCTTAAGGAGCTAAGAGAGAGGCAAAGTTGATATTAACAGCCCACTGTTTATAGAACTAACCCCACCATTTATCATTTACTATGTACAGAGTCCTTAAGGGACTAAGGGAGAGGCAAAGTTAATATTAAAAGAACACTGTGTACAGAGCCAAGCCCATTCTTTATTGAATGCCTACTATGTACAGAGTCCTTAAGGGGTTGGGGGAGAGGCATAGTTGGTATTAAAAGCCCCACTGTGTACAGAACCAGCCCTAATATTTATTGGGTGCCTACTGTGTGCAAAGTCCTAAGGGGCTGGGGGAGAGGCAAAGTTGGGACAGTTCAATTCCATGACCATTTATTAAGTTCCTACTGTGTACAGAATCGTCTGGCTAATCTGTGTTCATTGCCCTTTTTTGGGTAGGAGACAAGCAGAGTTTATAAGGCTATAGGATCAAGCAATCTCAGAGATACCTCTTCTAACCCTCTCATTCTACAGATGAGCAAACTGAGGCACAAAGAAGGGAAGTGACTTGCCTAAAATCATACAGATAATAAACATCAAAGCTGAGTGCTGACGTTAAGAGAATTTAACAACCGATTTTTAGTACCTACTTTGTTTAAAGCTTGTCCAATTAACCTTTATTTAAGTGCTTACTGCTTGCAGAGTCCTGGGCTGTGGGAGATGGAAAGTTGAGGTAAGCCAATTTGACAACTATTAAACATGTACTGTGTATAAAATACAACCTATTATCCTTTGTTAAGTGCTTACTGTGTTCAAAGGCCTGAACTAGGGTTTGGGAGGGATGCAAAATTTAGATAAATCAATTCAGAAATTATTTATTAAGCACTTACTGGGTACAGAACTTGTCTAAAATAGTTGTTCAATATTTAATGTATGCAGAATCTGGTGTTCTCAACTGGGGGAGAACATTCCATTGCTTTATTAGGCACCAACTGCACACAGAGTCAATGGACATTTATTAAGTCCTCATTCTGGGCAAAGACCTTTGATCAGGCTTTGTAGAGATAGAAACTTGAGGTGATTCAAATGAATTCATTTATTAGGTGCTTGCTGTTTGCAGAATATAACATCTATTGAGCAGCTGCTGTGTGCTGAACTTTATTTTCTAGCTTGAGGGAAGTATAAAGGTCAGATAAAATCATCTAAAGGTCACACATTGAGCAGGTCCAAGTAACATGCACTGAGCATCTACTGTGTGCAGAGACTTACTGGACATTCCAAGTTGAGATGACTCAGCTATATTAAGTACCTGCTGTTTTCAGAGTCTAAGTAAACTTTATTATATGCTTGCTGTGTATGGAGTTCTGTGTTCAGTTTAAGGGGTGATACAGAGTTAAAACAATTCAATTAAAATTATTTATTAAGTGCCTACTATGTACAAAACTGGTCCAAGTAACATAGATTAAGTACCTACTGTGTTTAAAAACCCATATTCCAGACTAGGGAAAATGAAAAGTTGGAATAAATCAATTCAGCAACTCTATGTTAAGCATTTACTATATACAGGCCTTGAGTAATATGCAATTATTAAGTGATTACTGTATGTAGAGCTCTTTACTCAGAACTGGGGGAGATGGAGAGTTGAGATGGTTCGATTCAAGAACTCTTTATTAAATGTCTGTGGTATGCAGAGCCTGTTCAACCACAATTTATTAAACTGAATGCAAAGTTCTCTGGGAAATGCAGAGTTGAAACAATTCAATTCCACAACCATTTGCTAAGCACCTACTGTTTACAAAGATTAGCCAAGTAATATTTATTAAACATTTAATGGATGGAGAACCTTGGACTTAACATCTGGGAAAATGAAATTTTGAGATAATTCCATTTAACCATTATTTATTAAGAACCTATTATAGGAAGAGTCCCTTTATACCAGTCTGGGAGAAATGCAAAGGTCAAGTAATCTAATTCACATCCTATTTGTTAAGCACCTTATGTGTGCAGAACTTAGCTAACTGATGTTTATTAAATGCTTATATTAACTATGACATCATGGACTTAGAATTAGGGGATATGAAAAAATCAATATACTTCAACTGAATAATTTATTTATTAAGTGCCTGCTATATATATACAGATCAGATTTAAGCAACATATAGTAAATAACTCTGTGTACAAAATCCCATGGGTGCTGCATAGTTAAGAAAAGTGTAATAATCATTCATTAAACATTGTTTTCAGAGGCAAAACAACTAATATCTAATAAATGCTTACTGTATATAGAACCATATACTCAGGGCTAGGAAGATAAAAAATTGAGAGAATTCAGTAGTACTCTGTGCAATGCCTGGGTAAATGACAAATATTAAGTGCTTACTGTATATACAACCATGTGTTCAGGCTAAAAATTGCAAAGTTGATCTAACCAAATTCAGTATAGTTTTATTAAGTTTTTCCCTTTAGTGGAACAGGATCAAACAGCATATATTAAGCACCTATTGTTTGCATAGCATGTTGAGAAATGAGATAAATGAGTTCACCAATTTATGGTTTTTTTTCAAACTGTACTCTGCAAAACCTGGGCAACTATTATATATTAAATACTTACTGTATACACAAGAAGTGTGCAAGCTGAAGAGTCACCAAGTTGATCTAACTAAACTCAATGTAGTTTTATTAAGTGCCTGCCTGGATCAGGATCAAGTGGCATATATTAAGCACCTATTGTTTGCATAGCTTGTTGGGGAATACAAAGGTGAGATAAATGAGTTCACCAATTTATGATTTTTCAAGCTGTACTCTGCAAAGTCTGGGCAACTACTATATATTAAATGCTTACTGTATACACAAGAAGTGTTCAAGCTGAAGAGGCACCAAATTGTTCTAACTAAATTCAATATAGCTTTATTAAGTTCCTGCCTTTGGTGGAACTGAATTAAGCAATAAGTGTTAAGCACCTATTGCTTGCATAACCTCCTGGGAAATGTAAGGGCTGAGATAAATGAATTCCAATACTACTCATTAACTGCTGGAAATATGCAAAAGTAATTCTAGAACCATTTAAGTATGTATTCTATGTAGATCCTAACCAACTAGCATCTATTAAAGGGTTACTGTATACAAAAAGCCTTTGTTCAGTTCAAGGAAAATGAAAAGTTGAGATCATTCATTTTAAAAGTAAGTTATTTACTGCCTACAGTGTGAAAAGTTTGCCCAGCTAACATTCATTGATCAGCTGGTGTACAGTCCTGTATTCTGGGCTGAGGAAGTGCAAAGTTGAAATGCTTCCATAAAGCAATCACTTATTAAGTGCCTATTGTGTGCAAAACATGTTCAATTGGCTTAAGGAAAACCAAAAGATAAAATATCAATTTCATAGCTATTTATTCAACATTTATGTGCAGAGTTTATCCTATGAACATTTATTAAATGCCCACTGTATTTATGATTCAGAGAGATTAAAAAATCAAGATGACTTAATTTCCTACCAATTTTTAAGGATTTCTTGGGTGTAGATCCTTATTTAAACAACCCTTCTTAATAACCCCTTTAATCTGAGTTGGAAAAGATACAAAATTGAGTTTATCCAATTCAGCAACCACTTATTACATTCCTAGGGTGTGCAAAGCCATCTCAACTAACATTTATTCAGTTCTTATTGTATGTAATGCCTGTGTTCAGAGCTGGGGAGGATGGGAAACTAAGATCATTTATTTCAAAAATCTTTTATTACATGTCTACTGTGTGTGAGAGGCTATCCAACCCAATTTGTTAATTGCTTGCTGTATGTAGAACTGACTAGGCTACAAAATTAAGCTAATTTAATTCAACGAGCACTTATTAAATTCCTACCATATGTTCTATCTAGACAATTAACAATTATTGAATGCTTACTCTTCTTAGGGATAGAGGAAATATAAGGTAGGGATAAATCAATTCAAAAACCACTTATTAAGCATCTAGTATGTACAATAGTTATCCAATAAACATTGATTATTTGCTTGTTGTATGCATATGTTGAATACCAGGGGAAATATAAAATGAAGAAATTTCAATTAAACACTACAGACGTGTATTGTCAGATCCTGTGTTCCCAAATGGAGAAGATTCAATATTGCTACAACTCTTCTTAAGCCCTTGCTGTGTGCAGAACCCTATGCTCTAAAGTAGAGAGGATACAAGGAAGAGATAATTCAACTCAAGCATTTAATCAATTTCTATTGTGCACAAAGCACCATGAGCACAGATCTATGTGATATGCCACATTTAGGTGATTCAATACAACAAGCATTTAGGAAGCACCTACTGTGTGCAGAACCTTGTACTCAGTGAGATAGAGATAGAAAATATAGATGAGAACAGTCTCAACCCCTCATAGAGCTTATGGGGCTCTTTATTCTGTAGAATGGCTTCTTCTATTCCAAATTTAGTAGGGTTTCCCTGAGGTGTACAAAATTTGCTCATGTGGGATTTACTAAGACAATATTCTTCTTGAACTGTGCTAAATATTGTTGAGTCCCTTCTGAGGATATTATGTCAATTTACCAGTGCCCAGTCTAAAAGTGTTCAGAAACCTATCAGAGCCCTGAACTCGAAAAAATGGCCACCGTCTTGGTTCTGATATTGAATGGCATGAAGGCAACCTGAAGGTTTGCAAAAAATTTTCCTCATGGCACCTCCAAAGAGGCTGGCAATGGCTTCCATTCCTAGAGTACTTTAAGTGAACCTAGCTAAAATAATAGTATCCTCAGTATTTGAACCCTGTTTCTACCACTTGTCTTCTGTTGGGCAAGTCACCTCATCTACACAGGTAGATTCTCTTTCCTCCTCTATGGAGGAGGTCAACCCAGATAACCTCTAAAGAACGTTCCAGCTTTGACATTTGATAACTCTGTGGTAAACTAACTTTGTTGGTTAAGTCACTTCCTCTCTGGATATCAGTTGTCTTTATCTGATAAATGAGATGGTTAAACTTTATGATGGTTTTTTTTTAGGTGTTTTTGCAAGGCAATGGGATTAAATGACTTGCCCAAGATCATACAGCTAGGTAATTATTAAGAGTCTGAGTCTGGATTTGAACTCAGGTCCTCCTGACCCCAGGGCTGGTGCTCTATTCACTGCGCCACCTAGCTGCCCCAGACTATATGATCTCTAAGTCCCTTTTCTAAATCTGTTTTGTTCCTGTAAAATGTGCAGTAAATAAAAATGATTTACGTTGAATCCAATTTCCCCACAGAAACAGTAGTGTAATAAGGGTTGTGTTCGTGACTCAGGGCATCTGAGATTGGCCTTTCACAGAAATGACGACAACCACCATATTTAATCAACTATAAATGATATATCTGTATAGTATAAAGTTTTCCAATGTTTATGTAATTCAATTAAGCATGGCAACACATTAACCTATTACGAACGATTATATTTAATGTAAGACAGTATCATGGTGAAGTATACAAAGTCCTTCTTCCTTGATAACTCTTGCTTTCCTTTTATTGCAGCCAATCAAAAGGTGAAAGATCATTAGGCTCGTGGAATTCAGATGGCTTTTTGAGGGAGATGTTCATAGCTATGTGGAGGAGACTTTGGGCTGCCTTGAGATTTTTGGAGAAATTGATACAGGAATGTCTATTTCGTTACCTTCTTTCACTTAGTTCAACCATCCTGTAGGAAATGTATATTAGAGATAAAGTTATTGTTCTTTCCTTGTTCAAAAAGAGGAAGTCTTTCTGCTTTCTTAAACAGCTATCTCTTAAGTATGAGCAGCATCACCTTGCCCCTAGGTTATGTAATGTCTAACCTGTCATAAAAATACACGAACTAACTCATTTGCATTGGATTTTTCATCCCTTGAATCTTTCTTTGACAGCACTCCCAAACTGGCTTGAATGGGTTCCAAACCAAAGGGCATATACCATGTATGTTATAATGTAATCATGTGGGTTACATTATAAGAGTATAGCTTTTGACCTTTGAAGGACAGAATATGACCTGTGACCCTAAAGTCACAATATCTTTTTTGAAAGATAAATATATGGGAACTCATTTTCTTTTTTTTTAAATGTATTTGTTTATTTTTGAATTTTACAATTTTCCCCCCCAATCTTGATTCTCTCCCCCCCCCACCCCCACAGAAGGCAGTCTGTTAGTCTTTACATTGTTTCCATGCTATCATTTTCATTTTTTTAGGGAACTTGTATTTTCAAATGAATTTTGCCCTTCTCAGTGTGGTCACTTTGGGAGGGCAAACAATTTTTTAAGCTCAAATCATTTCTGCAATTTGCCCTTTGGCATTCAAAGTCAAGAAAACTTAGTCTTTAAAGTTTACTAGAACAAAACAGCAAGTGAGTGGGGGAAAACAGAGTTAGATGCTCTAGGGAAGCACAGAGAAGGGGGAAATAAGGGGGGGGAAGTAAGTATTGAAATACCTTGCCATTTCCATTTATTGGCAATCCATTGGGTTGAAAGAATAAGACTATTTCTAAAGTCCAATAGCTTAGAGAGTATAGTTCTTCCCTAAGAACGTATTGTATATATTAATATTTCCTATTTTTGAATAATAATATATCTACTTTTATCTCCCTTTTAGAAATATTAATCTGTTTGGTTCATATCTATTTATTTATGTTGTCTTTCTATTAGATATGAGCCCCTTGAGGGCTAAGACTCTGGTCTTTTACCTTTGTACAGTTCCTAGTACAGTGTCTGGTACACAGTCAATGCTTAATAAATATTTACTTATTTAATAAGATCTGACATTTAATGCAGAAAGAGGCAGTGTTGTATAGTGGGTAGAGAGCTGGCTTCCCAGTTGGGAAGAGCAAAGTGTATAATGAAACCCAAGGAAAATCTTTGGAAGGAGGAAAGTTGAAGTCACCAAAGGGGTAGAACAATGTCTCTAGAACAGCTCTAGAGGTTGCAACACCAAGGACCATGATCATTCATAGAACCATAGCATCTTAGGTCTGAAAGTGCCTGGTCCTGTTACAATAAAAGCATCTTGACTTGACTTGACATGGCAACAGATGATCCTACTGGAAAGAATCTGGAAAGAAAAAAATGTGACATCGTGCACAAGAAACAAAAATCTTGGGGGCACAGGTGAGGTTTCATCACATTCTATTCCCTTCCAGATAAGGGGTCTAGAAGGGGTTATCTGTGCAGTGCCCCTTGTGTTTGTGGGACAAACTCACCTGGGGGGATGGGGTCAGGAAGGGCAGCGTCCCTAGTTCCTTACAAAATTGCCTGTTAGAATTTTCCCTATTTGTTATTTCAGCTCTTGCCAGGTCTACCACTGGCTAATCTGATAAATTGATCTGAGTTAATGTTTTAATCCAATTGTCTCAGATCATCTAAGTGCAGTGGACTTTTGAAAATAATACTACCATTAGCCCTCTTTGTTGTTCAATGCATTAATGACTCTTTTAGTAATTATTTCTTATTGAAAAGGAGGGTTAAGGCTGGAGAGGGGGCAGAAAGGACATATTGGGGGCCAATTGTAGAATTTAAGGCAGGCTAGGGCTCTAGATATTGAATACAAGCCCCTAGTGGCAGCTAGGTGGAGTAATAGATAGAGGGCTGGGTTTGGAGTCTTGAGTTCGAATCCTACCTCAGATAGTTACTATCTTTGTGATCCTAGGAAAGTCCCTTACCCTTTCTCATTCTCAGTTTACTCCTCTGTAAAATGGGGATAACAATAGCAACTACTTCCCAGGGTTGTTGTGAAGATCAAATGAGATATCACTATCATCATTAAAAGAGGAAACTGAGGCTTTGAGAGGACAAATTTGCTCAAGATCACACACAGTGATTATGTAGTAGACTGGGGTTTGAATCCTGGACCTCTGGCTCTTTCTTCTGCTCTCTTCCTGCTGTCTTAGAGCATTCTTGAAATAAAACTGCATAGGTGATATCCTCTTCTGCTTACTGGGAAGCTTGCCTAATCGAAGGTTAGGAATTGGTGCTAGGAATAAGTTGGCCAATGATGCGGCAAACACATAGGTGTTGACTATCTCCAATGGGCCTTGACTTCGATGTGGCCTAGCATCTCTCTTCTGCCCTGCTTCTGGACCCTTTTTCATACTCTGCAGTAGAGCCTCAGAGGGGTGTCTTAGGTTAACAGCTCACAGTTACCTCTAGGCTTTGCTCTGACCTTTCTAACCTTATGCCTTTTTTTTTTTTTGCAATTTATTCTTCAATTTCTGAGCCAGAGGAGATGACAGTTGTTTGGACAATTCCAATCCCTTTTGATTTCCTTTTAAGATGGTAATCTCCTGGGCTGGCTCATCTTTCAAGAGTTGTGTTGTTTTTTTGTGTCACTCTTTCTTTGTGGGGATGCTCTTTATCCTGATGACTAGGGGGTCAGAGAGACCTCCTTCCAGGAGATGACTGCTGAGATGGGCAAGAGAAGATGGGAAACCCAACTCAGACTGTATAACTAAAAGCTGGTTCTCTGGGATTGACTGCTCCCAGAAGTGAATTGATATTGATTGCAAACCTCTGGCTTCATCTTGAATTACTTTGTTAGCCGTTGACCAGGCCTAAATCCCTTAGTTCACTTTTCGGTAGACCTCCTTTGGAGTCCTCAGAGGATGGAGAAGAGCCAATCTCATGGCAGGTTGGACAGTGAATATACTATCCAAAACTTGACTTGGATTCAAGTTCCTGGTGTAATACCTCTAATACCTGTGTGATCCTAGACAAGTCATGTAAACTTTCTCTGAGCCTCAGTTTTCTTCTGTGTAATAGGACGGTAGCAATACTTACATGCCCTCTCTCCTGGGGGCATAGAAAGTACTTTAGAAACTTTGAAGCTATCATAATTACAACCGGCCCTGGTAGAGTATCATATTCATGAACTCTCCCCAGCTGGGGTGTCTGGGACTCTTGAAAAGGGGGGATCGAGGACAATAGGTTTAAGAAGTGTGATGATGTTTACAAACTCCCCAGGTTTGCTGGGAGATATCTCTGTTTTCAGATTCTGAATTGGAACACTAGAGGTAGGAAAGGGTGAGAAAAAGGGTGAGAAGCTTTGGCTTTTGTTCACCAAACTATGGTCTGCAATCCCCTCTCCACCTGAAGACTTCTCCCTGACCCCCACCCCTCTGCTTGCCTTCTCACCACCTAACTGGCCTCCCTTTTGGTCCTGTGACAGTGAGACCATTTTGTCTGGCTCCTTCAACCTGGAATAAGAGAAGATGCTTTGGAGATGATCAAACCCCAAAGGGGAAAATTGTCAATTTGCTTCTCTGTTTTTGTCCTTTCTTTAGTGACTACTCTCGGTAGCATCCCTGGAATCGGAAGAGGCCTAGGGATGCAGGCCGTATTCATTCAGAACCTCTCCGAGCTGGAACGTACCAGGCTTCGGGAGATAGCCTTCTTCTGCCTGCAGGAGAAGAATCCTTCCTGGCCTATCAAGATGCCCAAAGGTAAAACCAAAGGAACCCAAGGAGGGCTACCAAGATACCTCTCTTCTCCCCCAGTTTTTCCTTTGACTCCCCTAGGCAACTGGAAAAATTCTCACCAGCTTCTCGGTCTCAGCCAGTCCACACTCAAGAGGGCTGTGGGGTGCGGGTTATTGCTATGGAAAGCTTTAGCTAGAAGATCTAAATTTTCATCAGAGTTCTGCCATATAAGCGTTGTAGGCCTCAGGATAAGTCTCCTAAATGTCCCCATTTAGAAATGAGGATACTAAAATGGATGATGGCAGGAGGTAGAGGGCTGGCCCCAATCTGCCTCTGACACTTATTTGCTTTTTAACAGTGGGCAAATTGCTTAACCTTTCTTCGTCCCCCTAGCAATTCTCTAAGACTGTAAGTCGGTTCAAAGATCAATTCAACTTTTCAACACTGTGGATAGTTCCACCTATTGATAAAACACAAGTCCAGATGCCTGCCCTTCCCACTCTCCAAAAATCAAACAAAACACAACAGCAACAGCAAAACCAGCCTTAGGGTCACTTCCCATTCTAGATTTTCTGATATATTTGCCTCTGGAAAGTACTTCATCAAGCTCTGGTGGCTGAGGCGGGGTGGTAGAATGGGAGGGGCACCTGGCTGGGAATCCAGATCCCAGAATTCCAAGGTTTTATTTCTGTTTCAGGTATGAGTTATAAGAAATCTCTTCCTTTCATTGGAGGTTTTGTACTCTGTCAAGTCAGGGTGCTATACTTAACTAAAGTGATCTCGAAGGTCTGCTTTGGCTCCTAATTTTCTTCGATTACTCTTTGCCAGACACCATTGCCAAAGCTAGGGGGTTGCTAAAAATCCTTTCTGACATCTTCATTTGATTCCTGCACCAGGAGCAATTTTGTGAAATTCATTGCTGTTGAGTTCAGCTGCTCATCAATTTGGGTTATCGATGATTGACTGGTCTTTCAAGTTGAATTTTGAAAGACTTTGATTTTTTTAAGTTTGCAATGGGGTTAAGTGACTTGCCCAAGGCCACTCAGCTAGGTAATTATTAAGTGTCTGAGGCTGGATTTGAACTCAGGTGCTCCTGACTCCAGGGCTGGTGCTCTATCCACTGTGCTATCTAGCTGTCCCTAATTCTGAAAGAATTTTAGAGAAATCTCAGGTTCGGGTGAGAGGATTAGAGTGGAAGCTCAGGAACCAACCTCTCCTGTTGAAGACGTCACCTCTGTTTGTGCTACTTGTCTTTGGGAAAGAAAGTCAATGTTGAGTCATTTGTAATGTCTTAAGAGTCCCTTGTCCCTACACAAACCTCTGGCCCCTGTTCCTTATGTTTGAGACTAGCAGTTAAGCAGAGCATGGGGAATGATAATATCAATTCTTAGCCCCACAGAGATGCCACAGTGGACAAATGAGTCAGTATCCTGCGCAGTGTGCCTTGGTCAGACTTGACTTGTTCCAGTGCCTGGCTGGGGCACATTGGCTGGACCTGTCACAGGCACCAGTTTGCTGGATGCTGGAGAGTGACCTGGGGTCTGGATTTCACTGAGCTGGGCAGGTGGGAAGCTGTAAATACAGTCTTCATCAGTTCCAGTTGCCTTGGGCAGAGACATTAAATAATGCATGTCATTGTCAGACGGTAATAACTCTGCTCAATTATGTAATCAAAGCAGCTTCAGGCCCTTTCTGAGGTGAGAAACTCTGCAGGTATCAGGGCTAAGGTAGCTGTGATCATCCCCTTCCTTTCCTCTCCTGCCCCCTGCCCCCTGCCCCCACCATCAAGTCAGAGGGATGGAGATTGCTATGAAACCTTTTTGCATTGACTGTTTTGGAAATGACCAGGCTGAAGCGGGAGGGTGGGGGGGGGGAAGCCCTAAAATCCATGGTGGGTAGTATGTGTGGTGATGGGGCCGGTGGTGCTTGAAGCAAAAATTCTGAATGTTGGTCAGTCCCTTATACCATTTCCATGTTTGAAACATGATCACTTACAAACAGATTTGCCTCCCCTCTTCCTTCCTTTGAAAAAGTAGTAGAAAGAACACTGGATTTGGAGCCAGAAACTTTGATTCTGCCACTTACTAGCCATGTGACCCTAGATGGAGCCTCAGTTTCCCCTTCTGTAAAAGTGAGATGTTAATGTTTCTCCTGCCCATCTCCCAGGGTTTTGTGAATAAAGTGCTTCATAAAGCCTAAAGCACTGGGAATTATTTTTCTTGTCATTTAGACAAACAATTTAGGGAGACATGCCAGGGCTAATACCATAGTTTCCCCATGTGAGTAAACCATCTTGAAGGCTCATCCAGACAATGCTGCCTGCAATGGTAGCTGAGCAGTCCAAACACTTGAGAGCAACCAAATGGTGAAGAATGTTTCTCCTGAAAATTCAGTCCTTGGGGACACTCAGTCCCAAGGTAAGGGCTGAATTATGGATAATAGTCAGTAAACAATATACAAAGTCATGTGATAAGGGGTCCCGGGCAACAGATAATGCAGAAAAAGTACATGCTCCACTTAAATGGTTGACTTTAATGCAATTCTGAGAAACCTAACATTGATGGCTTACTTCTTTGTGTCTCTCTAATTTCCCACTCAGAATTACATTCATGTTTAGGCAGCTTGTTGCAGCTCTCATTGTTTCCAAGAGATGCTAGGACACAATCATTTGGTTTTCTGGCTCTGCCCATCAGTTTCTTCAAATCCCCCTTGTTCCCCATGATTCTGAGGCTGATGGCTATTGAATCCTGGGTTTGGGGTCCCTCTCATTTTTGGAGAGTGTAATTGGGGGGGGGAGGGAGAGAGGGGGGGTAGCTCTTTTCTCTTTCCACTCCCTGGAGCTGTTTGTTTTCCTTTCCCATTTCATGGTTTCTCCCCCTCTGTGTAAAGAGAAAAGAGTATTTAACAAAGAATTTAACACCCCAGTCCAGTCACTTAATAAGTGTTACCTTCAAATTCCATCAGTGTTCTGGGTGTCAATTTTCCCATCTGCCAAATGGATGAGGGCAGAGGAGGAGTGGTCCACTAGGTGATTACTAAGTCTCTTTGGGCTCTAAAATCATGTGATCTTTGTTTTTAAGGAAGAAACAAGGGAACGGTTCGGGTTGAGAATTAGCCCTAGAAGGGACCTTAGAGGTCATGTAGTCCAACCTCCTCATTCAACAGATGAGTAAACTGAGGCACAGAGAGGTTACATGCCTTGCCCAAGATCACACCAGAAAAAAAAGTAGCAGGACTGGGATTCTAATCCAGGTCCCCAAATCCAGTGCTCTTCTCATGATAGAACACTGTCTTCTGAATCTTTCAATTTTTGAGATGCTTAGATTTATGTGGAACTCTATATTTACAAGGCATTCTTGTGTTACGTCATCTCATTTGATCCTCACAGCAATCGTCTGAAGGTATGTTGGGCAAGTATTTCACACTCGTTTTATATATGAAGAAAACAAGGCTTGGAGGGGTTAGGTTAAGTGACTTGACCAGTGACTTTTGACCACTGTCACAGTCAGATGGAACTGAACCTTGAATCCAACTCTTCTGACTTGTGCTATAATTGGAAAATATAATGAATTTGTAGTCAGTGTGATGGGTGGTTTTAGGCACCATTGCATATATTAGCTGTGTGTCCTTGGACAAGTCACCCAACCACTCTGAAGCCTTAATTTCCTCACCTATAAAATAAAGAGGTTTGACTATATGACCACAAATATCTACTCTAGTTCTAAAATGAGATGACAGAATGTCTCCAAATCTAATAGTGTTTTCCTTACAGCACATTGCCTACCGATCAAAACACTTAATTGCCTCTTTCTTGTATTAAAGTACCATTGGCTAATGTTTGGTTGGTTGAATCAGTTTGCTCCGGGGCTAAGATCTATAATATATTAAGTCAAGGTCACGAACTCCATTTCTGTGTTGGCCAGTTAGATGTAAAAAGAAAGCAATTCTATTCTGTGTTCTGGACTAGACTGACTCTTCCTAGATTAACTCCTCATCCTGTCCCACAAAGGAATGCCATTAGTCACCAGAAAGATCAAGTGGGTAAAGGAACAGGATAGTAAAATTGAACCATCCCATTATTGGAAACTGGAGCCAAAGTGACCATTCATTCTCTTGGTGGTGGGTGAACAATGTCTCTGTATGCAAAATGGTCCATTTCACCTGGGGGAAACTATAAAGGGAGAGTCTGCACTTGCAGGTTTGGAATCTCCCACTCCAAATGGAGTGCTTGGGCTAATGCAGTCAATTAATTGCTTTCTTGAGTTCAATTGTCTTGTTGTGTGACTATTGCTTTGGCTCAGCTGGCTTGGTTGGGTGCCAGTTCCTGCTGGTATTTTTTCAGTTCTCTTCAGCAAATGCTCTTAAGCACCAGCTGTGTGTAGAACACCATATTAGGACCTGGGAGAGATGCAAGTATAGATGATTTCACTCAAAAAACAGTAACCAGGCATCTACTGTCAACCAATTAATTAACAAGCCTCTAGGAAGAACTTTCAATGTATAAGCCCCTGTGGCAGGCACGAGGAATACAAAGACAAAAATGGGAAAAAACCCAATCAGTTCCTGTCCTCAGGGAGCTTACATTCTATGTACAAAATAAATACAAGGCTATTTTGATTAAATGTGTAGAGCTTAGCTAAGACATGGCTTCTGCCATCATGGAGTTCACAAGCTAGTTTACTGATGGAGGGAAGCTTGTTTAGGAGTCGTGGGGACTGTTCCCCAATTAGCGGGAAATGTGGTAATGAGCTCATCATTTCAGCAAGTGTTCATTTTAAACACTACATCTTGGTTCCAATCTACTTTTCTGACCTTACTATGTTATTCCCCTTGACATACTGCCTGCCTTGCTGTTCCTCACATTTCATCTCCTATCTCCAAGCCTTTATACTTAAGTGCTTTCTCCTAGCCATTTCTCATGCCTGGGATGCCTTCCTTCCTTCCCTCTTCACCTCCATCCCTTAAAATCTCTCTTTTCCTTCAAGGTTCAGCTTAAATACTATCTCCTATATGAGACCTTTCTTGGAACCATCCCCCACCCCCTCGCTGCTCTCTCCCTAAAACAATCTTGTACATATTTCATATATACTTGCATATTCATATATTTGCATATTCTGGCTCCCCAAAACCTAATACAGTGTCCGACATATATGAAATGTGCCTAATAAATGCCTGTTGGTCGACTGATGATCACTTGTCAGATATATCATAGAGGTTATTAACCTGAGGTCAAAAGATGGCTATCAGAATGTCTGTGGACATGGATGGGGGAAAAATTTACATCTTGATTTTCATTCACTTCTAACTAAAATCAAGCACTTCCTTCCATTTTGAATTTTAGAAAGCCATGGTGTTTTGAGCAGAGCTCCCCTGATTTTTCCTGGCTTGCCAAAGGAGCTTCAGATCCCCCCAAAAGCTTAAGAACCTCTCTCACAGAGGGAACTCACACCCTGGCTGGGAGGTAGAGCAGATATTCTCCAGTTATCTCTTCCAGTTCTATGAATTTCTGCTTTCTCACCAGAGTTTCTGCTTTTTTTCATCTGTGTGGGCTGAACACAGTGAGATTGGAGGTAGAAATGACTGGCATCAGCCTGATAGCTGAAGGCCCGGAGCAAAGCCAGAGAACCAGCATGACAGGATTCAACTTGGGACCGATGGAACTAGAGGCAAACTGGGTTTGGGGGGGGGCCTCTCCTATTAGGACTTTATTAGGATTCACATTTCAGATCATGAAGCCATAGATGGAGTCCTTACAGTGGTCACATATTGAGCCCTAATCCTAGCCTCAGCCGCAGTCCTTGACTTCTGACTCTCCTGAACTGTGATCCTTACCCTAAACTGAATCTTTACCTCTGGGTCCAGACTGAGCCTTCCAAAACTAGGGGGAAGAAAGTACTCTTTTTTTCCCCTCTATTTTTGCATACCTTTTGTTTTTACATCATCTTCATTTCAAAAGCTGTTCCTCCCCCTTCCCTCCCTAGAGAACCATACCTTATATGCAAGAATAAAAAAGTGAGAAGAAAAAGGCAGTTCAGCCACACTAATCACCTAAGCCTGGCAGAATATGCAATATTTCACACCCATAGTCACCCACCTTGGCAAAGAAAGGAAGAAGGCTCATTTTCTCATCTAGGAAAACATATTCTGGTGACACATTATTCTACTTTCCCCAGCCATCTACTTCCCCTCCCCAAAGACCTAGGTGATACTTGACATTGGTGTTGTTGAGGAATTAGAAAGGGGGTCAGAGTGGAGATAAGTGATAAGAAGGAAGAAGCATGAGTGTAGAAATGTGAGCCACCGGAGAGGCTTCCTGAGGGCTCTTTGGCTCTCCCCGCCCTTCTCCCCTCCCCTGACTCCATTTACCTATCCTGACTCTTGGAAGGTTCTTTGGAGAACCTTGCTGGAGAAGAAATATTAAACAGAGGGAAACTTTCTATTCATCAGAAACACATCAAAACTTTGGGTCCAGGGAAGTAAACGTGGAATTAAAAGCCAATAAATAAAGCTAAGGAGGCTTCTTGGTGTCGTTCCAGGTTTTCCTGGCCTCTGCAACTTCCCTGGAATCCTGTCCAAGTTAGGCTGAGACTTATGTAACTATTACCAAGCTGGCTTTTTTGCAGAGCCATGGGTGCATATATCCTTCCCTTTGTAGACACTCATTCCAGAAACCTTCCCCCACTCTCGTACTCTGGATTGCCTTTTTGGCAGATGCAGAGAGGAGACAGACAGATAGAAGGAGAGACAATCAGACAGATAGAGACAGAGAGATAGAGAGAGAAAAAAGGGACAGAGACAGAAGGAGAGACAGAGACAGGAGAGGCAGAGACAATAGAGACAGAAAAGAGAGAGGAAAGAGACAAGAGAGACATAAATGAGAGATAGTGATAAGAGAGTCAAGATGCAGAAGGAGAGAGACAGAGAAATAAATGAGACAGATGAGAGAAAAGAGAAACAAGAGATGAGAAAGAGAGATTATTGATACAGAGGAAGAGAGAAAAGAGAGACGAGATACAGAAGGAGAGAGATGGATATATGAGAGACAGAAAGAGACAAGAAATGCAGAAAGAGAGATAAAGAAAAGAGAGAAGGAGAGATGGAAGAAGAGAGAGAAGAGATGATAATTGAGACAGAGAGAGACAAGAGATACAGAAAGAGAGCGATAGAGACAGAAAAGAGAAAGAAACAAAAGAAGCAGAAAGAGAGAGAGAAGGGGAGGTGAAAAGAAATCTGGAACCTTGTTCCTCATTCTCGGATGGGTAGAAGTTGTGGAAAAACCTTACAGAATCTCCGAGTAGAAAGGGACCTCAGATCCAACCTAGTTCTCTACAGAGACCCTTCTAGACCATACTCAAGAAATAATCATTCAACCTCTATTTGGGGTCCCAGGGAGGGGGAACCTGCTATTGCCTCAAACATCCATTTCCTTTCATTGTTAGCAAATCTTTTCCCTCTGGTCGAGCCCAATCTCTGCTTCAGGGCAGCTTCCAGCCATTGCTCTTAGTTCTGGCCTACAGCGCCAAGCAGCATGAGTCTAATCCCTCTTCCCCCAGGACAGCTCTTCAAATACTCAAAGACAGCTAGACTATCTCCCCTTAAGTTTTTTCTTCTCCAGGCTAAATACTGGCCCACCCCAGTTCCCTGTTTGTACCTGCAGTTTTCTACCTGATAATGAGGAAAATTGAAAGAATCAGAAAAATGGAGAGGTTTCACAAAAAAATAAATTTTTCAGCTGTCTGATGAGGGTTTTTTTTTTGGGGGGGGAGGGAATTCTCAAATTAAAATGAAATCTAAATTTGTATCTGCCATTAATAGGGACTAAATGTTGACTGTGGCCATAGTGTTTGACTGTAGAAGTGAATTCTTCTCAAAGCCAGTTGGCCTGTCTGATACCTGTAATAATAATAATCTACCAGACTGGCCTTCCTGTTGAAATTTCTAGGTGGGGGACTCATGGGGATGACTGTATCATCCCTCCCCTTTCCCTAACCGAATTTGCTCAGTGACCAGGATTCTTGGGGCTGTAGAAAAGGATGGTGCTGAACCCATATTTTTGATTTATTCCCCTTTCTTTCTGTAACTTTAGCAAACAAGAAGGGCAAGTTCCTTCGCAAAAGGTTGGATGTTCTAAGTCGTGACAAAAAAGGTAGGACCTCCAGTCATTGCCTGTTCTGGGTTGCCATGTTGTGGGAAGATAACAGGAGTGGGTAATACGCATGCTTCTGAGCATGGGGCGGGCAACATTTGGGAGTGGGGTGAGGGTTGGGATTATGATGTGGCAAATTCCAAGGATAAGGGGGTGAATGGGAGCTTTGAATGGGGGCTAGTTTCATTCTGCCTTTGCACCCCCAGAACCTCGCATATCATCTTGTGCATTGGCATTGTATGAATTCTGATTGAATTCGATTGACTAGGGTGGGGGAGGGGAAGTCGGTGGAACTCAGAACTTGACAATGGCTGCCCTTTTGCCATCACCCCTCTTGGGCACATCACAGAATCCTATAATATTAAATCAAATAAAGGGAACCCACTGAAGGCTCCTTAAGGGACACCATTTCCACACACTGTAGAATCACTGGATGTTGAAAGAGATCCTGGAGACCCCTGAATCTAACTAAGACCAGACTTGACTCTCCCTCCCTCCAACTCCTCCAACATCCCTGTCAAGTAGGCATCCAACCTTTCCTTGAAGACTTCCCCAGAGTGGGAACCAATCATCTCCTTCATCTTGTCTACTCTCATTAATTATCAGCTGTCCTAATTATTAATGATTACATCTAGCCTAAATTGTCCTCTCTGGAACTTCTACGTATTGTCTCCAGCGCTACCCTCTTGTAACCATGCAGAACAAGTCTGTTACTCTTCCACATGACAGTCCTTCAGATACGTGGTGATGACAATCATGTCCTACCCCCCCTCTTCTCCAAGCTAAGCACCCCCAGTTTCTTCAACTGATCCTTAGATGGCATATTCTCCTGTTCCTTCATTATTCTCATAGCTTTCCTCTGGACATACCCCAGTGTGTCAACATCTTTCCTAAAATGCTGTCCCCAGAATGACCTCAAAATGGAGTGCAACAAATCTGTCCCCATGATATTGGCTACTATCTTTTTCACATGAGAAATAAGTGAGATATTATCAGATGGTTTGTTTAAGATCTATTTTATTAGATCATACTACGCTCAATTTTTCTTTATTACCTACCCTTATTTTCATCTACTTTACAGGACTCTAGAATCAAAGATAGGAGAAGTCCCCTGTGCATCCACATTCTTCTCCTTATAGAACTCTACCTTTCCCTCCTTATTAACATTGTTTCACTTTGGATAGTCTGAATTTCATTCTGTTGAGCTTCCCATTCTTCCAGTGATGACATTCCCTATAGAATTTTAGGCTATGGTTTCCTTTTCTGAATCCTTTGAAATTTGACCTCCCCCCCCAAAATAAGGTAGTATGTCAGATTATCTCTGACTCTCCACTCCTATTCATAAATTCTAAATTGGAGTAGTCCCTTATCCTCAAAATTCTCATCATTGCCATCCTAGAAATCGGTTCCTCCTTGTTGTTGAGAATTAGATCCAAAATAGAAATTCTCCTTGTTCTTAATGACTCCTTTTCCTTTTCTTTCAGTTCCATTCTTTTAAAATTCCTCTTCCTCCTCAGATTCTTTTGTTCTAGCCCTTCTTCACCCCAACCCTTCTCCTTCATGTTGAGTTCTTCTCTTTCTTCAATTTCTCACGTCCTTCCAAATTTCCTTTCCACCTTATCACTCGTGACTTTTGTTTCACAATTTTGCAGTTAAATCTTCATAATTCTGTCTCCTCCTTTTTCAATCCCAATCTTTCCCCTTTATTGCCTTTAGGATTTCTATCTAGGATTCTTAGGATCTCAGTCCTCTATATTTCAACTCCCAGAAGCCAGAGTCTGGCCTGGTCCAAATGAGAGATAATGGGTTAGAACCACTGCTCTGCTAATTACTGCCTGTGTAAATTAGGATGAATCACTTAATCTTTTAGGGTCTCAGTTTCTTAATCTCCTTCTTCATTTCCCTTTCAGTAATTCAAAATTATGATTCTTCAGAGATTATGGTATCATGTGATACAACAAAAGCATATCACATCACCTGAAAAAACTAGAGTTAAAAAGATTACGTTTTTCCTTCCTGGGGGAAAATTGATATCCTTAAAAGAATTATGTAATTTTCCAAATGCAATACTGTTCACTCTCATCTAATCATTTCTGGACACTGTCCATCTATAATCTGGGCAATAGGCATTTTGATCCACTGGATTTTTCCCATGGGCATTATTAGAATAGAATGAATTCTTTCCCAAAATTATTGATCTTATTTCAGAGGCTTTGCAATATTCCTGATTTGATGTAGTTCAATTTCCTGCAGACAAGAGCATCTGGGCGACCTTACCTGTGTAGATATAGGAAATATCTTTTATATTTGGAAATCCTCCATCATAAACAAACAGCTTTGGTTATCCATATGACTTCCTGTTTTATATTTCAGTGGATTTTTTAATAATCAGAAGATTATTGCAATAAAGTCCTCTCTGTTTTTATCTATCAAGAAATCTTGCATGATGTTAACACATGCATGAGAAACACTATGTTGGAGAGTACTTTCTAATCAACAAACAATACTTTCAGTGGAATCTTATATTCTTTGAAGCTTTAAGTCAAGTATGTGACTGTAAAGATATTTATTGTAGAATATAATTTATAAAAGCCTCCCTGTTTCTTTTTCATATTTTTTACAAAGGATGTCCTTGATATATAGGTAGATTAGTCTCCTAAAGATTTTGTTGAGGTGAGAAAGTAGGCTTACGGGTTGATAGTTATTAATAACTTTTCAATCATCCTTTTGGTAGAAAATTGACATCCATGATTTTTTTTTCCCACTTGTTTATTATCTTTCCTTTTTCAAATATTTCGTTTTTTTCTTTTTTGGTCTCTTCATTGTGGTTATTACTTTACTTTGGTTCAACTTCCATCTGAAATAGTGATGGTCCTTGTTAATGTCTGTTCCTTGTTCCTTCATTTATTAAACTTCAGTAGCCTTTAATTAGGCCAGGTTGAAACTGTTTGTATACCATACTCACTTTTCATCTTTATCTTTTTTTTCCCTTATTTGGCATTGATTTTGATCTTTACTCTAGCAAGTCAGTGGTCTGAGAAAATGATTTCTGTGTTAGCAACAAGTTGTTTCATGTATTATAAGAGAAAGTCAGTTTCATTTTTGGACATGTTTCTTGCAAGTGGTCTTTATGTTATGGACATGGGCACTAACTACCCTTTGAAATGTTTCTTGTCCCTAGAAGCACAATGACACCCATTTCACTTCTTTCCTTCTATCTTTTGTATTGTTTATAATGAGATTGTTCAATATTGCTGTAGTTCAGTTCCTTCAATGCTTTGTTTGTTGAGGATTGGACAGGAATCTCACATTTAGAGTGCCAACAGTTGGGTTAATAAATTGTCTAAAATGGTTTGATTCTTAGCACTTTCTGCCCACTTTCTAATACTTTGCCAGTATAACTATAGAAATGGGAGTCACAGAAGGACTGAGTGCCATTTTGTATTTTTCTTTCTTTCTTCTTCATTTGTTTTTACAGTTTGTCATGGCCAAAGAATAAATATATCATCTAGTTTTATCCTTTATGGAAAGGTTGACCTCAGACAATCAATTAAAACTTAAGTGAGGGATCTGGGAGTTTTGTTGTTCAGTCATGCCCAACTTTTCAATGTCCCCATTTGGTGTTTTCTTGGCAAAGATACTAAAGTGGTTTGCCATTTCCTTCTCCAGCTCATTTTACACATGAGGAAACTGAGGCAAATGGGGTTAAATGACTTGCTCAGAGTTACAGAGCTAGTAAGTGTCTAAGATAAGATTCGAACCCATGAAGATGAGTCTTCCTGACTCCAGGCCTGGCAATCTATCCACTGGGCCTCCCCACTTAGATGCCCCTTAATCTAGATAGAAGTTACTCTAAATTATTACCTAAAGATTCACCTAAATTCTGTGTAGAGGTCTAGTCGACACTCCTCAAGCAAATAGTAATGGAGCTAGAGAATTTTCAGATAAGGACAACTAAAGTAATTGAAAGGATGGAGTGGTGACAGCTATATGAGCTTGGCCAAAACAAAAGTTCAAGGCTTGATGTTTCTAAGATCAGGAAGGTGACAGAGATTAGCAAGTGAACTTGTTTACCAAGCTCTAGATGCTAAATGGAGGGAGACTTGTGGAAATCTGAAAAGGAAAATTTAGGATAAGACAAAGGTGAAAAAGTTCATTGGGGAACTTATTCTCTCCAGAGATGATATAAGCTAGAAGGAGAAACTGTTTCTGGGTGACAGATATGAACTGGGAGTCAAGAGACTAGGGTTTGAATCTCATAGCCACTGACCAGTGATTGTTCTCTTCCCTCTTTTGGTCTCAGTTTCCTCCTCTGTCTGGTAAGGGGTGGGTGTTTTACTGCATAGATGCACTCTAAGATCCTCTTGATCCTGGATCTGTGAATCAATAATCCCTTGAGGGGTAACTGCCAAGTCTTGAGTTCTAGACTACTCGGCAAATTCCCATACTGAGCAACACCCCTTATCCAAAATGTATGCAGTTATCCTCCTGCACCTTCCTCTTTTGACCCAATTTAGTTTCTCCAGATAATGCTCAGACCTTTGGGATACCCCTCTCCCAAGTCATTGCCAACGACTTGGCCAACAAACGGCAGAGGGAAGCCATGAAGGTTCCTCGGAGACAAGGCATTGATGTGGAGGCTTCCGTGCTTCGCTTCCTCACAGAGAAGCATCGCCAGTGCATGCAAGGAGAACACTCCCTTCTGGGAGCCCTGATGGAGTATCACAGGGAGCCTCTGACTCCCCTTTTTGCTGACCATCCCCCAAAGATCCAGAGAAGGGTAAGTTCCAAACTTAGTGTAATATGAGGAAGTATTGTGTATGCCTTAAAAACCATGTGAAATTGGGAGTTGTGATAACGATTATTCCAGAGAGGGTCCCACCCTCACAAGGTTCATGGAGAAGGGCCAGAACTGACTTTTCTGGCCCTTTCTTGGTGGAAGCAGCAGTAACCTGAGTCCTTGGACACTTGTCCTACAGTGAGCAGTCTTGGATGGCTTAAGGAAGGTGGTTAATTTATCTAAGTGAGTATTGCTAGGAAGTAATCTTGAATTTGCATGCTTTTCCTGGTTTTAAGAAATTTAAATTTCTTTTAATTAACAAGCATTTAAAAAATTAATCTGACCTCCCTCTATCATTTCCTGTCCTTTCCACTTTCTTGAGCAAATTAAAAAGGAACTCAAAAAATAAAACCCTCAATATAGTCCGGGAAAACTAATTCCCATATTGGCTATGTCTGAAAAATACATATATATCTCTTTCTGCATTTAAGTTCATCACCTCTATGTCAGGAGGTGAGTGGCATGCTTCATGTTCATTCCTTTGGACTTGTGGTTCATCATTGTGTTGGTTGAAATTCTAGAGTCTTTCAAAGTTGCTTTTCTCTGTGATGTTATCATTGTATAGATTGTTCTCCTACTTCTGCTCAGTTTGCTCTGCATCAATTCATAAAGGTCCTCTCAACTTCCTCTGAAATTGTCCATTTCACCATTTCTTATGGCACAGAAATGTACCATTGCATTAATGCATCATAATTTGTTTAGCCATTCCCCAATAGGACACCCCTCTAGTTACTGATTTTTGGCTTCCACAAAAGAGCCACACTTAATATTTTAGGTCCTTTCCCTCTTTCTTTGATCTCCTCGGATTATAAACCTAGTAGTTATACCACAAAAGAACCACAATTGATATTTTTAGGTCCTTTCTTTCTTTGATCTCCTTGGGTTTTATATATCTAGTAGTTTTACCATAAAAGAGCCACTATTGTTACTTTCTGGGTATAGTTCTAAATTACTTTCCAGAATGGCTGGACCAATTCACAGCTCCACCAACTATGCACTAGTGTATCTGTTTTCCCATAGTCTCTCCAACATTTATCATTGTCCTCTTGTTCTCTTTGGCAGTCTGATGTGTGTATGTGTGTGTGTGTGTGTATGTGTGTGTGTGGGGTGGAATTTTAAAGTTGTTTTAATGTGCATGGCTTTCCTGTTACACATTTCATGCTTTCTGGTTGTCTTGGCAGTTTCCAGGAGAATCTCAGTGGGGACGGGGGGGAAAGGGAACAGACTTGGAGTCCCCACTATCCAATCCCTCCCTAGAGTCTCCCCATTTTTCTGCAGGGGGGCTTATCTGTTGACTGCATTTCCGATTTGGATCAAGGCAACTCGCGCCTATTGGAGGCTCTGCAGCTCTCCCTCCCTGCCAATCGGGAGGGTGTAAAGCTCATGGGCAATGAGGAGAAGTTGGGGCTCAACCCTATTTTCCGACAGGTCCCCGTTATTGTGGACAAGTGCTGTGAGTACATCGAGGAGCATGGTAAGGATATGAAGGAAGGAGGGAAGAGGGAGTTTTAAGTGACATGGGAAAAATAGATAGTAGACATTTGGACAATGTCCAGTCATCCCACTTTAAGCTACTTCGTCTAGCCTAATCACTTTAGATCCAAGCAACATTAGCACAAAACGAAAAGGAGAGAACATCTGGGAAAAAAAGAGATTAGAGAATTTTAGTTTGGTGAGGAGAAACTATTCCTATCTTTGTATAGTTGGGAGAGTCCTAAGAGACCACTTAGCTCAGTCTGTACCTGAACAAAGAATCCCATTATCTCCACAACACATCTATCAAATGTTTATCTGAAGACCACTAGTTATAGAGAACTTTCTATGTCTGATAAAAACAGTTGGAGATAATTGTAACTTGATTTTCTCTCTGTCAGATTTGCTCTTCCCCTGGCTCATGGTCTCTGTAAATATAAGCATTCCATCTATGCCTTTAACCCAATTAATGACAAAAAATATACTAGCTAGGACCATGGACAGAGTCCTAGTGACTCGCCCTGATATTGACATTGTTCTCACAAACCAAGACTCTTTGGAAGCATTTTTTTGACTGGTTAAGAATTCACGTAACAGTACCTCCCAACCTACATTTCTGACAACTTGTTCATAATGGCCTCATTAGAGACTCTATCAAATATTTGGCCAAAATCAAGACATACATACTATGTCTATGGCCTTCACCTGATATCCAAATCTAGGAACAGTATTTAAAAAGGAAATAAAATTGATTTGACATAAATTATTCTTCATAAACACATGTTAGCTTCTAATTATCATGGTGTTTTATTTTCCAAATGGTTACAACCCATTGTTTAATCATCAGTCCCTGCTAGGGATGATAGCAAACTCACTGGACTATAGGTTTGGTGACATGTAGTCAGAGTCCAAACAATTCAGTGATCAAAGTTAGGATTCAGCATGGGATCTAGTTAGAACCAAGGGTGGGGCTTTATCTAGAACCAGGGTTAGGCAGATACACTAGACAGAAATTAAGGATACAGCCTAATAAAATATGGAGATACACACGGAAAAATTCCAGCAGGTTCTAGAGTCATGCATTCCTTTAAAAGAAAGCATGGATGAGAAAAGGAACTCCTTGTCTTGGCAGTGGGCAGTAGTCAGGAGGATGTGGGCAGTGGGTTGGCATTCAGGCTAGTGTTGCCCCATGTCTTGTTTAACTATTTTTCAGGCCTAAAGACCCTTGGGATTTTCCGCGTTGGAAGCTCCAAGAAGAGAGTGAAGGAGGTAGAGAGATATTTATATGACCAAATTTGGGACATAAGGAGATTAAAAACCCAAAGGGATAAGGGTGGGGCCTGGGGACAGGTGTACATGTGGGAACTCCCTCAGGGAACAGTCAAGGTATGCTCCCTCTGGGAACTTAAGTTGGCTCTTTCCCCTTGGACATTCTTCTGGGTGACCTGGCTTCCATGTACTGGGGTGCTGGGAAGAGACAAAGAAGAATGAAAGAAAGCACATTCAGAAAGATTAGAAACCAGAAAATGGAAGAAGATAGTGAACTTTAAGGATGTTCGGGGAAAGACATAAGTAGGAAGGGAGGTCATGGAGGGAGAAGTTACAATTATTTTGACAAACTCTAGGTAAGGAAGCCTGTTCTCTCTATTTTCCAAAGAATTTTCACTGGGTTAGGACTAAGAAACCTGTTTCTTCATTTATATTCTCTGTCACCAGAAGGCAAATTGAGATCTATGCCATGATTTGGGGTCTGGGTAGAGGGAGAGAAAGGAAAGTAGCGGGAGATAAAAGAAAGTGTAGACAGTCCTTTCTCTTAGAGATCTTCCTGGCCGATGGTGGAGATAACTTTTGTCATAAGGAAGTTTCTGGCTTGATGGGGGAGGAAAAAATTCCTAGTTTCAGGGAGTTACCTTTCTGAGGGAGGCAGCATGGTATAATGGATAGAGTGCTGGACCTGGAGCCAGGAAGACCTGAGTTCAAATCTGACCTGTGACATATTAGCTCTGACCCTGGGAAATTTACTTCAACTTATAGGGTCTCATTTTCCTAATCTTTAAAATGATGGGGTTGAATTCAGTGCCCTTTTAGGTCTCTTCCAGATCTAAATCTAAGGTCCTCTTAAGGGAGAGATGATAATCTGGTGAGGGAAGTGACCCACAGGGAGATCCTGGTAGTATGGAAGAGACATGGCCCTTACCATGAAGAACCTCCAGTCTTAATGGGGAAGCAAAGTTTCTAAAGAGCATACTAGCATGACTTAGTTCCCTGATGGAATGAGATCTTGAATGGGCACAATGGGAGAGACATGGCAGCATGAAGCCATGGGTGGGCCCCAGAGAAAATTGGGAAAGAGGGATGCAATGGGGCCCATGAGGGAAGGGATGGAGGTGGTAGAGGGACACACAGGAGATTGGGGTGAGGAAAAGCTTTGGGTCTTAAGGTGTTTTGTGGATGGTCCCTATTGTGTTTGATGAGTCTTTGAGCTTATTTTAGCAGGTACCCTTGCTGGAGCACCTCTGAACTCCTATAGCGAATTGTGCCTCTTTTGTTCCTATTTCTTATCACACCCTGCCTCTTCTGGTAGTTTCTTGGGTCCATGTCTTGTCTTGTCTTGTGTTGTCCTGTCTTGATTTGTTTCCTTCGCTCTTTGAGGGCAAGGATCATGTCTTAGGCAACTCTGTATCCCTCAAGGTTCCATGGGACAGCTATTAATCAATAAATCAAAAACTATTATATATTCTATGTCAGAAATTGGAGACACAAAGACAAAAAGGAGTCATCTCAAAAGTTAAATATATGATCATAGTTTCAGTTCCTGTAGCACTTTACAATTTACAAAGAGATTTCCTCACATGAGGACCATAGCTATCCTCATTTTGCAGATGAGCATATTGAGTCTGAGAGAGGTCTTGGCTTAGGTCACAGAGCTAGTCAGTGGAGAATCCAAGACTAGAACCCAGTTCTCCTGACTAACAGGTCTGAGCTTTTTCCCGTACACTGGACTGCCCGAAACTTAAAGGATTTCTGAATTTGGTATCAGGTAGACTATTTGAAGGTTTGCAAATCATCTTCCTCACAGCCACTCTTTCAGGTCAGTATTACAAAGATTGTTAGCTCCATTTTACAAATGAAGAAACTATGACCCAAAAAAGGGACGGGACTTGCCCAAGGTCAGATGGGGAGCAGGTAGTGGGGATTCATTCCCAGTTCTCCAAGCTACACATCTAGTGTTTCTTTTCTCACTGTAGGTCTCTAGCAAACTGTCTGGAAAGGTGTTTTGAAGCTGGGAAACCTTCCCAGGGCCCCTCAGACTGCTTCGCCCACCAGAAGACTGAAAGGAGGGAATGGGGGGAGGGAAGGCCATCAAGACAGATGCCTTACCCTTCCTCTTTTTCCTCTTTTCAGCTTCGTGATGAGTTTGACCAAGGCGTGGAGGTCATACTGGATGAGACCCAGAGTGTTCATGATGTGGCAGCACTGCTTAAGGAATTTCTGCGGGATCTGAGTGAGCCCCTGGTGCCCCGGGAGTTCTACCAAGTTTTTCTTCGATCTGCCAGTAAGTCAATTCTTAAAGCCCATGGAATTAGGTAGGGGAATGAGAGTGGGGGCAGAGGGCACACTTTGGAGCTGAAGCTTACATGGCATGAATGGCAAAGCATGAGGGTCACTCCCTCTGGGGCACCAAGGGAGAGGATGCAAGAGGTAGACCCTGGTTGTTTCATAGAGAGGAACCATCTTCCAGGACAGAGGAAAGGAATCCACAAGGGGTACCCTCGAGGCCCTTTCAGTTTCCAGAGGTATGATGGACTTTTCTTGGGTCTCAGGCAGCTCCAAGCCACATTTCCAAATGAGCAAAGATTCTGGTGCCTAGCAAAGATGGTTCAATTTCATGCCCTCCTTCTCCACAGGCCTGCCTACTGGTGAGAGGTTGGCTATCTTGCAGCTGCTGATTTATCTGCTGCCTCCATGCAACTGTGATACTCTCTACCGCCTCCTGCAGTTCCTGGATAAAGTGTCCAAGCATTCCGAGGACACCATTGGGCCTCAGGGCCAGATGGTAAAAGGGCAAGGTGGGAGGTTGAGTGAGGGGATGTTTCTAGTAGACTTTACTGATCACATGTGGGAGGGACAAGGAGACTAATCTGACAGGATTCAAGAATATATACTAAGAGAGGGTCAGGAATGTTCAACTAGTCTTCTCTTCTTCCTGACTTCTCTCACTGTTCATTTTCCTCTCTAGATTTCTGGCAACCGGATGACCAGTGCCAACTTGGCTATGATTTTTGGACCCAACATCCTGCAGAAGGAGAAGATGCACGAGAAGGACACCAAAGTTCTGGGGATGGAAGAGAGCACAGCTATGATCACTGTGCTCCAGACACTGATTGAGAATTTCCAGATCCTTTACATGGTAGGAAAAGCAGCTCAAGTGGGTGGGCTTTTCTTACTATGCCACAATTACCTTACTTTCATCCTATCTATTGGAAGTATATGGAGTTTCAAAATCTTGAAACACCAAATAAAAGACAATGAGGAATCTCTTTCAAAGGGATCTCTATCCATAAAGCAGAGGAAGACTGAGGACACAGCCCTGCATGGAGTCAATAGGGGGAATGTAGAAGAGTTTCAATGAGACAGAACCTGCTACTTTTAAGACAACCCATTTCACAAATAATTGGATACCAACTTTGTTCCTAGCCTAAGTTCTCTCTTCTTTCCCAGTCCTCATGATGATATGGTGGCCAGTTCTATCATTATCTTGATTGTCCTCCAGCTACTAATGTCCTTTCTAAAATGTGGCACCCAGAGCTAAATATTCCAGATGTGATCTGACTAGGGAACCGTAGCAAGGGACTATCATTTCCCTGCCTCTTTCAGTACCAACAGTGATCTTCTCAGCTTCTTTGAATACTGAATCACACCATTGCTGCACATTAAACTTGCAGTCTATTTAAGATGGGCCCGCTGCCTCTCCAGATCATACAGTTACTCAGTACTTTTGACTTCTAGGCCATCCCCATTGAATGTAGACTAATCCTACAGGGAATCCTTATAGGAAGAGGAGGAAAGAGGATATAGAAATCTAAGTGCCCAACGTATTGATTCCAGAGAAGAGGCTCCCTGAGAAGCCTTAGGACCTGATGGCCCTGGTACTGGCCCTGGCCCTGGCAGGGGAGACTGACGGTGAAGGAATCAAAGTCTCTGGGCATTTGGCCCCAGAGCTAAGATTCCTGGGGAGAGACGGGAGAAGGGTTTCTGACTCTCCTCAGCTTTCGGTGGTTGTCTATTGAGGTGTCAATTCCTCTCCAGGTGCCCCCTGATGTGCAGAGCGAAGTGCTCCTCAGCCTGTGGCACACTGAGCCTGATGTCATTGAATATCTTCTGCGTCAAAAATTCAAGAACCCCATGCCTTTGGCTGTCCCTGAGACATCAGCTTCTGATAGCGAGTCCACTTCTGCTTCTGAATGTGTCTCAGCCTCTGGATCGATGTCCTGCTCTGCTCTGGAATCGACCGCTGGACACTTGTGAGTTTTTTTGTTTTGTTTTGTTTTGTTTTTTTTTACATGCAAAGCAGTGTTTGTGTATGGTGGGGTGTAGTATTTCCATTTTAAGTCCAGTAGCAAAGTCTACCTACATTACCCCAAAATGGAGAATGTTGGACTCCTGCCACAAGTGAGAATGTCAATTTGGAAAGTAGCTCAATTTGTGGTTCTTCCTGGTTCCATAAAGAAAAGGGTTCTGTCCAAAGTTACCTTCCCTCTTTCCCCCAGTGAACCCCCCTATTCCTCTCTTAAAATACAGATCATGAAAAATTATCAAAAGACCCTGGAATAACTTGCCCTTTCTAATTTCAGGAGTGTGCACAAGGAAACTGATGAGCCTGTGCCAAGTACTAGCTCTGGGGCAGTCCAGATCCCCACTCTTTTCCCACCCTTCTCTTTTCTGAGACTCCCTGGTCGCATGGAAAAGGAAACTACCAAGAGCTCCAAAATACTCTTCTGCCTGCGTCCCTTCAGGTCTAACCATGGAGCTCAGTCCCCTGATGATGCCTCCTCCAGCCAAGGTGAGCCCAGGGTTTGGCAACATGGGTCAGGGGTGATGTTAGGCAGGGGCCCTCAAGATAGCCCTTAGAGGTGCCTGTGAGTCACTGCCAAGCCTTGTAAAGAGCTCCATGCCAGGCCGGGGCTCTAAGGAAAATAGAAAGTTTGATATAATTAAAAGCTCATTGTTAATATTTGCTGTTTGTTGTGACTCTTTGTTAATATTTTTCAGGAGTTTGCATGAGGCTTTTCCACGGCCAGCGCCAGATGGCTCGTACTGAGGATGATGTTGCTGTTGAAGAGCAGGCCTCCCAGGCTGAGGCCAAAGAGGAAGAGGAAGAAGCTGAATACAAGGGCAAGGGCAAGGGCAAGGGCAAGGGCAAAGGCAAGGGAAAGGGCAAAGGCAAGGCCCCCGCAAAATCTGAAAAGCGGGCCAAATCTCCTGCTTCTGATGATACTGATTCTGAACCACGCCCTGGCTGCAGCTGGTTCCAGTCCTAAATGGACACCTAGTTATTGCTCACCCCGCCCCGCAAACTCTGCTCCCCCCCCCCACACCATCCCTTCCTCTTAACTCCCTTATAATGTGCCGGGCAGGATCTGACACGTGCCAACATCTAGGATAATATGAGAGATCTAGCTGGGTGAGAAATTTGAAGGCCGAAACCACAGAGGCCACCAGTTGTGACCAATTCAAGCTTCTGTGGGGAGGTGGAGAGGTTCCCATGAGATCTCAAACCTGGAGACCCTCCAGGTCAGTATTTCCAAAATATTTCTGTCCTCACCAGGGGGGATGGTCCGGGTCTTCATCTCTTCTGACAAGTTTCACACAAACTGCTGACCCAGAAACATTCCCACTTTCTTTGGTGCTGTTCTCTACTTGAGAACCTGAGAGGGACCAAAGCTTGAGGAGACAGTAGGACTATAGGATGTGAGAACAGAAAGGGACTTTGAAGACCACTTAGTTTTTCACTATAAAATGTAGCGGTTGACCAATGATCTTTGAGGTCTCTTCTAGCCCTCAATCTTATAAGCCCAAGTTTCCCAATTCCAAATCAATAAGGAAGAACCAGGTGTCCCAGACACCTTGCCCCTCCAATTTCATTTTAGCAGACCTGTTACCCGTGCACAATAATCTCCCTATTGATGTAACTTTTGGTGTCAGAACTCCTTTTAAGATCAACTGCCTAAGACCCTCCCCCTTTCCACCCCCTGCTGCTTTTATCTTGTGGATGCATGCCACTTATGTATACTATCCCAACCCCCCAGCTGCACCCCACCAAGAAGTTAGTAGGGGCCTTCTCAGGCCCCTTGTGGAACTGCAACCTGGCTGAGCAACTTGAAGGGGTACACATACTAGCTCACAGCCACCTCCGGACTCTCTTCTCTAATACAGTCAGACCACTAGCCGCCCAGACGGCCCTTCTTCCATCATGGTGCAGTCTGCTCAGGTCTCATCACCAAAAAACCTCACGTCAGACACTCTTACAATCATACTAACCGGTGAATGGTTTACAACTGGAGAAGGTACTCGAAGTTTAGTTGAAGATGCTTTTGCGTGTAGAATGAGTTGTTTGCAGATATCCTAGGTAGGTTTTACATAGGTTATTTTATATGCAATCCTCACCTCTACCGTTACTGTGTCTTCACTATGCAGGGTTTCAGTATTCGCAGGCTACGAGCTGGTATGTAGGACTGAGCATTTCATCCGACAGTTAACACTACAGTTGGCTATGAGCCATTATGATCTATCCTAAGAGTAGTATAGTTTATTGATCGAAAGCACTTGAAAATGTGTGATACTGATAGAGGCTGCTGGGGGGATAAAACTTTATATGTACACTTTTTCTGTGGTGTGTTGTAATAAATATTGTGATTTCAGCATCAAAATGTTGTCATTGGTTATGATTTCCCGAGTGTTTTGTGGGGCTCATGGAGGGGTAGCAAACACCTGATGCTTTGTGGGGGGAGGGTATCTCGTCACTCCTCAGGATCAGAGGCCCTACCCTAGTCTGAGAGCTCTCTCAAAGAGCTAGAGAATAAATTGGGCAAGAGTGGAGGGGCCTACCCTTCATTTGATGCCAGGCCACTGGACAAAGCTTCAAGGCACTCAGGTCATAAATTAGGCCTACTCAATACTGACCATTTTCTCCTACATACAAATAGCCAGGAAAGGTCCTGAAGCTGACAGGATACGGCTGGATCTATCTGTTGCTCTCAATGTGGGGAGGAGTTCTACAAAGTAGATGCAGTATATTGTAATGAAAAGAGCACTGAAAGTTACATTCAGGAGACCTGAGTTTGAATTTCAGCTCTGATGGTTGCCCTTAGGGCCTCCATTTCCTCATCTAAAAATGAAATAATTGGATTAGATTACAGTACCATCCATCTATAGTGGCAGTTTTCATGAAATTGGGCATTCCTTTCACATATATGTATTGCAACTCCTCTATTAAACTGTCTTTGTGAATTCCTATTCCCCCCCGACCCAACCCCCCATTTCATTCCTTGATATTCAACCTCTGATGGTAAACCTCAAAAAATCAAGGTTGGCTGGTCCTTGAGCTAATGATCTAGAAAGTACCTTAGAATCAATAGATAAATCAGTCAACAAACGTTAGGTACATAATAAATAGGAGCAGTTAGGTGATGCAGTGGATAGAGTATTAGTTCTGGAGTCAGGAGGACCTGAGTTCAAGTTTGACCTCAGACACTTGACACTTAATAGCTGTGTGACGTTGGGCAAATCACTCAACCAAAACTGGCTCCCATCCAGGGCCATCTCCAATCCTCCTGATTTCTATCTGGCCACTGAATCCAGATGGCTCTGGAGGAGAAAGTGAGGCTGGGGACTCAGCACAGTGCTCCCTTCACTTAAATCCAATTCATATGCTTGAACATCAACCTGAATGTCATGGTCTTCCACATGAATGAAGAACAAACGTCATCCTTAAGCCCCTGCTGTATACCAGACATTGCCAGGTGCTGGGGATACAAAGACTAAAACAATCCCTACTTACAAGGGATCCTTAGTATCCCCTAATGGGGGAGACAAAAAATACATAAACACAGATACATACACATGTGTATATGTGTATGTGTGTATATATATGTGTATATATATATATATATATATATGAATATATAAATGGGGTCACAGAGTCAGACATTACCAAAACAACTAAACAAGAACAAAAATATATAAATTTGAACCTCTGATTCCAATTCTTTCCCAGTTCATACTGCAATGTGGGTCCCCAAAGGGATAGATCTTACCTTGGGTTCTAGGGGCAATCCTATGGATAGTTATCCTAATATTGTCCTAATATTTTAACTTCTGAGCCCCCACTAAGGTACTTTCCTCTTAGTAATTGGTCAGTAGAATCAAGCAGCTTTTTAGAAAAGGAATTTATTCAAATGGAATAATAAGTTAGAAATCATATATTATTTGCCCCAAAATCTGGGGCACCCTATCCCACAGATACCCACAGAGATATGGGGGAATGAATGTGAACTTAAAATGTGATGGTAGTGAGGCACATATGTAAGGAACCTAATGCCCAAGATAACCTTTGGAATGGTAGGACCTCACTGTCATTTATTTCTCCAGTGAGTCTTCATAAAATTCCCTGAAGGATGAGTGCTAATGTGAATGATGAGCCAAGAACTCAGCTGCTAGACTGAGATAAATCCCTGAAGCACACAGGGTCTTTACTGCATGGGTGGTTCAGTTGAACTTGGTCCTCCTCATAAGGTACAATATCTTGATTAGATTGGTTAATTTTCCAATAGATTGAGTCAAACAAGTTGTCCAGTTGTTGAGGCTATTGGACTGGGCTGAGAAGATGGCTGAGCTGGGAGACCAAGTTTGAGCTGGTCTGGGTGTATTATGGAACTATTAGGCTCTTCATAGGGTGGGTGTCTTTGCTGGATGGATGGATTTAAGGTTGAAAGGTACCTTTTGAGACCATTGAGTCTAACCCTCTAATTTTACAGATGAGGAAACTGAGACTGAAAGCACCAAAGAAACTTGATTACATTCACACAGCTATTAAGAGTCTGAGGCAGAATTAGAATTAAACCTAACTCCATCCATTGCCCCAACTCTCTGGATCCTAAATAGGCTGCTAAAGTCTTTACCAGCTTCACCCTCTGACTGCGTGTTACCATGTTCTCTGCAGCAGCTCCTCATAGCCTTCCTCAGAGCCTTGGCTCTGGTTTGTTTGTCCTTTCCAGAAGGGAGATGGGAGAAAACTAGTCTCTCTTCTCCTAATTCAAGTTTCCTCAGTAAGATATACTTTTACTAATAGCTGATCATCCAGTTATACTTTCCAGGTTCCCTTTGGGGACTTATCAAATGGATGGCTGGAAACAAAGATAATGAAACTGGTACCTTGAGTTGTTTCTTAATTGAGTTATTCAAGCCTCAGATTCAATCTTAGGCTCGGGATGTTTCCTTTACACCTGAAAGAGCTTTCATTTTACATTTCATTGTCTGCTTTTTGCCCCTTCCTTTCAGTTTTGCTAAGTCTAAGGGACACAAATAAAAGTAAAGTAAATACAAAGTAGTTAAATCCAAAAATAGTTGGGGTGGGGCTCTCAGGAAAGATTTGTAGAAAATGGCAAAAGAGTTGAGTCTAGAAGGAAAAGCAGTATGAGGCAGAGGTGAGGAGGAAAAGCATCCCAGCCAAAGGGAATGGTCAGTACAAGGCACATGGATGGGGGAGGATGATCATGTGTGAGGCACAAAGTGGCCAATCACCTAGTCCAATATCCTCATTTCACACATGAGAAAACTGAAGCTCAGAGAGATTAAATGACCATGTAGGCAGTCAATGATCGTGTTCAGATTCCAAAACAGGTCCTTCTGGCTCTAAATCTGTTACTCTTTGGAGTTCCATGATCCCTGAGGGTCCCTTCTGCCAGGGGCCAAGAAGCCCCCATAAAAAGAGCAAATAAATTCCAGACATACCAGGAACCAAGAAGCCCCCTGTCAGATAAGATAAAAGGAGCAAACAAAATTCCAGGCATACCAAGGGCCAAGATAAAGGAAGGTCACCCTCCATTATCAAGAACAAACTGACCACAGACTATCCCTTCTCTCAGGCCAAGGCATACCAACTCCACCCCTAAGCTAATCCCCTTGTTCCTTCTCTACAAAATATAAGCAGGTATTTTTCTCAAATAAACTCAGACCTTATCCACCATCCTTGGGTCTCACTCTCCTTATTCTCACCCATTCCATTTCAGGCTGGGTCCTCCTCGACACCCCACTTTTCTGCCCCGCGGGTCGGGGCACGTGGCGCCCAACGTGGGGCTCGAGGCACGGACTCTTGCCAGGCAGACCCCGTAAAGAAGAATCGTCGCGACCCCCTCTGATCGCTCCGGAGAGCCCCACGAACAGGTAAGTGACGTCTGCCTCATTCTTTTCTCATGGGTTCCAAGCTGTCTAAATAACAGGTCTTTATAGGGGACCTTAAACTGGCACTTAAAGACAGGAGAGTTAAAGTAAAGAAAAAGGATCTTGTTAGATTCTTCCTTTTTATAGATGAATTGTGCCCGTGGTTTCTGGTAACAGGACCTGAGATCCACCCAGGCAAATGGCAGAAAGTAGGAAGAGATCTTAATCAGAAATTGAAAATAGAAGGACCCGATGCCGTCCCTGTTTCAGCCCTTTCTTACTGGGGTCTTATAAGAGACATAGTGGAAAGCGCAACCAAGGACCCCACAAAAAAACAGCTTCTTTCAGTTGCAGAGTCCTGCCTTTGCCCTCTTTCGCGTACAGCCTCTATAAAGTCTTTGAAAGAAGAGGAAGCGAAACCCCCTAAAACTCCAGCTAGATCTCCCTCAGCAGCTATTGAAATCCCCCCAAGCAAATCCCTCTATCCTCCTCTCCCTTCTGAGATAACACCAGCAGAGGAGCCCATAACCTGCCCAGTGTTTACAAGAAATAAGAATCTCCAGCCCAGTCCAGAGATGGACCCAGATTCAGAGCCTCCAGACCCAGGCGATGAGGCAGAACTTGAGGAAGAGGCTGCTAGATATAATAACCCAGACTGGCCCCTAGCCTCCGCTCCCCCTCCATACCTAACCGCCCCTGCCTTCCTGCCCCTGGGGCCTAATGCCCCCTTTACTCTCTCCTCTGCACTAGAAGCCATCTCCCGTGGGGGATATCTTCTCCCCTCTGAGTGGCTCAGGGTCGTCCAGGCAGTACTTACACGAGGACAGTTCCTCACCTGGAAGGCTGATTTTTTTGATCGTTGTCAAACCATTGCTTCAACTACCTATAAAACTTCTAAGGGAGCTTATGAAAAACCCTCAAGGACAGGGCATTGTAGAAAGAGCCCACCAAACGCTCAAAAACATGATTACTAAATTACAGAAAGGGTCAGAGACACTCTACCCCAAGATTAACAATGCTAAAACTATTCTTAACCATGCCCTCTTTGTCCTCAATTTCCTCTCCCTTGATGCTAATGCCGAATCTGCAGCAGATTGCCTTTGGCATCCCACTACTGAACACAACTATGCACAGGCTATGTGGAGAGATCCCATCTCCAACAAATGGCAAGGACCTGACCCAGTCCTTTCCTGGGGTAAAGGACATGCCTGTATTTATGATTCATCAGCTCAAAATGCTAGATGGCTACCTGAGCGTCTAGTAAAATCACATAATCCACCCAGGGAACCCCCTGAGGAATCCCCCTCTGTGCTCTCTTGTAGATAAAAGATCCAACATGGAGGCACTTGTCCTGTTCCTTGCTCTTCCGCTGTCCTGCTCATACCAACTACTTAACTACACTTGGGTCAGTCGAAGATGCTCAAGGATTCTGCATCTGGAGTACCTCGAAAGTTGACTCCATGACACCCTGGCTTCCCCTGTACCCAGATCTTTGTCGATTATCCGAATGGAACAGTGGATGGGACGCAGTATGGGGGTCCGATGATCGCATGACAGGCTGTGGCTCTCAAGATAGAAAAGAGAGGCTTGGGACCCTCTCCTTTTATGTTTGCCCGGGATACCATCGCTCATCAGCCCCACAATGTGGTAGAACGGGGGACTTCTACTGTAAAAATGGGATTGTGAGATGACAGGAACTGGGTACTGGATCACCTCATTAATGCCTCTGTACAAGCTTTGACCCAGATACAGAATTCTTCATTGGAAGAATGCTGGATCTGCTATTCCTCTTCCCCTCCCTTCTATGAAGGTATTGCTCAATTCGGGAACATCACACACTCCAACAGAACAGATGATCTCAGATGGGGCACTGGGGAATCCCAAGGCCTCACTCTTGCAAAAATCTCCGGTCAGGGAAATTGTCTCCTTGGCCCGCAAATGCTCCCCCCTCTTCAGCTAGACACAGTATGTAACCAAAGTACCCTTATTAATACTTCCTATAGATATGCTGTAGCCCCTCCTAATACCTATCTTGCCTGCTCCTCAGGACTAACCACCTTTGTGGACACCAAACAATTCCTTGAGAAAAAGGACTATTGTGTCCTTGTCTCCCTTTTTCCTCACCTAACTGTCCACTACCCGGAGGAATTCCTCCAATTTTGGGAACATGGAAGAGGTACCCTTATCAGAGACAAAAGAGAACCCCTGACAGCAGTTACACTCGCAGTCCTGATTGGACTTGGGTTTGTTGGCTCTGGTACAGGTATTGCCTCCTTAGTTTCCTCCAATGCACAGTACACCCAGCTTAGCTCTGCTATTGATAAGGATCTCTCAGAACTTCAAGCAGGGTTAGAACACCTAAAAGATTCTGTTGCCTCTCTAGCTGAAGTAGCATTACAAAATAGACGCGGTCTTGATTTGTTATTTTTACAACGGGGGGGACTCTGCGCAGCACTAAAGGAAGAATGCTGTTTTTTTAAGGATAAACTTGGCCTGGTAGAAGATAGTCTGCAAAGGGTTAAGGATAGCCTGGAAAAAAGAAAAAGGGAGAGAGAGAAAGGTGAGGCATGGTATAAAAATTGGTTTTCCACATCCCCCTGGCTCTCTACTCTGCTCCCAAGCCTTCTAGGCCCATTAATTGGCTTCCTAATTCTAATTTCTTTTATTGACGCAAACTTGGTGCGTTTAAAAACCCCATGAGTTATTGGGAGCCCCAGCTCCCCAAGACCCCACTTACTAAATGCCCCTCCCACAACCCACAAAGCCCCAAGAATCTGTACAATCCAAGTCAACAGCTTCAGAAAGGAGGAGCCCCCCCCCTCCTTAAGAGTCAATCTGCTCCCCTGACTCCTACCCTCTCTCAGAAGAGGGATGTTAGAGCACCACACACAGGAACCAAACTGGCAGATGGGACTTTCAGTTCTAGACAGGGAACTATGGGCAATTCCAGGAATCAGATTGAGTTGAGAAGGGCCATCTCTTTATAGTTCTTTGAGAAAACAAGTAGATCCTGTCCTTGCAAAAACTAAAAATTTAAGCAAGAGGATCCATACAACAGAAGAGAATCCCAAAATTACAGGCTCCAGCTCCTACAAAATGGGAGGGGCCTGGTCAGACAGTCTGGATCTGAATAGGATTCTGCTACATGAGAATCAAAATGAGAAAATGGAGGAAGACACTTCCCCAACCCCATTTTGAGGCAAGACAAAGACTTGAAGAGGCAGAATGGGGCTGACACCCCAGACAAATAGTTAAGATATTGACCACTAGGAAAGATGAGAGTAAAAAATTTTAGGCGAGGTGGTGGCGGTGCATAAGCTAGCTCGGCCATCTGCCTCTCCCTGTAGAGCTAGGCCATCAACCTTGACCAAGCAGAGAGCAATACAAAAAGTTAGAAAGAGGGGCTTGAAGACAGGTTTTGACTCCTGATTTTATTATTCAATTTCTTTTTTTCTGTTTTAAGTAGTCTGCGATGGCCAGGAGTCCTAGCATCCCAAGGCCAGAGTCAGTTGGAGCTGGTAATCATTGGAAGGAGGGTTGGTTGTAGGGACTGGGATGAGGGGAGAGGACAGACAGCCTCTGAAGACTTGTCTATAGATGACAGTCCAACAGCTGTCATTAGACCACATTTGAAACCTTTTCAGCTTGGAAAGACTTGTCCCACCTTCTCTTTAATAGGCAGGACTGTTGAGTATCAAAGTAGGCAGTTTTTGCTATTCCCAAATTGAACTCTTTATTAAAGCAGGTAAACATAGTCATATGCAAATAAGAAAATTCTCTTTGAGGGCACACTTTTATCTCCCTTAACTGTGATGAAGCACAACTTAATTTTCCCCGGGGTGGCTAGGTGGCACAGTGGATAGAGCACCGTCCCTGGAGTCAGGAGTACCTGGGTTCAATTCCGGCCTCAGACACTTAATAATTACCTAGCTGTGTGGCTTTGAGCAAGCCACTTGACCCCATTTGCCTTGAGAAAACCTTAAAAAAAAAAAGCTCCAACAACTTAATTTACCCCTCATCTTTCTAGTTCAATAACTCATTTCAAATCTCTAATATGGAGTCACAACTTTCGCAGGGTGGTTGTGGAACTTTTGACCCTTGTAGATAAGCCCTCATATCTCCATTTATAGATGTCAATGCAGTCATTTAACTGAAAATGTATTACATAACTACTTTCTATAAGGAACTGCATAGCATGCAAAGAATAAGACAGCTCCTAGTCTCATAATACTGACTGTCTAGTAGTTATCTCTCTAAACTGCTCCTTTCCACCATAGAAGAGAACCAAGGGAAAGAGAAAACAGCTTCATGGGGAACCAATTCATTCCTGCTAATCATGATGACTGATATCTATAGCACTCCAAGGTTTATGGAGGGTTTTCTTCACAATGCCCTTGTTAGGAAAGGAAGCATTATTATAGCCATTTGACAGATAAAGAAACTTCGAATCAGGGAGGTCAAGTGATTGCTCCAGGTTTATATAGCAATGGTAGAACTGAGAGCTGAACTCCAAATCCAATATTCTTTCCACTCCACCATGGTGTCCCTCAGACCAAAAGCAGAGACCTCCACAATTGACTTTCTTCTAATCCTGTGTTGCAGTCCCATAGTTCTCAGGTTCCATGTGCCCTTTCACAGGCACATCCTTGGGGGAGGGGTGCAGAGGTTGTAGCTCCTGTGGTTTCTGATAATATCTTTCCTTACCACCTGACTCCCGGGTGAAAATGGACTCAGTTTCTTGGCAATTAACAGCAGCTCCACAAATAACACAGCCCTCACCCACCCCAACTTTGGATACATACCAATTTCAACTCCATGGGTCACTTATTCCCAGTAGAGTTATTAGCATATTCAGGTAAACAAATCAAAAATACCCCATGCTCTCATCTGTCTTGCCCAAATCCCAGGCCTCAGTAGACTACTGACTACATTGCATCTTCATGCACAATCTTTCTGATTCTTCGAATAAGTGAAGCTTCCAAGATTTCATGGTATGGCCAGTTCTTTCACAGACCAGTTGGAACCCCTTCATACCTTAGTAGACTGTCATGTACTGCTTTGGACAAAGGGATTGATTCCTTGGCAGCCAGGCTTCTGATGGTGACTTTCCATCAACTCATATTGACTGGTCTGTGAAAGACATAGTCTGTTACTGAGTTGGTATCCCAAGTCTTTTCTGGCTTGGTGGGATGTGACAGTGTATGTGCTTCTTGGTGAAACTTTCAGGACTGCAGGGTCACCTCCACACAAATATGTGACAATGGAGGAGGATCTCAGGATCTGAGATCTAGGCCTGGAATGAACCTTAGGGTCCATTAAGCCAACTTCCCCCACCCCCATTTCCCTCCCTTCACCTAATATTTATAAAGTATTTTGAATAATTTCATCCAAACCCCTTTACTTATATTGCTCGTTTGATTTTTGTAATAATCTCATTAGGTAGGTGTTTCATATCCTCATTTTAGAGAAGAGGAAACTGAAGCTGAGAGAATTTAAATGACTTGCCCATGTATCAAGGATATGTAGTGGGATTTGAAACTCAGGTTTTCCTGATTCTAAATCCAATGCTTTGACCAATTCACCAAGAAGCCTGTGAACACTTCTGCCCAACCTTCAGGAGTATTTAGTATTTAACCCTGCCAGCTTGCAAATTTTCTCTCCTGAAATAGCCTGGCTTCCAAAGCCCTGGGAGGACACACCGATTAAAGCTGGCTAGCATTTCAACCCGTATGTTGTCATTCACCATAGCACAGGGAGACATGTCCCAGAGTAGTTTTCTCCCCATATGTTCCTACCTGTAATTTTCTGGAGTGATTCTTCTCACATCCAAATGGAGTCCTTTCTTCTCTTCCCATTGGAAAGTGAGATTATCCTCCCCCCCCCAACAGATTTGGACCTCCCTTCATTGGAACTCAAATTTCCATACTCACATCCCTTAGCAACTGTTGTAGCTCTCACAGTCTGCTCTCAGCTTCTAACCACTTTCATCACAGCTTTTATCAGGGAGTAACTTTTAAGAACAACATTTAAACAGGAACACTGACAAGTTGAACCAACACTTTTCATTCACTGGTTTCAGTTTGGGCACAAATGATTTTTTCTAACAAAACAGTGAGGTTAGTCCAGTTGGCCTGGCATGCCTTCTCTTCCTTGCCTTTCTTGTGCTTTTCACCTGTTCTGACAGATGCCCAAAACTTCTCACTTGAGTTGTCATCTTCTATCTCCATATTCTGGCTTGAGGCTATTCCTGCTTTTCCCTCCACCTCCATCCCCCCATGTCCATGCCATGGGCCCCATTATGGTGGGCTGCTACTTCCTCTTTAGTAAAGACAGTTGACGCATCAGAATTAGGTTTTAAGAGTCTAGTTGATTCTTTCCAGGAGTCACTTTTCTAGTACCCTTAGCCAACTCCAACCTGCCCCTACCTCTCAGTCACTGCCTGGCCTGGTGGGGGTCTCCATCAAGTGTGCCTACTGTCCTAATGCTGCAGGAGATGAGATCTGTACAGCTCTCAGAGGTGCAGATGCAGAGGAGAGCATAGACACTCCTGCCAGCATGTGGTTGAACCTAGCGACACCCTGAAGGGATGAAACTACCCAGGCCAATAGGCCCCTTGCTCTACCCGCTGTTGTATCTCCTATCCATAGTAGGCTACTGTTCTGAGTCCAGTCAATAAATGTAATTCTGCAGTGCTTGGACCGAAGCCAAGACTGTTCATCCTTCTTCAAGCTCTCTTCCTTTTTCCAGCTCTCCGCTTCACAGATACGATGATACGATGATAGCAAGCAGGTCAGGTCTGGAGTCAGAGAGGCCTAGCTTTGAGTGGTTAGTCTTTGAAATGCCCGAGGTCTGGAGCCACACAAGCAGTTTCAAAATGTTTGTCTTTACCACATGGGTAGCTGACAAGACTCACTTACTGAAAGACTTCATATGCTCCAAAGTCCGTGTGGAGCTGCTTCTACTCATCAGACCCCATTACGTATGACCCCCATCTAGGCTCCTGAGCAGCACAACCACACAATTATGGAACTACCCAGACGCAATGATCACAAATACTTTTGGTCACTTCTCCCAGGTAGCAGGGACCACAGGTGCAGGTGAGTGGGTGCACCTACTGACCCACACAGACACAGAGACAGGGGCTCCAAACCACCACCAGTCAGCCTTGTCCTGCCCCATTATACCTCAGTCAGGTTCTGCTGTTGATGTTTTGGCTTTCATTCTTGAAACCAGGGCATCAGGGAGGTGATACCATGACTAGCACATGAATTGGATTTGAATGAAGGCATGACTAGCACATGAATTGGATTTGAATGAAGGAGTGCTGTGCTAAGTCACCAGCTTCATTCTGTCCTCCAGAGCCATCTGGGGCCAATGGTCAGATATGAAACAGGATGACTGGAGATGCCCCTGGATGCAAGGCAATCAGGGTGAAGTGACTTGCCCAAGGTCACACAGCTAGTAAGAGTCAAGTGTTTGAGGCTAGAATTGAACTTCTGACCTTCTGACCTCCTGACTCCAAGACTCTATATACTCTATCCACTTTAGCACCCAGGCTCTGCTCCTGAACTCAGCCCAATACATTCCTGATTTAAGAAGATGTGCTGTTCTTCCCGCCATAGCCCTATTAGAGACAGATTTTCCAGTCCGACCCCAAGCTTTGCTACCCTTCTTCCACTTATTCCTTGTAGTTCCCATATCTCTCTGCTGCCAACTTATCCACAATAATTCTCCAACTAAGCTGGGATGGGGCTGATCAAGACATTCATTTATCCAATATCAGGTTCCCTGAATGTTAGTGTTTGTTTCTAACCTGCCACACCTTACCTCCCTGATGCCTGTGACTTCTTCTGGCAGTCACTAACATTTATCTGTCACTTGGGTCCTTGCCCACTGTGCTACTTAGCTTCCCCAGATTAAATATAAGACTGGGGATTTCAGAAATTTTGACAGGCTGATGATCAGAGGAGCTTTTAGAGCCTGCTTCACCCCATATGCTCTTGGGGCAGGGGGTTCTTAAACATGTTTTTTTTAGGTTTTTGCAAGGCAAATGCAGTTAAGTGGCTTGCCCAAGACCACACAGCTAGGTAATTATTAAGTGTCTGAGGCTGCATTTGAACTAAGGTACTCCTGACTCCAGGGACCAGAGCTCTATCCACTGTGTCACCTAGCTGCCCTAACATGTTTGTTTTTTAAGAAAAATTTTATTTAGAGTTTTACAATTTTTTTCCCCATTCTTGCTTCCCTCCCCCCACAGAAGGCATTCTGTTAGTCTTTATATTCGTTCCATGATATATATTGATCTAAGTTGAATGTGATGAGAGAGAAATCATCTCCTTAAGGAAGAAAAATAAAGTATAAAAAATAGCAAAATTACAAAATAAGATAATAGTTATTTTCCCCCAAATTGAAGGTCATAGTCTTTGGTCTTTGTTCAAACTCCACAATTCTTCCTCTGGATACAGATGGTATTCTTCATCGCAGACAGCCCCAAATTGTCCCTGATTGTTGCACTGATGGAATGAGTGAGTCCATCAAGGTTGATCATCGCCCCCATGTTGCTGTTAGGGTGTACAGTGTTTTTCTGGTTCTGCTCATCTCACTCAGCATCAGTTCATGCAAATCCCTCCAGGCTTCCCTGAATTCCCGTCCCTCCTGGTTTCTAATAGAACAATAGTGTTCCATGACATACATATACCACAGTTTACTAAGCCATTCCCCAATTGAAGGACACTTACTTAATTTCCAATTCTTTGCCACCACAAACAAAGCTGCTATGAATATTTTTGTACAAGTGATACTTAAACATGTTTTTAAAGTGCCATGGATTCTTTTGGCAATTAGACCCCTTCTCAGAATCCTGGTTTTGAATAAATAAAATAAAATACATAAGAGTACTTAGAAAATCAATTATATTGAAATTGTTATCAAAATTATATCAAAAAATTATCACCTCCCTCTCTTCTCATCCACCTCAATTTAAAAATCCTTACTCTAGAGCCAGCCTTTCAGGGAAGCTCTCTTTGTGGTTTGTCTGCCATGATTATATCTGCACAGGGCTAGGCAGCCTATTCTGCTCCTCCCTCACACAGCCTTAATGGCCTATTAAAGCTTGCTGAAGCTTTTCTCACCCAGGGTCCTCTTGTTTTGGACTCAGGGACTTCCTAAGACAGCCCCAATACATTGTCACCTTCTGAGCTCCCGGCCTGCTGTTGCTTCCTTTTTCCAGATCGATAAGATGATATTGTTAATTATCAGTCACAAGGAGCTTGTTAGCTGGGTCTGATTATCCTTCTTGGATGCAAGAAAGAAACTTTCTGAAGTTACTTTTCCAAATTGCTTTTCTTTCAAACTGACATCAATGATTCCCAGGGATAAATACAGTTCAAGGCAGTTCATCAAAGATTGGTCCAACCTGTTTTTGGAACAAACCTGTTTTCTTGGAGCCCAGTTCAAAGGCAGATTCTCTAGGTGCTGTCTAGGTCTTTACTCTTTGTCTCCAAGAAGGTCCAATGAGAACGTCTCCTTGATTTCCAGACTCCAATAACTCTGCTCCTTTACACCTTACCAAACACATTTTGGAAAATTGAGAAACTAATTCCTCCTATTATATTCTAAGTGTCATCCATGGAGGCATGGACAGTCAATAATAAATACTTTTGAGACAATGGCTCAGAGGAAAGAGACAGAAGACAGAATGTATGACTTGAAGGGCAAATAGCAAGCCCATGGCCAGTTAGACCACAAGGGCAGAGAATCAAATGTTTTAGGGCCTAGGGGTCACCTAGATTTAGCAAATCAGGTGCATTTCACTGAGTGACTCAGTCATCATGGTCCCAAGCCATGGTGATTCCAAAACTGACCATGATCTGAGAAGGTCTGATGGTCTAGGGGGGAGTATAGATGAAAAGATGGTGACAAAGATGAAAAGACAGCAAAGAGATGGTTGGGGTAGGTGGTCAGTTGGGATGTGAAGCTTGGAAACGTCTATTCTCAAGAATTCTCTAGCCTCTGACTTATGTTCAGATAAGGAAATAGAAAGTTAGAAGATGACAGCCAGGCCCTAGAGGGTCCAGATATTCTCCTTCTAGGTACTTGGGCAGGCATAGGACATTCACTATGTCCTTTTTCGACAGTTACTATTTTTCTCTTCCTGGGGGGGGGTGGAGAAAACATATCTCCCTGTACTCTAACTGCTTCATTTTGGTCTGGAAATATAAGGGAGAAAAAGTATGAGATGAGGGAAAAAAAAGGGAAGGGGCTGAGGCACTTCATATCTCACTTTCATGGATGCCAAAGAGATCACTGTCTCAGTCAAGGGAACATCTTCCTGAGCCTCAGTCAGCAAGGAGAACATGAGGAAAGAGCCCTAATCAGTTAGATATCAATGAATCACTACCATGCCAAACATTTCTTTAAGCAAAGGGCTAGGTCCTGTCATCTCAAGTTGATTGGGAGGCTGGGAAACTCATTAAATTGATCAGAGACTTACCTGATTCACTCCCTTACTACTCACAGATATTTTTCTCCATCCCCTTTATTATTTGAAACCTATTTAATTAGATTCTCAAAATTCCAAGCACATGTTTACCAACCCTTGTTGGTTCTCTCCATTCCTGACCATGAGTTTACAACCTTACTATAGTTTAAACCACAATCTCAAAATCCGAATTCTATTCCCAGACATCATTCATGGTATCTATTATGGCATTGTGTTAAGCATTTTTTTAAAAAAAAATCATCTCATTTGATCCTCACAATAACCCAGGTGCTATTATTATCTGCATTTTGAAACTTAGGAAATTAAGGCAGTCAGCATTGAAGTGACTTCCCCAGGGTTACATACCTAGTTAGTATCTAAGACCATAATTGAACCCTGGTCTTCTTGAGTCCATGACTAGCACTCTGGGGGCTACCTTTGAACCTCAGTTTCCTTCTCTGAAAATGAGGAGATTGGACCAGATGACCTCTCTGGTCTCTTCCAAGTCTCAAATCTAGAATTATTACGTGGACTGACTGGATTCTGAACCTGACAATTAATTGGATTCCTGAACAACTATTGCTTGGCAAATTATTTTACCTGAGTCTCAATTTCCTGATCTGTAAGACAATCACAGTTATACTATCTAGCTTTGAGAAGTGAAGCAAGGGTTTTGTCAATGGGAAGGGGAAGAGATATGAGCTATCATTATTGATAATAATTTGGGAGGGGTTTAAAACTCTAAGTTTATCAGTATGGAACCTCCTTCCGCTGAAGCAAGGTCAGCCCATGGTCCCAAAGCCAGTGGATGGCAGTGACAACATTTGAACCCTGGTCTTTCTGGCTCCAAGGTTAGGTCTCTATCCACTACATTACACTGGCTCTTCTTAGTAAAAGTCACAACAACCACAAAATGTACATTAGCACTCTCTACATCTTCTAAGAGGTTAAGTGAATAGCCCAAGGTCAAACAGCCATTGCATGTCATGTGAAAATTTAATGCATGTATTGCCGAACACAAGGACAGCCTTCTAATTCACCACGGTGTCTACAATAATATCCATCTTCAGGGTTCCTGCATCTCCTTCTATGTGCTGATCCTCTGGCATAATATTTAATGTTATTCAGTGTTTCTTAAGCCACAAACTCCATTCCCAGTTCACTCACTCTGATCAGATTAGTCTCACCTCTTGCTCTATAGATGAGTAGTATATGCTTTGGAGCTACCCTTGTAGGAGCAGGTTTTTTTTCCCCTTAGGGTTCTAGGAGCAGCTCTTAAGGGCCAGGGTGGTTTTCTAATGCAATGACTCAAAAGCCCCTACAGGTGCGCTTCTCATCCATTGATGAGCATGTGATAGCAATTAGTCAGCTTTTAGAAAAGGATCTTTTATTAAGTTAGTACTATAGCAAGAACAATTGGAATAAAACATTCCTTCCCTGTATCCCAATGTCTGTGATACTTTCCTGACGGTATAAGCATAGTCCAGGGTGGGGGAGAAGGTGGGCTCAAGCTCGTGGCAGAAGCAACTCACAAATCCTGGAAGTCCTTTTGTTAGTGTTCCAAGAAGGTTCCCTTTCCTCGGTGTTCTAGTGTGTCCTTGGCTTCCCTCCTGATGCAGACACTGCTAGGAAATTGATAAGCATCCCAAATCTTTCAACCCTCCAAAGTTTACAGGGTTCTGCTCTGGTTCAAGAACATGAAGGGAAGGAGACGGAAGCTCTCTGAACCGCTGGCCCCCAAATGATTTCCTCTTGGGAACCTGGCTGGACTACTCTCTCCTCTTTATTGCCCAACACCTGAATCTCAGTCCCAAACTCATCTGCTACAACACCTACAGGATGTAATTAAATTTTCTCAGCCAATACCAACACACCTCCTTCACAGCATCATTCCATTTCATCCAATGACTTTCAAGGACTTCTCTCACCTAGTTAAATGCCCTTGATAGATTGATTAATTCAATAGAGATGTCAAGGTCTTGTTTATATTTGACTGACAATTCAATAGAGATGTTCTCACCTGATAAACCTATTAGTATCTTGTTTACTTACTTTTTGTGGGATGGATTGATTGACTCCATTGATTTCTACACTTATACTAACAAAACCACCCAGTATTAATGCCATCAACTCTCATCTTCTTCACCACAAACTGACACCAAGCACTAATGTGTCTTTCTATACCCATCTGCCACCTCCTTTCTTCTAGTCTCAGAGTAGAAGGTTGACCTCCTCCAAAGCCAACCAACCCATCTGCCTATAGACCAGGGCCACTGAAGGAATTGTAGATCTAGAAAGCAGAAGCAGGTGAAAGTTATTGCTTCCACCATTGAGGAGTAATGAGGCAGGTTGAGTGTGGGGGAATTTCCCCTGGATCATTTGGAGATTTCAGATAGTTTAGAGAGTTTGGGAGTATAAGCAGTGGTGAGAAGGGTAGAGAGACTAGCTGTAACTCAACGAGTCCTAAGAAAGGAGAGAATACGTTGAGTAAATACATGGTAATGGACTGTTTGGAGTGAAGATATTGGGAGCAGAGTTGGACATTTTCAACACAGGAGGGATTTGGACCTCTGAGTTTATCAGTAAGGAATCCCCCATAAGCTATTGAACTAAGGTAATAGTAACTGGATTCTTGCCTTGTTTTCCCATGGCAAAGCTTCTACTTTGAGAATAAGTTTTTAGTTCTCTCCCAGAGAGCTAATATTGAGAGATAGAGTGGTATGTTGAAAAGGTTATTAGATCTGGACTCAAAAGACTTGAATTTGAATTCAGTCACTGTCTCTTTTGGGTAAGTCACTTCAGCTGTCTAGAGGGCTTCTGGTTTCTTTACCTGTAAAATGGAATAACTGAACTGGATGAATTCTAGGCTTCCTTGCAATTTAACACCTATGACTGTTTGCCAGTACTTCCGAGCCTGTGACCCTGCTTTGCTCTCTTCAATTCTCCTGTGGAGTGGAGGCTTGCCTTTGAGCCTCTGGATCTGGGGCTAGATCCCTGTTACTTCTATCAGAGCCTAGACCCTTGCTTGGACCTTCACCGCTGATCTGCTCCTAGGCTATCTCTTCCCCTAAGAACCCTGACATTGGGTTCTGCTTATTATCCAGTTAGTCTGACCTAGTGGAAAGAGGTCAAGGTCTGGAATCACAAGTCCGGGGTTTGAATCCTTCCACTGACACCTACCTATGTGACTTCAGATTCTCTGCATTTCATGTACAAAATGAAATTTATCCTAGATTGTCTCTTAGTTCTCTTCCAGTTAGGATCATAGGAGATTTATTCCAGGACTGATCCAGAGAGAGAGAGATGAGATGACTTGTCCAAAGTCACACAGGCAGAGCTAGGATTTGAACCCAGATTGCCTGATTTTGAATTTTTTGATCTGTCTCCTCTGATCCTCCCTTCCCCTTCTTCCTGGTCCTTGCCCACCCTCCCACTGAAGACCCCACTTCGTTTTTCTGTTGTTATTCAAATAGCACTTATTAAACTCAAATGTGTCCATTCTACTCTTTAAAACAGCAATTTGCTGATGTGATCATTTAATTACAGAAACCTGGGGTAAACTGATGAACTATTTTTCTCTGTGAAATCTGAGGTCTGATAGATTCAATGGGCAATTTCCCTAGTTCTCAAACCATGTGGAGGGTCCAGGTAGGTGTTTTTCCCCTACATTCTGAGGTCCAAATAGTGACCCCCAAAGGCCATTAACAGGTGGAACAAACCCTCAGACATTGAATGGGTCTGACAGATTTCCCCCTCCCCCACATTATTATCTGGGAATGAAAAAGGCTTCTCTCTGGGTCCCAAGAGCATCACAAGTTTCAAATGGGAACAATGAAATTCTGCCTTTGGTGGAGATCAGTTCTCTTTACTGTCTCCACATAAACTCTACAAATTTTTAAAATTGGGCCCCTATCCCAGTGAGGAAAGAAGATACAGACGTAGCTGAAGACCCCACTTTGAGAGTGAATGAGAAGAGATGTATTCTAATCTCCAGTCCTGAGAAACTGTGAGATCTTGGGCAAATTCCTTCCCCCTTCTGAGTCTCAGTTTCCTTCCTTGTAAAATGAGGGGATTGAATTAAACACTCCTTCATCTATTTTTTTTTTTTTTGGATCTGAAGTGGGTGGTCAGGGCAGCAGAAGGAGGAGAATGGGGGTAAATAGGGGGTTCTGTGGTGAAGGAAGGGGAGCTCTGGATGCACAGACGGCTCCCTTTAATCAGGTGTCTCTAAGCTAGGAATATGTTGCTTATGTTTCTTTTCAAGATGTGTTCACACACACCCCCCCCTTAGCTGAGAGATGTAGAAAGGGTGGGGGAGAAGAAGAGTAGTGCTGCTTGGACAGACTGGATCCCAGAGAGGTTGATTCAGCTTTTGTGATATGAGCCTTCAAGGATGGGGCTGTTCACCTATGTGGGAATTTGGGTTCATATATCAACCTTGCCAGAGAGCATCCCCAGAGATCATTTGTCAACACAGGACTTGGGGACTGTGTCATTCTAATTGCCATTGGAGTTAGGGCAGTAATAGGAGTTAAAGTCATCAAGATAGTGGAAAGCAGGGGGACAGGGTGATGTAAAAGGGGTATGAAAATCACCAAGAAATAAGCACGGGGTCTAGATAGCCAAACACCAATACTTGTACTTGGCCTTCCAAGGTCAAAGATTCCTAGAGCTGGAAAGCACCTTAGGGGACATCTAGCTCCAAACTTAACTTAGCCGAACTTTCCTTTATACAAGTGCAGTCTAGCTGAACGCATTGAAATTGTAGCTAAGAAGATCTAGGTGCAAATTTCAACTCTGAGATTTCTTGGTTGGGGAAGCCTAGGCAAATTATTTCCGTCCTCTGTTTCATAATCTGTAAAATGGGCATAATAATATTATCCACGTCACAGGGTTTTTGTGAGGTTCGATAAAAGATCACCATGTGAGGTGTCCCCAACGTCTTGTTCAGCTGTCTTTCAGTTCCATCTGACTCTTGGTGATCCCATTGGAGGATCTTGGCAAAAATATTGGAGTAGTTTGCCATTTCCTTTTTCATCTCATTTTACAGATGAGAAAACTGAGGCAAAGGGTTAAGTGACTTGCCTAGGATCCCACAGTAAGTTCCTGAGGTCAAATCTGAACTCAAGAAGATATTTTTTTTTTTGTCTTCAGGCCCAGCATTTTATCCACTGGGCCATCTAACCATCCTTGCAAATGATCTTTGCTTTATAAACACTTAGTGACTCCCACCAAACTCTTGTTACAAGTAACTCCCTGTCTTCTCACTCCTTTGACATCAACCAATAAGTTTCTTCTCCCATTCCCCCACACTACCACCTTTTCCTCCAACTTGGAGAGCTCTGAACCTTTTTTAATGTCCTGGACCCCTTTGGCAGTTCAGTGAAGTGTATGGATCCTTTCTAAAAACCATGGTGTCTTTTTCCAAATTCATAATGGAAGGGAATACTAGATTTCAATGAGAGGTTAGTGAAAATAAAGACATAAGTTTTTCCAGTTCAAGTACATGGACCCCTGAAATCTCTCTATGGACTCTTTGGGGGTCTAGAGACAGTAAGTTAAGAAGCTTTGTTGCTTCAAGTTGCCAATTCAGCCTTGGGTCAGATGCCTTCCAAACTCTTCATTCTTCTGAGTAAGCATTCAGTAGATGTTTCTCTACCATTAACCTCCTTGCTTAAGTTAGAGCAAGAATGCTAGGCCAGTCCTTCCTCTACTGCTTCATAGTTCTACGGCTAGAGGTTGCAAAGGAAAAAGCACCTGACCTGGAGTCAGGAAGAGTTGAGTTCAAATCCAAACTCAGACATTGACTAGATCTGGCACTCTGGGCAAGATTTTTAACCTCTGTTTCCTTCAGTTTCCTCAGCTGTAAAATGGAAAGCATAATGGCACCTACCGCCTAGGGTTGAATTTGTAAAGTGCCTAGTACATAACAGGCCCTACACAAATGCTAGCTGTCATCCTCATTATTATTACCCCAGGGTCCCTAGTACATCAACATAGCCTATGATTGAAGAACTCGGGTCTTAAGGGTGAAACTACTTCCTCCAAAAGCAACTAATTCCTTTGGACCATTTTAATGATTAATATAACTTGGCCCTGAACCTCTCAAGTTGTGATGGTGCCCACCAGCTTGGCTCTACCCGCAATGGGATTTTTTGAAGCTTCTTCAGGGTAATTTTCTGATCTATTTCTGAGGGCAGGGTAGATGACCACTTGGAAAGCCCAATAGGAGTAGAGGCCAGTATTTATCCCCTTCTTGTCCTGCTGTAAAGTCAAGGGGAGGTGGACTAAATAATACCTAATGTTCCTAATAGCTTAGAATTTCATGAATTATGAAAGTTCAGACCCATCTTCTATGTTCTTTAGTTTGTTTTGTGTTTTTTATTCTGACCTGTAAATTCATGAGCTGAGGGAATTCACTCGTGTTGAGAAAGTGTCAAGCTACATTTATAGAGGGAGTTCCTCTCTGAGGAGTTCCATATATTAATGAAATCAGACTTAATTTCTATGCCTCTCCCTAGAGACAAGGAATCACTGGAGCAGAGGAGGGATTTGAACAGACATTAGGCCTATGTAGTAAAAGCTGCAAGAGATTGGAAGTGGGCAGATCAGGTTAAATTAAGGTCTTCTGAGACTCTCCAGAGGCAGACAACAACCGAGCCCAGAGTAGCTTCTGTGGCTCTAATCCTTCACTAGACCAAGGAAGTGAGAGCCAAAAGGCCCTGGGAAGCCATCCAGTCTAAATATCTCATTTCATAGATGATCCTTGCCTAAGTTCACCCAGAAATTCATCAGATCAGAGAATTTTGAGGTGCAAGAGATTTTGTAGATCATCTCGTCTACTATCTTCAGTTAATAGCAGTATTCTTGGGACCTAGTGAGGAATTTTGGCATGAACACATTGTGTCTCTCAAAGACAGTGTACACAGATAGGGTGAGGGATAAGATCTGTCTTGCTTGTGGTTTTGTGTCTCCAGAGCCTAGCACAGTCCTTGTGACTGTTAACATTTAACAAATATTTGTGGATTGGCTGGTTACCTGGACATCTTCATTTAAGCTGAGGGTAGGGAGTCCCAAGACCTTGGGCAAGTCATTTTTTTAAATTGTTTTTTGAATTTTACAATTTTTCCCCCAATCTAGCTTCCCTCCTCCCACAAAAAGCAGTCTGATAGTCTTTACATAGTTCCTGTGCTATACATTGATCAAAAGTGAATGTGTTGAGAAAGAAATCATATCCTTAAGGAAAAAAATAGAAGAATTTTTTTAAATTAAAGGTAATAGTCTTTGGTCTTTGTTTAAACTCCACAATTCCCTCTTAGGATACAGATGTATTTTCCATCACAGATACCCCAAATTTTCCCTGATTATTGCACTGATGGAATGAGTTGTTAGGGTGTATAATGTTCTTCTGGTTTTGCTCATCTTGCTCAGCATCAGTTCATGTAAATCCTTCCAGGCTTCCCTGAATTCCCGTCCCTCCTGGTTTCTAATAGAATAATAGTGTTCATAACATACATATCCACAGTTTGTTTAGCCATTCCCCCATTGATGGACATTCACTTGATTTGGGCAAGTAAATTAACCCTGATTGCTTACCCCACATCCAAGGCCATTTCCAGTTGTCCTGATTCATATCTGGCCACTGGATTCAGATGACTCTGGAGGAGAAAGTGAGTCTGGTGACTTAGTACAATGACTCCCCTACCCACTCAAATCCAATCCATGTGCTTGTCATGGCATCACTTTCCTGATGTCATGGTCTTCTTTGAGAATGAAGGACAGGGGCGGCTAGGTGGCGTAGTGGATAAAGCACCAACCTTGGAGTCAGGAGTACCTGGGTTCAAATCTGGTCTCAGACACTTAATAATTACCTAGCTGTGTGGCCTTGGGCAAGCCACTTAACCCCATTTGACTTGCCAAAAACCTAAAAAAAGAGAGAGAGAATGAAGGACAAACATCATCAAAGAGTCCAAAGCCATGACCTTTCCTATGAATGGTAGAAGTAGATTGGAGAGAGGAGTCCTAGAACCTGAGGAAATAGGATCCTGTAGCCAGTTTGTTTGAAGGGCTGAAGAGTTGAAGACAGAGTGAGAGATTGAGCTTTACGGGGAAGAAAAAGAAGTTCAGAGATGATAGCAACAAAGATCTGGACAGAATGAAGAGAACTTTTTGGAGTCAAGAGGGCTTAAGTGACTTGCCCAGTTTGTCAATATCTGAGGCTGGATTTGAACTCAGGTCTGCCTGATCCAGACCAGTGCCCTAAGAAATGCACCACCTAGTTGCCCCTTGAATGGAGAGAACTTTAAAGTAGGGGGGCAGTGGTTGCTGAGAGGTGTTCAGAGTGAAAAGAAATGCAATAGGGAGAACAAGGGAAGGAGATCATGATATATAGTACCTACTATGGGCCACTTTACAAATATCAACTTATTTGATCCTCACAACAATCCTATGAAGTAGGTGCCCATTTTATAGTTGAGGAAACTGCAGCAAACAAAGGTTAAGTGCCTTACCCTGGCTCATATAGCCAGGAAGTGTTTGAGTCTGGATTTGAATTCAGGGCTTCCTGACTCTAGGCCCATTACAGTATCCACTGCACCACCAAAGAGAATCTCAACCTCTTCTCCTGGCCCCATGTATCGGAGGGTGTGGTGTGTCATGGTATGGGAAGCTGTGGTATCCTCAGGAGTAAGCCAAGTTTCAGTACCAAATACACCATGGAAAGAGAAGCTCAAGCAGAATAGGCGTGCAGAGGAAGTAGGGTTGAGTTTAGGACATGGCAGGGGAGTGACCCTGCCTTTGTCATTGCATTCTTGCCACCCCCAGGTCTTGTGCTGGTCCTAGGTAGAGATGACTAAACCAGTAGTAGTTGGTGGCAGTCACTGAAAGTGGAACCTGTCAGTCAAAGAGTAGGACCCTTAGGGGGAGGGGTGACAGCCTACTGGAGGGTTATTTGGACCGGAAGCACGTCACCCCTTGGAATATCAGCACCTGGACTTCAGCCCTAGGTGGCCCAAGCTAGTTCTGGCTTGCTTCTTAACTCCTACAACCAAGGCTCTTTTCCACAGCACCAGGAAGGAGCTCAATGGAGTCTACCTGTTAGATTGGTGGGAGATAAATGGATTAGATCATCATTAAAAGCCAAACATCTGGGAGCCGGAAGGAAGGAGGCAGTACAGACGCGCACAGATAGTTAAATCATAAATCTGCACTTTTGTTAACATAACTAGCATTAAAGTGAATTTATACACTAGTAATTGATTTATTGCATCTGCCTTAGCTTGACTAATTTCAGACAGCGCAACCACACTTCCCTTGTTATTAGCATCAGAGGGCGCAGGGCCTAACTAGGAGATATAATTCTAGTCTTTTAGACCTCAATCTGAAGAGACAGAGGCCACAACTTTGGGGAACCAGTTCCCTGCTTATATGGAAGACAGTCTTTGTTTTAATGGTGGGAGAGATCTAGAGTCTACCCTTGGGGAAGCCCCCCCCCAATTCATATAGAGGGGATATGTCCTGTCTTTGAGGAGTCTCTGTCTAATGGGGGGACACTAGTCCTTCCCCCATTCCTCTACTCCTATCCAATGACTTGGGGTTTTTTGTTTTTTTTTTCCTTTGTTTTTAGCCTCTCAGTTGCCAGCAAAGTCTGCAACTACTTGAAGGCTTATATTATTAAAACTGCTGAGCCTCTGCCCTGTCAATGCTGCCGCTGGCTATGGTTTTATCTGCAAATTGCCCAGATTTTTTTTCAGTCTTCTTGAAAGTCTAAGGAACCAGAAAGACAGAATATTTTGGATGTGGAGACTGGATTTCCATTCTGGGCTCTGTTACAGTTTCCTGTATGACCTTGGATAAATTATTCTTTTTTTGGGCCTCAGTTTCCTCCTTTGTAAAAGGAAATGGACTCTAGGGGTTCTCTGATTCTAACTTGGTTACAAAAACACTAAAGTAGGGGCTGTTGACCTTGGCTTCATGATCTTCCAAGGATTTCGAGGGGACCAAGGATTTAGAAAAAAAGCAAACTTAAATTTTAATTTTCACTAATCTTTAACTGAATTCTGGAACTTTTTTATTTAAAAACTTTGTTCTGAGAAGAGATCATAGGCTTCAACAGACAGTCCATATAAAGGGCCCATGACACAAAAAGTTAAGAATACCTGCCCTAAAGGGATAATAAAAGCTATCAGTTTAACATGGTGTGTTAAGATTTGCAGGGAATTGTGGGAAGATAGCAGAATAAGATAGGAAACTACCTGGTTCTCCCAATTTTTTTCCACAAATAACTTTTATAAACATACCTCAAAGTAAATTTTAGAGTCACTTAAATAATTACAAGTGTAATGATTTGGGGCAGCAAAGTGGCATAGTGGATAGAGCACTAGCCCTGGTGTCAGGAGGACTTGAGTTCGAATCCAGCCTCAGACAGTTAATTACCAAGCTGTGTGACCTTGGGCAAGTCACTTAATCCCATTGCCTTGCAAAACAAACAAAAACACCAAAAAAAAACTATGTAAAGCTTTTCGAAAAAAAGGGTTTTTGGAAGAACTTAAAAGGGATTTTGAAAATCAAATAAGAGAGGTTGAGAAAAATTAAGAAAAGAAGTAAGAATATTGAAAGAAAGTTATAAAAAGAAAAGTCAATCAAAGAGCAAAAAGAGATCCAAAACCTATCAAAGAAAATATCTCCTTAAAAATTAGAATTGAGAAAGGTGAAGTTAATGCCTTTATTAGACTTCAAGAAATAAACAAAATAAAAAAATGAAAAAATTGGAAGAGAATGTAAAATATTCCATTAGAAAAACAACTGACTTGGAAAAACAGATTGAGGAAAGATTATATAAGAATTGTCAGATTATCTGAAAGTTATGATTTAAAAAAAGGAAACTTTAGAAATTATACTTCAAGAAATTATTAAGGAAAATTATCCTGAAATTCTAGAACTAGAGAGTAAGTTCTTCTGAGAAATTGAAAAAATACATCAATTCTTGCCTGAAAGAGATCCCCAAATGAAAACGCACAAGAACATTATAGCTAAATTTCAAATCTCCCAGGTCATGCAGAACATACTACAAGCAGCTAGAAATAAAAAATTTAAATATTATGGAGCTATAGGCAGGATAACACAAGATTTAGCAGCTTCTGTGTTAAAGGGCTAAAAAGTATGGAATATAATATTGCAAAGAAAAAAGGATCTGGGTTTGCAACTAAGAATAATTTGTCTTGCAAAACTGAGTACAATCTTGCAAGAAAAAAAAATCATTTAATGAACTTTACAGTACTTTAAGGTATTCTTGCGGAATAGACCAGAACTGACCAGAAAATTTGACTACAGAGAACATGGAGAAACACAAAAGATTAATTATAAGGGATTTAATAAGGTTAACCACTTATTTCTTATCTGGGAAAATGATATTTGTAACTCTTAAGAATTTTATCATTACTAGAGTAGTTTGAAAAAATATAGAGAGAATTTGGGATTGAGTTGATCATGATGGTATGATCCTAAAAAGTAAAATTAATTTGTGAGAGTAAAAATGGAGCAAATTGTCACATACAAAAGAGATGACTGTTTCATTGGAGGGGATTATAGGGTGGGGAGCAGGTAGTGTGGGAAACTTGTTCTTATCAGAACCGGGTTAAAAAGGAAATAATATATACATCTGGTGAGGGTATGAAAGTCTTATTCTTTTGAGAGCAATTAGGTGGTACAGTAGGTAGAGCACTGGCCCAGAAATTGAGTTCAAATTTGACCACAGGGCTAGGTGGTGCAGTGAATAGAGCACCGACCTTGGAGTCAGGAGTACCTGGGTTCAAATCCGACTTCAGACACTTAATAATTACCTAGCTGTGTGGCCTTGGGGCAAGCCA